>NW_027507790.1:37546581-38199359 GCF_037356315.1 Lithobates pipiens | reverse complement strand
TGGGCAGAAGCAATAGATGCCCTTTCAAGTCCTTGGGCATGCAATCTAATTTAGGCCTCCTCTGGCCTCCTACCTCGAAAATTCTCTTGAGACTTGCAATATCAACAATAAAAGGTGATAACAGTCCTGCCATATTTGCAGGGGGACCCATGATTCCCTAGGGCAATATTTCTTAGTGTCCAGCCTCCGGTAAATATTCCTCTGATACCCTTTCATCTGTGTCGAGGCATCACGGCCATCAGAATCCTCACAGACTGAACTTTCACATTAGAATGTTAAAACAGAGGCTTTAATCATTGGGATGTTCCTCCAGAGACATCAACTCTGCTCAAAGCAAAGGAGCCTTCAATGAACAATACGTGTGGCAAGGTTTGGAATAAGTTTAGATCTTTCGCGAAAAACAAAAATTCAATCCTGATGTACCCTCTTCCTCCTGACTCCTTGACTTCCTGCAAGCAATTTACAGGTACAGCTGGTGGCAATCTCTGCTGTGACAACAAGAAATGGGCCAAAGATCCTTTTAATAATCAAATTCTTCAAGACATTCAAGAAGATAAGCCCACCCATTAAAACAAATCTTTCTCACTTGGGAACTCTCTATCACTCTGGAGCCCTTATCCAAACAGCCTTTTGCCCCACCTGATTCAGCATCCTTGTGGAATCTCACTTGGGAACTATTTTTCTTTGTGGCGATGGTATTGGGCTGGGGAGTATCAGAACTTCAGGCTCTGGGATCAGAATATTATTTTTTGTACTCTGATAGAGTGGAACTTAGAAAGGTACATGGATTCATACCTAAGTTCTCTTCTTCCTCTGATATCTCTGAGCCTTGGGGGCCCTGCCAATCTTTTCAGCACCAATTTGGACCTTCTTCACAAAGGCAATATTACTTCGGTACAAAGACACTATCTTCAAGCCACAACTGCTTTCAGACTTTCATCTAATACTCCAAAAAAAAAAAGACAGGGGCAAAGAAGTATATCCTGGGGCCCTCCGGCCATTCCAGAACTGCAGTATCCATCATGCCTAGTCATCTCTTTGAATATCAGAGCTTTACAATACCTCATGGGACATGTGGTTCTGCGGCAGCTGGGTAGCCATAGTTTGCAGATCCCTGCTTTAGTACAATAGTTTCATGGATAATCAAGTTGGTTAAGAAGGTGTACAGGGATAGGGGACTGGAACCTCCTCTTCAGTTGGGCTGCATGCTACCCGGTTGTTTTCTGCTTCTTGGATGGCCAGAGCAGACATATCCATCAAAACGATCTAAAGGGTAGCATCATGGTCATCCCAACATGCATTTACGAAACATTACAGAGTAGACCCAGCAGATTTCTGATCCGTAGAAACTGGCAGACAGACTATCAGGCCAGCATTTGCCTATTTTAATTTATTTTTCAAATAAATCTTTTACTATGCATCATCCCACCCATTTCAGCTAGTTTTTTGTCACAGTTATGCTGCCATGGTGGCCCCAGGAAAACAGAAAATTGTTTCATACTTACCGTAATTTTCTTTTCCAGGTGCCTATCCATGGCAGCATACAATACCACCCTCGGTATGCTATATTACGTAGAATGCTGGAAGTGCACTAACCCTTTTCTTTTATAATATTCACTGGACCTGAGGAAGGAGCCAAGGCGGCGCTTGTCACAGGTATGCTGCCATGGATAGGCACCAGGAAAAGAAAATTACGGTAAGTATGAAACAATTTTCTGTTTTCTCCCTATGGACAAATGGCTCCAAGTCGCATTTAACTTCTCTAAAGGAGAGCAATGACTTGCTTACATCATGTTACCTTCTGTGGGAGGGTGAAATCTCCACATCACTGGTTGTCACCTGCTCACATGCTTAATTGGCAGCTCTCATAGCCGCTCCGAATACGCAATCACCATGTCAGAACACTCCCATGAAATAATGGAAAATGTAGTATCTATTTCCCTCTGGAAAACTTATTGGATGTGACGTTCAGCGCCTGCACAGATCCTCTCCTTGGTGCCTGGGAACAGTCCATTTTTTACAAGAAGCTGATAATATGCCAATAAATTAATTAATGACATAATTTTAAAGAGAGAGATTAATTGTTAAAATTTTAGAGCAATTTTCATGTGCATGCGGAAGGGGAGGTAGGAGGCCAAAAATGGGTAGGATCCACAGCTTATACCTTTGAAGTATATTTAGCATTTTAGGGTCGGGAGTAGGGTTGCCACCTCATCCCTTTAATACCGAACACATAGTAATCAGTTCTGTGGCTGATTAAGGTGGTAAATAAACTCACTTAGAGCCTTATCTGCATTAAATTAGACTTGTGTAATTCATATGTGTTCGGGTTTGAAGGGATGAGGTGGCAACCCTAGTTGGGAGCAATTGGTGGTCTGGAGATGGCAGTTCTGGTAGTGGAGTGGTCAACTAGTCTCCATGGATGCACTCCCTAGGATGTTTCAGCTACCATAATGTGGTACTCTTACATGGTGCAGGGCTAGCCTAAGCACCAGACCTGAAATGAATGAGAATGCAAGACCTTGCACATATAAAGTGAAGTGTTGTTTGCTCTTAATAAAACCTAGTGGCAAAAAGGTGCTGTGGAATCGGTAAATGTAACGGGCCAACGGGATGGGGTTGGGGTTTAATGCTTCTTCCCTGTAATGTTCGGTAGGCAACTGGGCGTGAACTGATTTAACAACCCAATCCTGTGTTGCCATCCTGTACGTAGGCCTAGTCTTCTCTATAGGCCCATGGCTCGGGAACATGACTATGACTCTTCAGCTACGGGGTATTACAAACTCTGATGTGTGTATTTAATCTGTGAATTTAGATATTTGTTAGACCTCTTGTACTAAATCACACCTGAGTGGCTACTTGTGTCTTTTTCTCCCTTTTCCTTTTTGATCTCTGCAGTATATTTATTAAAGGGGTTGTAAACCCTCGAGGTTTTTCACCTTAATGCATTCTATACAAGGTGAAAAACCTCCTGTGATTCATCAGCCCCCCCCCCCCCACCTTTTACTTACCTGAACCCGGTCTTTCCAGGGACGGGGACGAGCACACCAGCTCCAGTCAGTGTCTCAGGCCCTGATTGGATAGATTAAGAGCAGCGCAGCCATTGGCTCCCACTGCTGTCAAGCAAATCCAATGAAACGGGAAACATGGCCTGGGGCCGAGTCCTGCTGTCTGTGTCAATGGACGCAGCAGCAGGACACAGGAGCGTGCCCGCACAAGTGCTCCAAAGGGACACTCAAGAAAAGGAGGAGCCAGGGGTGCCGCCGAGGTACCCCAGAAAAGAGGATCGGGGCCACTCTGTGCAAAGCGAACTGCACAGAAGAGGTAAGTATGACATGTTTTTTATTTTTAAAAAACAAACCTTTACATATCCTTTAATATCTTGTAGCTGATGTACTTGTATCAGTTGCTCAACAAGGATGCTGATTGCATTGTCTTACATGCAGAAATAAATTGTCAGTTCATTTCATGAAATCAAATCAGGAAATCAAATTAGGTAAACAAAAATTCAGATATTGAATTATACATGAAACACAAGTGAGCATTCACTGGAAATACACAATAGCCTTTTTTTAAACAAATTTACAATGCTAATCTTCTTATGTGAACGATTCTCCTGTGTAGGACGCAGACATATAATAGTACTTCTTAAAACCGATTTATTTCTTTCTTTTTTTTCAGTTAAGAAGTAAGCAGAGAAAGCGGGAACATAAAATAATTACGGCCTGAACTAGGCACAGGTTGTTAGGTCTGCTTTAACTGTTTGATCACAATCAGCTTTCAGAGACTTTTGCACTAATGCTTATTATAGAACAGTGTTGGGGGAGGAGCAATGACTGAATAGGTCACATCTTTTGTAATTAAAAGGTCATAGCTGGAGCGGCTCCTGGCAGGGGAGTTTAAAGACTCTTCTCTGTGTAGTGTACATGTGAGAAGGTGGTATGGAAGGGTAGAGCGGGGGAAGGGAAATTCACCAGCTTCCTATTTCCTATACCTGTTGTCAGGATCCTATGTGGTTCATGATGCATAATAATCTGCTTATAATATCTGTATATGCTTGTGCAGTCGCTTTTTAAATTCAGGATATGCATAGAGCTCTTCTAGGCGTAAAGCAATTCACTTTGCGAATTTTAGTACTTTAACGGCTGTGGCATGGGTGTTTCAGTCGCTGTCATGAGACCAACTGGGTTATTATTTGATCTTTTAAACTAAAAAAAGGCTCTCGGATTTGTGATGAAGCTGTATGTGTTATTTCGTAATATTGTGCAGTTAACAATATTACATCTTTTGTGCATTTTGATTAGATGTTCTCATGTTGATTGAGCTTAATGCAGGCTGAGTGCAAGGGCACTTATAAAACAATTGTGCTATGTTTACCCCATAATGCTACGTTAAGGTATGCTGCACTGCGAAAGAACATGTTCATGAGGCTGGTAAAAGCAGGCAGTTGAGCCATGTGGCTTTACCACCCCGACTGCCCACCTAAACAAAGTAATGAGGTGCCCTAGGAGTCGGACCATACTGATGCTCCTGGCTGTGCATGGCAAAGTCCTCTGTGCAAGTCTGGGTATGCCCAATAGGCTCTGTATTGTACTAAACTTTTAAAACTTAACAATAAAAATAATTTTCAAAGAAAAAAAAAAAGTCCTCCTTGCAGCAGTATAAAAAGTTAAACGGCATGTTGCATTCAGCAGGAGTTACTGCTTACCGATTCAAGTGAATAGGGCTGCGTCACAATCACTCTGTAACTACATGCAATGTGGTGCGGTTAAAGCAGGCAGGGACATATTGGGGGTTATTTACTAAAGGAAAATCCACTTTGCACTACAAATGCACTTGGAACTAAAGTCGCTGTAGATCCAAGGAGGACATGCAAAGAAAATAAAAAACGGTATTTTAGCTTGCACATGATTGGATGATAAAATCAGCAGAGCTTCCCCTCATTTCAGATCTACCCCTTAGATTAAGGCGACTGCACTTCCAAATGCACTTGCAGCACAAAGTGGATTTGCCTTTCGTAAATACCGCCCATAGAGTTGAATAAAGTGTGAATTGATGACAATTCAATAAAGTAAAAAAAAAAAGATAGAAAAAGTAAACAGCGCGGTGCATTGTAAGAACATATTGCACCTCCCATCACTGCGTGTACACAATGTACACCAATGTGCGGACTGAGGCCCATATGCTCTAACTTTTCAGGTGACAATAATGTTTTTTTGGACCACTGTTGTGACTATGAAAGCTACTTGAAAAGAATGGATTTTGAGTTGACCTTACATTTTTGTCTGCACCGCAAAATGCATAAACGTGGATGGTGTGAATGCCCCCTTAGTAATATCAGCTCTATGTGTAGCAGTCGTTTAGCACTTATCAAAAATAATTTCTATCTTTTGCCTATAGTATTCTACATTTAAATATTAAATACTGTAATTATTCCCAACAAACAGACCCATGTTAACCACTTGACAACTGGGCACTTAAACCCCCTTCCTAACCAGACCAATTTTCAGCTTTCGGTGCTCTCACACTTTGAATGACAATTACTCAGTCATGCAACACTGTACCCAAATTAAATTTTTATCCTTTTTTTCACACAAATAGAGCTTTGTTTTGGTGGTGTTTAATCACCGCTGGGTTTTTTATTTTTTGCGCTAAGACTGAAAATTCTATAAAAAAAAATTCTTTGTTTCTTTTTTTATTTATTACAGAGTATTGGAAGAGTATTGCAGTGTTGCAGAGTATTGGCAGAGTATTGGCAGAGTATTGCACAGTATGGGCAGAATACTGAAGATTATTGGCACAGAGTGGGCGCTACACATCCAGCCCTGCTGCCATCTCTTTCCCTCTCCCCTCTCACTGTATCAATCGGTACAGAGAGGGGAGGGAGGAACCGGCGTCATGACGTGACGCTGGTTTGTTTACAAGTGATAAACGGCCTCTGTCAGCGGCCGTTTACCGTGATCCGCGAGGACACGGGGTCACGGAAGTTGCTGGGTGCGCGCCCCAGAGGCGCGCTGAAGCAAGATTTTGTGTGGACGTCCCACGGACGTCTATCCAGAATAAGCCGACCGTGCTGTAGCCGTCTTTCGGCTATGACCCGGTTGGCATGCGGTTAACGTACCAACACTTTCACATGGCTTTTACCTTAAAGCAGAACGCCAGCAAAAACATACACTATATTACCAAAAGTATTGGGACACCTGCCTTTACACGCACATAAACATCCGTAGGGTTCAATATTGAGTTAACCCACCCTTTGCAGCTATAACAGCTTCAATCTCCTCTGAGAAGGCTGTCCACAAGGTTTAGGAGTGTGTCTATGGGAATGTTTGACCATTCTTCCAGAAGTGCTTTTGTGAGGTCAGGCACTGATGTTGGACAAGAAGGCCTGGCTCGCAGTCTCCGCTCTAATTCATCCCAAAGGTGTTCTATCGGGTTGAGGTCAGGACTCTGTGCAGGCCAGTCAAGTTCCTCCACCCCAAACTCGCTCATCCATGACTTTATGGACCTTGCTTTGTGCACTGGTATACAGTCATGTTGGAACAGGAAGGGGCCATCCCCAAACTGTTCCCACAAAGTTGGGAGCATTAAGAGTTCCCTTCACTGGAACTAAGGGGCCAGGCCAAACCCCTGAAAAATAACCCCACGCCATAAGACCCCCTCCACCAAATGGTTTAGACCAGTGCACAAAGCAAGGTCCATAATGACATGGATGAGTGAGTTTGGGGTGAAGAGTCCTGACCTCAAGCCGATAGAACATTTTTGGGATGAATTAGAGTGGAGACTGTGAGCCAGGACTTCTATTCCACATCAGTGCCTGACCTCACAAATGCTCTTCTGGAAGAATGGTCAAACATTCCCATATACACACTCCTAAACCTTGTGGACAGCCTTCCCAGAAGAGTTGAAGCTGTTATAGCTGCAAAGGGTTGGCCAACTCAATATTGAACCCTACGGATGTTCATGTGCGTGTAAAGGCAGGCATCCCAATACTTTTTCCCAACTCAATATTGAACCCTACAGACTAAGACTGGGGTGCCATTAAAGTTCATGTCCAGTTGAGGCGTCCCAATACTTTTGGTAATATAGTGTATTTTTTTTTGTCTTAAATAAAGATTAGCATAAGAACATCTATTCGCTTTTTATTGTTGCCTGTGTCTCCTTTGGAGCGATTCACTTCATGTCCCAGCAACTATTGTGAATGGGACGGAAAGTGATTTCAAATCCAATTTTACGGTTGCTACTGAAACAGGAGGTAAGGGAAATCTTTCAATGGGAACGCCTGTTCCAGTGGCAACAGTCAAGGGTGAAATTTCTTCTAACATTGGGAAGATTTCCTCTCATATCCTGCTGTGTCTGTGAGATAGGAAATGTGGAGAAATCCTTGCAATGGGGACCCAGCAATAAAAGCTTGACAAATGTTTTAAGTCTTCCCCAGTCTTTAAAGAAATAAAATAAGTATTGACTGTAATTCACTTGCTACAATCATAAGAACACAAAACATCTCCTCCACCACTTAAAATGACTACTGCGTACCTCTAAAATATTTCCGTGTGACGCCAATCTTTACTTTTGTCAGAGCTGCCCCAACATTCTCTAGGTGCTTTATCCTGAAGGCAGGGAGGCCTGTTTGTAAGGATCAGCAAAATAATTGCTTTCTGCTTAGCTGCACTTCAAATGATGTCGCTTCTGAAAGTGTCGCTGCTTTCTTTCAGTTTATAAAAAAAGTTTGACACAGAAATGTTTCAATATTAAAGTGCAGCGTAAAATAAAAAATAGTGAAAAGTAGACAAACTGGAAAAAAAAATTGAAAAACGCAGCAACTTTGAAAAAAATGTACATCTTATTCTCCTTCTTTAGTGCTGAGTTCAATCCAAACAAGCTAAATATACTACTCAAATGTGAACTGTTTTACCTGCCCAGAGATTTGTATTTCTTTATTGTCTTGTGATTCAAGCACTCCTGCCAGACGGCACAACCAGACCCTGGATCTCCCTGCAGACCACTCTACAATTAAAGTGGATGTAAACTCTAATGCCGCGTACACATGATCGGAATTTTCATATGTGTTGTACGTCACCACGTTCAAGAGAACTTTTGTGTGTCCGTGTGTATGCAAGCCAAGCTTAAGCGGAATTCCGTTGGAAAAAACATCCAAGATTTTTCCGATGGAATTCCGCTCAAGCTTGGCTTGCATACACACGGTCACATAAAAGTTCTCTTAACTTTCGACCTTCAAGAACGCGGTGACGTACAACACGTACAACGGCACTAGAGAAGGGAAGTTCCATACGAAGCGCGCCACCCTTTGGGCTCCTTCTCCATTCTGAGCATGCGTGTTTTTTTGCGCGTCGGAATTGCATACAGATGAACAGAATTTCCGATAGAAACTTTTTCCAACAGAAAAATAGAGAACCTGCTCTGAATCTTTTGCTGGTAGAAATTCCGCCAGCAAAAGTCTGATGCGCATACACAAGGTCGGAATTTCTGACCAAAAGCTCACATCGGACTTTTGCTGGCGGAATTTCCGATCGTGTGTACGGGGAAGTACAAAGAATTTCTCTTATTTGCTGTCTGTGGTGATGGGGGAATCAAGTGAATTTTGTTCCTGCAACATGTGGTGGCAGGTAAAAAATTTGCTCAGTCTATGGCTGGTCTTTTGCTGTGTACACATGAGCGGAATGTCCGACAGAAAAAGTCAGACGGAAGCTTTTCATTGTATATTCCGATCATGTGTATGCCTCACCGGACTATTTTTTTGAAAATTCTGACGGACCTAGAAATGGAACATGTTCTAAATATTTCCGACGGAACCAATTCCTATCGGGAAAACCGCTCGTCTGTATGCTGTTCCGACAGACCAAAAACGGCGCAATTCTCTGAAGCAAGTACGAGACGGAAGCTATTGGCTACTGGCTATTGAACTTCCTTTTTCTAGTACCGTCTTATGTGTTGTACGCCACCGCGTTCCTGACGGTCGGACTTTGGTGTGATCGTGTGTACGCACGACAGTTTCAGCGGAATTCCGTCGGAACTCTGTCGGAAAAACCTTTATGCCACATATCTACGATCAGATTTTTTCCGGAAAAAGCTCTGATGGTTTTTCTGATGGAATTCCGACGGGATTTCGCTCAAGCTGTCTTGCATACACACGGTCACACCAAATTCCGAATGTCAAGAACGCGGTGACGTAAAACACATACAATGGGACTAGGAAAAAGGAAGTTCAATAGCCAGTAGCCAATAGCCAATAGCTTCCGTTTCGTAGTTGAGTATAAGCATGTGTGAGTTTTTGCGTGTCGGAATTGCAAACACACAATCGGAATTTCCGTTTCCGAAACTTTTTCTTTTGGAAAAATTGAGAACCTGCTTTCAATCTTTTGCTGGTGGAAATTCATCCAGCAAAATTCCGATGGAGCATACACACGGTCGCATTTTCTGACTAGAAGCTCTCATCAGTCTTTTGCTGTTCGAAAGTCCAAAAATGTGTACGCGGCATTAGAGTTTATTCTGACGAGAAAACTGGTCATGTGTACAGGGCATTAGAGTGCTGTAAATTATCAGAAAAATCCATAGCAAACAAAACAGGCAAAAAATTGATAAAACATAAAAAAATTACAAAATAAGTTTTACCGGATTATTTCCTAGTCTTCCCTCCTTTCTACCTTTGTAGAAATAAAGCATAGATAACTATCAGTATTGTCAGGACTTTGCCACCAAGAGTGTGAGAAAAATAACTAGGGCATGCACAAAGAGTCAGTGTGTGCGGCTGAACAAAGCTTTTTATTTGGTCATTAGGAAGAGCTCATAGTAAATAAATAAAAAAAAACAAAAAAAAAAAAAAAATATATATATAAATATTAATCACCTAAAAAATAGTCTAGCAACATGTTAAATTTGACAGGAGAACAGTAGAAAAAGCTTAATAAAAAATACAGAACATACTCATGTGAATATAATGTACACAAGTAGAAAGTCAGCATGATATGGGGACAGGACCGGACCCTCTGCAACCTCTGTCATTCCCTTTGGCATTTGACACTTCCAGCAGTTTTGGACACCTGTGTCCCCTACAAGATTGTGGTTTCATCCTCCATTTACATCACTACTGAATATAGCAGCAGGATTGCCAACCTCCAGCAACTTTTTTTTACGGCAGAACATGGAAAATTTACTGACAGAGCACTTTTTTTTACTGACAACCTGAATAAAATTACAGAACTCATATTAGAAACAAAAACAGTCCACATTTAACTAGTTTATGGACCACAGTTGGACTGCGGCAGGTTGACCCCCCTTTGTAAATCGCTGTCACTGTATGTTGGGTGCATACATGGTGATTTGTGGGCGCGCCCATTCGCGAGCAGGGGAGCCAACCAGCGAGTCTGGCGGACTCGATGTCACCCACGATCGCTCCAGAGACAGGCAGAACGGGGATCTGTCAGTGTAAACAAACAGATCCTGTTCTGTCAGGGGAGGAGAGAGAGATTGTATGTTCCTAGTGATTAGGAACAGCAATCTTTCTCCTCCTCCAGTCAGCCCAGCCCCCATACAGTTAGAAACACCTCCCAGGGAACACACTTAACCCCTTGATTGCTCCCTAGTTTTAACCCCTTCCCTGCCAATGACATTTATACAGTAATCAGTGGCTATTTTTAGCTCTGATTGCTGTATAAATGTGAATGGTCCCAAAAAGTGTCAAAAGTGTCTGATCTGTCCGCTGCAATGTCACAGTCCCACTAAAAATCACAGATCATCGCCATTACTATTAAATAAAAATAATAATAATAATAATAAAAAATGGCATAAATCTATATCCTATTTTGTCGATTTCTGCACAAACCAATCAATATACACTTATTGTGATTTTTTTTTTTTACCAAAAAATATGTAGCAGATAACATATTGGCCTAAACTGAGGAAGACATTTTTTTGGGATATTTATTATAGCAAAAAGTAAAAAATATTGTATTTTTTTCAAAATTGTCGCTCCTTTTTTGTTTATAGAGCAAAAAATAAAAAACGCAGAGGTGATAAGATACCACCAAAAGAAAGCTCTATTTGTGGGGAAAAAAAAACATAAACGATGTTTGGGTACAATGTCGCACTACCGCACAATTGTCAGTTAATGTGACCCAGTGCCATATCGCAAAAAATGGCCTGGTCATTAAAGGTGCAAATTCTTCTGTAAACAGTAGAAAGACAATCTGTAAATACTGATAATACTCATAATGGGTAATTGCCCTTGTTTACATGAGAAAAAGTCAGCACAACATGACAAGTTATCAGCCACACTGCTGGGATACAGTTGAAAAACAAGTTCTGTTATGCATGCCAAAGAGAGCAATGGGCATGACCAGACCGCGTCTAATAGTGAATGGCCTAAAAGAGGAAGTATAAACACAACCACTTCCTGGTCATCTACCTCTAAATGAGCATAGCAGCTGCTTGGGTGAGTACACATTGCCATGGCCTCATACTTCATACTGCATCAATTTTAACATATAGCATTGCCTGTCAAAATGAGCTCAATAAGGCTGCGCAGCAGCCACAAGCCAAATTCTTGGCTTGCAGTTGTGTCACAGTATTTCAATACAACATTTCCATTTAGCTGGGAGGAAAAAAAAAACATTCAGGAGGCAGCAGTATCACCTTCTGTGTCGGTGGCTCTTAAAGTGAATTAAAGTCTTGCTTTTTTTGTTTAAAAGTGCCAAGCATCTTATACTTACCTGCTCAGTACAGTGTTTTTGCACAGAGCAGATCCAATCCTGGTCTTCTGGGGTCCCTCACCAGCGCTCTTGGCCCCTCCCTCCTGTTGAGTGCCCCCACTGCTCAGTGTGTCCATTCAGACATGGAGCCATGACTTGTCCTTGCCCTGTCTCTCTCCTCATTGGCTCACTGACTTTGATTGAAAGCAGCAGGAGCCAATGGCGCCCGTTGCTGTCTCAGCCAATGAGAAGGGGGGGAAGAGAAGGCTCTCGTGCAACATCGCTGGATCAAGATGAGGCCCAGGTAAATAATAGGAGGGCTGCTGCACACAGAAGGTCTTTTATCATAATGCATAGAAGGCATTAAGATAAAAAAAACCTTCTGCCTTTAGAACCACTTTAAAGGGGCATTAAATACAAGGAGTGTGCATTAGGTACAGAGTGTGGGGTTCAGGTGTACACTACATGGAGTGCAGGGTCCAAGTGTGCTCTATATACAGAGTGCAGGTTTCTGGGGTGTGCCGCACACAGAGTACAGGGTTCAGGGGTAAAAACAATAAGTAATGCACTCAACCGTCATGGCCTGTATGCACGCTCACCACCCAAGACTCCATTGCTGAAGTTTGCTGCACAAAATTTAGACAAGCCTCCGAAATATTTGGAGAATATAGTCTGGTCAGATGAGACCAAAATTGAACTCTTTGGATGCCATGATACACACCATGTTTGGAGGTCAAATGGCACTGCACATCACCCCAAAAACACCTCCATACCAACGGTGAAGTTTGGAGTTGGGAACATCATGGTGTGGGGCCGTTTTTCAGCATACGGTACTGGCAAACTTCATATTATTGAAGGGAGGATGAATGGCAAAATGTTCTTGATAAAAATCAACTGCCAGCTACCTGGAGGATGAAGATGAAACGAGGGTGGACATTTCCGCAAGACAATGATCCCAAACAAAAAGCCAAGAAAATTCTCAATTGGTTTCAAAGAAAGAAAATAAAGCTGCTAGAATGGCCCAGCCAATCACCTGACTTGAATCCAATAGAAAATCTATGGAAAGAACTAAAGATCAGAGTTCATAGAAGAGGCCCACAGAACCTTTAAGATTTAAAGACTATTTGTGTCAAAGAACGGGCCAAAATCCCACCTGAGCAATGCATGCGACTAGTTTCTCCATACAGGAGGCGTCTTGAAGCTGTCATCACCAACAAAGGATTTTGTATGAAGTATTAAATACATTTCAGTTAGTGTGTTCAATACTTTTTCCACATTTTACACCACCTTATTACACATAATGTAATTTCTGAACTTTTCTGTTTTGGTTTCCTTGTATGTATGTATGTATGGATTGCATGGGTTGTGTTACCGACATGTAGTGAACATTTTTTGCCAATAGCACCTTTAGGCTTGGTTCACACCTAAACCAGCAGCGGTTCACACAGCAACAATGTCCATCCCTGTTTTGCGTTTCAGGGACGAATCAAGGCAGAATCTTTCCCTGAATTCGACCCTGAAACGGAGCCAAAACCTCACAGCGTTTCTGTGCAGTGCGCTCCGCAGCCACGCCCCGGAGATATGTGAACCGGCTCCATGGAGAGTCGGTCACATTCTCCTGCTATGCGAACTGGAAACACCTGCATCCTTCGTATAGGTGTGAATCCAGCCTCAGAAATATATTTACCTAGAAAAATGTTGTCGTGTTAAATTCTTATTTTTCCCGCTACATATATAGCAACAAAAATTTTCACTACATTTTACAAAATAGAGGTAGACAGTACACGTACAATACTAGAGGGTTGGAAAGGCCCTGCTCTTGAGAGCTTACAATCTAAATGCAGGTAACTGATATAAAAGATAATCTCTGTGGGGGATGCGTTGATCTGAGATATTTTTTTTTGCGTTGCTATTTCTCTTTCTAACTCTGATTATAAAGAGGAAAAGCAATTGGTTTGAGAATTGCACTTAACACTCCTATTATTACTTGTGCGGATTTCTATCCTTCTGTTGGTGTTATGTACACCTGCTCACATCTTTCAGTCAGTGCTATGCAATCTGGCTCTTTCAGATACCTGCCTTCCACTAACATGCTTATGTGCACCTGTCCGCCCTCTCTTAGCATCCACCTTCCCCTTCTGTTGCATCCGTAATTGCTACCAATGTCTTGTGTACATTTTTATAAGTGTTTTGTCATTCTCATCATACCGGCATATAAGGATCGTCACCGTACTTTGTGTATATATTATTCCTTCCTGTAACACAAATCTGAAATGTCACTCTCCAGCATACGAACAGGTATTCCTGCTATCACGGGGCAACACTTTGCCTTCCCTTCCACATCTGGGTGCAGTGCCCATGGGGATCCCCTGGCTCACATGGAGCTAGCTGCTAACAGATGGGCGCTTGGATCAGCTTTCCAAATCCTGAATAATTTATTAGGAACAAAATAGTTGGGTCTGTGAACAGGTCCCTCCTTCCTCTACTCTTTGTCTCTATAAAGTGCCATTGAGTGGCAGAGTTTCTAATTACAGGTCAGACAGGACAGGCCCTCCTCCTCGTCACACAGAGTTATTTATACACCTGAATTAAAGTGACGTAGCTTCTGTTGGAAGAAGCAGATTTATTTCACCTTTTAGAAAAGGCTGTATTCACTCAAACCTCATGACCCAGTTTAGATTCAGTGAGAGCCAAACCCATGGGGAGGGGCAATACTGTAGGGGAAAGGACAGAAACTGAGGGCTGTTTGGAAGGTCTGAACTCTACTGTACTTCGCATTTAATTGATCTTGCAAATCTGTCTGCATATTCGCATGACCAGACATTATTATATGCAAAGTGTACAGTGCACGATCCGTATTTCTGTAACTATTAACCCTTTAAAAAAAAAAAAAAAAAAAAGGAAGAACCTCTTAGTGCCTACATATCTGCAAGGCCAGTCCTAAAAGAGATAGTTAGGAAGTTGCTTTAGAAATAAAATTCCACCTGCAGACACAACCAATTTCCAAGGTTTTTGGATTTAATGGTCTAGGAGTAGGCATTGCTCCTGGACATTGGATGGGTGAAAGATGCAATTGAGATGGGTGATATGAGTTCCCTGGAAGTGGCCTCTAGATTTTGTACCAAGTGAGTGATAGATGGGAGGCGCTGGGCTATGCCTGTGGGTTTCTTTCCCAGCTCCTGTTTGCTCTCCGTTCCCATTGATCAGGCATGTGGAAACATTCCGCCTCCTGTACTCCCATTGTCAGGCTCATGTTGCCAAGCTGCAGCTGCCCTCAATAACTTCCCTGCATCCCCCCACCTCTTGGGCACCAACCTGTACCATTTACCCACCGTCAAACTTGCAGGGATTTGTAGGATGTGAAGGCCAACTCTAATCAGACTATGTCAACGTAATATGCAAGGTACCCATCACGCACATAGGGGTCATCTAATTATATGGAAAGAAAGATGTTCGGTTTAGACAGGGCAGTTATCTTGCCAACCATCCTGATGTGTTAATACTTGTAGCAGAGTTTTTAATGAGATGTACGGCGCTATGTTCAGATTGGGGTCTTTATGGGGAGGCTTTCTAGGGGGCTCTTGCCTGTTCCATGAGCTTGAAGGACACTGGAAATGCTGAGCTCAGCTGATTAGCATAACAATCCCTGCAGATCCTCTTCATCCTGCACTAACGCTGGGCTTTTCAATCCAATTTCCAGCCTCCTTCTTTAGCTGATTACATCAACTGGGAGGAGGGGACTGACCTTAAATCGATGCAGCATCTCAACAAACAGAGTATATAGGTCACCGTGAAATGGATGGAAACAGCTTGCAACAGAGGGGACCAAGAACAGCACATAGTGATACATAGAAACAGCGTGTGGGGGAGAGAGGAAGGACAATGTAGGAGGGAGGGAGAAAGCGTGAGAATAGCCGTGCACGACCAGGTGATCCTGCAGGTAGAAGCGCTTTAGCGTTCTTGCTACAATCAGGATTTTTTTTTTCTGCATTGCAGTTTAGGTCTAGATGGGATTTTAACGTCTAAACCTACTAATAAAAATAAGCTTTGTTTAGAATATTAGTATGACTAAAAGTATGGGGCTGAAAAAAATGTTCTACGTTTTATATACCTACTATTTGTAAGTTTTGTCAGCTCATGAGAAAATCCTAAATCCTGACATACTAGACCCAGCTCCCCCACCTGTGAGTCAATGAATTCTTGTGAATGTGTCTCTGCTTCCCACATGAGCTCACAAAGCCCTCCCTGCTCTTGTTGTCTGGAATAAAAGGTTCTATTGAGGCCCTCCCTGTAATCTCGGCAGGTCCCTCTCACCCTCTGGAATTCTTATGCGAGGCACGAGTTAATTTCAGCTTGCTAAGCTGAGAGAGCTCTACAGAGAGAGCTGTTAGGAGGACATATAAGTAGTATACGCTTTTCTCAAAGTGGCCCAGCAAACAGTTTGTGGGCAAGGGTGGGGCAGATTCAGAATACTTTAGAACAGGTGAATTTCTGTACTTTACTAGTTCACTTACTATGTGACAATATTAAACATTTTAGTTTCTTATTAAACCCCATACAGTTACCAGAAAACAATATTTTTCACTATAGTGGACCATTAAAGCTGAATTCCACACATACATACACAAGACATATATATGAAACTTATTAACCACTTCAATACTAGGCACTTTTGCCCCTTCCTGCCCAGGACAATTTTCAGCTTTCAGCGTTGTCGCACTTTAAATGACAATTGCGTGGTCATGTAACACTGTACCCAAACTACTTTTTATCATTTTCTTC
This sequence comes from Lithobates pipiens, assembly GCF_037356315.1. Classification (NCBI taxonomy): domain Eukaryota; kingdom Metazoa; phylum Chordata; class Amphibia; order Anura; family Ranidae; genus Lithobates; species Lithobates pipiens. The sequence goes on along the minus strand of NW_027507790.1, from coordinate 38,182,869 downwards.
CCACAAATAGAGCTTTCTTTTGGTGGTATTTGATCACCTCTGGGTTTTTTATTTTTTGATAAACAAACTATATGCAGCACTGATGGGCACTGATAGGTGGCACTGATGGGCACTGACAGATGGCACTGATGGGCACTGGCAAGCGGGTGTGATGGGCACTGACAGGCGGCACTGATTGGCACTGATAGGTGGTACTGATTGGCACTGACAGGTCACACTGATGGGCAGCACTGATGATGAGGTACTGATTTGTTACTGGCAGGTGTTACTGCTGGGCACTGATTGGCACTGTGGTGGGCTCTGATTGGCACTGTGGTGGATACTGATTGGCACAGTGGTGGGCACTTGAAGGATTTTTTATTGGGGGAATGCTGGGCACTGTTTGGTAGCTTATTTGCACATCTGAGGGGGCTGTGCTGATAATCAATGTGCTGATCATCAGCACAGATTCCCCCCCCCCCCCCCCCCAACAGGGAGAGACGCCGACCAGCTCTCCCTGTCAGCGTGAACGGAAGAATGCCGTTTACCGGCACTTCCTGGATTACGTTGTGATCAGCTGTGATTGGTCACAGCTGATCACGTGGTAAGAAGCCTCTGACAGAGGCTTCTTACCACGATCGGAGATGCGGGCTGTCAGACTGACACCCCACGCTGCGTGTCCCCCACGGGCTCGCCCCGACATGCTATCCTGCTGGACGTCATATGACGCCCAGACAGGATAACAGAACCACTTCCGGCCGCCATTCTGCATATGGCGGGCGGGAGGTGGTTAAAGTAATCGTAAACCAAAATTTTTTTATTTTCTAAAAATAACAAACATGTTATATTTACCTGCTCTGTTGCAGTGTTTTTTTTTACAGAGAAGCCTGGATTCTCCTCTTCTCCAGTCCCCCGCCGCCACTCTTGGCTCTCCCCCTCACCCTATGTCCCCATAGCAAGTGGCTTGCTATGGGGGCACTCGTGTGTGTTTGCTCCCAAGCTTGCTCTTTGTGTCCATAAAGGTGATGACAACAAGGTGAGAATGGAAAGGGAAAACCTGTCCCTGAACCTATCCCTAATACATTCAAAAGGTGGTTTTTAAAGCACCAAGAGAACACACATTAACCATTTCAGCCCCGGAAGATTTGGCTGCTTAATAACAGGCTATTTTTTGTGATGCGTCGTTTAACTGACAATTGTCGTGCGATGCTGGACCCAAACAAAATTGACATCCTTTTTAGCCCACAAATAGAGCTTTCTTTTGGTGATATTTGATCACCTCTGTGGTTTTTATTTTTTGCGCTATAAACAAAAGAAGAGCGTCAATTTTGAAAAAACACAATGGGGGTTATTTACTAAAGGAAAATCCACTTTGCACTGCAAGTGTACTTGAAAGTGCACTGAAAGTGAACTTGGAAGTAAAGTCCCTGTAGATCTAAGGGGGATATGCAAGGAATATAAAAAACAGCATTTTAGCTTGCACATGACTGGATGACAAAATCAGCAGAGCTTCCACTCATTTCAGATCTACCCTTTAGGCCGCGTACACACGCGGGGACTGTTCGCTCAACTTTGTCCACTGAACAGTGTTTCGGCGGACAGTCCGCTCGTGTGTGGGCTTTCAGCGGACAGTTTCAGCGGACAGTCTGCTGAACAAAGTTTTTCGGAAATTCCGAAAAACTGTCCGCTGAAACTTTGTTTCAGTGAACAGTCCCCTCGTGTGTAGGCTTGTTCGTCAAACTAAGTTCCGCGCATGCTCAGAAAGGATTTACACGCCGAAGTTTGCATTGCAGTGTATAGGACGTCGTTTTCTAGTCCCGTTGTACGTGCCGTTCACGTCATCGCGCACGGTTTCAGCGGACTGTTCGTTCGTCGTGTGTGGCCAAGTCCGTCCATGCTAATTTTGAGCGGACTGTCCGCTGAAACTGTTTGACGGACAAAGTTGAGCGAACAGTCCCCGCGTGTGTACGCGGCCTTAGAATTACAGCGACTGCACTTCCAAGACTTTCAGTGCACTTTCAAGTACACTTGCAGTGCAAAGTGGATTTGCCTTTCATAAATAACCCCCCCTGTCAAAGCACCCCAGTATTTTCTGTAGTCCTAACTCTAAATTATGAGAGCCTCCACAGTGGAAGCACATGCAATATAATGGAAAGGCAGAGGGCAGGTATGCCTGGAAGGAGCCCCCCCCCCCCCCAAAGGCCATTTGTTTGTACTGTTGAATTATTGGTGAGAAGATGCACTGGACACGGACACAGTGTGCCCCTGTGCCTTTAAAGCGGGACTGCACTGCGGAAAAAAATATTAAAAGCCAGCAGCTACAAATACTGCAGCTGCTGACTTTTAATAAATGGACACTCACCTGTCCCGGGGTCCAGCGATGCCGGCAGCCGAGGCCGATCGATCGTTCGGCTCTCGGCTGCTGCCGCCACCATTCTAGGTGAGGGAATCAGGAAGTGAAGTGAAGCGATTTCACTTCCCGGTTCCCTACTGCGCATGCGCGAGTCGTGCAGCGCAATAGGAATTGTCCGCGCTGTCTCTGGGACCCGTGTGTGTCCCAGCAGACAGCGCGCAGGGACAGGAAGAGGCATAGACTCCCGTGGGAATCTATGCCCGGAAGTGGGTGTAAATACCTGTCTTTGACAGGTATCTGCACCCCCCTCCCCCCTGAAAGGTGCCAATTGTGACACCGGAGGGGGGGGGTTCCGATCAGCGGAAGTTCCACTTTAGGGTGGAACCCAGCTTTAAGGAGGGGTGAGCTCCCTCCAGACTTACCTGCCCTCTGCTTATCCATTTTAATGCATGTGCTTCCCCTGTGGAGGCTCTTCAAATTTGGAGTTAGGCCTACAGAAAATACTGGAGTGCCTTGACGGGGATCTGTAGCTTACACATGTATTTGAAAATGTGTGCAAACTAAATCTCTGTTTTTAACTCATACTGTTAGACAGGATAATTCGGTTGGTTGCAGGCTGGTCAGTAAGTTGAGCTGGGAATTTATTTGAGCTATACGGGAAACACCTTGTACAAAGGTTTTAATCGAGGAATCAGATACTAAAGGTTTCTTGAACAAGATAAAAATTGCCAAAATATCTGATTATTGATGGTACTAAGGCCCAATCGCTTGTCCAGGCCTAATTGCAAAAAGGTTAGGATCCGTCACACAAAATATTTTCTGAGATGAAACAAGAAATATTGCCACAAGTATAAAATGATTGTTAAATACCCCAAGGAACCCAGTGCCATTTCACGTGTCCCTATTCTACTATGGGCAGTGATTTGGAAATACAGTGGCATTTTTATTACTGTCAGAACTGGTTGGCTCTTCCCCAGCTGAAGCCCAAGCTATAGGCGTTCCTATGGGAAAGTTACAGCCAGTACTGAATTCCCCCCCTCTACATTCTGCAGTCCTCCATGTAATATTGCAGCAATGTCTGTGCCTCTTCTGCTACCTTACTTATACATAAAACACTAACTTGACTGAGCCCAGAACCCCCTGTTAGCCATCTACTATTTCAGAGAAGCGCGGCCATTTACAAAAACACAAGCCTACAACAACACAAGACACTGCACTTGTGAGAGAGACCAGTGTAGTAGGGGATTGTGTTGTTCTGGGCTTGAATTTTCTTGAACTACCATGCCCATCTGAAGCTGTTCTCATTCACAAGAAAACAAAGACAACAGCTTGAAAGGTTCCAAGTCTAGGGTTGGGGCTTGGTCAAGCCAGTGTTTTATGTACATGTTGGGGAGAAGAGTAGGCATAGATAGGACTACGCAATTAGAAGAAGAGCTGTCACACAGAACTGCTGTCTCCTTTATCTAGTGTTGTCGGATAGCAGTGGAGGGAGAAGGAAACCCAGTATTGCTGCTCAGGAACAACAGCACAGATTTAAACAGTGACAAGTGCATTGGATTTCCTGGGGGATTTAACAAACATTTTATACTTGTGATGGTAGACCTTGTAGGAAGTGGGTTTCCTGGCTTTCAATATCATGCGGATTGCTTAGTCAGACTGGCCCTGTCCCTCAAGACTTGAGCTTCAATAGCAATGCTATTAAAGCTAGGAACTGTGAAGCAGGGTGATAAACTAATCCTTGGTATATAAGATCTGGAAGAGCCCACAGAGCGTCTTTCAGAAGTTTGATTAATTCAGAATACCACATCCGCCTGGGCCAGTCCAGAACTATGAGGATCATCAGATGCATCTTGAGGAGCAGATGAGAAAGGAGTTTCAGGGGAGGAATGGCAAAGATCAAGTTGTACTGATACCACTGAGCCACCAGTGGTGCTTCTGCCAGAGAATCTCTGCATTTGGAAACAAACCAGTCCAGTTTGTTTTTGAACCTGGGTAATTCACATACAGCATCCCCCACCATAAAACAAATTCTGGAAAATTCTCTTGAGTCCAGACACTGTCGGCTGAGGTAGTGTTCCTGTCAATTGTCTATGACTGGAATAAGAACAGGGGGCAAAGCTGTAATATGATGTTCTGCCCAAGACAAGATCCTTTCTATTTCTCTTGCTGCAACAAGACTCCTTGGTCCCTGATGTACTCCACTGCCATAGCATTGTCTGGCCAGATGCTGATTGGAAGACCCTCCATTTGCGATGTGCAGTATTGGGACAACCAAGGTGCGTTTCGTTTACAGGTGTTTTTCATTTTTGGCTATTTTGAAAAAAAATATGTATTTTTTTTCATATGCTTCTGGATTCAAACGCAGCTAAATGTGACTAAGTGTGGCATGTAAACACGGTTAAACAGCCGTTTTTAGACGCCAGTTTCTAGCTGTCAAGTTAAAACTTTGAGGAGGTTGAACGTCCTGTGTGCATGAAGCCTTAGTTCATTGTATTAAACACAATAAGAAGTTATTAGTTTTATTAGTTACTACACATTGGATGATATTAGTTTTACATTATTTGCACAATTAAGACTATAACACAGCAAAGTTTGAGGGTTTTGAAGAGGATATGTTATCCCTTTAGCGCCCAAGTCCCCTGTACCAATAAGGTGTCTATAACTCCTCCCCAGCCTTACAGGCTGCTGTCTGTTGTGATTATCTTGGAGATTGAAAGGGAAAATTCCCCCAACTTCCCCACATTCCTGATCCCCTAGGCCAGAGACAACCTAGCTCTTGGGGTCAGGTGCATTGGGCTGTCCCGAGACTGAACAATTTGGCCACACAATGACAGGATGTTGAGTTGTGGGGCCTGGAATGAAACTTGGCAAACAGGACTGCCTCAAAAGAGGCTACCATCAGGCCCAGGACTCTCACACGTTAACAAAAAGTCAGTTAACTCCTGGACTGATTATTAATTCAAGTCTGAGAGCAGAGAATTTGAAGCTCCTCTTGTGGAAGAAAAACTCTGGCTTGTGCTTTGTCTAGGCTCATACTCCAAGTAATGAGTTGGATTCACATAGAGTTCTGAAGGTTTAGGATCACAGCAAACCTTTTTTAGGTCTGAACTGTCAGCACCACTTGTTGGTCAAAACTTGTGCCAACTGTTCCCCCAACAGCAGGCCATCTATATACCCACAATGGGGATGTCCTAGGAGCTTAGCTAGGCAAGCAAGAGGGCTAGAACCTTGGTGAATACACAAGGTAAAGACAGGTGCCACAGACTGTTGGGGACCCACACCAAAGCAAGGGAATTGATGATGTACTGGAAAAATAGGGACATCCAAGTACTGTATTTTTGGGACTGAATGAAGACATACCGTGCCATGAGATCAAATGTAGGACAAATGCTCCTTTCCTTTTTTTGCAACTGATGGTTGGAATAAAATATCTGAAACCTTTCCACTGCAGAAGCTAGAGTGATAGAAGACTACATTGAGGTCTGCTAATCTGTGTGGGGACTGGAAAGACATAAAGTGGGAAGGAGGTTAGCAGCAGAACTCAAATTTTTATCAGGTGGAAACCACCTACCATAACCAGGCATCTGAGATGCTATGTGTATCCAGGTGTCCACGTAGGCTAACAGATGTCCCTCCACTTTATAAGTGTTGGAACCCCTTCATGTCAAAGATGACTTAGGTTTTTCCTTTGAGGTTGAAGCCTGATGCCTCGTACACAGGGTTGGAATTTCGGCCAACAAAAGACCGATGAGAGCTTTTCGTCAGAAAATGCGAATGTGTGTATGCTCCATCGGAATTTTGCTGGCCGAATTTCTGCCAGAAAAAGATTGAGAGCAGGTTCTCAACTTTTCTGAAGGAAAAAGTTTCTATAGGAAATTCCGATCGTATGTATGCAATTCCGACGTGCAAAAACTCACGCATATTCAGATTCAACTACGAGACGGAAACTATTGGTTACTGGCTATTGAACTTCCTTTTTCTAGTCCTGTTGTAAATGTTGTATGTCACCACGTTCTTGATGATTTGAATTTGGTGTGACCGCGTGTATGCTTGAGTGAAATCCCTTTGGAATTCCGTTGTGAAAACCATCAGAGCTTTTTCCAACCAAAATTCCGATCGTGTATACGGGGCATAAAAGTAACAAAAGGAACTCTTCTTGGCTTTGGCGTGTGATTCTTCCAGCCTGGGGTCTTGGCTTCTTCTGCTGGGGTAAATGAGTGACCTTACTCCCCAGTGATGTCCTCCAAAGAGAGGTTTCCCTCAAAGGGTGTGTGCAGTAAACACTTTCTCCATGCCTGCAGCCCAACATGTCAACCAGAGTCTCCAAATTGTATCTATGGGACCCATAATTAATGGAATATCCTCCCCAGGAATTTTCATAGCTTTATTAGGACAACACATTGCTTGATCAAATGTGGGAACAGCCCACTTCTTAATAAAGGCCTCCAAAAACAAGTACTTAATTGGAAAACATTTGGGAGGTGTAAACCCTTTTTCACAACTTACCCAGTCAGTGGACAGGATGCTTAGGATTGGGAATAGTGAGTATGTGGGGAAAGTTTTAGTAGTCTTAGGGCTTCTCAGGGATCAGATAGCAGCACTGGTGGAAGGTACAGGCTGCTCTTCCATATTCAAGTTGGCATGCACCACCTCAATAAGAGATAAAATGTTCTCTCTAAGTTTGGGAGTTATGGTGTCTGCCTGCAACTCCTTGGGGACAAACTCATCTAGCAAGAATTTGTGAGACTCTTCATCAGATAGAGCTTTCACATTCAAAAGCCTCAGAGGCTGCTAAAGCTGCAGGCAGGTCAAATAATGATTCTGCGTAATAAGGTGTTTAGGTACGCTCATGACCTCTGAAGTCAGTCAGTAATAAAAATTGCAATTTGGCATGTAAAATCCTATAAAACTGCGGATAAGTCCTCCTAGGTTAGAACAGAGGAGGGGCCGCACTCTGTGGAGCTAAGGAAGACTCTGAGAAATGTAGAGATTTAAGCAGGGGACAACATTTCAGCCTATCAGTTTCAGGCCCCTGGGGAAGAACATTGTAAGCCGCAGACTACTTCAACTGGAGTTTAGTGAATCATGACCTGGAGGTACCTGATATCTTATCCTTATCTGTTTGGGATCTGACAGGTTGCATCTCAAAGAGGGACAACTTAGATGCAACACAAATTAAAGGCATGAGCATTCAAAAAGTGACTGATGGAAGCAGGAGAAGGTCAAATGATACTAACCCAGGTAAAACCACGTCTCTTGCTATAAAGAGCAGTGGTGGGAAGGTGTTACAGAAGAACAGGTGAGAACAGTAACCTGGCGTATATATGCCTGGCACTATATCCACTTAGTGATGCAGCATTCAATTCCTCAGCGATAGTAATAATGGCACCAAAATATTCTAATAACCAAAGTAGCTCCCTGGACTTGCTCAAATGACCTACTCATAAAATCATCCATCAGAGACTGGGTTACAGCTGAGGCTGTGCTATGGCTCTGGACCTGAAAATAGGCGTTCTGTGGCTAAATACCAGCATAAACAGGGGTCTAAAAATCACAATAATTCAAGGCCCAGTGTCCAAAGGTCACATTCCAAGCAGGCTGAGGATATGCCAATCCAGATAGTTGCACAAAGAGACTCGTTTATACTTTCAAGTTTAATTTCACTTTAAATAGTTTGTGTGGGCCAAGGTGTCCGAAACAAACTGTTTCCATTACTGAACAATGAGGCTGGGGTGTGTGTGCTGCAAGGGACTGAAGTAGCATTAGCTACGTATAGTAAGTGGCGCTGTGTTCCAGCTGCAATAATGATGACTTCCTTTTTGCTGACAGAATTAAAGAAATTCGAACTGTGTGCTTCTCCGCCATTTGTGAGAGGACTTGTATTTCTCATCAATGAATACAAAGCTTCCTCTGGTTGGTCAAGGTGGAAATTATAACATTATCCACCCACCTCTTCACCTGAGCCAATCAGAAGAATTTATTGATGAACATATATCACAGTACACATATCCGTGTGTCCAAGTTAAATTTAAGAAGCAATTCTTAAAGGAGTTGTAAAGTCAGAAGGTTTTTTTTTATCTTAATGCATTCTATGCATTAAGATAAAAAAAGCCTTCTGTGTGTAGCAGCCCCAGCACCCCCTAATACTTTCATGAGCCCCATCTCTCTCCAGCGGTGTCCATGAATCCCTCGGCACTCTCCCTCCTGATTGGCTGAGACAAGGTCACACTTTGAATGACAGTTACACAACAGTCATGCAACACTGAACCCAAATTATTTTAATTTTTTTTCATTTTTTTAGACAGATATAGATTTCTTTTGGTGGTATTCAATTACCACTGGGTTTTTATTTTTTGCTACTTAAATGAAAAAAAACTTAAAATTTTGAAAAAAACAAACAAACATTTTTCTTAGTTTCTGTTATAAAACTTTGCAAATAAATAATCTTTTTTTCATAACTTTAGACCAAAATGTATTCTGCTAAATCTCTTTGGTAAAAATAACCCAAATCAGTGTATATTATTTAGTGTGTGTAAAAGTTATATAGTCTACAAACTATGGTATATGTATACAGTATATTTGGAAATTGATCAGTCCTGATGTACTGATGGCCTATATCACTTATTCAGACCCTTAAATGCCAGAACAGTACAAATACCCCCAAATGACCCTTTTTTGGAAGGTAGACAGTTCAAAGTATTTAATAGGAGGCACAGTGAGTTATTCTTAAGTTGTATTTTTTTTTGTCACAATTTCTTGGAAAACTTGGAAATTATTATTTTTTTTTCACAAAGTTGTCATTTTAACAAGTTATTTCTCACAGGCAGCATAGGCATACTTACAATTACATCCCAAAACAATTTCTACTATGCCTCCCGACTATGGGGATACAATATTTGTGAGACATGTGATTGTTAATAGCTGTCATATGGTACAGAGCCGCTGTGATTGGCCCTGGTACCATGTGATTGCTGTGACCAATCAAGAGATCACACAGTAGTAAACAATGGCAGCCATGTTTATTACTACTATTATACAGGATTTTATATAGCACCAACAGTTTGCGCATCGCTGTAGAGCATGAGAGCAGACAGTATGGTTACAATACAATTCAATACAATTTACTACTGTAACTATGATCACTGTCGTTGGTCACAGTGAAGACATGCTACTAGGCAAACAAAAACAAAGAAACATTCCCAGCTCAACATACCAGACAGCCTGCAATAAGCTGAATTGACCTGTATAACAGTTTACATTAAAAATAAGGGTTTAATTTTCACACATTTGCAAATGCATGCGTAAGCTGCAGAGCCTGCGACAAGGTCCTAACTCTATAAATGTTGAGAGCCTCCATAGTAGGAGCACATATATAATAATGGATAGATTTAGGGCCGGTATGCCTGGAGGGAGCCCACTTAAAAATAAAAATTCTGGATGCACCCTCTGCACACTGCTACCTGGTGGATCCAGACTTCCATTGCTGGGATGACCCGGTGCCTGGACTGATTTCTGTGACATCAGCAGAGAGCGGACTGAAGTCACGGGACACAGGTGTGCAAAACGAATTGCACTCTTGTGATCCATAGGCGAAGCCCAGTCAAACAAGCTCAGGCTGGACTTCTCCTTTAACCAAATAACCAATGGTACTACAAACAAAAACAGCAACTGCCCCAACCTATAAATAGCCTTTACAGCAAGGAGCACATGGAAGGGTGACGCATGTCAAACAAAAACAGCTCAACTTATCAACCAACCTGCAACAAACCATCCTATCTAACAGTTCACATTATAAACAGGGCTAGGGCTACTTGCAGTGGCCCAGTACAACTATATATGATCTGCTGTGTCTGGAGAACACAGCGGTCACAGATCTTGCCACTGTGCCCTCTAGAGAGCACAGTGGCATATCTGGCCATGTATATACAGTGGTCAGACAGAAGGAAATTAAAATGCCAACATAGTTAAAGCGGAGTTCCACCCATTTAAAAGGCAGCCGCTACAAAAAGTGTAGCTGCTGACTTTTAATAGTCAGACGCTCACCTGTCTCACGATCCAGCGATGCGGGCACACAAAGCCCCACTCCTCTCCTTGGCTCTGGCATTCTAATGCTGCATACACATGATCAGAATTTTGGTCGGAAAAAGCTCTGATAGTTTTCCAGATGGAATTCCGACGGGATTTCGCTCAAGCTGACTTGCCTACACACAGTCACACCAAATTCCGACCGTCAAGAACGCGGTGACTTACAACACGTACGATGGGACTAGAAAAACGAAGTTCAATACCCAGTAGCCAATAGCTTCCGTCTCATAGTTGAATCTGAGCATGCGTGAGTTTTTGCTCGTTGGAATTGCATACACGCGAACGCATTTTCGCATAGGAACTTTTTCCGACCGAAAAATTGAGAATATGCTCTCAATCTTTTGCTGGCCGAAATTCCACTAGCAAAAGTCTGATGGAGCATACACGCGATCGCATTTTGCAACCAAAAGCTCTCTTTGCCACATCATCACATAACTGTGGGCGCGCACTGCGCATGTGCAAGCTGTGCTGTGATTGACCGGGCAATCTTCTGGGACCTGTGTTGTGTCCCAGAAGATTACAGGGAGGGAGGGGGGAGAGGTGATCTGCCTTCCGGCGCTGCGGTGCCAGAGGAGGAAGTGGGAGCTGAGTGCCTGTGAAAACAGGGTACCTGCTCCCCCCCAAAAAAAATTACATGCCAAATGTGGCATGTCAATGGGTCACCAACAGTTAAAATGCAAGTTCCATTTTTGGGTGGAATTCCGTTTTAATAATATTACAGATTTTCATAAGTGTGATACAGTAATGGTTGGAGGGAAATTTGGGAAAGAGGGTGTGGAAAAAAAATTGTTATGGAGTTTTAGGAAATTCTGTTGAACCTTTGCTATGGACAGAAGGTCTGATGTTTTGGAACATATGGGATGGAGCATATTATTATCATTATTATACAGGATTTCTATAGCTTCGACAGTTGGCACAGTGCTGTATGTGCAAAGCTATTTGAGAGAAAGGACTACTATACTGGAAGAATTCACCTTTATGATGTGTAACTTTTTGGTGTTGGAAAGCCATGTTCCCTTAGAATATGGGGTCTGTGGCTGTTTCTTGAGCTCTTCAACTAGCCAGACATTAAATTGTCCATGGGATACTCTTGTGCACATCTTGATGAGGCCAAAAGTGGTTGAAGTGCACCTTAATGATCTGTGCATTTCTTCAAAATGATAGAATACATAAACCATATTGCAATCCCCATATTAATATCAAAATGTAATGCATAGCTTCAAGACTACATGTTGGGGAATTCCCATTCATTAGTTCTGTCATAAATTAAAGCAACTGTCCCTTTTCACCCTATTATATGTCTATTTTTCTCGACAACCCAGTAACCAATGACAATTTTCCAAAAGTAGCAGAAAACGTTCCCACTACATATTTACTATGCGCCTCTGTCCTCAGTATACTGAGGCCCCGCTCTGTGACTTTTGATGGTCTACTACATGGCTGATTTGCTGTTGTTACAATTCACTTTTTATTACCACATTTGACTGAGCCGGACCTTGCAGGAAATAAATTTGACAGTGCTTTTAGAGTGCTTATTTTTTTAACCTTCAAAAAAGAATCCAACATTCACTCCGTTGCAACAGCATCATCGCAGACAGAAAATTACATAACGGATACAGTCCAATATAGTACATTTAAGTCACTTAAGCTGTATTAACCCCAAAACAAAAAATCTATTACTGCAGCTTGCTGATTCTCAGATATAGTGGCTGCATTTATTAATTCTTTTAGGCTTTTTTTTACTTTATTTTCACCTGTTGAAATCTGTTATTTTTCAACAGACCAAGCTGTCCAGCAAAATTGGCAAGTTAAAGCAAACCATTTAATAGTGTCAGGGGTGCTCACAATGGTCAGTTTTCATTCATTAAAATCTTTTCTCTAAGGAAGAAAAAACTAACCATTTCTGTAACTGCTTAAAAAGTGTTAGCTGGTGTTTGACTTAATTTGTCAGTCAAGTCCGCCTAAATATGCTAGTGCATTTAATACTACCCTCTCCCCAGACAATGCTGCTGGTCAAGGGTGGCTCCGTTGCTACTCCATCCAGAATAGAGACAACCAGAGATGGGAAGTATGTTATTGGCTGAATCACCAGTTAAAAATAATAGGAAAAAAGCCTAAAAATTAAAACGAATGCAGCCACCACATTTAAGGATTGGTAAGGTGCAATATATATATTTTTTGTTTCTGGAATTATGGTCACTTTAAATCCCCAGATTGACAAAGTTACCGTCCAAGGGTGGCTCAGTTGCTACTCAATCCAGAGGGGAGATACTCTAACACAGGAAATGTGTTACTGGCCAGATCAGCAGGAGAAAATAAAGGGGGAAAAAAAAACAAAAACGATTGCAGCCATGATATGCTCTAACCTTCTGTTTCCATTGCTTGTGTCTACCTGATTTTAAAACCACCTCCTAAATACAGCTAGATTCTGTAGTTTGAATGCTTTACTGAGGTTTTACTGTCCATTCACAGGCTGGCGACTGGGAGGTGAATGAGGCCAAGTCTGAGATACATGTGCAAATCAAACTACACAAAATTACAAATTCCTCGGCAGGTAAAACAGCTACCAAATATGTTTTTATACTGTATATGTAGCTGTTTGCATGGAATTTAGCTCCAAGGACATTTGACTAAAAACACAATAAACTGATCTATGTAAACTTATTTGTATATACTGTATCATTTTCAAAAATGTGTATACTCTGACTCTTTTTATGCAGTAAACACTATTGAACAAAACACAATCCATTGGCTAGATCACTATATTCATTAGGTCTATTATTTTGCTCTGCTACTGAGGCTTAAAGGGGAAGTAGAGCCAAAGCTCTTTTAGCCCTATTTAGTTCTGCACTCCTGTGACCTGTATTCAGCTGGGCTAAAGCCCTCTGTCAGTTAACATCACTGGGCCAATCTAGACTCTGGAAGGATCCCAACTTTAATGTCAGAATCCATTTGGATGTCTGATCAGCAGCTGGCTCAGCCTCTCAGCCCAACTCTGAAAAGCCTGGGACAGTTGCTCCAGCCCCCTCCACAGCCCAGTGCTCCGATTAGCGCTGGAGGGACAGAGCAGAGAGCTGGTGACTGACAGTCACCTCTCTTTGCTCACTGAAGACCGAGAACCGAGTGATCAGCAATCATGTGATTGCCCAGTTCTCAGTCAAAGCCCTTGTACACACGGTCGGAGAATCCGTCGGAATGTGTCCTATCGGACCGTTTTGTTGGCTAATCCGACTGTGTGTGGTATGCATCGGACTGTTTCCGTCGGAATATCCGTCGGACCAAATTCTCCAACTTGCTGAAAATATTTTCTGACAAACTGGTCCGATCGGACATACTCCGATCATGTGTAGAGAATTCCGACCGGACAAAGTGCCACGCATGCTCAGATCAAATTCCTAGACCAAAGCTTTTGGCTACTAGCCTGAACGTAGTCCCGTCGTAACGAAATAACGTCATCACGTTCTGAACGATCGGATTTTCCGACAACTTCGTCCAACCGTGTGTATGCAACAGTTTCAGACAAGATCCGCTGGACCAAATCCGCCGGACAAAATCCGCCGGACAAAATCCGTCGGATTTGGTTGTCGGAATCTCCGACCGTGTGTACAAGGGCTCAGAGGTGGCGTGGGACAGATGCAGCATTGGACCAATGCTGCATCCACCTAGGTGAGTATAAATTTAATTTTTTTTTAATTTTCATGCTTCTCTTTTAACACACTACAATTGGATTCTGCTGTCCTGCAGATTGCTTATAGGTAGCATGTACTGAGAGACATATGTGGTCTGCCATTGCTGACCTCTCCTTTTAAAATATGCGATCAGGTTGGTCTCATAAATTCAAAACTTTAACACTTACCTAGAACAGCTCAAGTGTCCATATTGAGAGTTCAGCAATGGCAGGCCCCTATTTTTTCCTATAATGTCTTTAATACGTTGTAGCACGAGATACAGTATATTTATTTTGCGCATTATTATTGAAAAAAATAAAAATAAATATATATTTATATATATATATATATATATATTTTTTTTTTTTTTTTTTGTTTCAACATCCTGTTATATCTGCTGTATGCGAGGCACCACTCTGTGATTGCTTCTTTCACAACCCTTGGAGTGAAAATTGTTGATGTCTCTACTGTTCTTGCTGGAGAGCTGTACCTGAGAACCTTCAGTGCATGCATCCTTCTGTTTCTGCTTAATTTACTCTGTGGATTTGTGCTTGCTTCCTTTCTCTTCCCTTCCCTTCTCCTTTTTTTTTTTTCTTTTTTATTAAAGTTGAAATCCTCTTTAAAGCAGAAATTCACCTAAAATGTGATATTCCGCTCCTCTTCCTCCTCCCCTCATCTTCTATAGTTATAGTGAACTTTTTTTTTTTTTTCAGGGAGTGGGTACCTATTTCTGACAGGTACCTGCTCCCACTTCCACTATACCTGCCTAGGCGAGCAGAGAGGAAGTTCAGCCTCTCTCCCTGCCTGCAACTTCCTGGGACATGTCACATGCTCCAGGGGGTTGTGGGGCCATTCAAAAAGTGCAGAAAATCTCTGAAACACCAGGAAGTCACAGCCAGTTTTCCACTAGTTGATGGTGGCACTGGGGACCCGAACACCAGCGAAGAACAAACCTGAGTGAGGACAGCACTGGATCCCTGGGCCAGTTGGCAGTTACAGTATTTGTACATAATTTTTTTTCAGAAACAATGGAAGTTCCTCTTTAAAAACCAAGCATTGTAACCCCCATCAAATTGGGTTAAAAAATATTCACCTTTGCTGGCTACTACTATTAATACTAAATCTAAGATAATTATATATATTTAAACGGGGGAAGGGGAAAATGGAACAAATGAAATCTGCAACCAATTCTATCAAATATTTGCAAAAACGGCATCAGATATGCCGGGTACATTAAATGGTGCGCACCATGGGGTATGAATCTATTCATGATGCTTAGCCTAACTTGGAGAACATCATTCTAAAGTGCAGATGAAGAATCAATACGCAATTTACATTTTTTTTAGGCACATATTCATGTAACAAAGAAACAAGATGCAGTGTGGTGAAGCTGCATGGGTTCTCTGTAAGTTGAGAACCTGAGGTAGGCCAATCTTACTTAGTATCAGGGGCGGACTGACCATTGGGCCACTCGGGCACTGCCCGAGGGCCCCGAGCCACTAGGGGGCCCCATCAGGGTTGCCAGCCTCAGTAAAACCAGGGACAGTATGTAAAAATCTGTGTTTTTTTACATCTGTCTCTGAAATGTCCCTTACCGACATCCTTTTGGTCTAAAAATCCCAAGATCATAGCTGCCCCACCTCTCTAGTACCTTCTCAGCCAATAGAAACACGTCTGTGTATACTGTGTGTACATGTATGTGTATACTGTGTGATTGTATACTGTGTGTGTGTATACTTTGTGGCCCCTTAATCTCGGATTGCTTGGGGGCCCCATAATCTCCTATTGCCCGGGGGCCCCCATGAGTTGTCAGTCCACCCCTGCTTAGTATAATATTGGGTCTGTAAAGTAATCTTAATAGTCTACAATTTGTTTTACATGTTTTTTGTGCATTCATTATTTAGTAAGGAGTAGACACTTCTATGGATTTACCCAGCCTTCCTACCTGTCACCCAATGCAATGGGTGGTCTTACTGACCAATAGGATTGTATAATAGGTGAGAAGAAGCAGCACGCAGCAAAATCTTGAAAGACATATACACACAGACACACAGGAATGTGTGTTTGAACTTAGGGAGCACACCCTAATGCAATAGGCAGCGCACACCTATTCTCCATGGCAAACATTGGGCCCCCCTGATCATTGTAAAGTAGGAGAGGCACATGACCCAAAATTAACCAAGACTGGTAATTGTTTGCTATCTTGACTTTAATGACAGGCTTCAAATCCTGGGAGCCTTTAGATCATAATGTAACTTAGTGGCTGGGGGTCACAAACTACTTTTATTTGCTGACAATTCTGCTGAATTAACAAAAATCTGTACAACCTTCAATCCTATATGCCAGCAAATAGTCCATAACCAAGTAAAGTTTGCATTGGAAAATTATCACTACTTGAAATTACCTGAATCTCAAGTAGAGAGAATATTCTGTTTATACTTTAATATGCAGATTGCAATGCAATCCATTCAAATAACTAGGTTCTCATCTGGGAAGTGATTTTAAGGTAGTTTTGACCTACCGCAAGACATACCAAATATTTGAAAACCCGCTGCAAAATGCCTCAGTAAATACATTGTAAACATGTTGTGTCTGATATCAATAGCTTGGTCTCATTCCAAACAGATTTCTGACTATTGGTTATGTCAGTTTAATCAATAAATCAGGTCCTGGAGGAAGCTGTTTTTTTTTTTTTTTTGGAAATCTAGTTGCCTCTAAGCCAGTTTAGCAAAGGGCAAAAAATAGCCAGCTCACATCACTTGCCTTTCAAGATTAATTGGGCTACATACAGTACATTCTGAACCCGAGACTAGTACAGATATTTTCAGACGTTTCTACACTAATCTCTTTTCTAGCAGATTCGACAATCCACGGGGAGGTGAGAACTTCTTAGGTCAAGTAGTTCTACCATCTCTGAGGATAATCTGGCCTTTCTTAATGCACAGGCCACTGAGAAGATTGCTCAAGTTATTATAGGTTCTCCCAAAGCAAAAGCTCCAGGGCCAGATGGCCTATCTTCAGATTTCTTTAGGCTTCTGTCAGAAGACCCGAGTCCTTCCCTCCTATCTTTTTATAACCATATTCTCATAAAAAAAATATATAACCCCCAACAGATAATGAGGCCTTATAAGACAAGGACACCCTGGCCGCTAGTTCCTATACACCCATTTCTCTACTGAATCAAGATGTAAAGCTCTTGTCTGAGCTGATGGACAACAGACTTGCCATGCTCCTGTCAAAACTGTTACCTGTTGCCTGCAGGCTTTGTATCTGAGAAGCGGTTGTTATGAATGATCATAAAATTACAGTGATGAAACAGATTTGTTAGTTGAACCCTTCACATGATCATCCATGACATTATTGAATGCAGAGAATGCTTTGAATAATGTGAGTTGGGAGAGGTTGTGGAAGGTACTATGACGAATGGGTCTAACATACTTTTCTTCATTTTTCTCAGACCATGTACTCTGCCCCTGTGGCCCAAAAAATCATGGTTGGCTCCCTATTTACCTCCTTTTCATTGAACCCCAAAATCTGTCCAAATTGGAGATTTTTGTTGTGTATTAAGTTTCAAAAGGACTACAGGAATGGATTGGGTTTTACCATGCCCTCAATATATTGATGACTTGAAAGTACTCCTATTTAAATGAATGCTCATAGACAAACTAAATACAAAAAAAAAAAATCACAATTAATACATTTATGCAATGTGGTCCTACAATTTTGGAGTCCATACTTTCTAAAGAACAATTTAGCAAGATTATGACAAACTTTAAATACACAATATGGTATAACCTAGAAGAATGGAAGGGCCCTCCTGTCAGATCCTGTAGACGTACTACAATAAGCTTCCCCTAATGTCACTGATTCCCTAGGCCCACATTCAGCTGCTTAGAATTTGAACACCCTGATTATTATCAATGTGGATATTGTTGGATAATGATTGATGGTGATGGTTTATACTGCTGTTAAAAAACCATAATGACTCAGGGTAATTAAAACACAACATGATTTAATGAACTTGAACTGACTTTTTATTTGGCCAAAAATACTATTCACTTGAGATAACACTGGCATCAGGGTTGTCAGAAGTTGACATAGAGACACATGGCTTTGTGTTCTATCAGCAAAGATGCATGTGTGCTACTGTTCAGGAAGAAGGGATATTTGAAGATCAGATCATGCATAAATGTCCAACTAGCATCTAAAGGCTTTAACTAGCTTGATGTATATAGCCCTTTATACAATCCTAATAAGTTATCTCTCCGTTGTCGCAAAACCAGAACTATGTGGAATGGCATTGCTTGCCCTTTTTTAAAAAATTTTCAGTTGCTTGGCTGTGCCTGCCCTCATAAGTTTGATACTCAGATTTAGATCCATCGAGAGCCAGTCACACTTGCATGTAATGCAAATTGGATGCGGTGAAAACCACACCCAATTCGCACATATGTGAACCCGGCCTCAGATCGGCGACTGGAGAATCCTTCCCTACAGAGACATGTGCCGTCAACCAGTGGACAGAATCTCATGGACTAGTATATACACCTGGTACTTTTCTGAGGACCTGATAGAAAAATACACATGTAAATTAAAGGGAATAAGAGCATTTTTTATTATAACTAGAAATGCTATAGTATCTACAGCTCAGGCCTCAGACATGAAGGTTTAGGAAGATACACAACTGTTCACAAGTTACCAATGACAGTTCATTTTGCAAAACGGAATCTAATAGAGAATTGTATTACTAAAGGTATTATATTTCTCTTGTGCATGGTTGCTATGTGGTGTATTTTATACATTTTTATTCACTGATAAAAGCAGAATTTGAAATGATTTTCTCCAAGCGCATCATGCATTTTCTTGGACATTTATTTTCTATATTTGTATATGCCTAAAATGAATGCAAATTGCTGAAAATGGTTTAATTACAGCCTAGTATTGCTTTTGAAGTTTTTGAAAATTAGATTTAATGAAAAACTACACTTAAAATGTTTTGCTAAAATTAAGTAAAGTATATCAAAACCCAAAACAAAAATTATATATGTCGCATCTTACCAATCCTGAAATGCAGATGCGGCCATTATCCTGGTATCAAAATTTGCAGCCAACGATAGGCTTTCGTATAAAAGCCTGATCACATCTAGAGGGTTCAGAAGGGCTCCCCCCCTCCAGCTGCATCCCACCACTGTTCCCACACTCTCCCGTTCTACTGGGAAGCTCTGGACGGCTACACACTGTTGGACCAGCTGCAGACAGAGGACAGGGAAGAACATCCATCTCCCCTCCTCTGTGACAAATTAAGCCAGAAGAGATGGGGACCTTACCACTTCTGGTTTCAGTTCTTTTTTTATTGGCCATTACTGGCCACCAAAGCATTGGAGTAATCAGAGGTCTAATAGACCCCAAATCTCACCATAAAGAGTACCTGTCACTGCCCCAGCTATTACAGGGGATGTTGTTCATTCCTTGTGATAGCAATGAAATTGATCAAAAAAATGTAAAGAAGAAACATAAAATAAATGTAAATAAAATAAATAAAAAAAAAAAACACCTTCCTTTCCAGACCAATTTTCAACTTTCAGCGCTGTCGCACTTTGAATGACAATTGCACGGTCATGCTACATTGTACCCAAACTAAATTTGTATTATTTTGTTCCCACAAATATAGCTTTCTTTTGGTGGTATTTGATCACGTCTGGGATTTTTATTTTCTGCTAAACAAATAAAAAAATATGTTTTTTTTTGTTTCTGCTACAAAACTTTGTAAATAAGTACATTTTCTCACTCACTGATGGCCACTGATGGGGCTGTACTGATGGGCACTGATGAATGGCACTAATACATGGCACTGATGGGGCACTGATAGGCGGCACTGATATGCAGCACTGATGGGTACACATAGGTGGCACTGATGAGCACTGAAAGGCAGCACTGATGGTCACTGATAGGCAGCACTGATGGGCATTGATAGGTGGCATGGATGGGCACTGATAGGTGGCCCTGATGTACACTAATGGCTGGTACTGATGGGCAGGCATTATTGTTTGGCACTGATTGGCATCCATTGTGAGCACTGATTGGCATCCATTGTGGGCACTGATCGGCATCCCTGTTGGCCATGGGTGGCATACCTGGTGGTGACTAGTGGTGGACATCCCTGGTTGCCCTGGTGGTGTCCCTGGTGGTCCAGTGTGGGCATTCTCGGGAGGGCTGCCCTGATAATCAATCAGCACAGACCGCTCCTGTCAGAGCGGCTCTCCTCTACTCGCGTCTGACAGACAAGAATGAGGAAAAGCCGATCAACGGCTCTTCCTGTTTACATTGTGATCAGCCATGATTGGACACGGCTGATCACTTGTAAAAGAGTCTATGTATAGAGACTGTTTACTTGGATCAGAGTTGCGGTGCGTCAGACTGACACACCTCAACAACGATCACTGTGATGCGCTCCCCCAGGGGCGTGCAGCAGCTTGTTATCCTGAAAGACGTCATATGATGTCCAGTCAGGATAACACAACCACTTTGCCGCCATCAATTGCTATATGGAGGGCGGCAAGTGGTTAAATCCCTCCACGCTACACCCACCATGTATAGTGAAATACAGTATTTTGAAATCCGTCAGACTGTTTTTATGTTGAATTTTTAAAATTCAACATCAAATGACGGATTTCAAAATACTGTATTTCACTATATAGGTGATAAGAACACCAATGTTGTAAAAATATATACATTTTATTACAAAAATATAATACAATACAATAAAATTTGTCTCTGCAGAGACCAAAAATTAGTTGATATCAATCACTGTACACAATCAATACGGATACTTGTAACGTCTCTGGTGTACCCAGGCACCCAGAGATGTACAGGGTACATCAGAGATGTTACATGTATCCATTATTTATTGCATACAGTCATTCATATCAACTCATTTTTGGACTCTGCAGAGACAAATTTTATTGTATTGTATTGTATTTTTGTAATAAAATATATAGATTTTTACAACATTGGTGTTCTTGTCACCTCCAAAGTCCCGTCCTACAAAGGTGTAAATTTTCGTTCTATTTGGGATGTGGTGACAGAACACTTGGTTCTGTGGATGGTGGAATCTCTTTGTATTTCACTATATGAGCTCAGTTTACTGGTAAAAATAAGTGTGAAAGGCAAGACTTTGCTGAGTGTAAAAAGATGTCCCCTGCTGCCTTCTGACTGCAGGCCTACTGCGGATAAGTGGCTGAACGTCACTTCTGTTACCAATTCTGATGGGTCACCGATTCTGACAGAACACCTGCATGCCTGGGCTAAGGGCAGATGGATTTCAGGAACTAAATGCTACATGAATCATCTGCCCTTACACACAATGGCCATGGCCAGAATTGCAAGGGTTTGTTTTCCAAAGTGATTTTTCAGCAAAATAAAGCATGGAAACATGAATGGATTGGGGAGATTGCTTTGAATAATAAAAATGAATTAAATAGCATTTTTGGTTTGTTGTGCTCAGAGGCAATGTTTTGTACTTACTGTTTAAAGTAGCATGAAACTCTGCAATTTTTTTATCCACTACTCTTAATGAAGCAAACGTTCCGAAATACATATTAGATAAGCGTTCTGCACCACTTTCCTGAAATCCCAGGTAGGGAAGCGCTTTGGGCCTGTCTGCAGGGTACTATTTGCTTGGACAGAGCATACTAATGTTGCTGCCTATCAAAGTTTTGAAGTAGGGAAAAGCCTAAAGCCTCGTACACACGATTGGATTTTCCGTCGGGAAATGTGTGATGACAGGCTGTTGGCGGAAAATCCAACCGTTTGTACGCTCCATCGGACAATCGTTGTCGGATTTTCTGTAGACAAATGTTGGATAGCAGGCTTTAAAATTTTCCGCGGACAGCGGTCTGTTGTTAGATTTTCCGAGCGTCTGTACACAAGTCAGTCAGACAAAAATCCAAAGTACAAACACGCATGCTCGGAAGCAAGGACAAGCCAGAAGCAGTCAGTCTTGTAAACTAGCGTTCGTAATGCAGAATTAACATTTGCGATGTGGCAAATTATGACAACTCAAAATTCAGTGCACATTCTCTTCTTCTTTAATGGGATAATAATGAAGCTGCTTTGCTGGTGATACTGATGAAGTTATTGCAAATGAATTTTCAAAGGCTTTTTTTTTCTAGTGATATCAAGAATATGATTATTAGGCTTGTTATTTTTTTTTATTTTTTTTTGGTGCAAGTTACCACAACACCATTATCCCGGAGTTTTTCAGATCAAAGATACAACTATGTTGGTGTCCCTTGTTAAATTTACATTGTATTTTTTAAAATGTAACTGCCTTCTCCCAAACTGTCATTTGAAGTAAAACACATAGCCAAGTATTATTCTCCACATTTTTTTTTATTGTGCATTAAAAAAAGAAAACAAATACAATTAGAAATGCTATCTGCTATCTGCCAATAGAAGCAGCGTCATCCGGAGATAATTCCAAAAAACATACTGAATTATTCTCATGGAGCTCCCACAGCAAAGCCATATGACATAATTGATCACAATTAGTAAAGCAACCAATTTTTGGTCCAAAAAATCCTCCTCCTGTTCCTGGAATGGACTTGGGTCAAAGCAATAACTCCAAGGCCAATAATAAATAAACGAATGGCCGTTCAGAAACAAACTTAAAAGCACAAACTGAAAAGCATGAAATGATAAGCATGAAATGATAAGCACGAAATGAAAAGCACGCAATGAAAAGCGTGAATCAACACTCAACAAAGTTCTACTAACACGAAATTAGAAGAAGGAGCCCAAAGGGTGGCGTTAAAGAGCAAAAAAAACACGTAGTACGTCACTACGTTCGTGTTTGTTGGCCAACAATTGTGTGCTGTTTGTATGCAAGACAAGTTTGGGGCCAACGCCCTTCGGACAAAAGTCTGAGCTTTTGTCTGCGGAATATCCAATCGTGTGTACGAGGATTTAAAGCAGGGATATGCAATTAGCAGACCTCCAGCTGTTCCAGAACTACAAGTCCCATGAGGCATAGCAAGACTCTGACAGCCACAAGCATGACACCCAGAGGCAGAGGCATGATGGGACTTGTAGTTTTGCAACAGCTAGAGGTCCGCTAATTGCATATCCCTGATTTAAAGTGTTTTGCTTCTGTAGGCTTCTCGTAGTATTGAATATGTGGACTCCCATACACAGCTGTGGTGGCCTAAAAAGAGTGCCTTCTTGGGATCTGACAAGGGGATAGAGCCACCCCAAAGGAAGAGCTATGGAAGAGTCCAGTTTTCAAGATAGATTGCAACGCAACCACAGAGTTAATATGATAACAGAGCAAAGATGGTACGTGCTGACGTTTTTAGCACTATGGGTTTGTTCAAGTTTAGTAACACTTTAATATTTATAAACTCATGGATGCAAATAACTTCTCTAAACACAATCCTAGGTGAATATTCAGTAGTTTCTTTAAAATAAGAGTTTTCAATGAAAAAGGTAGCTTCATATAACCTTAGGTATTCCTTTTTTTTTTTATAACCTTAGGTATTCCTATCAAGTGCGCACAGAAAACAGCCAACAACTCTCATTTCACTGCCTCCTTTTGCCTAATATTTCAAATGATAACATAATAGCCTGGATAATGGACACCAAAGTTACGACAAGTATGTTTGTATCTATAAACATTTGTAGTAGCTCTTTTACCTGAAGCAACTTTGAATTTTTTGCTTTAAAATATATATAAACCCCAGAAAAAAATGCAGTATTTTGCAGCTTACCAGGGTGGTGTATGATTTTTTTTTTCTAAGCTAAGTATATTTTCTGCAAATAGAGGAAAAAAAATTGTCAGAATTCTTGTGTCCTTGATATTTTCAGTCGACTGATTTTCAAACAATGTTGTCAGCTTTCTTGGATATTTTATGTTAGCTAACAAATGATCCTGCAGTCCCAGAAAATAGCGCCCAATTAAGACTTCAGCTCTCAAACTAGGCGCTAATGCAAATGGAAAGCAACGCTATTGCCAGCAAACATGCCTGTCAGATCATGTATGCGGGAATAGTGGAAGTCAATGGGGCTCAAACCTGCAAAATCCAAAGTTCTCACTAAAGGCTTATATGCAAGTTCTTTGCCATAAAAAGTGTATGTCCTGCCCCAGGGGACATGTATCAATTGGAAAACATGTTTTAAAATGGGCATTTTATCAGATTTTAATAATGCTTAAAGTGAAACAATAAAATTAAATATTCCTTTAAATATCATGCCTGAGGGGGGTGTCCTTAGTATACCTGTAATGTAGCGCATCTTTCCCGTGTTTATTACTGTACCACAGCAAAATTACATTTCTAAAGGAAAAAATGTAATGTAAACTTGCTTGCAGCTGTAATGTAAAGCAACAACCCTCTGTAATGGAGATGCAGAGAGGAGGAGGTAATTGTGGTCTAGATGAGAACAGAAGCCTAAGGTGACAACCCTGCTCCTCCATAGCCACAGGGCGGAGAGTAAGCAGTGTGAGGACAGGAAGTATGTTATTGGCAGAATCACCAAGTGATATTAAAGAATAAAGCCTAATAAAGAAAACAAATTTGGCCAACACATCTAAGTACTGGTAAACTAAAATATATTATGTTTTTATGTGTAGTTACACTTTTGTTTAACCCTTTCATGGTTGACCACTGTCTTCATTTCCCTCAGTGGGTCTAGGGCAGTGATGGCAAACCTTGGCACCCCGGATGTTTTGGAAATACATTTCCCATGATGCTCAACTACACTACAGAGTGAATGAGCATCATGGGAAATGTAGTTCCAAAACATCTGGAGTGCCAAGGTTCGCCATCACTGGTCTAGGGCATGGGTCTTCAAACTATGGCCCTCCAGTTGTTCAGGAACTACAATTCCCATCATGCCTAGTCGTGTCTGTGAATGTCAGAGTTTTACAATGCCTCATGGGATGGGTAGTTTCGCAATTGCTGGAGGGCCGTAGTTTGAGGATCCCTAGTCTAGAGGATCCTTTGCAAAGGCACTGCCAATTTACCCTGTATGCATAGCTCCCAACTGTCCCTGATTTCGGGGGACTGTCCCTGATTTGTCCCTCATTTAGGTCTGATATTTATAGTTGTATATAAAATGCATTTTTTATCTATCAAAAAGCGTTTCCCAGTGCTAAACCTTTCATCTAATTTCCAAATTGCTGCAGTTGTAATTTTTAAAAGCCAATATAAAGAAATCGTAATGGTAAAAAAAGCACTTGTGGATTTCATTAACTTTTTTTTTGTTAATTCTCCTTTAAGGGGGCATAGCAGGGGGTGTATCCCATGCCTACATACAATTGCTAGTAAGTGTCCCTCATTCCTATCTCAAAATGTTGGAAGGTATGCTGCATGGGAAAGGAGGCATTGATTCTTTAAAGTGTATGACATCCATTACTAGAGCTCACAAGCAACAAAATATAAAAAAAAAATAAGTAAATGAATAACAAATATGTATATAATAAAAATTGTGAATTTTTGCACAACACAGTGTCTTTAACCTTGCAAAACTTTGTACAGATATTTTTTTGGAACAAATTTTCCTTATGTCATTGCCAACTGTTTACATTTTCATTTATTGTAGAAAAACAAAGTTATTCCTATTTGTGATTCAAAGCATAATCATGCATAAAAAAAAGCTTAATAATGTTGTCTCCAAAATCATTTTAAACTGCTAGCATGTGTGGGGAAATCTAATATATGTACTGTAATAGGGGTCTTGTACATATCTAGATACCCTCATTGTGTGTGAGCGTGTGTGCGCAGGGGAGTAGTTTAATGTTAAAAATATTTTATAGTATTTCAATTGTTTTTTTTTTCTTTGACGACATCGGGCGGTTAACAGGCAAGTCTTCTATTATGGAGGCATCAGGAATGTAGACTGACTCCTCATGTCTCTCCTGTGTGCTGAGATCAGGACAGAGTCCCTGTTCTTCCAGTACGTTACAATTCAAAGCAACAAGGAGATTAGCGAACATGAAAGTTATGTCCACTGATCATGGGCACTGGGTGGGAGGACTCTGTACTTTTAGCTTATAAAAGTGATTGGGTGGTTATGCGGCCCTCAGATTACTTCTACAAATACCAAAGAAGCCGAGGCTTGAAATTAGAACACAGGTATGATACCTACTGCAGCTGTGATCTTGTTTTAATCCTGTAACTGCCTTGACATTATACATATGTCATTGACTACCAATGAGTGGGTACAACTATGAAATATGTACCGTAATACGCCCTTGGCAGTGAAAAGGCTAAGGTCTTCAAATCAGTTGTAAATATATATATCAGGCCTAGGTAGCTCAGTATAACTGCGTTCCCATGTTCCAATATCTATAACAGGACATAGCATTTGTCCTGAGCATAAGGAACTAGCTATAATAATTAACCACTTTCAGACCGGACCATTTTGCTGGTAAATGACCAGAGGTCTTTTTACACTTTTGCACTGCGCTGCTTTAACTGGTAATTGCGCGGTCATGCAATGTTGTACCCAAACTAAATTTGCGTCCTTTTCTTCCCACAAATAGAGCTTTCTTTTAAAGGTATTTGACTGACTCTGCGATTTTTATTTTTTGCGATATAAACGTAAAAAGACCGCAAATTTTGAAAAAAAATGATATTTTCTACTTTTTGTTATTAGAAAAATCCAATAAACTCAATTTTAGTCATACATTTAGGCCAAAATGTATTCAGCCACATGTCTTTGGTAAAAAAAAAGTCAATAACTGTATATTTATTGGTTTGCGCAAAAGTTGTCACATCTACAAACTAAGGTACGTTTTCTGGAATTTACGCAGCTTTTAGTTTACGACTGCCTATCTCATTTCTTGAGGTGCTAAAATGGCAGGGCAGTACAAAACCCCCCCAAATGACCCCATTTTGGAAAGTAGACCCCCTAAGGAAATTGATAAGTGGCATGTTGAGCCCATTGAATATTTTATTTTTTTGCCTCAAGCGATTGAATAATGACAAAAAAAAATAATTTTTTTTTTTTTACACAAAGTTGTCATTAAATGATATATTGCTCACACATGCTATGGGCATATGTGAAATGACACCCCAAAATAAATTCTGCTGCTTCTCCTGAGTACGGGGATACCACATATGTGGTACTTTTTGGGAGCCTAGCCGTGTACGGGGCCCCGAAAACCAAGCACCGCCTTCAGGCTTTCTAAGGGCGTAAATTTTTGATTTCACTTCTCACTACCTATTACAGTTTTGAAGGCCATAAAATGCCAAGATGGCACAAAACCCCCACAAATGACCCCATTTTAGAAAGTAGACACCCCAAGCTATTTGCTGAGAGGCATGTTGAGTCCATGGAATATTTTATATTTTGCCACAAGTTGCGGGAAAATTACAAACTTTTTTTTTTTTTTTTTTTTTTACACAAAGTTGTCACTAAATGATATATTGCTCACACATGCTATGGGCATATGTGAAATGACACCCCAAAATAAATTCTGCTGCTTCTCCTGAGTACGGGGATACCACATATGTGGGACTTTTTGGGAGCCTAGCCACGTACGGGGCCCCGAAAACCAAGCACCGCCATCAGGCTTTCTAAGGGCGTAAATTTTTGATTTCACTTCTCACTACCTATTACAGTTTTGAAGGCCATAAAATGCCAAGATGGCACAAAACCCCCACAAATGACCCCATTTTAGAAAGTAGACACCCCAAGTTATTTGCTGAGAGGCATGTTGAGTCCATGGAATATTTTATATTTTGCCACAAGTTGCGGGAAAATTACAAACTTTTTTATTTTATTTTATTTTTTCACAAAGTTGTCACTAAATGATATATTGCTCACGCATGCCATGGGCATATGTGAAATGACACCCCAAAATAAATTCTGCTGCTTCTCCTGAGTATGGGGATACCACATATGTGGGACTTTTTGGGAGCCTAGCCGCGTACGGGGCCCCGAAAACCAAGCACCGCCTTCAGGCTTTCTAAGGGCGTTACAGTTTTGAAGGCCATAAAATGCCAAGAGGGCACAAATCCCCCCCAAATGACCCCATTTTGGAAAGTAGACACCCCTAAATTTACGGGTACACTAGTGAGACTAGGTAATAAATGGCGGGTGCCCTGAAACTATAAAAAAATAACTAACCAACCAGCGTCACCTGTAACAGTTATATGGTGATCACTGGTGAAAGGGTTAACTAGGGGGCAATCAGGGGGCTTTATGCGGTAGTATATGGGGGTCCCTGGCGCTATAAAAAGCTGCGGCGAACCTAAATACCTACCTGCCTAACTAGCGTCACCTGTGACACTAATACAGCGATCAGAAAAACGATCGTTTATTAGGCTGGGTTCACACTGGAGCGATGCGGGAACGCCACGAATCCGCGGCGGGTTCCCGCATCGCATGCCTCCCGGTGGCAGTTCACACTGCCCTATGCGAACTGCTGGGAGTGTCAGTGAAATGTTAATGACACCCCCAGATCAGTTCGCATATCGCAGTGCGATCTGCAAACTCGGATCGCATGGTGTGAACACCCATGCGATCCGATTCTGCTGCGGACCAAAAAAAGGGTCCCGTGCGAGTTTGCGGCGGGTGCGGCGGGTGCAACGCGAATTCAGCCATACTATCTGTATGGCTGAACTCGAATCGCACAGAGATCGGATGTGATTTGCACTGCAGTGCGGTGCGAATCACATCCGTTCTCATAAACCGCTGCAATGTGAACCCAGCCTTAGTGACACTGGCGACGGGGGGTGATCACGGGGTTAAACCTTTATTGGGGGGGTTAGGGGGGTACCTTAGAACTAAAGGGGGCTAACCCTAACTGCCCTAACAGTTATTACAGTCACAAATGACACCCGCCGGGTGATCAGGGGGTTAAACCTTTATTAGGTAATAAATGGCGGGTGCCCTGAAACTATAAAAAAATAACTAACCAACCAGCGTCACCTGTAACAGTTATATGGTGATCACTGGTGAAAGGGTTAACTAGGGGGCAATCAGGGGGCTTTATGCGGTAGTATATGGGGGTCCCTGGCGCTATAAAAAGCTGCGGCGAACCTAAATACCTACCTGCCTAACTAGCGTCACCTGTGACACTAATACAGTGATCAGAAAAACGATCGCTTATTAGGCTGGGTTCACACTGGAGCGATGCGGGAACGCCACGAATCCGCTGGGGGTTCTCGCATCGCATGCCTCCCGGCGGCAGTTCACACTGCCCTATGCGAACTGCTGGGAGTGTCAGTGAAATGTTAATGACACCCCCAGATCAGTTCGCATATCGCAGTGCGATCTGCAAACTCGGATCGCATGGTGTGAACACCCATGCGATCCGATTCTGCTGCGGACCAAAAAAAGGGTCCCGTGCGAATTTGCGGCGGGTGCGGCGAATGGCTGAACTCGAATCGCAGAGATCGGATGTGATTTGCACTGCAGTGCGGTGCGAATCACATCCGTTCTCATAAACCGCTGCAATGTGAACCCAGCCTTAGTGACACTGGCGACGGGGGGTGATCACGGGGGTTAAACCTTTATTGGGGGGGGTTAGGGGGGTACATTAGAACTAAAGGGGGCTAACCCTAACTGCCCTAACAGTTATTACAGTCAAAAATGACACCAATGCAAAAAAAAAAAAAAAAAAAAAATGCATTGGTGTCACTGTGACTGGGGGGGCAGGGGTAATTGGGGGGGTGATCAGGGGGTAAAGGGGGGGTGTGAGTGTGCCTGGCATGTTCTACTGTGAAGTGTCGTGTTGGTGCAACTCACCGATCCTCTCTCCTCGGTGCCGGAACGAAAAATACCAACACGGAGGAGAGATTACATCACTTCCTCTCCTGTGTTTACATTACAGGAGAGGAAGTGATGTCACGAAGGATTTCCATTCGTCGGGAGCGATCGCGAGGGGGTGGCCATGAATGAATGGCCGCCCCCTCATCCCGGATCGCTCCCGACCGAATACCGACCGCCGCAGGCACCGGGGGGGGCCCGATCGGGCCCCCCACCCGCGGGAAGGCAGGGACGTACAGGTACGCCCATATGCCTGCCCGTGCCATTCTGTCGACGTACATCGTCGTGCGGCGGTCGGCAAGTGGTTAAAGTGATTGTAAACCTTAATTTTTTTAAATACATGTCAAACTTACCTGCTTTATAAAATGGTTTTGCACAGAGCAGCCCCTCTTCAGCGGATGCCCCCATAGCAAGCCTCTCTATCCTGTGCTACCTGTTTCCATAGACACAGACAGTACAGCTCGGTCATGCCCCCCCCTCCCAGGATTTGATTGACAGCAGCAGGATTCAATGACTCCCAATGCTGCCTTCATGTTGAAAGGAGAGAGAGAGAGGGGAGCAGACACAACGCTGGATGGAGATCGGGCTCAGGTAAGTATTTGGGGAGGTTGCGGGGGACCCTGATAACAGAAGGTATTTTACCTTAATGCAGAAAATGCATTACGGTAAAAATCCTTAAAGCGGTAGTAAACCCGCACATTTTTTTTTTTTTTTTTAAACCTGCAAAGCAAAAGGCATAATGAGCTAGTATGCACCGCATACTAGCTCATTATGAAATACTTACCTTAGAACGAGGCCCCGACATCTGGCCCGATCCACGCCGAGGGAGCTGACATGCTCCCTCTGCGTTTCTTCCGGGTATCGCGGCTCCAGCGCTGTGAGTGGCTGGAGCCGCGATATCGTCACTCCCGCACATGCGCGCGGGAGATTTCATTCCGGCCGGCCGGCCACTTCCGGATTTTAAGACGAGAATCCCCTTGTGCGCATGCGCCGCTGCAGTCAGCGGCGCATACCGAGGGGAATATCTCCTAAACCGTACAGGTTTAGGAGATATTTTTTTTACCTACAGGTAAGCCTTATTATAGGCTTTCCTGTAGGTAAAAGTTAAAAAAAACTGAGTATACAACCACTTTAAGTCTTTAGAACCACTTTAAATGTCTAGCCACTTTTTTTTTTTTTACAGCATATAGTACAGCTTATAAACTCTCTCCCTGTGCTAATTGAGGAGTTCTATAGGGTCAGCAGTATTTCCAACTTTCAGATCAATTATAATAAATCTGAATTGCTGCCCATCCATGTTCCCTTTGAGATGTCTTCTTTGCTACACCAATCCCAGCAGTTCCCATGGCAGGTGGAGTCACTGCCTTATTTGGAGACCCATATCTCACTTCACCCGAGAACTTTACATGTCCTTAATTATGGTAAGTTATTGGACAGGATTTTGGGGGACTTGAAATCATGGCATGACTACCCTTTAATGTGGTTTGGGTGAATAAATGTCAAAATGATCATCCTCCCTCGTTTCATATACTTTTTATATACTTTTACAATCTAACTGTCACAGTTAGATCAAGTGGTTTTGAAGTTTGTACGGAAAACGTCTGAGACTCACTTATGCTATCTTATGCAAACACAAACAGGATAGGGGGGTGGGTCTACTAGAGATAGCCATATTTTACAAAGCCATGGGCCTAAGTTCAGTTCTTGAACTGGCACCACAATACCTATACTAAACTTTGAGCACCTCTAAAGAAAATCTAGCAGGGGCCCCGTGGGTACCATCAGGGGGGAATAGGGCTCTCTCACTGGACATCCCCATCGACTCGAATGACTCTTACTATATGGGACAGATTGAATATCGATGGTTTGTTTGCTACTCAGACTTCTCTCTTAACACCACTAGGAAGCTTCTCAGGGTTCTC
Organism: Lithobates pipiens; assembly: GCF_037356315.1. Classification (NCBI taxonomy): domain Eukaryota; kingdom Metazoa; phylum Chordata; class Amphibia; order Anura; family Ranidae; genus Lithobates; species Lithobates pipiens. Next base: position 38,151,094 of record NW_027507790.1, on the reverse strand, counting down.
TTTGGGGGAGGATGGAGACACAACCTGAGCTAAATTCACACCTGGAGGGAAGTTTTTGTCCTGCATAGGGTAGAGACCTTATGATCTAATTATACAGACTTTCCAATGCTTGTCCTGGAGATATCAACAACTGCCTGATTTTTTTTTTTTTTTCACAGCTACAACTCAGACTCTGCTCACAGGACACCATTTCTTCTTTTCAGACCGGGTACATACACCCCTCAGACTCTGGATGCCTGTTATCGCATATGTATAGGCTAGTACTTGGGGCCCACTCTCAGGTGTCTCCGTATTACATTAGAGAGTAGAATTAGGAACTGGAAATTGAGTTCTCCCCTCCCCAGATCCAGAAAATTATACGCTTGACCCATATTTTCTCCATTAGCAACTGTATCCAGGAATCTTCTTATGAAATTTTAACTAGATAATACAGAGCTCCCTCTCGTCTGGCTCAGATGTTTCTAGGTGCTCATCCCTGTTGTTGGTGGGGTTGCCCTCAACAGGGCACCTTCATTCACCTTTGGTGGTCCTGCCCTAAGATCTGGCCATTCTGGGAAGCTATAAACCCCATGGATAAAGAAAACAACCATTAGACCCATTCAGTGCACTCTGCTCCAGTTTTGCTTTCATGATGTCCAGTTATCGGTTAAGCTTTACAAAAAGAGTATGATTCCCCAACTATTAAATGCAGCCAAGAGTCTGATCTCCCAATAATGGAAACAGGCAACTTGTGCTACATTGGCTGGTTGGAAACAGCAAGTGAACATAATCATGGAAGCAGAGTATTGGGTACATACTGTTAAGAACCAACTTGATCACTTCCATGATCTATGGTCAGGTTGGATGTATTATTCTTATGAGGTTCCAGAGGACTGAACACACATTTTTATGGATTTCGTATTTGCTCTAACTTTCTTGCCCTATGGGACCAGTCCCTAACTCAGCATCTCTTTATCACCATCTGTCTCTTTAGACAAGCCCACACTAACGTCTCAGCTCTATTATATGGTTATTTTACAGTACACATCCTTCCATCATTTCATTAGATTGCCATACCTAGACCAGTAATTTGTAGCAATACTTTTTACTGTTTGTTTTTGTTTATTTGATTTTGTTTTCTCTTTTTTCCCTATTGTTACCTGTGGTTCTGCAAGGAATGTTACGAATTAATGGATGACACGTGGACAGTCTATATCAGTCTTTCTCAAACTTTTCAACACAGAGGAACCCGGTCTTAGGGAACCCCTGCTAAAAATTAGAAATCTACAAGCCATGATACAATAGTGTGATGGTCAGTGGGAAGAATGGTCCTTACACTTGTGGTCATTGGGAAGAATTACCTCCTTACAGATAGCTAAAAAGATCAAAGGTGTCAGTGGGAACTTACCTGAGAGGCAGAAATTGCTCAATGCTGAAGGAACCCCTAGCAACCTCTGGAGGAACCCTGGTTGAGAATCACTGGTCTGTATTATCATTTCGTATCAGCTGCTTTTCGTACTTGCTGGTCAACAATTGTCCACTGTACCATATGCTGTACATTGCCAATTTTTAAAGAAGCACTGTTATATTGCTCTTATGATAGATGGTCCATCTGTCTTTTTATATTCTGTTGAACTTCCCTAGGTACCACTGGTTTTCTTTTTGCACTTTTTGTATTACTGTATTACAAAATCCTAATAAAAGGTGATATTAAAAAAATACAACCTATAATTTTTTATTTTTTTATTTGCTGCCTGCATCCCATTAGTGAGATTTCTCTTGACTTCCTATCCTAGATATGTACAACAAAAAATGAAAAGAAATCAAATCTTTTACACCTGTTACAGGAACAACTGTCCCATATGGGAGGATATTCTCCTGATACGGTGACAACTATAACATTTTGTTCCCCTTACAATGGTCATCATGACATCTAAAGAGAGTGAATCTGAAATATCTTCACCACATCTACCAAGATGGTAAGCTGTCCTTCTTTGCACAACTGCAGGAACAGTTTGGCATACTTAGAACTTGGCAATTCAGATATGCCCAACTGCAGCATGCAGCAACAGCCCAGTTTAGGAGAGGGGAGGTGAAAGTACAAAACACGGCTTTGGAAAGGGTCCTGTTTGATCCAGAACCAACTAGACATATATCCATATACTATAGAGAGATAGGACTGGGAGGATCTGATTTGACTGCTAGGACTAGATTGAGATGGACAACGATTATACCAGAACTGAGTGAGGAACTGTGGCAGAAGGTGCTTGATATATACCTTGTCTTGGTTATCTCTTCCAACAGATAGAATTATAAAGCTTCGATACTTACTTCAGGTATACTATAATCCGACCAGACTATTCAGAATGCACAGAAGGTATACTGCAGAGTGCCATAATAAGGGAACCGAGGCAACGCTTATCCACATGATATGGGATTGCCCTGAGATAAGGCCACTATGGTGGTCCCAGGTGACCGAGCTCATATCTGACCACTTTGACCTTTCCGAATATATGCTCTCCCATAAGGTGTCTGTTGGGTGTCTTTGATCAAGAAGAGCTTAACGTGCATACAAAGTTGTTTCTCAGACTTCTGTACTTCGGAATGCGGAAATTGATCGCCCAAAGATGGATTCATGATGAGTAACTCACTCTAGAAATATAGATAAAAAGAATAAATGCAGATGTACCCCTGTATAAGATGACATATGAGGCAAGGGGAGCCCCCAAGAAGTTTAAGAAGGTATGGTTTAGGTGGACTGACTCCATAAACACCTTAGGGGATGAGGGAGAGAGGAGCGCCGGAGGTGGCTAAACGTAGGCAAAGAGGAAAATGACCAGTAATGCGATAGATGAGAGGATGCATACAATACTCTAAACTGGAAAGATTAGCACTGGGGGGGAGGGAAGTCATCTGTTTCTATGTTTGAAATTATGTTTCTAGGGTTGATGTTGAACGTTCCGACATCGTATTTACTTTATTTTGGGATTAATTAAAAAAATAAAAGAGCAAAACTCATGTTGGAGGAATTAAAGGGGAGTCTAGGAGAACCTAAGAGAGCTAATATTAGAATATGTTGATATTATTCATGTGAAGAGACAATTTTATGCAATTAATGTAATGTATGTCAACCTAATACTTATATTGTATGTGATGTAACATGTCAATATGCGCAATAAAAATTGTTTAAAAAAAAAAAAGAGGGTGAATCTCCCCAACAGGTATACTGACAACAATAAATTGCGAAGGTTCTTATGCTTCCCTAGTTTATTCAAAGTAAAAATTTTTGAATATAGATACATTTTACAAGTTAGCCTGTACCTGTTTACCTATGTCACAAATAAAGTACTTTTATTTAAGAGCATCCGAGTTGCCAGCCTTCCTGATTTAAAAAAATAAAAAAATAAATAAAACATGTTACAAGTTTGGTTTTACAATAACTTAAAGAATCAGTAAAAAAAATATAGTGGCTAACATGGAGTTCTAACCGGAGAATAAACATGAATAGCATGATTTTTGGTCCTTTAAAAATAAGATAATAATGCAAATCAATGATTTTTTTTTTTTTACAGCAAATCGTCTGAAATTGAAAACTTGAACAAATATCATAGAACTGCTGTGTAAAAAAAAATAAAAAAATTGCAGGAAATAAAAAGAATGTTGAACCCTTATGGAAATTACAGATAAAATTAATTTTTAGCTTTTATAAATAGGCCCCTAAGTGTGAAAGTCTAAGGAACTGGCTTTCTTTATGTTTGTTGAATTTCCCTGCCAGATACGAAATAGTCCCCAGCATTCAGGTGATATCATAGAGCGTGCGTTTCACTTGAAGTCGTTACAGCTGGAACTAATGAACTTCTGAGTAGAAAAAAAAAACATTTTATTACTGCTGCCAGAAGCAAAGGAGTGAAATTATGATAAAAGGCCTTCTACCTTGAGGTCATAGCAGTCTCCTGCTGCTGTACGAACACACATACTCCTGTATTTTTCTTATTAAAAGTGCAATAAATATGTTAGCACTTTATAATAGAACTATAATGTTCTTATCTAGGACACACAATTTTTCTGCAGTAATCTACACTCATGGTACGATTGTGCTAAGGTCTACACTAAAGTTCTGTACACATGGGATTTGAAAGGGGACAGTCAGCACAACTTTTACCTCCTGATGCTTCTCCAAATGGCACTTAGCAAAGTGTGTGCTTTCTTTTGTGCTGCGAACGTTAATATTAATGCGGGCTGCAACATCAATGGCCACTCATTCTGCAGTCCAGATACCTTTCCGCTACCCTGGGGGGGCCCATCCCTCGCAATAAAAATCTAAACAACCATCAGATGGAGCACATGCCCTAGGTGTGCTTTACATCCTGTATCCATAAGTATGTACACTTAGGGGGTGTGCTTACACCTTTTAGATTTGGAGTAGGGAGGAGTAGGGAAGAGATAGAACCCCTTGTTGTTGTCTGTATTTTGGACACATAAATGTACCCTCTCTAATTGTCCTGATGACCATTGTTACCACAATAGAAAATTATGGGAAATCCAATGTATTAGACCCCTTTCGCATGAAGGGTTCGAGTAGGTCCGCCTGTCAGTTTTTTCAGGCGGAACTGATCAAACCGTCTATTCACCCCTATGGACCATTGCAGAGGTCTAACTAGAACCTTCAGGGCCCGGTGCAAGAAACCATGAAGTGCCCTACTGGCCCTTCCCATTGATCCTGGGGCCCTTTACTCCCATTGTGGGATCCTTTATTTTGGTCCCACAGGGGGCCACCTTTCTTGGGGTCCCCCCTCATGGTGGAAGAACGCCAGAGCCCATCGCAAGTGTGACCTTTGCAACCCTGGTAGTTCTGCCACTGGTGTCAGTCTTTTTTTATTTTTGTTGTTTTATTTTTTTTTATAATTTTTTTACCATTTTATATTATTATATTTAATAATGTTTGAGTGTGATCACGGGTCCCGCAGACTCCATGTTCACAGGAATACACGCAATTGTCTCACAGAGAGGAAAAATGGGGAAATGCTGATGTAAACAAGCATTTCCCTGTTCTGCCTAGTGACACTGAAACTGATCACTGAAACTATCCCCTATTTCGTAGACGCTATAACTTTTGAGCAAATAAATCAATAAACGCTTATTGCGATTTTGTTTACCAAAAATATGTAGAAGAATACGTATCGGCCTAAACTGAGGAAAAAACGTTTTTTTTTTATATATTTTTTGGGGATAATTATTATAGTAAAAAGTAAAAAAGAATGCCTTTTTTTCAAAATTTGCGCTATTTTTTTGTTTATAGCGCAAAAAATAAAAAATGCAGATGTGATCAAATACCACCAAAAGAAAGTTCTATTTGTGGGAAAAAAGGACATCAATTTTGTTTGGGAACCACGTCACACGACCACGCAATTGTCAGTTAAAGCGACACAGTGCCGAATCGCAAAAAGTGCTCTGGTCTTTTGCCAGCTAAATGGTCTGGGGCTTAAGTGGTTAAGACAAGGAAGGGGCTAATAAATTATACATTTACTGGCCCCTTCCATCCTGACAGATCCCCCACAGCAACTGGCAGGAGGTGGGAGGGGAAACCCGTCAGCGCTGCGTGGGGGGGGAGGGGTGGCCTGGGATGTACACAGGGGCCTGCGGCAGCAGGACTAGGATAGGGAGCCGGCAGAAGCGACATGTAGAGGAGCCAATACCCTCCATTTCCCTCCTCTAGCCACTGAATGTCTGCGTGAGGGAGAGGAGGAGCATTCAGCGTCTGCAGGAGGGTTTTGTTTCTCCACATGCTGCTGCCCCTCCTATCCAGGTGTACAGGGAGACTGTGAGAGCCCCCTGTAGCATGGGGCCTGGGTGGCAATGGCGACACCTGTGACCCCTAGATTTGTGTGCATTTACACCTGCCTACATCCAGTCAGATCCAGTTCACTTAAAAAAAAGGCAGGAGATCTGTCCCCCTCCATCTAGGCAAATCAGAGGGCAGTCAGGTGTAAGGAGACAGCAGGAGTCCGTTTACTGCCAGATGCCCATAGAGCAGAGCGGGCTCTGTATATGTCCACGCTACAAAAACAGTGTGGACACTGATGTGTCACCCGCCCGCTCTGCTCTGGTCAGCAGGGAATCAGTGGACAGATGCCCTGATGATCTTAATGGAGTCCATCCTATGTAAAAAAAGGGGCCTTAGAGTTGTCACCAGAACAAGAAGGGATGGTCCAATTCAGTGGCGGCCATCGGCGTGGTAATACCACCCCCCCCAGCTTGGCTGGCCGGTGGTCCTGCATTTACCCGATCTAGTGTAGATGGCGGGCTGTGGTGTTCTCCAGCATGGTCCAAAGGAACTTTAGTGTGAAAAAAAACACCCACGTGCTTCAAAAACACACCCACCACGCATTGGAATCCATAAGCCGGTGGCCTGATATGTAGATTAGGGGGTCTGACGCATGGACAGGCTGCCACTGGTCCAATTGCTTCATAGAAATTTTCTCTCATTTTTCTTTTTTGTCTTTGGGACAGGCAGTTAAGGGAAATCTCTAGAACAGGACACAGAAAGAAAAAAAAAAACAGCAGGAGTTTAAACCCTTCTCTACTCCAGCAAAAAGAAAAAAAATGTTTTGCCTATGCATACACTTTTATTATTCAGAGCAATCTGTGTTCTCGTCAGGTAACAAACCAATTGCAGGGGAGTTTACAATGGAAATTACCTTGTATATGATTACATGTTTCATACAAACAGGGGCTGCCTGGATCTTTTGATGACATCTGTTGCTTGTGCAGTGACAGATTTTTGTGCTGTAGATCCTACATTGATATTTTGACATGCCCATTATCCATTGAATATTATATAACTGCATGAACTCTTCATATACTCTAGAAGTTTCCTCTACTGGAGCATATCTAATGATCACAGAAGTGAAATTCAGAAATACAAAGATCTCCTGCAAGGTATACAGCCTTCTGCTGGGGCCTCTAAGCGGATGTACTGAGCATGTGCCATATAGTATAATGAGCTGTCTCCCGAGAATTGATTGAAAAACCTCACTCATTAACTAGAATAAAATTGACTCCAATAATCCTTTTTTCAAAATGTCAGTGCAAGGTTAACTTTGTTTTCATGAATTGCCTTGATTGTTATCCTATGTGTTAAAAAAAAAAAAATTAGGCATGTAAAATGTTATTTCTCCCAGCATTCTCTAGGGGAAACAAAATCCAACCATCTACCTAAGGTTTGTGCTGCTATCTCTTAGCCCTTGTACACACGGTCAGAGTTTCCGACGGAATGTGTCCGATCGGACCGTTTTGTCGGATATTCCGACTGTGTGTGGTCTCCATTGGACTGTTTCCGTCTGAGTATTCGACGGACCAAGTTTTCCAACTTGTTGGTAAAATTTTCTGACAAAATGCTCCGATTGGACATACTCTGATCATGTGTAGAGAATTCCGATCAGACAAAGTGCCACGCATGCTCAGATCAAATTCCTACACCAAAGCTATTGGCTACTAGCGTGAACGTAGTCCCGTCGTAACTAAATAACGTCATCACGTTCTGAACGATCGGATTTTCCGACAACTTTGTCCGACCGTGTGTATGCAACAGTTTCGGACAAAATCCGTCGTACAAAATCCGACGGACAAAATCCGACGGATTTGGTTGTCGGAATGTCCGACCGTGTGTACAAGGGCTAAGAAGTTGGATATTAATCAAGGCAAAAAGGCATATCCCTACCTACTGGCTATGACCTTGCATGTTCAGAAAGTGTCCAAAGAAGGTAGGACATCTACCGTATTTATCGGCGTATAACACGCACCGGTGTATAACACGCACATTCATTTTAAGAGGGAAGTTTCAGGAAAATTTATATAAAGTGAGAAAAAAATGCGCTATCCACAAACAACAAATAAATACATAATAGCTGCCAGCACCGCAGACATTGCAACAAACAAAATGGTGAAATAATAAAAAAGGTGCAGCACTTAGATTATATATATGACAATATCTATATAATCTTTTACCATTTTAAAAAATATATAATAAAATACAATCAACTTTAATAGTGATAAAAAAACTCACGCATAAATTAACACTATTAATGATTCTATGTTTTAGACAACACTATATCCAAATATACTAAAAAAAAAATATTTTTTATATACGCATATCCACCAAAGTGAACGTGTTAAGAGTCCATAAGTGAAGCAATATGGTGACAAAGTGCAATATCTTGAGAAGTCATAGTGACTTCAGTGAATGCTTTGCAGAAATCCACCACCACTTGAGAGGAGGCTTACCAGATGTTATGGACCCAGTTAGGTATATACCTAGTGAGTCACACAAGTTTATTGATGTAAATCCAATGGCAAACTTGTAACTTCTCATGGGTACCAGAGTAGACAGAGAGATGACCCAAAAATAGATGAAATGGCTATCCTCCTTTTGGGGTGACTGAGGACAGAGATTCTTCCACGTATATTATAGGCCAAAAAGAAAATACAGCCTCATAGTGAAATACCGTTTAAAACTTTTATTAACATTAAAAGAGTAAATGGGTACTCACATATTACAGGCAAATACAAGCATGGAATTAAAATCTGGCAACGCAGTGGCATCAACAAGCCCTTACTGACGCGTTTCTCCTAAACAGGCATCATCTGGGGATGGCTGGGGATAGTTTCAGGAAAAAACTTACATTTTTGTATTGGCGTATAACACGCACACGCTATTTGCACCCGATTTTCATGGTGAAAAAGTGAGTGTTATACGCCAATAAATACAGTATTTTCTGTTCTGTTCGATCAAGACTGTAGGACAGGGGTAGGCAACCCCCGGCACACAAAGCCTCTTTTGCCGGCACTCGACTCCCTTCCTATAAGCAGAGCAGTGCAGGGAAGTGTCAGTGAGACACTAAGGCATTGCAATTTCAGAATTCCCCACCTGCACTGAGGGGGAGGCACTGTGCCCCCACACATTGGAAAAGATGAGAAACATTGATTACTTTGCTGTAGCTACAATCATCAGCTTTTGTGACGGGGAAGAGATTGGGTGCAGTTCTGCTGGGGGTCCCTTTTTCCAGGAGGAGGAGGACTGTCATTGGCCACTGCTAAAGCCAATCACAGTCCAGCTAGCCCTGTCCACCAGCTGGAGAAAGATGATTCACTTGGTTGCCACTACCAATCTCATAAAGAAGGGATTTCACTGTAATTGAGAAAACCAAAATCAGGTGACAGTTTGTGGAATTAGTGTCGAGCGTCTGGGAACTTTGTTGAAATTATTCCTGAACCTTTGGGTCACTTACTACTGAACCCCAGCACTCTGTGTCCCTTTAAGTCACAGCCAGTATTCAGCGCAATTAAAATCCCACCCAACTTTTCCTCTGGCGTAGAGCGCCGCACTTTTTCTCAGCTGCGGGGCCCAACTTATGATTCTGTACACAGGCTCACTGCTTTCAAAAAATGCCCCTGACCTGAGCTCATCATTGCGCATACATTCCAGATGCTTGTATGTGACATCACATACATCGCATACATTACATACATCACATACATCACATACATCATATACATCACATACATCACATACATCACATACGCTAGAGTTGGATCAGCAGGATGAGTGTACCAGGACAGGTAGATGTGTCTCATCTCTGCTTCCTTTCACCACTCTGCATATCATAGATGAGAAGAGGGTACAGCAGTGGAGCAGATGATCAGGAGGGTACATTGGTGGGGAAAATGAGTAGGAGGGGTTCAGAGGTGGGACAGATGAGCAGGAGGGTTCAGCAGTTGTGCAGATGTGCAGGGAGGTACAGTGGTGGAAGAGATGAGAAGGGGGTTCAGCAGTGGGACAGAAGAGCAGGGGAGTTCAGTGATGGGGGTTACAATGGTGAGACAAGTGAGCAGGGGGTTCAGTGTTGGCACAGATGAGAAGACGGTTCAGCGGTGGGACAGAAGAGAAATGGGTACAGCAGTGGGGCAAATGTGAAAGGAGGTGTATTGGTGGGACAGATGACCAGGGGGGTTCAGTGTTGGGGCAGATGAGAAGGCGGTTCACCGGTGGGACAGAAGTGCAGGGGGGTATAGCAGTGGGGCAGATGTGAAAGGAGGTGTATTGGTGGGACAGATGAGCAGGGGGAACAGAGGTGGGGCAGAAGAGCAGCGGGGTACAGAAGTGAGACAGATGTGCAAGAGGTACATTGGTGGGGCAGATGAGAAAGTGGGTTACAGTAGTCAGGCAGAGGAGCAGATGTTTTCAGTGTTAGGACAGATGAGAAGGTGCGGTGGAGCAGATGTGCAGAGAGGTACATTGGTGGGGCAGATAAGAAAAGGGGTACATTAATGTGGAAGATGAGCAGGTGGATTACAGTGGTGGGACAGAAGAGCAGGGTGGTACAGTGGTGGGGGCAGATGTGCAGGGATTTACAGTGGTAGGACAGAAGAGCAGGGTGGTACACTGCTGGGGCAGATGTACAGGGGGTTACAGTGAAGGGACAGATGTACAGGGGGTTACAGTGGTGGGGCAGAAGAGCGGGGTGGTACAGTGGTGGGGCAGATGTGCAGGGGTTACAGTGATGGGGCAGATGAGAAAGGGGGTACATTGGTGGGGCAGATGAGCAGGGGGTTTAAGTGGTGGGACAGAAAAGCAGGGTGGTACAGAGGTGGGGCAGACGTGCAGGGTAGTACAGTGGTGGGGCAGATGTACAGGGGGTTACAGTGGTGGGACAGATGAGAAGGGTAGTACAGTGGTGGGGCAGATGTACAGGGGGTTACAATGGTGGGACAGATGAGCAGGATAGTACAGTGGTGGGGGAGATGTGCAGGGGGTTAAAGTGGTGGGACAGATGTACAGGGGGTTATAGTGGTGGGGCAGATGAGCAGGGAGACAGTGATCTGAGATGTGAAGGTGCATGAATTGGAGCTGATCTGAGGCGTGAGGGCAGGATGTTAATTTCTCACCACACAAGTGGTTTACAGCGTTCACTTTATAAAAAATCCTTTTCGTGATTGAGAATGTGACATTTTTTTGTTATAAAATCGGCACGCTCAATTTCTTTGAAAACATTTTGCGCTACATTGTGCTCAAAAGGTTGTCTACCCCACTGTAGGATCTTCTTGCAATAGGTATCATTGCATGTGCAAGGCTTACTTAAGGTGGTACATGTTTTTCAGATTTAAACATCGGCTTGTTTAGTTTGCTGGGGTTCTAGGTTTTCTTCAGTCAGGCATGGATTGGCGCCTGGTGCTGATTTCAGCATTGTCAGTTCTGTTTCAGCAAGACCTGGACTTCTTATTTTTATACTTATTATTGTCTAGACTGTGTCATTCAATTGCTTCTTTTACTAAGACGTGCCTTCAAAAGTATAAGATCCTCTTAAAGCGGAGGTCCACCCTAAAATGGACCTCCGCTCATCTGATCCCTCCCCCCCTCCGGCGCCACAATCGGCACCTTTCAGGGGGGAGGGGGGTGCAGTTACCTGGATAATCCAGGTAACTGCACCCACTTCCGGGCTAGCTGTCTGCGGAACGAGCGTAGGTTACGCCCCCGTTCCGCAATGCCCCGCCCCCTTCAGCAAGTGCCCCGCTGCCTGCTGGGAAACACACAGCTCCCAGAGGCAGCGGGGACCGTCCGGATTGCGCCGCGCGGCTCGCGCATGCGCAGTAGGGAACCGGGAAATGAAGCCGAAAGGCTCCATTTCCTGATTCCCATACCCAAGATGGCGGCGGGACCCGGCAGCCGAGCGAGCGATCGGCTTCGGGTGCCGACATCGCGGGCGCGCTGGACAGGTAAGTGTCACTATTTAAAAGTCAGCAGCTGCAGTATTTGTAGCTGCTGGCTTTTAAAAAAAAAAAAAAAAAACGCGGAGTCCCGGTGGACTCCCGCTTTAAGACCAAAGTTTTCCTATATGCATAAAGTTGTGTTTTGTTTCCACCTCAATGAGGACATTATGCCTCCTTCATTCTGCCCATCACCTTCTCTCTGAAGGAGATTGCCTTACACATTGGCTTAAAAGTAGAGCACTTCTCTTATCATTAGCTTCCCTTACCACTGACTTACTAATAAGGACAAGGGTAATATGTGCAAGAAAAAATAAAAAAAAATTTCTTTAACTTTCCTTGCATGTCATTATTCATTCTTTGCAAAGTGAAGCTTCATCTCATTTGCTAAGCCCAGGGGCAACTGGACTTGCAGAGGTACAACTGCACTTGTAAAGTGCACAGTCTATTTTCCATTAGTAAATTCACCCCACAGTGCCTAATTATCACATGAAATTGTCAGATCAGTGGTATGGCTTGTGAATTGGTTGAGTAAAGACCCAAAGGAGCCCCTAGAGAGGAGGATCATCACTAAATACAGCTGGCTATGGCAAGATCAGGAAACAGTGGAATGCCTGTAGGTGAACCTCAGTCACTCCCGGGCTGACTGTTCTCAGGGAAATATTTAATCAGCAAGGCTGGATTATGTAGATTAATGATATTGTTTATTACCAGGAGGTGACAGACACTAGGGATGTACTTCCTACTTTACAATACTTTACTTTACAATACCTAGATATAAACATGCATTATTCCACTAAACCTGCTGCTCGGGGGTCGAACGCGGCCCTTTGCTTGCTTTTATCTGATCCTTGGGGCAGTATTTTATTCACTGATACCAACAAAGGGGCACAGTTCCTCCCAATGACACCAACAATGGGGCCCAATAATACCAATGATGGGGGACCATTCTGTCCAATGACACCAACAATGAGGCCCAATGAAACCAATGATGGGGGGCCATTCCTCCCACTGATATCAATGATGGGGCACAGTTCCTCTAAATGACACCAAAGATTGGGCATTATTCCTCCCAATGACCTCAATAATGAGGCACTATTGTTCCCACTGACACCAAAAATGGGGCATGATGCTGGGACAATTTCTACTCATGATGGCCATAGTCCCGCCCCCCTAAAGTCTAAAGGACAGTAAATTGCCCCTTTGTTTAGAAAGGTTGTAGACCTCTGCCAGAAGCTGTGGCAGTCAGACCCAAGAAAAACATTGACAGTGTTGCAGCTTACCGATTTTCAGATATGGTGGCTGCTCTAGGTATTTGTTGCACTTTTTAGCCTTTATTTTAACCTGGTAATCTTGCCATTAACACAATTCCTGTCCTAGAGATACAACGGTACTGACCAATGTTGCCATGTTGGGAAGGGGAGTGTGTTAGCACTACATAACACCTCCCTCTCTTCTCCATAACGGGGAAAAGGTTTTGTAGTTCATCGAGATAGCAGGGAACAATGAGAACTAAACTCACAAAAGGATGCCAAAGTATGTTTACATATTTAGTGAAACAGTGGCAAGTACCTAGATTAGGGATGCTAAACCTGGAGCCCTCTGATGTGGCCTGCAACCTCAAACCAGGGAAGCGCATGCTCATGCTCTGGGATGGCGGGTGGGTAAGCCCAGATCGCGATTAACAGGTGGCCCAACCCATCATTCCAGAGCATCAGAGTGTATTAGCTGGCCCTGGCACCGGTAGTGGAACAAGCTAGTGGCCACAAAGGGAGCAGGAGCTGCATAAGCTGATGTTTCCTCTGTAGCGCCAGCTCTGGTCCCATGTGGAGTGATAACAAGTGCACTTCGCCTGGGACCTTTCTAGCAGCCTGGAGAGCGATGCCAGCAGAAGCTGGAAGAGGAAAAGATCAGTGTATTAAACCTCAGATACCTGGCGCTTTTGCAATAGGCATATTAGCACTTATAAAAAAGGGTTATTTGGCTGCGTTCACACTGATCCGTAGGTGCAGCTTTCCTGCGGGTTAGCTGCACTGAGCCTTATGCCCTGTACACACGGTCGGAAATTCAGACGGAAAAGGTCTGATCAGATTATATTGTCGGAAAATCTAATCGTGTGTGGGCTTTATCGGACCTTTTCCGTCGGAAATTCTGATGGAAAAAAAGAAAAATTTGAGAGTAGGATCTAAAATTTTCAGACAAAAAAATCCGATTGGACTTTCTCCAATCATTTGTAGAGAATTCTGATGGGCAAAGTGCCACGCATGCTCATATTAAATTACTAGACCAAAGCTATTGGTTACTAGCCTCTACGTAGTCCCGTCGTACGCAACAAACGTCACCTTGTTCCGAACGATTGTATTTTCCGACAACTTTGTCCGACCGTGTGTATGTAACACCAGTTTAGGCCAAAATCTGTTGGAAAAAAATCAAAAAGTAAAATGGGGGGGGGGCCAGTGATTGCCAGGTGTTTTTTCCACCTTAATACATAGGATGCATTAAGGTGAAAAACCACGAGGGTTTAAGTGGCCCTCATTCTTTAAAAGGTTGAGCACCCCTGACCTAGATCCATCCCATCCAGGTAGATTTTCATTTGCTGTGCTCATATAGATGGAGAGGTACTGAATGTGTGCTATAGGTTACTGTACCTTGCACCTATCATACATCCAGGGGAATTTACTAAAGCTGGCCAAACAATACAAGATTTAAAAAAAATTCAGTACATTCAATGGCTTGGCGAATGTTGTTGAAAGTACTTCAGAATTATGCTTGTTTTTAAAGGGTTACTAAACCCTCCTGTTTAAAAAAAACAATAAAAAACAAACATGTCATACCATCTCATACCTCCACCGTGCACTTTGTTTTGCACGGAGTGGCCCCCGATCCTCCTCTTCTGGGGTCCCTCAATGGTGCTAGTAGCTCCTCTCTGCATTGGGAAACCACCTTGGAGAAGCGCTCTCATAGAATGCATTAGGGTGAAAAACTATGAGGGTTTACAACCCCTTTAACATTCAATTTTGGAATGAATGGACTTTCCTGAACAAAAACGACATATGCTGTTAGAAATGCGTGGGTTCAGGAAAAATTTCCTATCCTGCGCTTTCAAATTTTCTTATCACAATGGTTGAAAATGAACATTGATTTGACCCCACGATTGATTAGAAAGTTGAACGTTCCTAAAGCTCAATATTTCTAGTGAAATTCTACTAGTGCATGACCAGCTTGAAGTGAAACTATATTCACCTTCTTTCCAGCGTAATGGTGCCCCAGTGCTCCCTGCTGGCCGCTGCAACCTCCGGCTGGTCCGCTTACGGGTACCAATCTCCAGCTGTTTTCATTGGCTGAGCCAAGATGACATCGCTCCCACACATACGCAGGAGTTTATTCATCTCAGCATTGCTGAAGTTGTACACTCAACTGTGCATGCTCAGCCTACAGGGCGGAAAAGCAGGTAAGAAACTTTAAGGCTCCCTCTGCTGCCTTTGTGTCCTGTGAGAGCAGGGAGAGAGAAGATTGCTGCTGAAGACAGGCACAGCGCTGGATAGAGATAAGACTCTGGTAAGTATTTATGGCAGTGGAGGGGCAATACTACCACTGGAAAAATTTTTTACCTTAATGCAGGGAAAGCAATGAAGTGTTATTAAACCCACAACAGTAAAATCAGTCAGTATATGCAGTATGCTTGTTTACTCATTAAGGGGTTAATCCTCTGCATTGTGTAAAAAGGCTGTTTCGTCCTGTCTTCTCTGATCCTCCCCTTTTTCGACTGTCCCCAAACCATCTCCTGATAAAACAGAGCCTTGGGGGTAAGCTGCACATGCTCAATTTGGTATGTATTTTATTTTAATATTGGGGGGGGGGGGGGTAGGGAGCATGTGATCAGCAAATGGCCAATCAGCACTGTCCAGACAGATGGTCAGGGGTCTTTCAGCCTCATAGGGCAGTCAAAGTAGAATGAAAACTTGTAAAAGCTTTAACAAGACACTGATAGAAACCTAAAGACTGCTATATACTGCTGATGAGAAAAGGTATTTAGCCATTTATATTTACTAAAACTATTGCATTTTCATGTTCTGTATACTGTGGTAGACCAGATATAGTGAATGCGAGGTCCTGGGTTTAGTAAGACTTTATTTATTTATTTATTTATTTATTTATTTATTTTTGTTTTGCCACTCAGTAGGATTCTTGTTATTAGTAAATTCTAATCAGTTTGACTCTCAGAATCCTAATCTTTGTTGTTAACATCATTGTGGCAAGGTTTAGTAAGACTTTAGAGTAAAAAATGTTTTGCCTTTAGAACCACTTTAAGTCTAGGTTCACACTGAATGCAGCTTTGAAATTGTGCGACCTCACTTGAAATTGCACAAATTCAAACGCGCACGTCAGCGTGACTTCAGGTGCGACTTGGCTGACATCTGTGCGACTTCATGCACAGATGTTTATGCAAGTCACACCTGAAATTGCCAAAAGTACTGCTTTTTCAAATGGGTGTGGCACCCTAAAGTCGGCGTCGCACTGATTTGCACACTTCCATTGCTGATAATAGGGTGCGACTTGGTTTGACCTGTCAAATCTCACGACAAGTCACAGCCGTGCGAACGGGGACTAATGCAGAAGAGACATAGTGGGATTGATTTACTAAACGCAAACAGGCTGTTCCCCTTGCAAGGAAAGTAGCACTTTGTAACAGAATCTTCCCCAGAGTGTAGTGAACCTGGTGGAAATTCGTTTGGAAAGAATACCCAATCACAAGCAAGGAAAACAAAAACAATCAATTTTGCCTACATACAATTGGATGATGGATGTGAGCAGAGCTTACCCTCCTTCAATAAGCTCTGGGGAACATTCTCTTACAAAGTGCAATTTCTCTCGTAAAGCAAAGTTTATTTGCCTTTAGTAAATCAACCCCAATATGTCTTTCCTGTATTAAAAATCCTGCCTGTTTGCAATATTTTTTAAATGAAAGTTCCACTTTAACCATTTGCCGATATATAAACGGCGGCAAGGCGGCTCTCCTGCGCAGGATCACTTACCTAGCATGTTATCCTGCACTCCTGGGTCTGGGGTGCGCACGCGTGCCACAGGTGACCGGCTCCCATTGTGATTGGACACAGCAAGAGCCAATCAGCAGGTTCGGAGGACTCAATGTCTGCCGGGACCCGACGATATTTCGGGACACAAGCAGAACGGCGTAAATAAGCCAGACTGCCATTCTGTCAGTAGGGAAGGTAGGGATCCTGTGTTTCTACAAAGCAGGAACAAGGATCTCTGCCTTCCCATAGTACAAGCACCTCCCACACAGTAACCAAGCACAGATTATGCATACATTTAACCCTTTGATCGCCGCTGATCTTAACCCCTTCCCAGCCAGTGTCATTAGTATAGTGACAGTGCATATTTTTAGCAGTGATCACTTAGCGTCCAATTTGTCCGCCGCAATGTCACAGTCCTGCTATAAGTCGCTGATTGACACCATTAATAGTAAGACTTTTTCTTCTTCTTTTTTGATTTTTTCTGGACTATTTCATGTCTGTATAGTTCCTCACGGACTCATGTTTTTTTAGTTCGGTTGACATATGCCGATGTTTTTTCATATATTTTCACATAATATTTGGTATTATCACTTGTGATTTATGCACTTTATTATACAGTTTGACTTTTTTTTATTTAGCGCTAAATTTTTTTTGCTCTTTCACATTTAGGAATTTTGTCACATTCATATGTAGCGGCTTTACTTGTGTTATTTAGTAGATTAGCGCAGTAATCTTTTTTGAATATTTAAAAAAAAAAAAATAATTAATAGAAATTCCATAAATCTTTCCCATAGTTTGTAGACGCTATAACTTTTGTGCAAACCAATCAATATTTGCTTATTGGGATTTTGTTTACCAAAAATATGCAGCAGAATACATATTGAAGAAATTAGATTTTTTTTACATTTTTTTTATTGGGTATATTTTATAGCAGAAAGTACAAAAAATACATATATTTTTCAAAATTGTCAGTCTTTTTTTGCTTATAGCGCAAAAAAATAAAACCGCAGAGGTGATCAAAGACCACCAAAAGAAAGCTCTATTTGTGGGGAAAAGAGGACATACATTTTATTTGGGTATTGTCGCACGACTGCGCAATTCAGCTAAAATAAAGCAAGAAAACAGCCTGGTCATGAAGGGGGGGGGGTAAATCTGAAGTGGTTAATACTAAGGATGAGCTCAGGCGTATTCGCATGGTCCATGTGCAGAGCCCGCCAGGAAGTTGGCGCGTTCGCATGGTCCACGCGCAGAGCCCGACAGGAAGTAGGCGATTCCCTGCGCTAATCACAGGCAGTGAGACATTGCCCGATCTCCGCAGCTACGCATCGGGGCAATGTCTCACTGCCCGTGATTAGCGCAGCGAATCGCCTACTTCCTGTCGGGCTCTGCGCGTGGACCATGCGAACGTGCCTGAGCTCATCCTTAGTTAAGACTGGAGCAGCCAGAATCTGGGGCAGCTGTGTATGGCAACCAATCAGCTTCTAGCTTTCATTGCCAAATCTTAGCTGAACAATGTGAAGCTAGAAGCTGATTGGTTGCCATAGACAGCTGCTCCAGATTTAGTTGAGTGTACTGATGGCAACCAATCGGCTTCTAGCTTTCATTGTCAAAGCTTAGGTGAACAATGTGAAGCCAGAAGCTGATTGGTTTCCATGGACAGCTGCTCCAGATTTAGTAAATCCCCCAGTGAGTGTACAGATTTAGTGAACCCCCCAGTGGCCATCCCCCCAGGACAGAGTGCTGTGTACACCATCCTGATCTTGCACAGCTCTCTACCCATTTTCTTGTCATTAGTTTGCCATCAATAGGTGATGTCATATATGTGCCTCCCGCCTATGCCTGTGATTTCCTATGTAGATGATCGCTCATCATGGTGAGAAGGTTATCCTTTTTATAGCCGTTCTGATTCCCAGTAATTGCTTTATATGCAGGTCCGGGTGGAATGTCCTCCCCACCCCCACCGCATTTCCAGTGGCTTTAGGGACAGTCAGTGGCAAGCTGGCTCAGTGGGGGGGGGGGGGGGGGAGTGGGGGCAGGTGTCAGGGCGGGTTCCAGGGCAAGAGGAGGGGCGGGGAGGTGGAGCTTGGGCACGGTGAGGTCTTCGGATGATCAGTGGGTGGGCGGGAGTAGGCGGGGAGAACACACCCCCTTCCATCCTCTTGTCCCGGGAGCTGCCTCCGTTCTCAGGAGCCGCCAGAGACCGAATGGAGACAGAAGCGCCCCAGCCCGGACTGTCGCCCCCGGACTCTGCGCACGATCCTTGGTAAGGCGCTCCGTCCCCCTCCTCGGCCATGTGCCGCCTTCCCTCCATGTTCTTTTATGCCAGGGTGGGCTTCACAAGGGCATCAGATGGGGAGGTACCTGGGCACAGCCTCCGTGCAAGTTTGGAGGGGGGCCTGGCCGTGTGTAGGTGCACATTGGGAGCCTGGCGGTCGGTGGAGGGGGGGAGGTGAGGGATGGAGAGTTCCAGGTCGCTGGACTCCCCCCCATGGTGAACTTTCTCTGACCGATCGGGAGAAGTCACTGTGTCTTTGTCACCATCGTGTCCCCTGGACCACTTTCTGCCCCCCCCCCCCCCTTACCGGATCCATGGTACCCACACATTCCATAGGCTGGATCAGGGGTCTGATGACTTGAGCTTTGCTCCAATTTCATAGATCTGAGATTTTACATTCCATGTGCTGGAAATAACTGTCCACACATCATGAGATCTCCACTATGGAGCCTGAACCAGGGAGCCAAATCACCCCCATCTCTCATACATCGTGGGGATCACCTCAACTCCAAACTTTCTGCATCCCTAAAGGGCACCTTGTCATCTCACCATACAATCTGGACACACAATCAACTTTACATTTACCAAATCCTTTTAATAGGTGGACCGAACTCGACCATCCATTCAGTTTATATAAAATTAGGCAGGCTCTTGTACTATGTAGTGGTTGGTAGGTCTAAAGGGTGGTAGATCTATAGGTGGTTGGTCTAAAGGTTTGTAGGTCTAAAAGTGGAGAGTCTAAAGGTTGGTGGGTCTATAGATGGTTAGTCTAAAAGTAGTAGGTCTAAAGGTTGGCAGGTCTAAAGTTCGGTAGATCTATAGGTGGTTGGTCTAAATGTGGTGGGTCTTAAGGTGGTGGGTCTAAAGGTTGGCAGGTCTAAAGGTTGGTAGGTCTCAAGGTGGTTGGTCTAAAGGTTGGTATGTTTAAAAGTAGTGGGTCTAAAAATTGGTAGGTCTAAAGGTTGTGGGTCTAAATGTTGGTAAGTCTAAAGTTGGTAGGTCTAAAGTTTGATAGGTTTAGAGGTGGTGGGTCTAAAGTTTGGTAGGTATAAAATTGGTGGGTCTAAAGGTTGGTAAGTCTAAAGTTGGTAGGTCTAAAGTTTGATAGGTCTAGAGGTGGTGGGTCTACATGTTGGTAGGTCTAAAGTTGCAATGTGAGCTTAAGTGATGAGTTAAGCTGGCAATTCCCTACGCAGGCTCTGAACAATTTTCTTTAGAGTATACAAAATGATGTTATCGAAGGACAAACCTAAAACAATCCATTCCGTTAGTATCCAATCAGGTAGTATCTTGTACTTCATAGTAGTTGGTAGGTCTAAAGGACAGCATGCAATCAGTTTGTGAGTTTAGGGCCGGAGTTAGGCTGGCCATTCACTATACAAGCTCTGTACAATGTTCTTTAAAGTTACCAAAACGATGTAATCGGAAGACAAACCTAAAACAATCCTTTCTATTTATATCCAATCGGGTAGTATCCTACACTACAGTTGATGGCAGATCTAACATAGATTGTTAAATTAGGCTATATAGTGTATGGTTAGTATTTATTAATATATATGATGTTTTTTTTAGGACTCTTATTGAGTTACTTGGTGGCTCGGTGGCAACAATATATTATCCATTATTTTGCTGTTTTTTTATTTTTTATTCTGTACTTGTATTAGATGATTGGGTCATAAAACACACATCTGGTTGCCTGTTGTATCATCTAATTTTTAATAAAAATTCTTGTGCTTAAAAAATGAATGCGCTAGTTACTATTAAAAAAAAAATATTGAAGCCTCAATTTATCTCACCCCACACATTATACTCTTCTGTAGCTCTACCAACAGCTATGTAGTGTAAGGCCCTGCCTGATTGGATACGAATTGACT
Source organism: Lithobates pipiens (assembly GCF_037356315.1). NCBI lineage: Eukaryota > Metazoa > Chordata > Amphibia > Anura > Ranidae > Lithobates > Lithobates pipiens. The sequence goes on along the minus strand of NW_027507790.1, from coordinate 38,130,167 downwards.
AGAAGGATGAGATAGGTCCTCATATTACACAGTGTTGGGAAATCTAAAGTTGATTGTACCGTGAATCCAGATGGTGACCCTTACACGTCTCTTAAAGTTTTGTCTTCGTTTAAAGTGTTTTTTTGCTGAAATCACCTTGCACAGTAGTTGGATGACATTGTGGGGGCAATGGACTGAAAGGGCATATATCTTAGAAACATAAATTGCATTGACATTCGTTATACACAATTGAATTCCTATTTGTCTTGGAAAATTGGTATTGAATTTGAAGGCCGTAATAAGCTTATGGCATAGACGAGCTGTTGAAGTTTCTTGCTACAGCTAGATATGTCGCTTTGTTTGATGACCTTCCAGTATCTCTCTATCTAAATATTTATTTATATGTACTGTATGTATTCCTACTGTGTGTTCTTATAGAAGAGCACGTGGCTTTTGTTTGTTTTTGCAGATTTTTATTTATTTATTTTTTTCTCCATTTTCTTGGCTTTGCAGTAAAATGTTCATCGGGGGATTGAGCTGGCAGACTACACAAGGTGAGCACAGTGATTGTATTGGAGAAGCGTCGCACTCCATTTCCCCATCACGTTCTCCACCCTTTGCTGTCCTCCTCCTTCATCTGTGCATCCTCCATCCATCTCTTTCTCTCTCCCTTTCCTCCCGCTTGGACATGAAGGGATTGGATTTTCTATTGCATTCTGGGATCTGTCTGCCATGCTTGGTTGTGATAGGCTGCTTCTTATATTTCTAGAGGGCCTGCGGGAGTATTTCAGTCAATTCGGAGACGTGAAGGAGTGTCTTGTTATGAGAGATCCATTGACCAAAAGATCCAGGTGAGGTTTGATATCACGTATACTACAATGCGTTTTGAATTGCATATTCGATCGGCAAGCCTTATTTTATTTGTTTGCTCTTCACCAGGGGATTTGGGTTTGTCACATTCATGGACCAGGCCGGGGTAGATAAAGTTTTGGCACAATCCAGGCACGAACTTGACTCCAAGACGGTAAGACACTCATCTTTTCCTTGATCATCAAGAATCTTTTAGCTGCTGCATGTGAAGGATACGATTTCTGAAGTGGGTCAACTGTACTTTTTATCGGATTGTCTCGCTTTTGTTAAATTATTAATTATTAAAATATTGAAGTTAGGGTCTACTACCGAAAAAAAAAAAAAACGAAGCTTCCACGACGTTTGGAAAAAAATCGCAGGGGCACGCGCGAAAAGAACAGTTTGATCTTTTTTTTTAAGCCAAGTTTACTTATAGCGCACGCAGTGCGAGTTTTAGAGGAGAACTACAGCGTTAGAGGCCCTGTGATGTCAACTGCTGTAGATAATGCCGACTTGCTGGTGATGTGTTTGAAAAGTAAAGTATCTTTTTTATTTAGCAGGCAAGCATATTAGACAGCATGTGGGGGAAAGCAGGTATGATACTGTGTTGTATAGGTTTTGTCATTCCCATTAGTGATGCCACACTTTAGTTTACTAAACAGAATCTAGATAGACTGCTGTGTTGATTACTGGAGACCAGATGTTAGAAGGTCGTCAGTTTGTACAAATGCTTTTTTTGTCACATATCCATTAATGTCTGTTAGCTTTTTAGTTATTTATTCTATCATTTTTTTTCCTCCTAAGATTTGTATGTTTGTGTGTTTTGCTTTATGATTATTTTTTTTTTTTTCGACACAAAATTATTTGTTTATTAAAAGTGATTTCTGGTAGTTTGTGATCTTTTTGCCGATTAGTATCTGTGCTTTGTAATTTAAAGAAAATATATAAAAAAAAACCTAGATCAGCAACAGGTACAGACAAGTGACCTAACTTTTTGTTATGCCATTGAACTCTCCATAAGGATACGTCATTTATGAAGAACGTGGTTGATTCTGGTTAAATTAATTATTTATTTGGTAAAGCGCTGGGTTCACCGATATGTTAACATCCTCTGGAGGCAGATATCACTACTCTCGCATCTATAAACTACATTGCCCATGATACTTAGCGCTTATCAGTTTGCTTTTGAAGAAGTGGGTTGTCAAAGGGTCTAAATAGCAATATGCATGTTTTTTTTGCCTCGTTTTATATGGTTGGATTTGTTATTTCCAGTATGGCAAATGAAGTTCATATATTGTGTGCAAATTATCACTGCTGAAAACATTGACCTGGACTTACCTTGTTATGGGGTTTATTTTTTAATTTGCTGAGTAAATTGAATTAAGACATATATATAGCAAACAGTAAAGTTAACTGATAACATACAAGTACTGCACAGTTATGTTTGCATGTTTTTGTTGTATAAAACCATTTTGATTTAGCCAATAGAGCAGAGCTTTTATGCATCAGTGACAGTACAAGTATTATATAAAGTAATGACCACATTAGGCTTATAATGAATCCTAATATAATAAGAGCCAAAGAAAGAGGAGGTGTTTCCCAATGGCATCCTGTCATACTTCAACTGTCATTTTGCTAGCTTCTGATTGGTTGCTTGGGGTAACAGCTCACTGGGGTTGATTTACTAAAACTGAAGAGTACAAAATCTGGTGTATCTGTGCATGGTAGCCAATTAGCTTCTAACTTCAACTTGTTCAATTAAGCATTTTTTCTTTTATTTTTTATTCATTTTTATTGAAGATGATTTGTACAGGCATACCCCACTTTTAAGTACACAATGGGGTATTATTTACTAAAGCTGGAAAGTGCAAAATCAGGCTCACTTCTGCATAGAAACCAATGAGCTTCTAACCCCCAACTTGTTCAAATAAGCTTGTTTTCTTTTATTTTTTATTCATTTTTATTGAAGATGATTTGTACAGGCATACCCCACTTTTAAGTACACAATGGGGTATTATTTACTAAAGCTGGAAAGTGCAAAATCAGGCTCACTTCTGCATAGAAACCAATGAGCTTCTAACCCCCAACTTGTTCAATTAAGCTTGTTTTCTTTTATTTTTTATTCATTTTTATTGAAGATGATTTGTACAGGCATACCCCACTTTTAAGTACACAATGGGGTATTATTTACTAAAGCTGGAAAGTGCAAAATCAGGCTGACTTCTGCATAGAAACCAATGAGCTTCTAACCCCCAGCTTGTTCAATTAAGCTTTGGTAATAAAATCTGGAAGCTCATTGGTTTCTTTCAGAAGTGATCCTGATTTTGCACTTTCCAGCTTTAGTAAATAATACCCATTGCGTACTTAAAAGTGGGGTATGCCTGTATAGGTACAGAACATAGCCTTTGTGCATTCTCTGGCTTACAGATACAGATAACACAAACTGCTAAATAGTACAACTCATCAAATAAAAAGAACAAAACGGTCAATTAAACTTTGACAAAATAACATTAAGGGCCAGTTCACACCATAGAAACATAGTCCGGATTCGTTCCAGTTGCTTTACGCATGCGGGTTTTTGATTAGTTTTTGGTGCATTTTTTATGCATTCCAGTACACCCCCCCCCCCCCCCCTCACCTTTTTCTTAACCTTAAGGCTCCATACACAATAGCATTTTTCATAAGCTCATAAAAAGCTACAACAAAAATCTGGATGAAAACTGCAGATAATAGCAATTTTGTCCCAGCTTCTAGTAGCATTTTGGTAGCTTTTAAGAGCAGTTAGGAGCGTTGGCATTTTATTAGTGTTTTTGCAGTAAATGAAGGGGAAAAATAGCTGATAGTAGCTTTTAGAAGCAGTTCGGAGCATTCAGCGTTTTTTCTGCTGGAAAAACGCTCCAAGAAACTCTACAAAAATAAAATAAAAAATTCTGCTCCTAGAAGCCGAAGCTCAAGCTAATAGCCTAAAGTAGTGTGCATGGACACAGATGGGGTTGGGTTACTAAAGGCAACTAGACGGTGCACTTTGCAAAGTTCAGCTGCACCCTGCAAGTGCAATTGCAATTGTTTCAGAGCTTAATAAATGAGGTAAGGCTTCACTTTCCAAAGAATACGTAATCACAAGGGGGAAAAAAACAGCATTTTTTCTTGCACGATTGGCTGATAAAAGTCAGCAGAGCGTCTGCTAATTCTAATTTACTAAGCTCTGGAGCCACTGCTCTTGCAGAGTGCAATTGCATTTGCTAAGTGCACAATTGATTTGTCTTTAGTAAATCAACCCCATAGGACATGGGTGCTCCACCTGTGGCCCTCCAGCTGTTGCAGGACTACAAGTCCCATGATGCATTGCAAGGCTGTCGGTTAAACAAGCATGACCCCCAAAAGCAAATGCATGATGGGACTTGTAGCTCCGCAACAGCTGGGGGGGGGGGGGCACAGGTTGAGCACCCATGTCATAGGATAACACTACAGGCATACCCCATTTTTAAGTACACAATGGGGTTTACTTACTAAAGCTGGAAAGTGCAAAATCAGGCTCACTTCTGCATAGAAACCAATGAGTTTCCAAGTTTTATTACCAAAGCTTAATTGAACAAGCTGGGGTTAGAAGCTCTTTGGTTTCTATGCAGAAGTGAGCCTGATTTTTACACTTTCCAGCTTTAGTAAATAATACCCCATTGTGTACTTAAAAGTGGGGTATGCCTGTACAAATCATCTTCAATAAAAATTAATAAAAAAAAAATAAAAAAAACGCTTAATTGAACAAGTTGAAGTTAGAAGCTGATTAGCTACCATGCACAGATAAACCTCATTGTGTACATAAAAGTGGGGTATGCCTGTATTTAGCTTCTAGGAGCAGAAAAAAATGCTAATAACAGCTTTTAGGAGCGTTAACAAATGCTGCAGCTTTTAGGAGCTTTAAAAAATGCTAGCATGCATGGAGCCTTAATAAAGACATGTGTGTTCCAGTGCGTTTTTGGTGCGTTCCAGTGCATTTTTGATGCGTTTTATAGCGTTCCAGTACAGTCCAGTGCAGGAAAAGTGCAGCATGTTCTTTTTTTTTCTGGAACTGGAACACACTGGTGTGAACTATGCCATTGAAAACCATATAGCCTACTTTCCATGCGTTTTTGATGAAGAAAAAAAAAAAATGCGCACTGGACTGCATGTGGTGTGAACTGGCCCTGAAGCGGATTGGTTTGTATGCAGCGCTGCACCAGATTTTGCACTCTCCACTTAGTAAATCAACCCCACGGAGGTTAATTTACTAAAACTAGAGAGTGCAAGCTCTGGTGCAGTTCTGGATAGAAACCAATCCTTTTTTTTTGTGTCAAAGCTTAGTTGAACAAGTTGGAAGCCGATTGGTTTCTATGCAGAACCGCTGCAGTTTTAGTAAATCACCCCCACTGTGTCATATGCTTTTGTTTAATAAATCAGTCCTTGTAAAGGGTTACATGAGGGTCAGGAAGAAAAAAAAGGAAATGATTTGTCACAGTATTTTATTTTAGAAGGGCTCCTGATTGATATCACAAATAGGGACAACATCTGTGTCTGAATTACACAAGGTAAACAAATGTCAGCGGTTACAAATAACTCAATGAAACTGTCAACGTTGATGTCAGATCTAGTTTGTTGCAAAACTCGTAGGTCGGTTTGTGCAAAACATTTTCAGGTGTCAGGATTAGCTTTCGTCAGGTTGTCATCAGGATTAGTCCTTCTCCCTTGAGGCTTTACATGTATCTTCATCCCGAGAAGGAGTAATTCTGTACATGAGCATGTAATAGCTGTCTGTGTGATACACATCATGTACAGGTGATGTGACCTTATTCGCTGCAAGTGTTTCCTCCTCATCTGCCAATCAATTGTGTAGGCGCGTTACAGAATCACATGACCGCGTTACAAGTGTTTGCATTTTATATTTTATTTTTTTCATATTTAAAGAACCTGTAGCAACAATCTGTAACGTTCACCACACATGTCACAATTTGTCACAGTTTCTCCTTTAGGCTGCATTCACACCTGATCGTTTTCAGCTCGTTAAACGCTCATCTCAAAAGTTCCAAAACGCCCAACAAGCAAAATCCCATTCATTTAAGTGGGCCCTGTTCACATCTGAGGTTTCTGTCGCCTGAAGCAAAACGCCTTGAAGCTCAAAAAAGTACCTGAACTTCTTTCTAGGCAGGTTACAGGCATTTTACTGCTTTTTACATTGGTGACCGTCAGACCTCAAAACGTCTCTACAAAAACTCAGAAAAAAACACCTAAAAACTATATGCTCAGAAGTGAATGCAGCCTTAGACGTGAAAAAAAGCGCCTGAAAAGCTTCAATTAAAATCAATGAATGCTTTCACACTGGCGCAGTGCGCTGGCAGGGCAGTAAAAAAAAAATGCCCCTCTCCATTGAAATGAATGGAAAGCTCTTCAAAAGCGCCTGAAAAGCTCTTCAAAAGCGCTCAGTGTTTTACTGGTGGTTTAGAAGCGCTTCAGTGTGAAAGGGGCTTTAGAGCTACCAAAAACTGCAAGGGCCTGTTTGATTGGATACAGATTGATTGGTTAGGCTAAGCATCCTACAGGGGTCTCCAAACTGTGGCCCTCCGGTTGTTCAGGAACTACAATTCCCATCATGCCTAGTCATCTCTGTGAGTGTCAGAGCTTTACAATGCCTTATGGGACGTGTAGTTCCGGAACAGCTGGAGGGCCGTAGTTTGGAGATCCCTGAACTATATCTTTATATAGGACTTATAGCACCAACAGTGCTTTACAATATAAAGGGGGGCAGTATAATCGCAATACAGAAAAAATAAGAGGGCCCTGCTCATGGAGCTTGCAATCTAAAGGAAGAGGGAGGTGGTACAAAAAGTAATGGGATGATCTGATGGAGGTGACTCAAGTACAGTTCTTAGGTGGAGGTGTGATAGGCTTCCCTGAATAAATGAGTTTTCACGGATCGCATAAAGGCAGACAGGGTAGGAGCTGACCGGAACATACAGGGGTAGGGAGTTCCAGAGGATGAGAGAGGTTCTAGATAAGTCCTGGAGGAGAGTGTGGGAGGAGGTAACAAGGGAGCTAGAGAGCACTATAGAATTAAATTGTATATTCTCCTTTAGATCTACCATAAACACTGTAGTGCCTGATTTAAAGTGGAACCAAAGTAAAAAAAAAAACAGACCTGTATTCCAACAACCCGATACCCATAAGGTCCTTCGCCGACACCGGCATCTTCTCCTGGGCTTTTTATGGGTGCTGGTCTTGGGCTGCCACAGGATGATGTCACTCACGTGCATGCACAGAAGTTACTCATCCAAGCACACTAGGACAGTGCTGGAAATGTGCACTGAGCTGCGCATGCACAGCCCAGTTTACATTCTGCAAGGGATTGTAAACAACCAGGTGAGTTTATTTTATCATAGAAGAGACATTGGGGTTGATTTACGAAAAACTAGAGAGTGCTAAGTCTGTTACAGCTCTGCAAAGAAACAAATCAGCTTCCAGGTTTTGTCAAAGCTGGAGGCCTGGTTCACACCTATGCACTTTTAGTGCCTTTTGCATTTTGCAGATTTGCACTATGTATAGGAAACCATATTAAATGGACTGTAGTGCAAAAAGCACTAAGGCCGGGTTCACACCTATGCATTTTTTAGTGCGTTTTCAGTTTTGCATAAGCACACTACAGTCCATTTAACGTGGTTTCCTACGGGTTACATTCACATCTGTGCGTTTTATGGAAAGAGCCAGGGACTATTTTTTGGTTCCATAGGCTTCAATCAATCAAAAACATGTATTGAAAATGCTAAATGCACCTGGAATATGCAAACTGCAACTAAATGGACCTTAGTGCAAATTTGCAAAATGCAAAAAGCACTAAGGCTGGATTCACACCTATGCATTTTTAGTGCTTTTTGCATTTTGCAGATTTGCACTACAGAATGTGTTCCATAGGAGACCATGGTAAATGGACTGTAGTGCAAATCTGCAAAATGCAAAAAGCAGTACCATTGCATAGGTGTGAATCCAGCCTAAGGCCTGGTTCGCATTTTTAGCGCATTTTCAGTTTTTGCAGAAAAACACTACAGTTCGTATGACTTGATTTCCTATGGATTTAGTTCACATCTGTGCATTTTATGGAAAAGGCCAGGGGCTTTTTCTGTTTTTTTGGTTCCATAGACTTCAATGGATAAAAAGCATGTATTGGAGAATGCAACATGCACCTGCAATATGCAAACGACAACCTGCATGGATTCACACTAAGAATGGTTTCACACCTAAGCATTTTTGGTGCTTTTTTGCATTTTGCAGATATGCACTACAGTCCATCTACCATGGTTTCTTATGGGACACTTTCTTTAATGCAAAATGCAAAAAGCACTAAAAATGCATAGGTGTGAATCCAGCCTTATTATTATAGCTTTATGGCCCATGCACACCAGTACCGCTTTCTACGCGATCGTACAAAAATCAGATCGTTAGTACAGAGCTTTTGAGAGCCGATCACAACAATTCATCTGATATTATTTGATCGGACAAGCACGAAAACTTTCCTCGTACAATACCAGATCGTACAATTTTCGTTTAGTCAGTACAGTTGTCATCCGAAAATACAATACAAATACATTACAACACATGGCATCACTTCTGATTTTTTTTCCCCCTTCTGTCGTATGAGAATTTTCGTGACTTTAGTAACCTAATCAGTTTCCACTTGCGACTATTAAGTGAAAAAAATCAGACGTTCTGTCGTCCAATTTTCGGATTGCGTGTTTGGGCCATAAGTGTGAATCAGGCCTCACTGAACAAGCTGAAGTTGGAAGCTGATTAGCTACCATGCACAGTTGTACCAGATTTGGCACTCTCCAGTTTTAGTAAATTAACCCCCATTGCAAATCTTTTCTGCACTAAAGAGCTTGCCTGCTCACATTTTTTTTCCACTTTAATACTAATTGAATGGATTGTCTAGGTTTAAAGGAGATTGTACAATCAGGTTGTATAGTGGATGGTCAGCGTTAGATAAGGTAGGTGCTCATATGACATTGAGTAAATCTACAATTTATAGCACAAAGATTGTATGGTCAAATTGTGACTTGCTCTTTAAAATAATATAAAGGAGAAATGGAAAAATCTATTTTTTTTTTTGTAAACATGAACTGATCAGCACTGATTTCCCTTTAAGAAGCCATGTGTAAAGTGGTTGCGTTGAGCTGAGTGCAGCGCGTCCCAGTCGGTGGGCCCTTGTTTATCAGTGTGAGCTGCTGGGCTCTGGGGACGGTGTCTCTGCAGACACAGGGGGAGGGGAGCAGTGCTGCACATGCTGCTGTCCCCAGCTCCTCGGATGGGAAGTTTCTTTTGTTGCCTGGGAGGGGACAAGTGTGTGTTTCATACAAAGAGCAGTTGAAAGCAGAAGGGATCCGCTGTGGAGTCTTCATTATAATTTAACTGTAGATGGAGGGGATAGAAGGTTATGTTAATAGATCTCAGGGAGTTCGAGGAAGCTTTGTTTGAAATGAACATGAGTTGCTCTCAGCGATTGTTGGATATACACTTCTTGGTCAATAAATAGTTTGGATTGCAAATGGCGAGTTTGCTGTGAGACTAAAAGTGTTGATTAAGTTGTACAAGCTTTCTTCATTCAAAAGACTACAAGTGATGTTAGGTTCTTTTTTTTTTATGACGTTGGTAGCCAATTCTACCAAGGGATCCTTGATAAAGATATATTAGATTAAAAAAGTATCAAAAACATGGTATTAAATAGAACAATAGATGGACAAGTACAGCATCAAATCCTTATCTACCATGTAACCAATATGACCACTATCTACAAATGAATCAGTGGTGACTGTAGTTTAACCCAAAGTCCCTGATGAAGTTGGAATTATAACTTGAACTGGGGTAGAGGGTTCTTTACGCTTAGAGCAGTAAAACTGTGGAGAGAAACACACTAAAAGTGTTGATTAAGTTGTACAAGCTTTCTTCGTTCAAAAGACTACATGGGATGTTAGGTTCTTTTTTTTTTTTTTTTTGTGACGTTGGTAGCCAATTCTTACAAAGGATCCTTGATAAAGGTATATTATTTTATAAAAGTATCAAAAACATGGTGTTAAATAGAACAATAGATGGACAAGTACAGCATTAAATCCTTATCCACCATGTAACCAATATGACCACTATCTACAAATTAATCAATGGTGACTGTAATTTAAGCCAAAGTCCCTGACGAAGTTGGAATTATAACTTAAAATGGAGTATGACCACTATCTACAAATTAATCAATGGTGACTGTAGTTTAAGCCAAAGTGCCTGATGAAGTTGGGATTATGAATTGAAATGGAGTAGAGGGTTCTTTAGGCTTAGAGCAGTAAAAGATGCGGAGAGAAAACTCTCTTCCCCAGATAGTGGTAACAGCTAGAAGTGTTGACAAATTCAAAAAACTTTATAATGAGCACATTCTACAGGGGTATAGGTATTCATAGACTCAAATTGCAGCACACACACACATATTATGGGGGGAGGGGATGTACTAAAACTGAAGCAAACAAAATCTGGAGCAGCTGTGCATAGGAACCAATCAGCTTCTAACTTCAGCTTGTTCAGTTGAGCTCTGAAAATGAAAGGTAGAAGCTGATTGGCTGCCATGCACAGCTGCTCCAGTCTTAAGCTGGCCATAGATGGAATAGTATTTAGAACAAAAAGTCTGAACATTTGTTTGTCTTTTGAAACATTATTTTTTTTTTGCCTTTAATATTTGATTTTGGCTACATAGAAATTTGCTAATTCGAGAAAAGTTTTCCATCCCGCTTGTTTGAATGTTCCCATCACTGCGGTCGACAAAAAAGGAATGTCGATTTGACCCATTTATGTAGAAAAATTAGCAAACTTTCTTAGAACCTTCTTTTCCTAAGAATTTTTATTTGAAATTCTACCCATCTATGGCCAGCTTTATTAAATTCCCTTTTGTATGGTAAACTAGTTCTTAGATGATCGGAATATTTTTCTACGGGACCTGTGTTTATTTCCAGCCATATCCATTATGTAACTAGGTGGTTGATTTACTAAAGGCTTTATGGTTTTGTTTTATTTTTTATTCATTGAAGTGTATTTTTTTCCAAAAAATTGCGTTTGAAAGACCGCTGTGAAAATACAGTGTGACATAAAATATTGCAGCAATTGCCATTTTATTCCCTAGGGTCTCTGCTAAAATATATATAATGTTTGGGGGTTCCAAGTAATTTTCTAGCAAAAAATATTGATTTTAACTTAAGAAACAAGTATCAGAAAAAGATTTAGACTTTAAGTGGTTAAACTTCCTGCATTTACACATTGTTAAAAACTTTGCAGACTGCCTGGATTTTTTCTTTACATACAGAAGTGTATCTAAGGAGGAAGCATTAGTTACAATGTTTCATGTTAAAAACTTGGCAGACTGCCCGGATTTTTTCTTTTGACAGCTGAGTGAGCAGATAAGTCTCTCCACTTGTTATATGAAAGAATCGGCAAACTCTGCAATAGAGATCATCAGGGGGGTTGAATCGAGATCACGATTTTTTAACAATTAATTGTGCAGCTCTAGCGTTTATCAGCGTTTTTTCCGTGTTAGCGTTTTTTTTTCAATGGATCAAAAAAGTTAAACGCTGGTGAGCCACGTTTTTGGGGCGTTTATCAACGTTTATGAGCGTTTATGAGCGTTTGGTGTTTTTTTGTGGTCGGAAAAACGACTCCTGAACACGATTTTATAGCGTTCAGAAAACAGCCCATAAACTCCACTGCTGATAAACATCCAAAAACGTCCATGTGTGCATGGGCACATAGGATAACATAGAGGGGAGTTTATGGGCTGTTAAAAAAAACACCCAAACTTAGCCTTAGGCTCGATTCACACCTATGCATTTTTAGTGCTTTTTGCATTTTGCAGATTTGCACTACAGAACGTGTTCCATGGGAAACCATGTTAAATGGACTGCGCAAATCTGCAAACTGCAAAAAGCACTAAAAATGCATAGGTGTGAATCCAGCCTTATGCCTCGTACACACGATCGGTCATTCCGACCACAAAATCCATCAGATTTTTTCAAGATGGATTTTGGCCAAAACTTGTCTTGTATACACACGGTCGCACAGGTTGTCGGAATTTCCGATCGTTCTGAACGAGGTGACGTCAAACACGTACGTCGGGACTATAAACGGGCCAGTAGCCAATAGCTTTCATCTCTTAGTTTATTCGGACCATGCATGGCACTTTGTCCGTCAGAATTGTCTACATACAATCGGATTTTATGCGATCAGATTTTGTTGTCGGAAAATTTTAGATCCTGCTCTCAAACTTTGTGCGTCGGAAAATCTGACGGAAAAAGTCGGATGGAGCCCACACACGGTTGGATTTTCCGACAACATGATCCGATCACACATTTTCCGTCGGAAAATCCGACCGTGTGTACAGGGCATTAGTCTTCTTAATAATGTCTCCTGTAGAGCTGTCAGATAAATACTGATTTTCAGAGATTTAGTAAAGACGGACCATTGAAAGCTGTTTTTCTGTGATTAAAAAAAGGGCAATAGAGTGTTAGATGAGTCTTAATGTGCAAAGCTTGTAGTTGGCCATTGGCAACTTGCTGCCATTGTGTGAAGAACACATCTGTGTAAGTGTACCCATTTGAGAATAAAGACTTAAAAAATATATTTTTTTTCCCCTATAATGGACTCATACTGTCTGTCTCTGTCTGTCCTTTTCCTGGGCTACTGAATGCTACAGGTGTCTGTGCCATTTACCTGTAACAATAGTGACTTCTGTTTAGTGATGTGGAATTGGTGCATTCCCTCCTGCTCAGAGCTGCAGTTTTCTCAGTTAATAGCATCTTCCTGGCCTTTGCTGAAATAGCACAAAGGAATGTCATGACAAGGGGGTATTGTTGGGATATTCTATCTCCTGTTTTGATTTCTTTCCCTTGATGCCCAGGAGCACAAACATTCCCTGGTTTAAGTCTGCTCTGGGAGGTGCGCCTACTCCCTGCCAAATCTGACCCTTGGATTGCTTCTGTCATACCAGGAGGCCTCATGTCCCGTAGAAAAATATCCTATCATCCATGAACTAGTTAAGGGTTTACCATTCCATCGCCTCTACTTCTCAGGCCCGTAATTGTTTGAGCGAACAATAACTGCCTTGCAATACAGGGATTTCTCTTTTTTTTTTTTAAACTGGTCATCGGACGCAACTGAAAATAACTGTCACTTTTTTCAAACTAAAAGCTTCTTTTCCAGGTCTGTTAGCTTTGTGAACTTATTTGCAAAGCTAAGACACCAGGCTGAAAAATCTTTTTAGCTTTCCAGAAAACAAAAGTGACAGTTATTTTTTAACTGCATTTAATGAGAGGTAAAAATTTCAGTTACATGGCTAAAATAAGGACCAGTATTCTTGTATTGAAACTTTGTGATTTGAGCTTATTGCGACAAATACATTTTTTTTGGAAATTTGTCAACAAATGACCATTTAGACAAAAAAAAAAAAATGGATATTTGCATATAATCATGACGTATTAAAATGTTTTATTCTGCTTTGGCCAAGGATTAGTGGCAGTTAGGTTCAAGATTGGTTAGGAAGTTCTGTTTTATTAGAAATATGTATTTTTGTATTTAAGGATTTTTAAAGTTGGATCGATTATGCTACACAGGTCAGGTGCTATAAGAAATGTTTAGGTCGAATGTAGATACTCCGTCACCTAAATAGTGCACATGGTGCGATGGCCCTCACTGGGTTCCCACATACCTGTGTGTCTTTTCTTGAGCAATAAATTGTGCAATGAGTGGTACTCTTCTAGTGTATGTTTACAGTTGTCATGGTAACTTTTCAGATCATTACTGTGCAGCTACATTGACATAGGATCAGCCTTAGATGTGTTCCTAAGAGAAGAGTGATTGCTCATCTGGCTCCATTAGGGATCCCTTATGGTTCCTAACGTTCAGTTATTTTTGGTACAATACTGTTTGAACTTAAGCACATTGATATGTAGAATGTATTTATTAACACTCCAGCGCAATAAAAGTGCATATAACACTTTAGTATTTTTCTTTTGTATTTTATTTAGAAAACATCATAATAAGTTAGTGTATTTTATCATACATTTTCTACTGAAATATGTCCTAGTCCTTTGTATCATTAGTGCTTGTGATATTTTTTTATTTTTTTCATATTATATTTACATTAGTCAATTTTCTGCAGAACTTTTGCACCACTCACATTTTTAGCACTTCAAATATTATCTTTATATTACAACCATATGATCCTTATATTACAGTATTTATTTATTTTATGAAGGCGCAAAGCTGAAAACCAAGATTTTTCCCTTTTGCGTTAAAAAATGCCCTAGAAAAACTGTGATCTTCGGTTGCCATGGACAACGCAAACACTTTGCACATGACGCTTATTTTTATTTTATTTTTTTAAATCTTATGGCTGTTTTTAATGTTTACACTGTGTATGCTGTTGATTTTTTTTTTTTATTTTTTTTTTTAAATGTGTGTTAATCAAGGCTCAAAAATCTGTGATTTCTAGGATCTTAACACACCCGTAGACTATCGTGGTGCCGTTTTTTTTTTTTTTTTTTTGTGGCGCTCTTGAAGTTTCAGGGCCAAGTTCTGGGACTTTAATTCCTAGGTTTTGTTCCAGTTTGCAGATTTCATTTCTCACACTATAACAATCTTTGTATTTGCCTGCATTATCACTCTGGAGGTCTGCCCTCCTGTTCTTTGTGCAGTGTTACCGGGCGTGCAAATCTTTTACGTTACTCACTAGAGTTTACGATTTTTGTCTTTAAACAGTTTCTTAGGTTGTAGTTTGTTTTTTTTCGTGTAGAAACTCTTTTGCTCAGTTGTATTTTATTTTTTTTCTCACATCTGTCCACAGATTTGAAATATTTGTAATATTTTTTTTATTTTATTTTTTTTCAGATTGATCCTAAAGTAGCATTTCCTCGCAGAGCTCAACCCAAGGTAAGGAGTCTTAGAGCAAGGGCCGGCATATTGTAGTTGAAGGACTACAAGTCCCTTCATGCCTTGCCACTCCGCGTGCTTGTAGTTTCCGAACAGTTAGAGGGCTACAGGTTTCACAAAGTCTGGTTTAAGTGGTGTTTGTTAAGCGAGGAAACACGGTTGAGCCTAAATATTCCTACACACGTTTTATTAGAGGTAGTCATGCCAAGCAGTTAAAGCAGCAGGGAGAGGAGATGGGAGGGGAGATGTAACTATTGGAAAGCAATCGGCTTAAGTCCAGTAACTAGCAGGTGGATCAGAATTGGGTCCTGCAAACACTGGCAGAATTGGGTTAATTCCCTTAAGTAGTTTGTTGACAGACGGTATCTTGGTGTCAGAGCCAGGAAGCTTAGCGCCAGGGTAATTAGGGGCAGCTGGGAGACCCTCGAAGCAAGGCTCATTTTATTTATTGCTGTGATTGCTTTTGTCAGATTTTTTTTTTTTGTGAACTATTGCCTTTGAAAAATCTCATACAGTACTCATTTTACTGTTCTGCAAGCATCAGCATAATAACTTTCAATGCACTACGCAGCCTCCTGGTGAAACAACGAAAAAAAATAAAAATAATAATCCCTTATGTCATGTGCAGGAACAACACCTGTGTTCTTGTCTGCCTGTAGCCTCCTGGTCAGTGTGTGCTTCAGTCATGTCACCTGATTACTCTTAATTATTACAGATGGTGACAAGGACAAAGAAGATTTTCGTGGGCGGTCTCTCTGTGAATACAACTGTCGAAGATGTAAAACAATATTTTGAGCAGTTCGGAAAGGTGAGTGTGCGGTTTTTAAGGTGTGGCGGATGTAGTTCCGAGCGTGGTAATCATAGTTTACGCTGCGAGCCCACTGCTGACTTTAGATGAAAGCTCCAGAATTTACCAGGGTTTACTAAAACCGGTGCACACAGAATCTGGTGCTGCTGTGCATAGTAACCAATCGGCTTCTGACTTCAGCTTGTTCAATTATGCTTTGACATTAAGCCCTGGCACACACCAGTGCGATTTGGCAGTTTGAAATCACATGACAGGTCGCACCCTACTGCCAGCAAAAGAACTGTTTAAATCGTTGCGACTCGAGCCAAGGTTCTGGCGCTACTTTTTTTTTTTCTTTTGCGATTTCATTGCGCCTTGCCTGTTAAATGACGTCGCAATGAAATGGCACATCAAAAAATCGCACTGATCGGTGCCTTTGAAATTGCACTGAAGTAGCGTGATTTCAAAGCCGCACTGGTGTGAACCAGGGCTAAAACCTTAAAGCTGATTGGTTACTGCAACAGATTCTGTGTGCACCGGTTTTAGTAAATCTCCCCCAAAGTGTCACTAAAGTCTGGCTTCTAAAAAAAAAAAAAAATATGTGTTCTTAACTCAAGAATCGTATTGGTGTGTGAACCAGGGCTAAAACCTGAAAGCTGATTGGTTACTAGGGCTGCACCAGTCTCTGTGTGCACCAGTTTTAGTAAATCTCTCCCAAAGTGACACCAAAGTCTGGCTTCTAAAAAAAAAAAAAAAGTATGTATTGTTAACTCAAAAATCATACTGGTGTGAACCAGGGCTTAAACCTAGAAACTGATTGGTTACTGCACCAGAATCTGTGTGTACCAGTTTTAGTAAATCTTCCCCAAAGTGACACTAAAGTCTGGCTTAAAAAAATAAATTATGTATTGTTAACGCAAAAATTGTACTGGTGTGAATCAGGGCTAAAACCTAGAAGCTGATTGGTTACTAGGGCTGCACCAGAATCTGTGTGCACCAGTTTTAGTAAATCTTCCCCAAAGTGACACTAAACTCTGGCTTAAACAATAAATAAAGTATGTATTTTTTAACTAAAAAAAAATTAGCTTTCTTCTGCTCTCAGCTTCCTCCAAATTCCATTTTGTTCAACTTTCTGTTTGAGGGTAGCCATTTATTTTTTTTCAGTTACTTACATAGTGCTGTCAATTTTTATGCAGCACTTTACATATATTGAACATCCACATCAATCACTGCCCTTAAGAAACTTACAATCTAAAGTCCCTAACCTCACATTAATACACACACAAAGGGCCAATTTAGACAACAGCCAATTAACTTACCAGCATGTCTTTGGAGTGTGGGAGGAAACTGGAGTGCCCAGAAGAAACCCAAACAGGCACAGGGAGAACATGCAAACTCCAGGCAGGTAGTGCCGTGGTTGAGATTTGAACTGATGACCCTAGAGCTGCCAGGCGGAAGTGCTAACCACTTAACCACTGTGCTACTATCTCTCTCAATTCTTCTACTGTTTGAAGGGACATAGCTCGCTCCTAGAATACGCACTATGGAATTTGTAATTATTACTATTATGATGCAGGATTTATATAGCGCCAACAGTTTGCGCAGTGCTCTACAATGTAGAGGGGGGGATAGTACGTTGGAGCTTACAATCTAAAGATGTGCATAGCCACAACTAATGTTCCAAAGAAAGAAAAGTGTTGGGGGGAAAAGGAGAGGTTCGGGAGCTCAGACATTACAAGGAGGCAGAAAAACACAGCAAGAAATTATATGATGTAAGGCTGGATTTACACCTTTGCAGTTTTAGTGCTTTTTGAATTTTGCAGATTTGCACTACAGTCCATTTAACATGGTTTCCTATGGAACATGTTCTGTAGTGCAAATCTGCAAAATGCAAAAAGCATTAAAAATGCATAGGTGTGAATCCAGCCTTAAATAGATAACAAGGCCTTTAAGGCCTGGTTCAAACCTATGCATTTTTAATTCTTTTTGCATTTTGCAGATTTGCACTATAGAATGTGTTCCATAGGAAACCATGTAGTGCAAATCTGCAAAATGCTAAAAGCACTAAAATGCAATAGGTATGAATCCAGCCTTAAGGCCTGGTTCACACCTATGCATTTTTTAGTGCATTTTGAATTTTGCAGAAACACATTACAGAACATTTTAGCTGGATTCACACTTATACATTTTTAATGCTTTTTGCATTTTGCAGATTTGCACTACAGTACATTTAACATGGTTTCCTAAGGAACACGTTCTGTAGTACAAATCTGCAAAATGCAAAAAGCACTAAAACTACATAGGTGTGAATCCAGCCTAAGTGGTGGATGTGTTTTTTTTTTTTTTTTTTTGAGAATAAAGATATTGTTTAGTGTCACTTTAAGTTGCTGGGGGACCTGTGGTCTCCATGACAGCTGGTAAAGCATTCTCACCCACGTCAATGGCCAGCACGTGGGGAGATTTCAACAGTAGAATGCAGGTGGGGGGGGGGGGGTTGCTTGAACACAAGAATAATGGATGTTTCAGCTCTTTTATTGTGCTGGGTGTATTTGCTTTGATGTGCAGATTATTAGATGAGCCAAACATATTAAAACACGGATAATCAGATTAATACAAAGTATGACAGCCCAGCCCCCTCTCTTCCTGAGTCCCATCCGTAACACCTGAGGATGACCCCGCCACGTCATAAACCCATGACAGTCACTGACGAACAAGCCCTTGCTATAAGGTGATTAGATCCCCATTTAATTAGGAGGTTGGAGAGATCTCTGGATGCCTCGGATTTCTCTGCCATCGGCAGCAGATTATCTAGCACAGTACACTGAGTGGGGGGAGGATTTATGCACTGTGCATAGATGACCTAAGCGCACTGTGTTGCAGAAAGCCTCTGTGGACAGCAGGTCACCTGCACAATTCATGCACGGAAAATAAACGTTTTTTCCTTCTTTGCCGATGATTTTATCCGTTCACTTTTTTTGGGGGGGGGGTTCCTTTGTTTCTCTCTTCCTAGCACTCTGTCCTTCACTTGTGTTTCACACTCTCTCCCCCTGATATCTGGTGGGGCCCTCTCCCCTCCCCCCATCTTTTCAGTTTGCACACAAAAGCTTTTGCCTCTTTCCCTCTCCCCTGCGGCTCAGGACATACTAAGCTGCAGTCATAGTAACAGGACAGGACTCCCAGAGCCGCTCAATCTCCAGAGAACCAAACGGTTTTGTTTGAAAAAAAAAAAAAAAAAGGCAAGAAACTGTTTGACCTGATGAGTAAATAAATATCTCATAGATCTTGCAGGCTGTAAAAAAAAAAAACGAGCGGGACACACAGGGAGCCCCGAGATTGGCCACATCTCCCTGCACCCTCGCCCCCCCTCCCCCCTCTCCCCTCTCCGTCATCTCTGGGCACCTCATGCATTTCAATGCCTCCCCCTTCAATCTGGAGTCACTATGTGGCCCCTTTCTTTTTTTTTTTCTCTACTCCCTATTCTTTACACTGCAGCGGTACACACCCCCCTCCTTGTTTTCCTGCACTCTTTTCCCCTCCGTCTTCCACATGTGTCATGTTCAGTATTCAACATTATTTTACTTAGAAGTACTTTTAGTATGTTGTTTTTGCATCCCCGGCGTTAGAGCAATCATGATATTATGCTATTTAAAGAGAAAAAATGTAAAAATAAAAGCGCTGTGTTTTTTTTTTTGTTGTTGTTGTTTTTTTTGTTTTGTTTTTTTTAAGTGTATTCTCTTTGCATTTTCATACAGGTCGATGATGCCATGCTAATGTTTGATAAAACAACAAACAGGCACAGAGGTAGGTCTCGCGTGTGTGTGTTTGTGTGTGTGTGTGCCCACGTCAGTGCTCTCAGAAATGTGGCTCCACAGATCTGCTTTGTGTGATTTGATAATCCTCTTTGCGGAGGGTTTTGTGTGTGTAAAAATGCAAGTTTCTGGTGATGAGTGTTTAGCATGTGGTCAGTGCAGAGCCTAGCTGCAGATCTGGACACAGCTCCATTGTTCTCTCCCTTCCTGACACAGAATACCTGTCCATCCTCCCTCTGCTCCCTGCAGCTGTTCTTCATAAGTGACTCACTTGTGTGACTTTCACAGCACACAATTATATATGGCGTATAGACACATCAACCTGACCCATTTTATCCGGGTGATGTTTATCTACCTTGGAACACAGCACTGAAATGTTCATTGATTGAATCTGTTCTTCTGTAAAATTTGATATGAAAGCCTTTTAATATACAACAAGGATGTCAATGCTAATAAATCCTGGAGCAGTGAAAGCTTCGCCTAGAATGGATCACACTGACTTGAATGTGTAGGAACATCTTTAGGTAACTTTAAAGACCCATACACACTATCAGATTTTCTGCTTCAGATTTACCAAAACCTTAGGAGTTTCAATTTGTATGCAATCAGGCAGGCCCTTGTACTATATGGTTTTGGTAAATCTGAAGACAAAAATCAGCAGAAAATCTGATAGTGTGTATGGGGCTTAAAGTAAATACAAGTAAAAGAAGACTTTTCTTTTTGAAGATGTTATTTTAATTTCTGAAAACACTTTAAAATATTTAACTAAATATACATATATATATATATATATATATATATATATATATATATATATATATATATGAAAAAAATAGGTGAGTTACTTCAGATGTTCCTCTGGTTCTCAATGTAGAGATCAGTGTTCTCTACATTGAGAACCAGAGGAACATCTGAAGTAACCCACCTATTTTTTTCATATATATATATATATATATATATATATATATATATATATATATATATATACACCCCATACATGTAAAAAAATTGAAATATAGAAACAGAGATCCAAAGCAATTTAAAATGTGCATATATAAAAGCCTCTGTGTTTTGATAGAGACAGAGTACAGCAGGATCTGTTCACTTTCAGTCTTTCTCTCTCAGATTGAAACTTCATAGAGATCTTTTGCTTGTTCCTTCCTTTATTGAACTTATACCCTTATACCAGACATATACTATTCTACTATATGGTTATTGCAGGGCCTAGGAGATGCCCCGTTATTGTTGGGAACCTCCCTAGGACCCTCTGGTCGTTACAGCCTCTGGACCATGGCTATCTGTTGCTGTTATAGCCACTCTCAGGAGGGTTTTTTTTTTTTTACATATCCTCTCTCTTTTGCCTTCTTTTTCAAAAGCTACAGTTTTTTTTTTTTTTTTTGTGCATTTCAGCAGGTTGCACACAAAAAAAAAAAAAACCTGACAGCTCCAGTCAGAGCCGCTGTGCTAACCATGCGAGGGGGGACAACCCCCCTGCCAGAACACTCCGATCAGTGTTCTCTGCCATTGGCTGAGAGTGCTGATCAGGAGTCACTCGGCTGCTGGTTTTCTAGCATGCATGTCCGGGACAGACCGACATACACACTGACCGATTGTCAGCCTTTTTTGTTGTTTAAACCAGCTGTTGTCTCCCGACATTTGGCCCCCTGTGTGTACGGGGCTTAACCCCTGTTACAATTGTCAAAGCTAACCCCTGAATGGGTGGAACTTTTGCATGTTATCTTCTTGTAATAACCAAATAAAAACTATTGAAACAGAAACTTCCTAGAGATCAGTCTTGACAGGCAAGCAAATGGGAGTCACCACTCTGGTCTATTCACTTGTGTGTAAACTTCAGCTTGAGCTATTGTGTGTTGTAAACAATAGGCTTATTCAGCAAAGCAGATAAAGGGTCATATTGAAAAATATGTCCAAGAAATAGCTTAGAGCTCCACCTGCTGGATGTAATTAAGAGTATTAAAGATTTATGTTTACATATAAAAAAATATAAAATATGTTAAAATTATTATTTTTTAATGGTGGGCTATAGTTCTACTTTAATGTAAATTTGTTTTTTTATACAGAACAAAACTGAGAAGCAACAAAAATCTACAAACTTGTAGGAATAATGCTAAAATGTTTCATATGTAAACTATTCTAATATCTGTACTGTATTCTCATATAAGCTCGCACAGCTCACCTTGCACTATACTCCCATTCATTTATCCTATTTTTGTTGTATCCATAGTTCTTGCGTGCCTTGATTCTCTCAGAGTACAGTATCAAAGTGGCATGTCCTCGTGTTAAGTGGTGTCTGCACATTGGAAACACGTTCAAAAGCATGTTTTTGGAGCTCCTCAAACTCACTAGTTAATAACAATAGACCCCAACAGGGCAGGGCACACTACTGCTTCTTTTGCATTTTGGTTTACCTTGGTTTGTGTGATCCCAGCTTATCCTATTCAAGCATGTTCCACACCCAGTTTTTTTATTCAGTTGGGTTCGATAGGGAAGCCTCTGAAATGCAATGGAAACACAGTACATCTATAAGCATTACCATAAAAAAATTACTGTTAGAAAGCACAAATGTGCATTATAAATGTGGAGCACCCCAGTAAGCGGAAAGTCCAGTCACTTGAACTGTGACCAGCCTCTTCTCCAATCACAGCATATGCAGACAGACTACTGTAGTAAAGATACAGGCTCCACAAAACCTGAATTTCATGAATTATTTATAAGATGTAGGCACAGTGTAAAGTAAACACTTACCCTATATACTCGAGTATAAGCCGAGATTTTCAGCCTCTTTTTTGAGGCTGAAAGTGCCCCCTCGGCTTATACTCGAGTCACCGCTGTCTGACTGCTCGATCAGCGTATCGAGCAGACAGACGGCGGACATTAAAATTCAAAAGCCGCGCCTCCTTCTCCGCCTGTGATAGGCGGAACACTGAATTTCCCAGCAGTCAGTGTTCCGCCTATCACGGACATCCGCTCATTCTCATACTACGGACGAGTATGAGAGGATGTCCGTGATAGGCGGAACACAGGCTGCTGGGAAATTGAGTGTTCCGCCTATCACAGGCGGAGGCGGAGGCGCGGCTTTTGAATTGTAGAATGGCCGCCGAGAAGAGCGGCGATCCTGGAGCGGCGATCCATCGGCACGGCACGGGACGGAGGAGGCACGGGACGGAGGAGGCACGGGACGGAGGAGGCTCGGGACGACGGCGGCTCGGGACGGAGGCTTGGGACACAGGTAGGCTGGACACACACACAAGGCTGCACGGACACACACACACACACACACACACACACACACACACACACACACACACACACACACACACACAGGGATGGATGGATGGATGGATGGATACACACACACACACACACACACACACAGGGATGGATGGATGGATGGATGGATGGATACACACACACACACACACACACACACACAGGGATGGATGGATGGATGGATGGATGGATACACACACACACACACACACACACAGGGATGGATGGATGGATGAATACACACACACACACACACAGGGATGGATGGATGGATGAATACACACACACACACACACACACACACAGGGATGGATGGATGGATGGATACACACACAGGGATGGATGGACGGACACACACACAGGGATGGATGGATGGATGGATGGATGGACACACACACAGGGATGGATGGACGGACACACACACAGGGATGGACGGACACACAGGGATGGACAGCCATGTCTCACCCTCGGCTTATACACGAGTCAATAAGTTTTCCAGTTTTTTGGGGGTAAATTGGGGGCCTCGGCTTATATTCGGGTCGGCCTATACTCGAGTATATACGGTATGTCCAGTAGATAGTGATATATGTTCTTGTTAAAAATAGGCACCATATAAGAGCCTATAATATTGACAGTTGATAAAAACCCAATCCATTTCTACTGTTGGCCATAAATTGGCAGAGTTATCACATCACCAGTAGCGTCTGGTGTTTTTTATTGGGGGGGGGCGGCAAACAACAACCACCCCCACCTCCCCCGTTGGTTGGCGGCACCCCCCCGGCACTTTTACCCTATCTAGGTAGCGGGTGGGTTGCGGGCTCTTATGGGCAGTGGGCGGGTTGTGGGCAGCTGTGTCCTCTCCTCCTGCGGCTTCCGTCATGCAGCTCCTTTCAGCCAACCAGGTGACGGGTTTCAAGACCCATTTCCTGATTGGCTGTGAGGAGGATCAGTGTGGCAATAGCGAATATTCATTTACTATTGTCACACAACTGGGTGCACTGCGCCCTGAGCTAACACTTGATTGAAGCCTATTAGAGCCTCTGATGCTAATCACGTGCTTCAAAAAAACACACCCCCGCTATCAGAATCCATGAGTCCGGCGCCCTGTATGTAAATCAGGGGGCCCGGACGCATGTATGGGGGGGGGGGGGCTGCACATAACCCTATGATCGTCAAAATCTCCAAACCATCTGCTTGTTTGCACCCTGACTTTAACAATATTTTTAAATGGCAAAGGGAGTGCTTTATAGCTATGGCTATAGGACATAACTATACTACTCCCCTGGCCTGCTGTAGTACTGTAATCTGTATTTATTGAATTATTTCAGCCTCTGACTCAGTTTCTGGTAGAGTATCGGATTAGTTGTTAATGGCCCTTTGTAAACTGGAGTACAGTTACATAATTGCATATGGCCATGACAACTTTTTACTGACTTCATGACCGATGGCTTTACTGTGCTGCAGTCTGACTGTAAAAGGGTTTTCCCATAATATGGGATAATGTCCATCGATATGCACTATTTTTCATTATACGGGAGATTTGTGCAAAGAAGGACTAGATATTTAAGAATAGCAGTAGGCACTGCGCGTAATCAACCAAAGCGGTTCAGGCAATGATAGAGGTGACATAACAATGCTAAACATTAATTCTGGCTTTATTCACCTACTGCAGGATGATTATTTGGTCCCTCGGGCCAAAATCAAATCCCATTGGGAGGTAGTCCTGAGGTTGTACACTGTTACTAGCCTAGGTGGTTGTCATGGCAGGGCAAAGAGGGTAGCCCTAAGGGAAGTCTTGTTGTCTGTTGGTCACTGAACAGGGTAAGCACCGAGATAATCATTACTGGTAGTCTTGCTGTATAGATCGATAGGTCTTTTTTGCCCAACTTACAATACGATTTTAGAAGGGCTAAATCATATCTCATGGCAGAACTGTTGAAGACAGTACGTTTTATATGAGGTCACAGTACACTGGCATTACCTACATCTGTTTTGGAAAATATTAAATACTTCCTGGATAATGCATAGTTATTGTCAATACCTTGGCATGTATATTCCTTTAAAATATAATTGATCCCCAGGGGGTATGGAGCACCAGATTTCGGCCAGTAGTATTTGAGTAGATTGTCATTTAAAAATGAAATATGTACTATAAATGTGGTTGAGCAAAAAGGATAAATCGCTTTGGTTAGATGGCCATGGCTCCCTTGGGACTCCAAGCCATGAAAAATCATTGTCTTGTCTATCTAGATCATTTAGAACAGCCTTTCTCAACCTTTTCATACGTAGGAACCTCTAAAATAACTTTCCAGTCTCAAGGAACCCTGCCAATAATTACTATATCTACAGCTCACAGTAGCTTAATATGATGCTCACTAGTAACAATACTTCTTACATCCATGACCATTGTGAATAATCCCCCTTTCCTTTACAGATAGCTTAAAAGATCAGTGTTGTCAGCGGTTACTCATCTGAGGCAGAAGTTGCTCATTGCTCAAGAAAGCCCTAGCAACCTCTGGAGGAACCCAAGGGTTCCACAGAACCCTGGTTGAGAAAGGCTGCTTTAGTATAACTACCGTTATCTCACATATTTTGGAACTTTTAGGATAACTTCAGTAAGGTGACACATATTTCCAAACTGGTGTATATGATCATGTTATAGGCACGCTACAGTGAAAACAAAAAATGATTCCTTGCTATGTATACAAGGAACATGGCCTGTTTGCTTGGTACTTTTTCATACAAGCATTGCTATAGAGCAGGGATATGCAATTAGCGGACCTCCAGCTGTTGCAGAACTACAATTCCCATGAGGCATAGCAAGACTCTGCCAGTCACAAGCATGACACACAGAGGCAGAGGCATGATGGGACTTGTAGTTTTGCAACAGCTGGAGGTCCGCTAATTGCATATCCCTGCTGTAGAGTACCACTGAATCCCAATTGCTTCCCAATTGCCAGTCATCTGGTGGAACAAGCCTGCTTCTGATGATGAAAAATGCACTGAAAGTAAAAAAAAAAAAAATAATAGGTCTAACAACCTGATTAGAGACACCAATCAGTTTTAAACCAGCCTTACAAATTTGAATGTGTTAGGTGATACAGGATACAGCTGAGAGAGAAAATGACACAGCGCAAGTGTCAGGAAGTATGCTCCTACTGTCCTTTTATTAATCCTGTTAGATGGTCTGTGAAATCTGGCCACAGTATATTATGCAGAGCTTATATTAGGGTATAAGAAATGGACTTTCTTATTTTAGCTCAGTTGCAGAGGTAATATAAAAGCGGCAGTAGCTCATCAATTTTGAGTTGCTTGGAATTGCTTTTTAAATGTTAGTTGATTATAAAAATAATCAAAAGTATCAGTAACACTGCGTATCACTGATACCAGCGCTAAAACGGATAAATGGAGTTGGTGCACTATAGCAGCTATTATATAAATAGAACAAATAATAAAAATGCAAAGATAAAAATAAGAAATGATCATCCCAGCATTAACAGCGCTATAAAATAACTAGGAGTATTTAGTGCAATTAAAGGACAAACGAATTCCACACACAAACATCAATTCATATGTGACAGAGTCCAAAAAAAGTCCTTAGGAAAGATGTGGTGCTCGGTGACTCCTCAGAATCTTAGGAAAGCCTCAAAACCTGAATACCTTCACCGAAAGAAACCTCGTGCTCAAATGGTCCCCATTAGTAATCCACTTACCACAAATGAGCTATAAAATTGCCTTGTATCTCCAAACACTATTAGGTGGGCTACTATACTGGAATTGAATCCTTCATGGACCAACACCAATGTGAAAGGCTAAAACCTGATGTCTCCCTAGTGTGGGATAAGCTCCTGCCATTTGGATAACATATTGAGAATTAGCGGTCAAATGGTAGCACTAATATCCTAAAAGTCCAGGCTTGGATTGGACACCCCACATAGCCCACATCTTCACAAGGTCACCAAATCAGTGATTTGGAGATACAAGGCAATTTTGTGGTGAGTGCATTACCAATGAGGACCACTTGAGCACGGAGTTTCTTTCAGTGACGATATTCAGGCTTTGAGGCTTCCCTAAGACTCTGAGGGGTTACGGAGCACCGCATCTTTCCTAAGGACTTTTTTTGGACTTGTATGAATTGATGTTTGTGTGTGTAATTTTTTGTCCTTTAATTGCACTAAATACTCCTAGTTATTTTTTAGCGCTGTTAATGCTGGGATGATTATATCTTATTTTGATCTTTGTGTTTTTATTAGATGATTATAAGACCTTAATTAAGACCCTTCCTCACTGTTCACATGGGTGACACTCTATTCTGCCCATCTAAAAAACAATCTAGTGGCCAGGGGTGATAAAAACGTGGTTATCCATGTTTTTACTGCCCTCCTAAACTGTGCAATGGTGGCCAGAAAAGGTAATACATATTATACATGCATTATGTTTTACCCCCTTTAGCCACCACTGTGCAGTTTAGATGGGTAGTCAGGGGAGCTGCAAAAACATAGATAAACTGCCTATTTTTTCCACCCACAGCCTCTGTGTGAACGAGGCCATGGAGTAAGCTTCTGTACTAGCGCCTCATGTGCATTTTTATTAAAAAAAATTATTTACCTCCATGTTTCCCTACCTTTCCTGACATTACCAAGGTTGATAATAAATAAAAGATGCAACTGTATAGCCCAATGCTCCTTGTGTAGCGCACTAAACGCACTGGATTTTGCAAACATTTATATTCTCACCTACCTTTGCCAGCCAGGATGTTCGCACCAGGTTGACCATTTCCTTTGGTTTTTAAATTAGTATGGCTAAGTTCCACTTTTCATTTATATAATTGCAGGGTTTGGCTTTGTTACCTTCGAAGGAGAAGATATTGTGGAAAAAGTCTGTGAAATCCACTTCCATGAGATCAACAATAAGATGGTAAGCAAAAAAATTCAAGTGTATGAACAGGTAGGGGTCTATTTAAAAAAATAAAAAATTGTTAGACAAGCATTCATCCAATTTTCCTGGAAATGTCTCTAATGCTATGACTTTTTATGATCGTCAGCGCCATCTAGTGGTCAGAATCCAGTATATTTCTCTGAAATACCTCAATCAGAAAATATGCAACATTTTGGTCACTAGATGGAGGCAGTGATCATAGGAAGTCATAGAACTAGAGAAAATACAGGCAAAATGCGTGCAACCTTTCCCAGTTATTTGTGACATTTGTTCATTAGACTGGACCTAATGGATTGAGCTAGAGAACCACCTCTGGAATAGATTCATGAGGGTAGAGATAGCATTTGGATAAGGTTTTCTAAGCAATCAACCCCCTCCAAAAACATAAAAAAGGAGATTAGCCAGGGTTGTCTGCTGGGGTCAGAGGCATGATCACATATAGAACTTGGACAGTGTAGTTTAGAGAAGTGTCAAAACAAAAGGATATTGAAGTATGCAAGCTCCAAGCTGCTCTTACAGTTACTTGGCTGTGTCAAAAGTTTGCCATCTCATTGCAATATATGTAAAGGCAAACTTTTTCTTGATAAAGTAGGGAACGTTTAGATCATGGGTAGGCAACCTGGGGCCCTCCAGCTGTTGCAGACCTAAACATCCCATCATGCCTCTGAGAGTAATTGTATCTGCCAGCTTTGCAATGCCTCATGGGAAATGTAGTTCCACAATAGCTGGAGGGCCCAGGTTGCCTATCCCCGGTTTAGATCCTCTACAAATTTTTATTACTGTTTGTGACCAGCTGGGTTGGTTCACCTCTTTATTTGTCCTAGTAGACATTGTCACAGAGATAGAAAGCGAGGGGAAATCCTACATTTTCGAGTTGTCATGAAAGCAAAAGGCAAAAATTATTTCATAAGGATTTTTAAAACTTTTCTATACAATCCAAAAAAAGTTTTGGCTTTACACTTTAAAGAAATCCTGTCACCATACTATTAATTTCAAACAGAAATCTTCCTATAAGATTTTTACGTGAACTGTAAAGGTCCCCCTTATGTAGACATCCAAAAGGTATATGGCGGCTGCTGGGCGCCACCATGTTGGATTTGATGTCAGCAGCCCCAGCCGACTCAGAACTGTCACTTAAGTGAAGCTCTATAGCAGGGGTTGGCAACCTATGGCCCGCCGCCGCTAAATGTCTGGCTCGTCAGTGCACGTGATGAATTCACGTGCATTCCGGCCCGCGGACATTTTTACACCTGTTGCGTTCTTGGGATAACAACCAATGCAGCTAAGAAGCTCGGCTGTTATCCCAAGCAGCGGGAGGGGACTTCACCACCTCCCCCAATTCCGCAGCTCACCCGGGCTCTCCCGTTCCACCGGGAGGCTCCAGCGACCAGCCGGCATATCCGCTGGCTGGCCAGACATCCGAACGAAGACAGAATCGGCTTAGATTGGGTCTCGGATCTAGTAACCCGGAAGCGACGTATCATGCATCACTTCCAGTTTACAGAAGACTTAAAAGTGCCAAATTTAAACAAACGACAGCATTCAAAACAGCCAACGTTTTGAATGATTTTAAGCATTTACATCCTTTCACATCCTGTCTCATAGCCACAACGGGAAGTGAGGGATTACCTGGTTGTCACCAGGGTCACCAGTACCAGTGTCCCGTTGGAAGATATCTCCACTATTCCTGTTCTGGAGACAAAAGTTGGGATTTGGGATTTTCTTTCACTTTCCACAATACTGGTAAACAGGATAAATAGAGAGGATGAATTTCCCTAAAAGAGACACAAAGAGCACAGAGAGCAATAAAAACTTGACAGGTGTTCTAATACCTCACCACGCTATCCAAAAAGAAAAAGTTTTGCCTTAATGACTTAAGGGTCCCTTTAAGACAGGACTTTTTTCACTATTCTTCTAGTATTTGTGATTTTTGTATCATTCTTTTGTGCTACACTTATTTATGTACATACTTGCATGCTATTCCAAGGGCCACCACTTGTGAATGCAGCTGTTAGGGATTACATGTAGGAGACCCAGGGTTGGTTCGTGGCGATTAGCTGCAGGTGGAAGCAGTTAGAGGCTGACCGCTCCCACTCATGAAGCGATTACTGGCAAACGACCACTACAAGAGCGATTACATTAAGCATCTGCGAATAGCTGCGGGAGCTGTGAGCGTCCATTTGCTTTTAGTGGGTCTAAAGGTAACAATATAAAAAAAAATGTCTTAATGAAAATACATGCATTGCTTCATGTTAGCCCAATGTTCCTTATACTCGTGGGGGTTGCTGTTCTATATTTGATTGTCTGAGGTCCTGTCTTTCATTAGCTTTGTGACCGCACTCTGCATTAATGATGCTAAAACATCATAAAAATTCCACTATAGTAATGACTAATTGACCTTTACGATGCCGAACCTGTTTATGTAAAGTTTCAATAACTTATTTTGTAGTGGGCGGTGCAGGTTTTAACGGGTGACACCACAAAGAGCTAATAGGTGGAGTGGTGTATGTAGTGTGTGAATATCAAACACTTTTCAACATTTATACAGTTTGGTGCAGAATCCATAACATTTAGTGGGGAATTTGTAGAGGAAAGTGCAGGATACTATGCCTAGAAGTGTCCAAACTGGTACTATATCTTGGCTGATTGGTGAAATAGGGGCATAGTTGTGTGTTTATTAACAAATTACAGTGACCCTTTTTTAAGTGCTATCCTTTACATATGTGACTGATATGTTTTTAA
Source organism: Lithobates pipiens (assembly GCF_037356315.1). Taxonomy (NCBI): domain Eukaryota; kingdom Metazoa; phylum Chordata; class Amphibia; order Anura; family Ranidae; genus Lithobates; species Lithobates pipiens. The sequence continues at coordinate 38,099,798 of NW_027507790.1, read as the reverse complement.
TATATGGTGTGTTTTCCTCCTTTAGGTTGAATGTAAGAAGGCACAACCCAAGGAGGTGATGTCTCCAACAGGCTCTGTACGGGGACGCTCCAGAGTGATGCCATATGGAATGGATGCTTTCATGCTTGGCATCGGCATGCTAGGTGATTGTAAAAGGCGGTTGGGGTAGTAGTCTTTAATGTGGTTTAATGCAGTCCCCATACACCACTGTGACCGGCAACATGTTTTTCCCGGAGTTATTTCCGTGTTTGCGGGCTCCAGCGCTGTGATTGGCTGGAGCCGTGATTACGTCACTGCACACCTACTGAAGAGACGGCACGAGTGAGCTGTTTCTTCAGTGCGCATGTGCCAATGACGTCTGAACATGCGGATACATTGAATATCACCTAAATGGTGCAAGTTTAGGAGATATTCACAGTAACTACAGGTAAGCCTTATTATAGGCTTACCTGTAGGTAAGAGTGGTGTAACACTTTTTAAATTGTAAAAGAGGAGCCAGGATTTCACCTGTTGGTCACAGCTGAATATTACAACAAACTGACTTTTATAAAGGGCATCCATAAGCTGACCATACACTTTTAGGACTCTTTCACACTCACATGGCACTGCCAGCTTGACAGAAGTAATTTACTTAATCAGCTTTTGTCAAAGGTGTCAGGCCAAAAATGTTTAGCTGATCCGTGCCTGCAGCAAATTAGCTGCAAGCACTGTTCAGGTATTCTGACAGCTGGCCTTTGCAGCTATTAGAATACAATAGCCTGGACAGGGAGATTAGTCTATCCATGGTGTTAGCATAATGGGAAATCTATTAGGGTATGGCCAATTATAGCCGTTTACATGTTTTGTCTTTTAGATAAAAAAAACTTAAATATACTATGTATGTACACAAGGGAAGTGATATATGGGTATTATATATGCAGTCCCAGTTTATTTCTTACTTATACATAAACCTGTGAGCCATGGCAGACTGAATGAAAACAATAGTCTGTCTATGTTGCTAACTGATCTTATCTCTGCAGTGAGACTGACCACATTCCCAGATATATATCTTTTCTAGAGGGAGAGTTTACAAATGTGTACATGGAATTGCATTACAAGAAAATTAACTGTGGTTATGTTTACAGGCTCTACTATATAGTTAAATTCTGAATGATAAAATGGTTTATATATGAATCTGCCAAGTGCATGCATATTAGATTTTAATTTAAAGGCATTAATATTTAATGAAGAGAAATTACGGCCTTGCTAGAAACTGTTTTGTGTCAAAGCTATCCAGATAATTAATTTTTATTTTAAAGTGTTGCATCAATTAATGTATACAGTAAACTTATGCCTTTCAGGATGCTGTTCTTTCCTATAGCATTACTGACATTAGTGTAGTGATTTGTAGTACTCAATAGAGGGCTGATACTACTGTCTACCTGGCACCCAGATCTGAGGTATAAGGACCCAGGCACATGGCTGATTAGGGCTGATCGCCTCCCAGGCCAGTGTAATTCTGCAGCGGGTACGGTCGGGTGTTTCTGTACAACCACAGATAGAATGCCTGTACAAATCAGTGGCAGGCTGACATTGTCCGCAAGGCAGTTGCCTGCGGTTAGGTAGAGATGTGATGTGAATTGTCTGCGTATAAGGACGCACAACTGACCCTAACTGTGGCTAATCACTCCATGTGTGATAACATTCAGACAGCCACAGACAATGTCAGTCTGTCATTCATTTGTTAAGGCTTCATGTCCTTGGCTGCTTGGAAACACTTGGCCATACCTGCCGCAGAAATACCCTGATCTGGTGGTGTACAACTACAATCAGCTAAGTAAGACACACACATTGCAATCTGATTGTACAATCTCCTTTAGACTTATTAACAGGTAGTGCTATGGCCTACCTGACTGAATGAGTTGATTCTTTAGGTAAGCTGTTTAACTACATGGTTGTTAGGTAATCTAAAGAAACTTTTACAATTTACTTTACAATTAGAATGTAACAATGTGTGGCCTTTTTAACTGGAACTCCTTACAGGTAAAGACAGAAATGAATGCATTGCTGTATTCAGTAATACAGTCATACCTTGGATTACGAGCATAATGCGTTCCAGAAGCATGCTTGTAATCCAAAGCACCAGTATATCAAAGCGATTTTCCCAATAGAAAATAATGGAAACTCAAATAATCCACAGCCACTTCTGGTCTATGCAGTACTGTATGTTGCCAGAGGTGCGGGGGCGCTGGTGTATGCAGTACTGTATGCCGCCAGAAGTGCGGGGGGGAGCTGGTGTATGCAGTATTGTATGTCGCCAGAGGTGCGGGGGCGCTGGTGTATTCAGTATTGTATGTCGCCAGAGGTGCGGGGGCGCTGGTGTATGCAGTACTGTATGTCGCCAGAGGTGCAGGGGCACTGGTGTATGCAGTACCGCATGTGGCCAGAGGTGCGGGGGCGCTGGTGTATGCAGTACTGTATGTTGCCAGAGGTGTGGGGGCACTGGTGTATGCAGTACCGCATATGGCCAGAGGTGCGGGGGCACTAGTGTATGCAGTACCGCATGTGGCCAGAGGTGCGGGGGCACTAGTGTATCCAGTACCGCATGTGGCCAGAGGTGCGGGGGCACTGGTGTATGCAGTACCTCATGTGGCCAAAGGTGTGGGGGCTCTGGTGTATGCAGTACTGCATGTGGCCAGAGGTGCAGGTGCACCGCGTCATCGGCACCCCCACACCACTGGCCAAATGCGGTACTGCACACCCCAGCGGCTTGAATCCTGCTCGTTTTGCAAGACAACGCTCGCAAATCGAGTCAGGATTTTTTTTTTTAAATAGCTCGTATTGCGAAATGCTCGTAAACCACGTTACTCGCAATCCAGGGTTCCACTGTACATCATTAAACAGATTTTTTTCAATGCAAGTAATGCATTTTTGTGATACCTGAATCTGACTTGGTATTAACCTCTTGCAGTCTAATGTGCGGCTTGCATAGCAAAGTTCAGAGAAAGAGTGGGAGAAGCAGCACAAGAGTGACAGAGAAATGGATTAAACAGTATTCTGCTGATCCTTTCCTTGTTCAGTTAAAGGGTGGGAAGAGGACTAAATAAATATAAACCTGCAGCAGGCAAAGACCGGGTCTCCTCCCCGGCTAAATAGGGCTGTGTTGTAGGGCAGTGATCAATGAACACAGGAGTGATTGGTACCTATTGCTCTGTGTTCATTCAGGAAAGGAAGGGACTGTTTACATGGAGCTTGGCTTCAAAGTGATTGTAAAGGAGAAAATGTATTTAAAAATATAAGAAACATGTCATACTTACCTGCTCTGTGCAGTGGTTTTGCACAGAGCAGTCACTAACCTCCTCTTCTCGGGTCCCTCCCCGTTGCTGAGTGCCCCCATAGCAAGCCGCTTGCTTGGAGGCATTTGTGCGTGCTCGCTCCCGAGCCAGTTCTTTGTGTCCATAAGACCCAGAGAGCGTGGCTCAGCCCTACCCCCTCCCGCATCACTGGCTGTGACTGACAGCAGCAGGAGCCAGTGGCTCCTGCTGCTGCATCTCATCCAAGCAGGAGGGAGAGCCTCAGGTCCCATGCACATCGCTGGATCGAGACCGGGCTTAGGTAAGTATTAGGGGGTCTGAGGGGGGGAACTGCACACTGAAAGTTTTTTACCTTCATGCATTTACAACCATTTTAAGCTTAAAGTGTTACTAAACCCACAACAGTAAAATCAGTCTGTATATGCAGTAAAGCATGCTTGTTATACTCACTGTGGAACCTAAGGGGTTAATCCTCTGCATTGTGTAAAACGCCTATTTGATCCTGTCTTCTCTGATCCTCCCCTTCTTCCACAGTCCCCAATCCATCTGCTGATAGAACAGAGCCTTGGAGGCACTCTGCACATGCTCAGTTTGGTGTGTATTGCTAGAGAGTTTTTTTTTATTTTCTATTTGGGAGGGTGCATGTGATCAGCACAGGGCCAATCAGCACTGTCCAGACATAAAGTCAGAGGTCCTGCAGCCTCATAGGACAGTCGGAGGAGAATGAAAACTCCTACAAGCTTTAAACAGACACTGATAGAAGTCAGCTATATAGTGCTGATGAGAAAAGGTATTTAGCAGCTTATGTTTACTAAAATAATTGCATTTCAATGTTCTGTGTACTATGGGAGAACAGATATAGTGAATGCAGGGTCCTGGGTTTAGTAACACTTTAAGTGTTCTGGGCAGCTGTAGATTGGGGAACATTTATGTCTAGCCTAATCTGAAATTGTAGGAAATAAATGACTCAAGGACAAGAGTGTAATCAGTTGGACAATTTACATTATTCTAGTAAAAACCAAGATCTGGTACGCGTTTTCTCTTTTTAATGATTGTTTTTTTTTTGGTGTATTTTCTCAGGATATCCTGGTTTCCAAGCAGCTACATACGCCAGTCGCAGCTACACAGGGATAGCCCCTGGTTATACTTACCAGTTTCCAGGTAATTCAGTAATACAGTATTATATAGCAGTAATTCGATTTGTATAATGTGCATGCTCTTTCTTCCCTTGGTGGGATGCAACTTGGGATTGTTGTCAACCTAGTGGCAGATTAGCCTAAAAACTTCTCTGCTCTTCAGCCTCTGTCCAATTCATGGAATGGTTTTGTAAGCAATACTATATATTTATTTGGATTTTAGTGGCAGTGGGTGGTTTTAAACAGCTATTCCATACTCACTGCCAGTCACATCTGTAGGCTGGACATCTAGCCACTCCTAAGCTGTTTCACATTTCGTTTTAGAATTTCGGGTAGAGAGAACCCCACTCCCGGGCACCCCCGTTCTCCCAGAACTCACAGGTCAGTCCCATTAATTTACTAAACCTCACAGCTGAGGAGAACAAGATGAGCAGAGTAGGAGCTGGTGGCAGCCATGTGGAGGGACTGAATCTGCCACATCACTGCTGGCCTCTGAGGAGGATTGTCTTCTGAATTCTGTACTTGTGTAGGCAAAACGTTCTACAATGCTGGAGTGATTTATGGTTTACTGATTGAGAATATGTGAGCTTGTACATAAACATGCTTTCACCATCTCTGCTGTAGACATTTTGGTGGTATTTTGTGGTTCAGCAAAACATTTCTAATGCAACATATTTTTATACTGTTAAATGTAATGCTACCGGTTAGGTTTGAGACGAACTCTACCTGGAAATGTGACATTGCTGTGCCATTCTTATCCCATGCCATTCACTTTAAGGTCCCATAATCTTTTATATTTCTTTGATAATGGCATATGTTAGACCATTATCTGTAAAAACTCCCTATTGTCCATAGCCATAAGCAGACAACTGGATTTTAGAATAGAGTATATTGAAAGCTTGTTTATAAATCAGCCTTACCTTGCACATGTTTTAATTAACTGGTTGAGTGGAGTTCACCTCCACTCAAGATCATTCATTAGAATTTTAAACTTGCAATTCGGTTTCCTGTAAGCACGTGTAGTATTTTGTCCTATGATTCTAAGTGCTTTTTAACTATATAAATACAAAGAATTACCGCTCTAAGGTAACGACTTCTCCTAAAACAGCTGTCTCCACAATCCCACAGGGTGCTGGCTCTGTTTGCAACAGGAACTGAAGTAGAAAAGATGTAGCTGGATAGCCGCACTCCGAATTATTCAACTTTATTTCAAAAATGTAATTAAAATCATAGCATCTAAGACTAAGCACCGTGTTCGGTGTGAAACATGTCAGCGGCTGTGCAGTTAGTCTGTTTACCAGCCTACATGCTATGATTTTAATTACATTTTTGAAATAAAGTTGAATAATTCGGAGTGCGGCTATCCAGCTACATCTTTTCTGCCTTTTAACGATAGTACCAACCTGCCTTCCTCTTGCCATGGCCAATTCAGCAACAGCTGTTTAATTCATAGCTGCAAGTTGTCCAAAGTGAACACTTGTAATAGCAAATAAAATGCAAAGGGAAGAGGGTGTGCCAGTCTATGCAATCCTCTTGCCATTGTTTGTCTTGAAAAAGTGACAAGCTATATCTTTGACTTCTTCATAGCTTTTGTCAAATTGGCCGTGGCAGAAAGGGAAGGGGAACGTTGTCCCATAGGGGACTGTAAAATAAAAATGATAATGATGGATATTTTTAAAGTGTATATAAACCAATATTAAATCCCCCTCTGGTCTGGTAAATATATAGTTTCAAGTTTTTGGTTATATTAGTTCAATAAGTGCAAAAAATAAAAACACAGGTTGAGAGATCCAACATGGTCCTGTGCACACTTGTGTAACTATGGATATAACGCATTTTGAAATATGGGACAAAGTATTACATAAACGTTGTCCCATAGGGGACAGAACTGTAAAATAAAAATGATAATGATGGATATTTTTAAAGTGTATATAAACACCAATATTAAAGTCCCCTTTGGTCTGGTAAATATATAGTTGAAAGTTTTTGGTTATATTAGTTCAATAAGTGCAAAAAAATTAATAAAAACACAGGTTGAGAGATCCAACATGGTCCTGCGCACACTTGTGTGTTATTTCAAGTAGATTTATCTTTCTGAACAGGTCTGTGAAATACAGAACATCTTTACCCTTTATTATGTAGATATGGTAAGGGAGAGGTGTCCTGTATTCCTAAGCCCTTGTACACACGGTCGGACATTCCGACGGAAAATGTCCGACCGGACCGTGTTGTCGGATAATCCGGCCATGTGTGGACTCCATCGGACTGTTTCCGTCGGAATATCCAACCGACAAATTTTTAGAGCTGGGCTGTAAAATTTTCCGACATGATCCGATCGGATCGGATCTTTGTGGAGAATTCTGATCGGACAATGTGCCACGCATGATCAAATTCCTAGACCAAAGCTATTGGCTACTAGCCTGAACGTAGTCCCGTCATAACGAAATAACGTCATCACGTTCTGAACGATCGCATTTTCTGACAACTTTGTCTGACCGTGTGTATGCAACACCAGTTTCGGACAAAATCCGTCAGACAAAATCCGATGGATTTGGTTGTCGTGTGTACAAGGGCTTACACAGTTCCTGCTCTAGGGTGTCATTAATGCTCCTTCATAGATACAGCTTGGTAAGTGAGCGTGTTCACTGTGGGACAGCCTTTCTCAACCTTTTTAACATGCATGCCCATAAAAAAAAAAAACTAATTTCTGTATCTTCAGGTCACAGTACATTAGCTATATATAGAATATAGAAGAATATATGTAATATATAAGCATAAAGGAACAAAGAGTTGTCTGCTTGTTGTCCACCTAAGACTATTTTATACAACAAAATTATTTCAAGTTATAGGAAAAAAAAGGAATGATTAACAATGGCCAGAAAAGGAACACAGAATGAAAATTGTAGTCTTTTGTGACATAGAGAAGGGCCCCATTGTCTTGATGGTTAGTGAATAAAAGCACCCCCTCTTGTTAGGGGACATTGTAGTGCCCCCTTACATTGATGGTCATTTAAATCCTATAAGAAATTGGGGGATAGTGGAGAAGAGCCCCCCTCCCACCCAGATTGGTACTCAAGTAGAAAAGTACGCTCTTAAATTGTTGGCAATTGGGCGACTGACTCTTTTTTTTACTGGTTGTCAGTGAGAGAAGGGTCAGTGTGAAAAAAGCGCCCCTTACAGAGATAAAAAAAAAAATCATTTGTGTGAGCGGTTACTTATCTGAGAGAGGGAAATTGCTAAGTGATCGAGGAACCACTATCCATTTTAGGAGTGATCCTAGAGTTCCACTGAATCCTGATTGAGAAGGTATACTCTAGGGCAAGATATGTGTTACTAGTAAGGTTACCAGATGAAAACAAAGGATAAAAAGCTTGAAAAGAATGCAGCCAACACATCTAGGCTAGGCACTGGTATTCTGCAATACATTACATTTTTGTTCTTGGGTTTAGATGTGTTTTAAAGGCTTCCCTAAACTAAAAAAAATTAAAAATAATTAGGGTTGTGTGGAAATAAGAATTTTAATGTTTACTAGCGGGATGCTCTAGGTGCAAAATCATCAGCTGAAAGCCAAGCCTCAAAAAAAGTAATGTTTTCGCTGTTTTAAAGGAAGCAGTCTTGGATACATTCCTCACAAGTGACCTTGTGGAAGATAACATCTACACACAGCTGAGTGCCTCCAAGCAGATTCTTTCTATAATTTAGTGAAATACTCTTATTTAAAGTTGCACCATTTATTTTAAGGTCTTATGTACATATGCTGTTTTTATGAGAAAATCTAATTCAGTTTTCACACTACAAACTTTGCGTAGAGCAACTTGTCTGTGTGCTAAAGCATGCTAGATCATGAACATAATTGTGGCAGAGCTAGCAGTCCTACTGGAAATGCAATACAGTGTGGTTTTCTATTAGCAGAAACTGCGTGTTAACTTTACTACACTCTTTTACTACACTCTTAGCCCTTGTACACATGGTCAGACATTCCGACAACCAAATCCATCGGATTTTGTCCGGCGGATTTTGTCAGAAACTGGTGTTGCATACACACGGTCGGACAAAGTTGTCGGAAAATCCGATCGTTCAGAACGTGATGACGTTATTTCGTTACGGGGTAGTAGCCAATAGCTTTGGTCTAGGAATTTGATCTGAGCATGCGTGGCACTTTGTCCGATCGGAGTTCTGTACAAACGATCGGACAAAGTCCGATCGGATCATGTTGTGGGAAAATTTTATCGCTCAGCTCTAAAATGTTGTCGGTCCGATATTCAGACGGAAACAGTCCGATGGAGCCCACACACGGTCGGATTATCCGACAACACATCGGAATGTCCGACCGTGTGTACAAGGGCTAACAGTTAGTCATGTGAATAAGTCCTAGAAGTTGTGGCGAGAGTTGTTGCTTTTGCCCAGGAGTAACTGCAGTCCTCGCAACCCAGCTGCAAACTGACTTGGAGACAGCAGTTGACACTGTTTTAAAAACGTATCACTGGTTGGTTCAAGAGCATCTTGCAGTCAGGGTACAGTAAATGCCACGCTCTTGGCTACACAGTAATGAAAACTAAAACGTGTTGCAAATATTTAAAGCAGTCTTTCTCAACCTTTTTGCCCCAGAGGAACCCTTGAAAAAAATGTACTGTCTTGGGGAGCCCCTGCTAAAAACTAATTATTGGAGGTCAATGGGAAAAAATGCCCCTTCCATAAGTGGCCAATGTTAAGAATGACCCACTTTCAGTGGGCAGTCAAAATGTCACTCTTACAGACAGCGATAAAGATCCCTGGTGTTATGAAGTTGGCTATGCCAAGTAGCGTTGGACCCAGAAATATGTACAGTAGCTGTCAAATGGGAGGTTAAAGTGGTTGTAAACCCTTACAACACACTTTGACCTACAGGTAAGCCTAGATTAAGGCTTACCCGTAGGTCCAAGAAATATCTCCTAAACCTATACGGTTTAGGAGATATTTGCCCGAAGACAGGCACCGCCGTCTACGGCGCATGCGCCGTAGACAGCGGTGCGCGGGCGCACTGAGCGCGCCATTTCCAACGACGGAGCTGCCGCGCGCGTCGGCTCCCGTCCGCATGCATGGGAGTGACATCATCGCGGCTTTGCCGAATGACAGCGGCGGAGCTGCGAGACCTCACCGAGAAGATGGATGCTCCGGACTACAGGGGACAGCGGTGACTTCGCTGGCTCCTGTGTCAGGTAAGTGACACATAATGGACTACTATGCGATGCATAGTAGTCCATTATGCTTTGCCCTTGCAGGAAATGAAAGAGGAAGTAAACTTATCAGGGTTTACTTCCTCTTTAATTAGCCACAGCTCAAGGAACCCCTTTGTATCCTCTAAAGAAAACTTATGCCGCGTACACACGATCAAACAATCCGGTGGAAAAGTCCGGCAAACTCAAGTCCGCCAAACAATCCCCCCGTGTGTAGCCTCCGGCATACTTTTTTGACCCGACAGTACGGCGGACTTAGAATTTCGGTTTGCACAAAAATTTGCACTCCGTACTCGCATTTCGGCGGACAATCCGGCCGTGTGTATGCAAGTCCGCCGTACTTTTGAAATTAGCGGACTTTTCCCGCCCCGGAGAAAAGTCCGCTCATTTCGAGCGGGTCTCCAGGTAGGCGGGGCCCGCGAAGGAGACGTCGCTGGCCCCGCCGCCTGGTATGGACTTAAAGGGGAACCCCAACGCCGAAAAAAATCGCTACCCGGCCGGCCAGGAAAGGGGGGCGAGCGAGCGCCCCCCCCCCCTCCTGAGCCGTACCAGGCCGCGTGCCCTCAACATGGGGGGTGCCTTGGGGAAGGGGGGGCCCCCCCCCACCCCAAAGCACCTTGTCCCCATGTTGATGAGGACAAGGGCCTCTTCCCGACAACCCTGGCCGTTGGTTGTCGGGGTCTGCGGGCGGGGGGCTTATCGGAATCCGGGAGCCCCCTTTAATAAGAGGGCCCCCGGATACCGGCCCCCCACCCTATGTGAATGAGTATGGGGTACAATGTACCCCTACCCATTCACCTGTAAAATAAAAGTACAAAAAAAAACAACACACGAGATAAAATACTTTATTGCACAGCTCCGGGGGTCTTCTCGCCGGACTCCTCCGCTATCTTCTTGTAGCTCTTTTGCTAGCGGAGGAGTCCGGCTTTCTTCCTTGCCGCCGGCCTCTTCTCCCGACTTCGGGGGCCTTGTCCCCCTCTTCGGTTCTTCTGCCGGGCCACCGCACCTTCTTATAGCTCTTTTACAGGCGGTGGCCCGGTCTTCTGTCGCCGCTGCCGCCTTCCGTTCTTCGTCTTCTTCTTCTTCTTCTCCAGGAGATGTTGACTCGACGCTCTCTCCGGCCACAATGCCAGGGACGCGCTGCGCGGCCACTTATATAGGGACAAGGGGCGGTGTCACATGGCTTTATGTCACATGGGTTGGTCACATGGGTTGATGTCACATGGGGACTGTGACATCGTAAGGGGGCGGGGTCACCATGTGACACCAACCCATGTGACATAAAGCCATGTGACACCGCCCCTTGTCCCTATATAAGTGGCCGCGCAGCGCGTCCCTGGCATTGTGGCCGGAGAGAGCGTCGAGTCAACATCTCCAGGAGAAGAAGAAGAAGAAGAACGGAAGGTGGCAGCGGCGACAGAAGACCGGGCCACCGCCTGTAAAAGAGCTATAAGAAGGCGCGGTGGCCCGGCAGAAGAACCGAAGAGGGGGACAGGACCCCCGAAGTCGGGAGAAGAGGCCGGCGGCGAGGAAGAAAGCCGGACTCCTCCGCTAGCAAAAGAGCTACAAGAAGATAGCGGAGGAGTCTGGCGAGAAGACCCCCGAAGACGGAAGACCCCCGGAGCTGTGCAATAAAGTATTTTATCTCGTGTGTTGTGTTTTTTTTGTACTTTTATTTTACAGGTGAATGGGTAGGGGTACATTGTACCCCATACTCATTCACATAGGGTGGGGGGCCGGTATCCGGGGGCCCCCTTATTAAAGGGGGCTCCCGGATTCCGATAAGCCCCCCGCCTGCAGACCCCGACAACCAAGGGCCAGGGTTGTCGGGAAGAGGCCCTTGTCCTCATCAACATGGGGACAAGGTGCTTTGGGGTGGGGGGGCCGCGCGGCCACCCCTTCCCCAAGGCACCCCCCATGTTGAGGGCACGCGGCCTGGTACGGCTCAGGAGGGGGGGGGGCGCTCGCTCGCCCCCCTTTTCTGGCCGGCCGGGTAGCGTGCTCGGACAAGGGTCTGTTGTGGACTTGGGGGGGACCCCCACGCCGATTTTTTTCGGCGTTGGGGTTCCCCTTTAAGTCCATACCAGGCGGCGGGGCCAGCGACGTCTCCTTCGCGGGCCCCGCCTACCTGGAGACGCGCTCGAAATGAGCGGACTTTCCTCCGTGTGTGTGGGCGAGTCCGTTCATTTCTAAAGTACGGCGGACTTAGTACGGCGGTCTTAGTACGCCGTATTAGTCCGCTGAAAAAGTGCCGTGTGTGGGCAAGTACAGTTTGGCGGACGTCCGCCAGACTAAGTACGTCGGACAGACGGCTACGTGTGTACGCGGCTTTAGGGTTACACGGAACCCTGGTTAAGAATGACTGGTGTAAAGTGTACCTTTGATTTGCCCATGCATGGCAAAGCAACAGGTAATGTCACCCCTCAGCAGCACATACCTTCCTTTTTCTCCCCTGCTGCTCTGTTCAGTTGCTGGGACCAAGAAATTTCTGTGTGAACTCTAAGTTACTTGGAGATTACACAGGCCTGAGAACTGTCCCTGTGCCTTGATGTTACAGCACTGGCCCAATTACCAAGCACCATTGTTGTCACGTGGGTGGAGGGGAGTGTGTAACATGCTCCATACCTGTAAGTACTGGGCATTTTGTTTGTTTCCAGAGTGGAGGGACAGGGGAGCGAAGGACATAATAAAGCAAATATAATATAGTAATAGGTGCAGAAATGCTGCCAGTTTTAGAGGCAGAACTGAAGTCACAATTTATTTTTACTCAAAAGGAATAGTCAGCACTAGGGAAAAAGGGAATATTTATGCAGCTAGCAAGTAACGTTGTCTCCCATCCAAGTACTGACCAAGCCTGAGCCTGCTTAGCTTCTGAAATCAGACAAGTGCAATACATAGGCAGCTAGCAAGTAAGGTAAGTGTACAAACCACAGAATAAAGTGTGAAAACAAAAGTGCAGCACCTAAGTGATCAAGAATGAATATAACAATATATAATCAAAATCCCAAATTTAAATAATATATTCATGACAAAAATAACCAACAAAAGAATGACCTTAAAAAGTGCACAACATGTGACTCTTCTTAGTGGTAAATAATCCAACAATTCATCCAACACCACGTTTTGCTCCAAATCACCACCTTTGCACACTCATCAGCTTTTAAGCTGCATCAGAAAGGCAGCAGACAGAAGAGCTCCTTCCAATGCGTTTCGTGTGCATGCACATCTTCAGGGGATACTAGAGATTTATTTTTAACTGTCATAAGAATGAATGCTGCTATGTTAGGAATCGCTGCTCTATGCAGTAGAGTTAAAGTTGAACTAAAGAGGAAAACTTGTTTAGTTTTTTTCAATTTAAATAGAGTAATGGAGGGTTATAACCCCTATTGAATGTCCCATTGGTGTCGCAATCAGGGGTCAGGCTCATAAACCAGTAGCTATAGCAGTATGGGGACTCCCACCGACTAGCAAGGTAGATAAACAAGCAGGTCACCCTGGCAGATGATGGTGGAGATTTTGCTGCATGTTAGTACCAGGTCATGGTCCTCAGGATTGCCTCACCAGGAAGTGAGCAAGCTGGGGTCCAGTAGTAGAAGCGTAGACAGTAACAAGCCAAAGGATAGTAACGAGTGGTAGCAAGAATTTGGATGGCAGCAGGTAAGGCAAGAGCCGAGATATTGGCCAGAGAGCACAATAATCTGGCAAACAGGAAGTGTAGAGACATGACTTAAATCAGGAAGTTCGTGAGAGGAGCAAAGAATTCAAGATTCAGCAGAAGTCAAGGAACAAGGCAGGGTTGTCAAATGGATCAGACAGGGTGCTGTCCAGCATCTCAGGTAGCTCAGTGAGAAGAGTCATCTCAGGTAGCTCAGCGAGCAGAGGTCCCAGGTTAAAAATCCAGTCCCTAACAATTGGGGAGGTTCCTTTCACTTTCTGTCCCATACCCACAACAGGAACTGTTAGAAAAAAATAGTCACCAGAACTATTGTGTGGTAATTGGAATCACTCAAAATTGGGGATTTTCTTTCATTTTCACTCACCATGGTAATGGTCACCAGGAAAATTATAGAGGGTAAATCTCTCTAACGGGGGTCACAGGGACAGTAAACCTGACAGGTGTTCTATTTATTCACTCTGTCCAAAATGTAAAAAAAAAAAAAAAAACACCCATGTCTTCAGTTGGCAGTGGTATCAAACTTGCCAGTCTGTTATTTGATGGCAACTATTTGGAAGTGACCTGTGCTGGTCAGTAGGTAGTTATTGTATCTTCACTTCTACCAGAAATTGGAATGTGGCATGTGCTAATAAGTGGAAAGTGAAAACACAATAAAGCTGGCCATAGATGGCTCGAATCTTGGCCAGTTCAGCAGGATCCAGCCAAGATTCAAACCATGTATGGGCAGGCTGATTGATTCTCCGGGAGAACACAATGGCTTCACGGGAGGGATTCCCCCATCGACACTGACTGCGCTAATGGGGGAATTGACCGATTTTCTTTCTGATTGCAGGGAAGAAAAAATGCTTTGTCTATGGCTGGCTTAAGGTCATAGCTTTATCTTGGATTCTGTTTTTTTTTTTTTTTTTTTTTTAAATAGGGTTTATGGACCATAAACAGCACAAATGTGCTGTAATCCAGGGTAAACATTTAAAATGCTTTTAATTTGAACGCTGTTAAACAAAACATCTGGTTAAATTATTTGGGTCACAGCATAGGGTTTTATATTTACCATATGATGGCACAATCCCCATAGCAATTTACAGTAATTCAGCAGTCTTTAAACCTGCATAGTATGAGGAACTGTAGTCTTTTTTGTAGGTAAATTATCAATATATAGTATATATTACTGCATGCTTATGTCATGTTTATTCATAGAAGATCCTCCACTAGTTTCCTCATTTGTTGTTTGTTATTTTTTATTTTTTTGCATGTTGTTACGTAGAGATTTTTCTATATCTAAGGCATGTGCATAAAGATTTGCTAAATCTCTGATCCTGCTCTTGTTCTGCTCTAAGTTCTGTTTTCTTTTGTTTTTCAGCCATCCCTCTGACTGCATATGGACCAGTGGCGGCAGCAGCAGCAGCTGTGGTGAGAGGTAATCAGCCTATTAAAGATATCATTAGTTTAGCTTTACTGTGTAAAATAAGGGCTCCTTTGGGTAGCAGCAGAACTGTATACATAAATAATCAATTTTGTAGAAGTTACACTTTAATTATGACCATGAATGATTTTGGAAATGTGTATAAATGGGGTCTAGGTACTATAGCAATGCAGATATATATAAAAAGCCTTTGACAAGAATTATGGTTTAGCACAGTTTCTGGGGTAATGTATACAGAGTCGTGGGAGGAGGAGGCAGAGCGTAGGGGGCTCTCTGTAAGATCTACTTTTTTACTTTGTAAACAAGGCTCCACTCCAACCCGCACAGGGGGTTTTCTGGGAACTAGCAGCCCAGGACCAATGGCCGAACTATACGGCGCAGCCAATCAAGAATCGGCAGTCAGCAGCTACATCAGTGCAGCAAGTCCAGCACCTAGCACTGGCTTTGGACACAGCCTTGGGGTAAGTGGATTTGATTTATTATGTGAACTGGTATAAACATGAAAGACATAAACAATGCTCTCAGAATGTCCAGGCCTTGTAATGCTTTGGTTGTTGCAACATGGTGGACTCAAAGATAACTTTTCCTGAATATCAGCTAGACATTAAATGCATGACAAGACTTGGATACATGATGCTTCTCGGATTTGGTGTCCTGATCTCTTGCAGATTTGGCTGTACAGGGATGTGGCCAAATCTGGGAGATCTGAGAGTCTAAAGCCTCATACACACGATCGGACTTTGTACAAACTTTACTGTAGACTTTTGTACAAAGGGCGTTGGCCGTAAATTTGTATTGCATACACAGAATCTGACTTTTTAGGCAACAAGCACGAACGTAGTGACGTTTAAACGTACTGACGACACTTTAAAAGAGGACGTTCAATTACTCCGGCGCCACCCTTTGTTCAACTTCTGTATTGTTGTCTGATCTTTTGCATTGGTTCTGAGCATGCGTGTTTGTACTTTGTACAAAAGTCCGATGGTTTTGTGTACACACGATCGGACTTTGCTCCATTAAACTTTTGTTGTCAAAAAGTTTTTCCGTTCGCACAGCCAACAAAAGTCATATGAAAAATGAAAAAGTTTGTCCGATGGAGCGTACACACGGTCGGATGTTGCCTTAAATTAGCTAATTTGCATGTTTGTTGTCAAAAATTCCAATCGTGTGTACGGTCCTTACATTTTCCTGTAGAAAAACTTGGAAAATATTTTTTTTTATCCCAACAAACAGACCCACTGATCAGTGTACCATGGACATTCTACCCATGTATTATTGCACATGGTACCAACCAAGTCTAGAATTTAGTTTCTTATATTTTAATGATATTCGTCATATCTCAGTAAATTTGTATCATATCTTACTCCAGGGGTGTCCAAACTTTTTTCAAAGAGGGCCAGATTCGATGAAGTGAACATGTGTGAGGGCCGACCATTTTGCCTGACATTCTTTGAACCATTAAAATTCGGTCATTCGAGCACTCATACCTGGCCCAACAAAAATTCTCGTGCCTTTGTTGCGCTCGTTTGCCCGACACACAGACGAATGCTCTGTTCTTTAGGGGTACCGTTAAGTCTTAATGGTACCCCACACATTAGAAACATGGGGTGCTTTTGGTGCAGCGCAATAAAAAAAAAAAAAAAAAAAAGCTCTGGGACTTCTTTCCCTGCATTTTTGTGGGTATGGAAGCCCATTGAAATGCATGGGCTGCCCTACACACAGCATGCAGCCATGCAGATGTGAACCAAGGCTTATTGGAGGGGCAGTAAAACTACATGGTTAAGCTGTTTTTACCACCCCCAACTTCTCCCCCTCTAGCTGCAGAGGGAGCAGCTGGGGGTGTACACATGCTGTGGCTGCAGCTGGAGGTATGCTCAGGGTGAATGGGCCTGCACTGCAACTACCCCGCAACTGTGTAGACTGCACAGTTGCGGTATAGTGATGCTACATTTACGGGCTTAAAACAGGTGGTGAGGAGGCAACATAATGCCTCTTTACCACCTTTCAAATGCCTCTGAAAAGCGATCTGTATATGGATTGCTTTTCAGAGGAGCAGCAATCCTGGCTGCTATCACACACACAAGCACCACAAAAGCAGTTCTGATGGTACAAGAATGGGGGGGGGAGGTCTGGATTAAAAGTAACACACATGCATACACATACACACAGACATACACACATACAGACACATGCATACACATACAGACACATGCATATACTTACATACATACAGACACATGCACACACACACATACAGACACATGCACACACATACATACATACATACATACAGGCACATACATACATACATACACGCACATACAGACATACATACACACACACACACACACACATACATGCACACAGATACATACAGACACACATGCTGCACACACATACAGACACACATACATGCACACACATACAGACACACATACATGCACACACATACAGACAGACATACACGCACATACATACAGACACACATGCACATACGCATACATACAGACATACATGGACACACACACACATGCAATCATACATGCACAGACACACACACACATGCACACACACACACACAGACACACATGCACATACAGACACACATACACACACACACACATACATACAGACAGACAGACATGCACACACACACACATATAGACACACATGCACACACATACATACAGACATGCACACACATGCACAGACACACATACATACAGACACACATACATACAGACACACATGCACACACACACATACACACATGCACACATACATACATACAGACACACATGCACACACATGCATACAGACAGACATGCACACACATACATACATACAGACATGCACACACACACATACAGACAGACATGCACACACACACACATACAGACACACATGCACACACACACATACAGACACACATGCACACATACACATACAGACACACATGCACATACATACAGACACACATGCACATACATACAGACACACATGCACATACATACAGACAGACATGCACACATATACATACAGACACACATGCACACATACAGACACACATGCACACACATACATACATACAGACACACATGCACACACACACACATACACATAAATAAAGCCTTTTTAAAACGAATCTAGCTTGTAGTACAGTACCTTTCCATTCCATTTCCTTATTCAGCCGGGTACTGCACTGTAGGGGGAAGCAGAGAGCACAGCACACTCCTCTGCACTTTACTTTCACTTTTGAAGCCGACGGAGCTTCTCACAGTGACGGGGATCGGCTCATGATCCCGCAGCACACCAGGCGGGCCGTTCAAAACCGGACCGCGGGCCGCGATTGGCCCGCGGGCCGGACTTTGGACATGCCTGTCTTACTCAATACATACTTTTTAGATTGATAGTTTTTTAATGTGATTTTTAATAAGAGCTTTTATTGTGCAGGGACCTTTGATTGCCACGGCTTTCACTAATGGATATCATTGAATTTATGGGTCACAGTGAAGGTAAGTAGTATCATATAATTCCATGCTCATAGGAACACAGTAACTACACAGTAAAAGACACATTTAATATTGTTTTTAACTTTTCTGCTCAGTTTATTGCTCTACAATGGGCTACATAATCAGCCATTTTCAGCTAAATAAGGCTCATTATAGGCCTTTAACAGTAATCATCTTTAGAAATACTGGAAAGTAATTGAGCTATATCTATGAAAATATTTGCCCCATGAATCATAGAAGTAGTAGTCATTTTTAGTTTTCAGGAGAGTTTATAACTAACTGTGCCTTTTTTATCTCCTACCATGATTTAACCCAAGCAAAGTGAATAGTGAATTAATACCCCTCTGCAAGTACTGTAGTATTAAAGTAATGATGTAGCATACACACTCTTCAGGGAGGAAGATCTGCTGTTGAGATGGCAAAAATACAGTGTTCTCCCTAAAATATTTTTTCAGCTGGTTGGGTTGGATTAGCTATGTGATCTATTAACCACTTGCTGCCAAACAACATACTGGTACTTTGTGGCAGTTTGAGTGGTTATACAGCTACAGTCATTGCCCTCTGTATTTTTTATTTTTTTGGGGCCGGCGATGCTCTACTATGTAAAAGCGAGTGGCTAATTAGCAGCTAGATTGCTTTTACACCCCTCCTGACACCCCCAGGTGCCTCTCTGGGCCCTCCCATGCCAACGGTGTGCCCGGGGACTGAAGCCAGCAATTCTGCTAGCTGATCATAGAGCTGATCGTGGACTGAAACATCCTTGATCATCTCTATGGTCTAAGAGACTGGAAGCTACGAGTATTTTGTCACTTCCGGTTTGGGTGGAATGTAAAAAATTAATTTTTGGATTGGGAAATCATCTTGTTTAAACCAATTTTGGTTTGATCAGATGCTTTTAAGGGCAGATGAGAGATCTGGGGTCTAATAGACCCCAGATGTCTCAGTAAAGGGGACCTGTCTTACTTTATTGCTATCACAAGGGATGTTTACATCCCTTGTGATAGCAATAAAAGTGATTAAAAAAAATGTAAAGAAACAGTGTAAAAATAAAAAAATGTAAATTAAAGAAATACATTTTAAAAATGTTCACGTGTAAAGGCAAACGCACGCGTCTGTCCCACGTCAGTACATAAACAGCGATCGCAATACACATGTGAGATATCGACGTGAACATCAGATCAATAGCAATAATTCTAGCATCAGACCTCTTGTGTAAGGCCCCTTTCACACTGGGGCGGTTTTCAGGCGCTACAGCGCTAAAAATAGCGCCTGAAGAAACCGGCCCCTTTCACTCCAGTTTCACTGTCCTGCTAGCCGCATCTTTGGAGCGGTGAAGGAGCGGTGTATTTACCGCTCCTAAACCACTCCTACCCATTGAAATCAATGGGGCAGCGCGGCTATACCGCCGACGGTTTTAACCTTTTTTCGGCCGCTAGCGGGAGTTAATACTGCCCGCTAGCAGCCGCATACTGTAGCTAAAACAACAGTAAAGTGCCACTAAAAATAGCGCCGCTTTACCGCCGACGCCCGCACCGCCCCAGTGTGAAAGGGGCCTTAATGTGTGTTGCCTATGGATAATATAATGTACGTAGTTTGTTGCCATTCCACAATTGTAAAGTGTGACATGTTACATATCTATTTACTCTGCATAACGCCATCTTTTATATTTTACTAAACAATTGGGTATTATATATTTTTTTTATGCATTCAATAAGTGTATTTTTTCAAAAACAATTGCATTTCAAAAGAAAATTGCAACACCCACCATATTATTCTCTAGCGCATCTGCTTAAAAATATATAATGTTTGGGGGTTCTACGTAATTTTCTACCAAAGAAAAATACAGATTTTTATATGTGAGAGAGAAGTGTCAGAATAGACCTGGACTTCAAATGGTTACAAAAAAATATAGGAGGCAGTGTAAAATTTACAGAGAAATCTACTTTGAAAGAGTTATATTTGTTTTGGTATTTAGTTTTACTAACT
This sequence comes from Lithobates pipiens, assembly GCF_037356315.1. Taxonomy (NCBI): domain Eukaryota; kingdom Metazoa; phylum Chordata; class Amphibia; order Anura; family Ranidae; genus Lithobates; species Lithobates pipiens. The sequence continues at coordinate 38,079,556 of NW_027507790.1, read as the reverse complement.
TTGTATGAGTCTGAATGTACAGCTTGGTAGACATCAGATATCCTGAGACTTCTGACCCAAATGAAGAGTCAGACTTAGACAAAGTAATCAATTTAAAGTCTTTACCAATAACTCCTAGCACTCACAGTCATGGATCTCCTAGTCGTAGATTAGATTTTGTTGGACATTCCAGAAAATCAGACCTCCAGCTGGACTGGGTATAGTTTGACTTAAATGTTGGGCGGAACCAGTACAGGTTTAGGTAGATCTGGGGTGAATTTTAGTAGTGTTTTTATTAGGAATGTAAAATGTAACTATGACTCCAAATCTCTCTACAGGTTTCAGATTGGAAGCTCTTCATGTCTGTGGCTGTCCCTCTCCTCTCAGATTATCAGATGGCCACTCGCCACCTTGTGTTCATGCACAGTAACTGGTGCCTCCTGCATATTTTTTCCTTTCACCCCAGAACATTTTATTTATTTCATGTTTTTTTCTTCTCCTTTTTTTCCTTGTTCGTCATTTTTTTTTTCCCTTTTTTTCTCATTGTTAGTCTTGTGTTTCCATGATAGATGTCAGGAAAACATATTTCATAACTAGGTAATTTTTGTTCTGGTGGGTTGCTGGGAAATTCCGGTACAACATGCTGGAGGGAGGGAAGGGATTATATGGTCCAGCTGTCTGGGAATGTGTTTCATTTATTTTTAACTGAAAAAAAAAAAATATTTTTTATGTAAATTTCGGCTTTTATGACATGAAGTGGACAATGCACAAGAACAAGACAAATGTATATTTTGCTAAATGAAAAACTATTTGTAGAACAGAAATTATTTTAATTTTCTCAAAACTGGTTTGATTTTTTTTTTTTTTTTTTCCTCTGTAAAATATGTAAATATTGCAGACTGATTGCTCTGCCACCTCCAGGTCTTTTCTGGCCCCGGCTTCTCCTTTGCCGACTTGGGTCCATACTTTAGCAATATTTTTCCTAAAACCTGAATGGATTGACAGGTTTTTTTTTTATAAATTTTTTTGCTACAACTGAGTTCTGTCCACTGGAATAAGCTGGTGCGTCATCAGCGCAGGAGATCGCTGAGCGCCGGCTACATTCTTGGCACAATTTAACTCTTTGAGTGCCACCCTTCTTGGTAATACGGAGGAAGGTGTGTGTTTTTATGACAAGCGTACATAGCACAGGTTTCTTTTGGAAACCAGAAGAAAATGTTGACTGTGATAATAAGCATTGTCAATGCATTAGACTCTTAGTTATATAATACATACGTGGGCTGATTTAACCAGGAAAAAAGTGATGTACAGTAACCCATGGCAACCAGTCAAAAACCATTGTTTGTTACCTATTGTTCTGACTATTTCTAAACTAAGAGAAAAAGGAGATTTGATTGGTCAGTATGTGTCACTGCACTTTGCACATCACAATTGCTTTTACTCTGCCTTAAATTAGCCCAATAGTCTAAAAGAGACTTTAATATTTATATATCCTGGCAACATTTGCAGTCAGGTAGAATCCTTGCAGTGTCAAGGATATCCAAACACTCTGGTACATTCCTACAGTTGGGGAAAAAAAAAAAACATTCCAAATCCCGGATGTGTAGTCACTATCTCCTCCATGAGAAAATGTGTGATGGTACATAAAGAGTTAATTGTGAACAGGAGCGCATACAATGCTGTATTGCAAGTTCAAAGCAATAATGTTTGTTACTGCAACTGGAATTTTTTTAAGATAGCAAAAAAAAAAATGAAAAATAAAAACAAAACAAAAAATAAATTCTGAATTTTACTCTGTGTTATTGTTTTCATTTTGGAAAAACATGGCTTCCATCTCATTTCCTTTTTCTATATATGTATATTGTGTACAAAAATTCATAGTGTAAACAGCCAGACATTAAGACCCGGGTCACACATGTGCGACGCGGGAACCAGAGTGATTCCAGTGCAGGATCCCGCATCGCATCTCTCCCGCATCGCATCTCTCCCGCAGGCAGTTCACACTGCCTTCTTCGAACCACTGCGGGTGTCAATACAAAGTTAATGACACCCCCAGATTAGTTTGCAGATTGCAATGCGAACTTTCAATTCAGACAGGAATCGAAATGCATGGTGAACACCCAATGCGATCCGATTCCAGAGCGGGAAAAAAAAAGGTTCTTGCAGCATTTTTGTGTGAATCCAATGCGAGTTCAGCCATACAAATTGTATGGCTGAATTTGCATTGCACAGACATCGCATGTCATCTGTACAGCAATGCAGTGTGAATCACATGTGATGTCTGTGTTCGAAATAGTGTGAACCCAGGCTAAAGAAAGACAAATGGGAAAACAACTTTCAAGGTGTATAGTAGTATATATATATATATTTTTTTTTTATTTATTACCATATACATTATGTACAAGGCCCAGTATTTAATCAGTTGGATTTCATTTAATCTGTGCAAAATCTGGTGCAACTTTGCACAGAAACCAATCAGCTTCCAGGTTTTATTGCGAAAGCTTAATTGAACAAGCCGAAGCTAGAAGCTGATTGGTTACTATGCAGAGCTGCACCAGATTCTGAGTGCATCAATTTTAGTAAATCTCCTCCACTGTGTTCTGTTAAGAACTGGTATGTATGCTCTAACATTATGTGTATGGCCTATCAAATGGGTAAAATGGATAGTAGAACTCCTTAGCTCTAGTGGTAGTGTCATGCAGTTATAGACTGCTGATCACTCCCCAGCAGGGGCGGACTGATCATTCAGCACTGTCCGAGGGCCACCGGGCCACTAGGGGGCCCCATCAGGGTTGCCAGCCTCAGTAAAACCAGGGACAGTATGTAAAAATCTGTGTTTTGTTTTACATCTGCCATCTTAAATGTCCCTTACCGACATACTTTTGGTCTAAAAATCCTGAGATTATAGCTGCCCCACCTCTCCAGTACCTTCTCAGCCAATAGAAACAAGTCTGTGTATACTGTGTGTACATGTATGTGTAATCTGTGTGATTTTATACTGTGTGACCCCATAATCTCCGATTGCCTGGGGGCCCCATAATCTCCTATTGCCTGGGGGCCCCATGAGTTTTCAGTCCGCCCCTGCTCCCCAGGTATAAATGTATACAGCTGCTTAAAGTAGAGTTCCAGCCTAACACTAACTGACCTTAAAAATATTCTCTCCCCTACTCTGTCTAACCTGTGTAAAAAAGATGTGTATACTTACCTATTTTTAGTCTGCTACAATACGCTCACATAATCTGCAGCTCCAACTCCCCTGTATCTGTAAGTTGCAGCTGCAGGGGAGAGTGGGGAGAAAAATATAGGTAAGTATACAGATCTTTTTTACACGGATTAGCATAGATGGGAGGAAGGTCCATGTTTAAGGCCTGTTAATGTTAGGCTACTTTAATTCTGTCATCCAAAGGTGACCGTTCCCTTAATGTACAAGAGGTCAATCTTTGGGGTGGTGGTATTCCTTTTGGACAATGATAGCTTTTGTGTTTAACTCTGTACAGAGACACTCCTTTTGTCTTGTGGTGGACCCTGCATTTGTGGGTAGACCCTGTAACTAGTGTTAGTCCCTAGGTTTAATGGCAGTCCCTATATTATTCGGTATACTCTGCGCCTACTGTTGGTCATTCTTTATGCATTTGGCCACACACACACACACACACAAACAAACCTTGAGCATGCTGGAAATTGTGAAGAAGCGTCAGTTCCCTATCACAGTCCCCTCCCCCTAGCATGTCACCCCCCCCCCCCCCCTTCTCTGGAAGTAACTAGGAGCTGTGAGCTTCTTTCAGGTGAGGGGCAAAGGGGAATACTATCAAGAAGCCATTTTTAATTAGGGTTCCTCCTGAGGTTGCTAAGGATCCCTTGAGTAGGGTGCAGTGGTTTAAATGATCTCCCACCTAAAATGACCACCAATACAAGGGAGCAATTTTCCATGGAACACCAATGTAAGCAAACACTTGTACACTGGCTGTTAACATTAGGGGTCAACACAATTATCGCTCCCTGCATTTCTTTTCTGTTACAGTATAATTATTCATCTGATATTAGGATTATTACTGAAAATAATTTTGTCATATATGGCAGAGAGGGGTTAAAAAAAAAATCTGCCGATCTGCCATGGGGTGTCAAATACCAGGTGTAGATGGTTTGCCTGTGAAAATTGTTAGAAACATATGGAAATGTCCTCCTCCCAGAGCACTTAGTTGTGCTTAATGAAGCTTTTGAGGTTGGTACTCTCCTGCAGTTTATGAATGAAACACTCACTGTTGTCCTCTTGAAACCTGATTAAAAAGAAACAAAAAAAACGTATACCTGAATCCTACTGACAATTTCTCTTTTTATGTCTGATAATAAGCTTCTTGCCAAAGTTCTCGCTAACGGATTATCTAAGATATTTGGCAAGGTGATACATCCTGACTAGGTGGGTTTCATACTTATTAGGTCTACAGCGATGAATATTAGAAGATCCCACCAAACAACCTGGGCAAAAGGGCTATCCTCTCATTAGACAAAGCCAAGGCCTTTGAGAACATAGAATTATCTATGACAGGCAATACAAAAATTTGTCTTTGGCCTGCATTTTATTCAATGGCTTAAGATACTCTACATCTGTAGCCCACGTCCAGGTGAGCAATAACCTCTCAGATCATCTCTCCCTTTTTTCAACGAACACATCAGGGATGCCCACTCTCTCCCCTTTTGTTTGCACTAGCCTTAGAGCCTCTTGTAGCCATAAGGCAATTACCTGACAGTATGGGCTTTTGTAAAGCTACTGGAGAAGACAAAATCGTTAAGCAGATGATGCATTGCTATTTCTAGGGGATACCACCTAGTTTCTAACATCCGTTATGACTTTAATCTCTACCTATAGTCAGTTTTCATGTTTCACAGTAAACTTGAACAAATCTACTTTCACTTGACCCCATTACAGGTAACCTACTTGCAGTAGTTGGTTAATTTGTTTTAGTAACCTTTAAATATTTAAGGATACATGTTTCTCCCATACACACTGACTATATTGCTTTGAACAAAGATGAAGTTAATGAAAATTTCCAAGACCTGATGTAGTTATGCCGCATACACAAGACCAGACTTTTCGACGGACTTGGTCCGGCGGACTGGAATCCGTCAGACAATTCGATCGTGTGTGGGCTTTTTCTTCCCAAAAGTCTGGCAGACCTAAAAATAAAACTTGCTTCAAATCTTTCTGACAGACTCAAGTCCAGTCGAAAAATCCGGTCGTCTATGTGCTAGTCCGACGGACTAAAACCGACGCTAGGGCAGCTATTGGCTAAAGGCTATGAACTTCCTTATTCTACGTCATCACGTTAGAATTCGTCTGAGTTTTGGAGTGATCGTATGTGGCCAAGTCTGTTTGTTTGAAAGTCCGGCGGACCTCAATTGCAAAGTCTGTCGGATTGTCCACCAGACCAAGTCAGTCGAAAAGTCCGGTCGTGTGTTCGCGGCATTAGAGGAAGGTCAAATTAGGTGAAAATGATATGGATGCCTCACCTGTTATGTGTTCTTCATAATTCCCCAATTTGGATAACGAGTTTTCAAGCGAGTGGACACCCTATTTAGAGATCTGATTTGGAAACAGAAATTATCCAGAAGTAGACTTGACACTGTGCAACTCCCAAAAGATGGAGGTAGGTTAGCAGTACCTAATGCTAGGCTTTACTTCTTAGCATGCCAGCTACAGCAGGCTGCAGGGTGGGAAGTTTTAAATCTACAAGAACCTATCCAGAGGCTGATCATCTCTCTTTTACCTCAGGACCCCCTTAACCCTCTTTTAGAGGCTGGGCATTTCCAATCAAAAAAGCAATTCCCACATTCCTTCTTATACATCTAGTCTGGGAGGCTACTCAGACAATTTCTGCACATAATAGTTATAGACAGTATACTGTACACCAATTTGGAGTAACTTGTCTCTCCCTTATTTATCCAGATTGGATGGTTTTGATAATTGGAAAAAAGCTGGAATACTTTTTCTTCACTAGCTGTATCATAATGATGTTCTTATACCTTTCCAAACCTCATCAACACAATACAATCTACTTGCTCTTACAATACCTACAACTTTGTCATGCCTTACAGGTGCAATCTTGTAGTACCCCTTTAGTATATAGCTTTTCTCCAACTCTTAAAGTGGTGGCCTCTGTTAATTTTGACTAAAAAAAGTCTGATAGGAGCTCTTCTTTTAGCGACCAGCTATAAGATACAGCCACAGTGTGGAGATGGTTGGAGATGAGACACTGGACCTGTTGAAAAGGGTCAGAGCCTTTGGAAACTATCTTAAATGTCTCTTTATCCCCTTTCAAAAGCTTACAAGGTTATTTATAATTCATAGGGTTTATCTTACTCCATAAAAACGACACTTCTGGAAGGTTGGGCAGCATCCATTTGTTGCCCTAGGTGCTCTAAAGAAACTGTTACTTTAATACATACAGTGCCTTGAAATAGTATTCATACACCTTGAAATTTTCCACATTTTGTCATGTTACAACCAAAAACGTAAATGTATTTTATTGGGACTTTATTTGATAGACCAACACAAATTGGCACATAATTGTGAAGTGGAAGGAAAATAATAAATGGTTTTCCAAATGTTTTCCAAATATATATGTGAAAACTGTGGGGTGCATTTGTATTCAGCCCCCCCTGAGTCAATACTTTGTTGAACCACTGTTCTCTGCAAATACAGCTGCAGGTCTCTACCAGCTTTGCAAATGTAGAGAGTGAAATTTTGTCCATTCTTCTTTGCAAATAGATGGAGAGCATCTGTGAACAGCAATTTTGAAGTCTTGCAACAGATTCTCAATTGGATTTAGCTCTGGACGTTGATTGGGCTATTCTAACACATGAATATGCTTTGATCTAAACCATTCAATTGTAGCTCTGGCTGTATGTTTAGGGTCGTTGTCCTGCTGGAAGGTTAACCCCTGCCCCAGTCTCAAGTCGTTTGCAGACTTTAACAGGTTTTCTTCTACGATTGCCCTGTATTTGATTCTATCCATCTTTCAATCAACTCTGACCAGCTTCCCTGTCCCTGCTGAAGAAAAGCATCCCCACAATATGATGTTGCCACCACCATGTTTAATGGTGGGGATGGTGTGTTCAGGGTGATGTTCAGTGTTAGTTTTCCACCACATATAATGTTTTGCTTTTAGGCCAAAAAGTTCAGCTTTGGTCTCATCTGACCAGAACACCTTCTTCCACATGTTTGCTGTGTCCCCCACATGGCTTCTCACAAACTGCAAACAGGACTTATTATGGCTTTCTTTCAGGATTGGCTTTCTTCTTGCCACTCTTCCATAAAGGCCATATTTGTGGAATGCATGACTAATAGTTGTCCTGTGGACAGATTCTCCCATCTGAGCTGTGGATCCCTGCAGCTCCTCCAGAATTACAATGGGCCTCTTGGCTGCTTTCTTATTATTGCTCTCCTTGCCCGACCTGTAAGTTTAGGTGGACGGCCATGTCTTGGTAGGTTTGCAGTTGTGCCATACTCTTTCCATTTTTGGATGATGGATTGGACAGTACTCCATGAGATGTTCAAAGCTTGGGATATTTTTTTAGAACAAAGCCCTGCTTCAAACTTTCCCATAACTTTATCTCTGAACTGTCTAGTGTGTTCCTTGGCCTTCGTGATGCTGTTTGTTCATAAGGTTCTCTAACAAACCTCTGGAGGCTTCACAGAACAGCTATATTTATACTGAGATTAAATTACATAGGTGGACTTTTATGTGGAATCTATATACTAATTAGGAGACATTCTGAGGGCAATTGGTTAAACTATATTTTAGTTAAAGGTATCAAAGTAAAAGGGGGCTGAATACAAATGCATGCCACACTTTTCAGATATTTATTTGTAATAAAAAAAAAAGTGAAAAGCATTTATCGTTTTCCTTCCACTTCACAATTATGTGCCACTTTGTGTTGGTCTATCACATAAAATCCCATTTTTTTTGTAACATGACAAAATGTGGCATGCCACACTTTTCAGATATTTATTTGTAATAAAAAAAAAGTGAAAAGCATTTATCGTTTTCCTTCCACTTCACAATTATGTGCCACTTTGTGTTGGTCTATCACATAAAATCCCATTTTTTTTGTAACATGACAAAATGTGGAAAGTTTCAAGGAGTATGAATACTTTTTCAAGGCACTGTAAGCTATGGAGCTGCCCCAAGTTATTTCGATAGTGGTCCTCTTTCTTTCAAGTAATAACTAAATGCTCTGTGTTCTCTTCAATTACCTTTAGAACCTAAAATAGCTCTTAGCATTATTCTAGACAACCTAATATCCCCAAACTTTTTTCTTGCCCGCAAATGAATTGCACAGAAATGAATGGCGCCTACTCCCGCATCATTTGTACAATGAAAAGATGCAGTAAATTACAACCTGGTAAGGAAAATATTGACTTGTGCTGATAAGTTGTTCCAAAAAGCTATGAAAATTTTGGTCTCTGGGGCTGTCTTAATATTGCCTAGCTCCAGCCCCCCGACAGCTTTCGGCTTCATGGCTGGGCGCGCACTGCACATGTGCGAGTTGTGCTGCGCTCTGCTATTGGCCAGGCAATCTTCTGGGACCTGTGATGTGTCACAGAAGATTGCTGACGGGGGGGCTGCCTAGGGCGAGAGGGGGAATCGCCTAGGCGGCAGAGAAGAGGAAGCGGGACACAAGGTCCCACTAAAAAGAGGGTACCTAACTCCCCCCAAAAAATTACATGCCAAATGTGGCATGTAAGGGGGCGAGAAGTGCTTAAAGTGGAAGTTCCACTTTTGGGTGGAACTCTGCTTTAAGGCCTCATGCACACTGGACGTCGCGTACACACGACCAGACTTTTCAACATCAAAAGTCCGACGGAATGATTCCGGCAGACCATTCGATCGTGTGTGGGCTGCAGCGGACTTTTGATTTGCAAAAGTCTGACAGACTTTAGAAATGGAACATGTTTCAAATTTTTCCGCCAGAACTCCGCCGGACCCAGTTCCTACCGAGAAATCCGCTCGTGTGTATGCTAGTCCGACGGACAAAAACAGACGCAAGGGCAGCTATTGGCTACTGGCTATGAACTTCCTTATTCTAGTCCAGTCGTACGTCATCACGTTCGAATCCGTCGGACTTTGGTGTGATTGTGTGTGGCCAAGTCCGTCCATTCTGAAAGTCCATCAGAACTCTGTCAGAACTCCGTCGAAAGTCTGTCGGACCTAGTCCCTCGAAAAGTCCGGTCGTGTGTACGCGGCATAAGTGTCATTTTTGTCTGCTGCTTTGTTCCTCTGCGCTCAACATGAATCACTTCTGATAAGTTTTCCTGACACCAAGAGACAAATGGTGACAGGGAGGGACCTCCAGCTGATTGACATCATTGGCTCTGTTCCTGTGTGCTGTATGAAGGGGATGTGTCCCTTCCCTTTAACCACTTGCCGACCGCCGCACGACGATGTACATCGACAGAATGGCACGGGCAGGCATAAGGGCTTACATGTACGTCCTTGCCTGCCCGCGGGTCGGGGGCCCCATCGGGCCCCCGCCCGGTGCCTGCGGCGGTCGGTATTCGTTCGGGAGTGATCCCGGACGAGGGGACAGCCATTCATTCATGGCCACCCCCTCGCGATCGCTCCCGACGAATGAAAATGCTCCGTGACATCACTTCCTCTCCTGTAATGTAAACACAGGAGAGGAAGTGATGTAATCTCTCCTCCGTGTCGGTATTTTTCGTTCCGACACCGAGGAGAGAGGATCGATGAGTTGCACCAACACGACACTACACAGTAGAACATGCCAGGCACACTCACACCCCCCCGATCACCCCCCCAATTACCCCAGCCCCCCAGTCACAGTGACACCAATGTCATTTTTTTTTTTTTTTGCATTGGTGTCATTTGTGACTGTAATAACTGTTAGGGCAGTTAGGGTTAGCCCCCTTTAGTTCTAATGTACCCCCCTAACCCCCCCAATAAAGGTTTAACCCCGTGATCACCCCCGTCGCCAGTGTCACTAAGGCTGGGTTCACATTGCAGCGGTTTATGAGAACGAATGTGATTCGCACCGCACTGCAGTGCAAATCACATCCGATCTCTGTGCGATTCGAGTTCAGCCATACAGATAGTATGGCTGAATTCGCATCGCACCCGCCGCACCCGCCGCAAATTCGCACAGGACCCTTTTTTTGGCCCGCAGCAGAATCGGATCGCATGGGTGTTCACACCATGCGATCCGAGTTTGCAGATCGCACTGCGATATGCGAACTGATCTGGGGGTGTCATTAACATTTCACTGACACTCCCAGCAGTTCGCATAGGGCAGTGTGAACTGCCGCCGGGAGGCATGCGATGCGGGAACCCGCCGCGGATTCGTGGCGTTCCCGCATCGCTCCAGTGTGAACCCAGCCTAATAAGCGATCGTTTTTCTGATCGCTGTATTAGTGTCACAGGTGACGCTAGTTAGGCAGGTAGGTATTTAGGTTCGCCGCAGCTTTTTATAGCGCCAGGGACCCCCATATACTACCGCATAAAGCCCCCTGATTGCCCCCTAGTTAACCCTTTCACCAGTGATCACCATATAACTGTTACAGGTGACGCTGGTTGGTTAGTTATTTTTTTATAGTTTCAGGGCACCCGCCATTTATTACCTAATAAAGATTTAACCCCCTGATCACCCGGCAGGTGTCATTTGTGACTGTAATAACTGTTAGGGCAGTTAGGGTTAGCCCCCTTTAGTTCTAAGGTACCCCCCTAACCCCCCAATAAAGGTTTAACCCCGTGATCACCCCCCGTCGCCAGTGTCACTAAGGCTGGGTTCACATTGCAGCGGTTTATGAGAACGGATGTGATTCGCACCGCACTGCAGTGCAAATCACATCCGATCTCTGTGTGATTCGAGTTCAGCCATACAGATAGTATGGCTGAATTCGTGTCGCAGCCGCCGCAAACTCGCACGGGACCCTTTTTTTGGTCCGCAGCAGAATCGGATCGCATGGGTGTTCACACCATGCGATCCGAGTTTGCAGATCGCACTGCGATATGCGAACTGATCTGGGGGTGTCATTAACATTTCACTGACACTCCCAGCAGTTCGCATAGGGCAGTGTGAACTGCCGCCGGGAGGCATGTGATGCGGGAACCCGCCGCGGATTTGTGGCGTTCCCGCATCGCTCCAGTGTGAACCCAGCCTAATAAGCAATCGTTTTTCTGATCGCTGTATTAGTGTCACAGGTGACGCTAGTTAGGCAGGTAGGTATTTAGGTTCGCCGCAGCTTTTTATAGTGCCAGGGACCCCCATATACTACCGCATAAAGCCCCCTGATTGCCCCCTAGTTAACCCTTTCACCAGTGATCACCATATAACTGTTACAGGTGACGCTGGTTGGTTAGTTATTTTTTTATAGTTTCAGGGCACCCGCCATTTATTACCTAGTCTCACTAGTGTACCCCTAAATTTAGGGGTGTCTACTTTCCAAAATGGGGTCATTTGGGGGGGGTTTGTGCCATCTTGGCATTTTATGGCCTTCAAAACTGTAACGCCCTTAGAAAGCCTGAAGGCGGTGCTTGGTTTTCGGGGCCCCGTACGCGGCTAGGCTCCCAAAAAGTCCCACATATGTGGTATCCCCGTACTCAGGAGAAGCAGCAGAATTTATTTTGGGGTGTCATTTCACATATGCCCATGGCATGCGTGAGCAATATATCATTTAGTGACAACTTTGTGAAAAAAAAAAAAAAAAGTTTGTAATTTTCCCGCAACTTGTGGCAAAATATAAAATATTCCATGGACTCAACATGCCTCTTAGCAAATAGCTTGGGGTGTCTACTTTCTAAAATGGGGTCATTTGTGGGGGTTTTGTACCATCTTGGCATTTTATGGCCTTCAAAACTGTAATAGGTAGTGAGGAGTGAAGTCAAATATTTACGCCCTTAGAAAACCTGAAGGCGGTTCTTGATTTTCGGGGCCCCGTACGCGGCTAGGCTCCCAAAAAGTCCCACATATGTGGTATCCCCGTACTCAGGAGAAGCAGCAGAATTTATTTTGGGGTGTCATTTCACATATGCCCATAGCATGTGTGAGCAATATATCATTTAGTGACAACTTTGTGAAAAAAAATAAAAAAAAATTAAAGTTTGTAATTTTCCCGCAACTTGTGGCAAAATATAAAATATTCCATGGACTCAAAATGCCTCTCAGCAAATAGCTTGGGGTGTCTACTTTCTAAAATGGGGTCATTTGTGGGGGTTTTGTGCCATCTTGGCATTTTATGGCCTTCAAAACTGTAATAGGTAGTGAGAAGTGAAATCAAAAGTTTACGCCCTTAGAAAGCTTGAAGGCGGTGCTTGGTTTTCGGGGCCCCGTACGCGGCTAGGCTCCCAAAAAGTCCCACATATGTGGTATCCCCGTACTCAGGAGAAGCAGCAGAATTTATTTTGGGGTGTCATTTCACATATGCCCATAGCATGTGTGAGCAATATATCATTTAGTGACAACTTTGTGTAAAAAAAAAAAAATAATTTTTTTTTTTGTCATTATTCAATCGCTTGAGGCAAAAAAATAAAATATTCAATGGGCTCAACATGCCACTTATCAATTTCCTTAGGGTGTCTACTTTCCAAAATGGGGTCATTTGGGGGGGTTTTGTACTGCCCTGCCATTTTAGCACCTCAAGAAATGAGATAGGCAGTCGTAAACTAAAAGCTGCGTAAATTCCAGAAAACGTACCTTAGTTTGTAGATGTGACAACTTTTGCGCAAACCAATAAATATACAATTATTGACTTTTTTTTTACCAAAGACATGTGGCTGAATACATTTTGGCCTAAATGTATGACTAAAATTGAGTTTATTGGATTTTTCTAATAACAAAAAGTAGAAAATATCATTTTTTTTCAAAATTTTCGGTCTTTTTACGTTTATATCGCAAAAAATAAAAATTGCAGAGGCAATCAAATACCATCAAAAGAAAGCTCTATTTGTGGGAAGAAAAGGACGCAAATTTTGTTTGGGTACAACATTGCATGACCGCGCAATTACCAGTTAAAGCAGCGCAGTGCCAAATTGTAAAAAGACCTCTGGTCATTTACCAGCAAAATGGTCCGGTCTGAAAGTGGTTAATCAGCTGTCATAGCTCTTCTCACTGAGTTCTGCAAAGTGTAATTTCTGCTCTGCTCATATCCTGTGGATTCCTGTGGTAACCTAGGTTTCTCTTGCTGCTCTGTGACAACCAGAGGCTCCTGGTCCAGCGGTGCACAGTTTAATGGCACCTAAGCGGCGATCCTCTTCTGCCCAGCCCTCCCCTCGTGTGCCAGTGACATTTTGCTCCGCAAACTGCAGGCTCTGTTTACAGGGGGGACGCAGCAGCAAGCTCTGCTCTTCCGTCGGACAACCCGACAGCAGCAGACACATCTCTAATCCTTGCGCCGATCAAACAAAGCAAAATATCCTTGCTGGTTCGCAAAGACCATTTTGCGGAGGAGTGTAACTTAATCAAAAATGACCTGGATAAGATCAGAGGCCACCTGAAAGAGTCAGAAACATGTGTCTTGGCTGTAGATAATCACACAGAGCACCATGCTGGTATGATAACTGAACTGCAGCAAACAGTTAAGTATCTGATGACCAACGACTCTGAAAATCACATGCATTGCAATAATATGCTGGGAGCTGGTTACCCTGCAGGGACTGAGGGAGAAAACCTTCTTCAAATATCTTTTACACCTCCCTGATGCCCCTCTTACCTACATTGCTGAACAGGCTAATCGAGTACCTATGGGCCGCTAGACTTCAGGGGCCCCACCTCGCCCTTTCCTAGTTTGGTTCCTGAATTATCGTGACCGAGACCACATCCTCTCTGAGGCCAGGAAACACCCTACTCTCCAGTATGGTAACGCAAAGGTCACGCTATTTCCAGATTTCTCACAAGAGCTCCAGAAGAAGCGCAAGACCTTCAATGATGTCAGCCAACATCTTTAGGAACGTAATATTAAGTACAGTATGCTTTATCCAAGTCGTCTGTGGGTCCAGCGCAAAGGTATTTTCCCCAGAAGAAGACTGGTAGGATCTCGCTACCAAAGAGGAGTTAGTAAACAGGTTTCGGGTATAAAACTGACCTAGTTATTGTCGGTGCACCTCATGGTCAGTAGGGAGTTTAGAGTTTATTGTTTTCTTGTTTTGTACGCTCTATGTCTACCAGAAGATTAGGTATTTTATTATAATATGTCGGTAACTACCTTACTCAGGGCTGCTTTGCATTGCATTGCATTCCCTCTCTGTTATCAAGTGGGCTGAAGTCCCACAGCTATGTATTACCTAGCTCTTTTCTTACAATAGCTATGTAAAACTTATTTCATAGAATGTCCAGGGTCTGAATGACAAGATTAAGAGAACTTTGATGTTTAAGTATTTGAATCAACATAAGCCTCATATTTTGTTCCTGCAGGAAACTCATCTCCTGGGCAACAAGATTCTTGCTCTTCATAGACCCTGAGTACAACAATTATTCCATGCAACCTATTCCGGTTATGCAAGGGGAGTGGCCAGCCTACTAAACAAGTCACTTGCATATAAGGTCATACACCTCGTAACCGACCCAGAAGGAAGATACATTATTTTGTTGCTTGAGAGTAAATCAATTGTGTATGCTCTGGTTAATGTATGTGTTCCCCCTCCTTTTAGCCAGCGGGTCCTGTACACTGTGTACAAAAAACTATCCACTTTACAATTATCCAGATTATGCATAGCTTGGGATTTTAACTCCATTCTAGATCCCTGTTTAGACTTGTCTAATCCAAATAGAGTTTATACTCCTGATTTACTATTCTTACCATTCTTCTAGGACTTGTCGACCCTCTGGCTCCTCGCCAGGGAGTCAAAACCCTCTTGGGGGTTATTCATTTATTATGCAAATAAGGCCATTGTTCTAAGGTGGTAATCCTCCTCTGCACCATCAATAATTTTTTGGAAATGGTTAGTTAATTTACCCCTGCCATTATACAAGGCCACTTACCTGTCTCGCAGTTGTGCCAAGAAATTTCACAAAGTGTGGGACATATGGGTGCAATCCCCATCCACAAATGCAGACTTTATGAATGACTATCAAGGAAACTGATATGTAATTAAAAAAAGCTAACATTGTGGTATTTTACATTTATGCTCCACTAGATAGATATTTAACTACTTTTGTAGGAGGATCTTTATCATCTCTGTGTATCACCTGAGGCCAGTCCCTTTACTAGGTAAATGTAAGGGTTTACACCTGATGCCTGATATTCTGCTGTGACATATGCCATTAAGTAAACTTCTGTTCATTGGTATCTATACTTATTAAATTATGTGCTCTGTTAACCATCTACCTGTTGCACAATAACTGATAGAGACTGTGTTGTAATGAAATGTCACAATAATTATTTAATCCATGTAGTCATGTTTTGTGATTGGAGCTGATTATAATGTTTTTTCTTGATCATACATCACGGGACACAGGAGCTTCATTACATAGTGGGTTATATAGGCACCTCTGGTGATTGGACACTGGTTGACCCTAATTAAGGAGAATTCCTCCCCTATATAACCCCTCCCATTTGGGAGGCACCTCAGTTTTTTCGCCAGTGTCTGGGTGATGGTCACGTAAAACTTTAGCTCTATGCAGGTCCCTGCGAGGGCCGAAGGGCTACAACAAACCGGATCCATACCTCGGGCCGATATTGACTCCCAAGATGGTATGGTACCCGGGCCTCGTCTGCCGAAGAAGCGAGGTTTTGCCTGTAAGTCCTCTCCATTGGAAGACTGGGCTCTGGGAAAACCAGACTTGGTGTACTGTTTATACAGAGCGCACGAAAGTTTCTTGCAGAGCTTTTTACATGGCCCAGGTGGGAGGTTCTTCCAGTAAGAGCCCCAGATATACCTGAAAGTTGGCTAACAATACCCGCCGTGATGGGTGAAGGCTGGAATTGGTCTGGTTCAGCAATTCCTGCGGCGGGGACAGGTAAGGGAAGTCATCCTGTATATTTAAATATATGAATGGATTTCTTCATTGTGAGTAGTTGTATGTCTTACCTGGTTTCCACCATTAGAGGGAGTAAGAGCAGCCTGATGCATACTTACATGCCTTTCAATACACATGCTCAGTGAAAGCCTGGTTTCTCCAGCTAACTCACGTCTCCATTGCAGTCCCTGCCACAGATGAAGGTAAACAGGGGTCCCACGCAGTTCAGGGGTCCCACGCTGCTCCGTTTTGGGTTCTCCTCCCCCCCCGGATCCCGCGGTCCTCGTGCACACGCGCCGGGCGCGCTCCCGGCCTAATTGAGGAGGGGGGGTGTGGTTGCGAGCCGTGCATGTCAGTGTGCACGGCGCTGTACTGCGCAGGCGGCAGTTTTAAAAGCCCAGAGCGTCAGGGGACTGTAACTGGAGACACAGGAGCTGTGGGCAGTAAGCATCCGTGGGGATTGGATCCAGGCAAACCTTAAGACACCTACTCAGCATCAGGTTGTGCAGTTTAAGCATATATTGATTTATTGTGAGACTTTAAGCGCAACAGTGATCGCACTTGTACTAGTACCTCTGCTTTGTAGCCTGGTACTATGTCTCCTCGTAAGAGGGTCTCAGGGGGAGGTAATAAGAGCACTGGCAAGTCACCGCCTAGGTCCAAGGGTTCCAAAAGTGCCTGTAAATTACAATCCCCCTCTGCAAGACTGGAGCCAGCCTCTCAAGACGAGTCAGTGCACCTGTCAGGTTTTGCAGCCTCTCCTAATGTCGCAGCCCCGGTTTATGTCACTGAAGACTCCCTTAGGGCTACATTGGAGGGTTTTGAAGGGAGAATCATGAATTTTATTTCTGCTTCCCTAAAAGATAACAGGAAAAGGGGTAGATCCCCTCCCTCTGCTGAAATCCCTCTCTCGGATGGTTCTTCTGAAATTGAGGAGGGATCCCTATCTTTGGATAGGGATCATGAGCAGTCGGATGAGTCAGAGGAAGAGGAGATAGTCCCCTCCTCCCAGGCACTCAGAAAGCAGGTGCAGTATTATACTGAATTGGTGCGTACCACATTCAGAATGCCTGCTGCTGAAGTCGCTACGTCCTCTGTTTCTTCCCTGGGAGTCAGGAAAGCCCCACAGACTGCTTATTCCTTCCCAATTCATCCTTTAATGGATAAATTGATGTATGAGGATTGGGGACATCCCGATAAACTGTTTACTCCTCCCAAGAGGTTTTCCATGCATTATCCTGTGGAGGAAAGTTTCACCAAGAAGTGGGGGGTCCCATCTGTTAATCGGCTGTTTCTTGTGTGAATAAAAACCTAACTTGTCCTTTGGATAATGCGCAGGTATTCAAGGATCCAGCTGATAAAAGGCTGGAAACCTTATTAAAAGCCTCCTTTTCCATGGCTGGCGCTGTGGTGCAACCTACAGTCGCAGCCGTGGGGTTGTGTCAGTTCCTCAAGGAACAGGTTAAACAGATGTTTGGGCTCCTTCCCAGTGAGGAAGTAGAAAATTATGCAGAATTGCCTCACATCCTGTGTTTCATAATTGATGCGATTTTGGATTCTGTCCAACAAGCATCACGTTTGTCCCTCATGTTGGTTCACATGCGAAGGGCCCTATGGCTAAAGAATTGGGCTGCTGAGCTGTCATGCAAAAAGCATTTGACTGGGTTCCCGTTTAAAGGGGAGCGTTTGTTTGGGGAAGAATTAGATAAATTCGTCCAAAATATTTCAGGAGGTAAGTCTACTCTCCTTCCAGTCAAAAAGAGCACGCGTCCTTCATTTAGGCGTGCTCTCTCTCCCGAAGCATCAAGCTCTAGACAGTGGCGACGGCCTTCTCAGTCCTCCACTGCTAGAAAGGCTCAAGGCCGAGCCCAGGGACAGAAAAAGACTTGGGGGCGAAAGACTGCCAAGCAGAGCCCCAAAACTTCCTTGTGAAGGGGCGCCCCCGCTCGGCAGAGTGGGGGGAAGGCTTCTGCAGTTTGCAGGCGCCTGGCGGGAAGAGATCCAGGACAAGTGGGTGATCTGTTCAGTATCTCTGGGCTACAAGCTAGAGTTTTAGGAGATTCCACCTTCTCGTTTCCTAAGGTCAAGGATCCCCAGGGATCCAGTAAAGCAAAAACCGCTATTTCTGGCCTTAGATCAGTTACTATCCCAGGGTGTGATAGTAGAAGTGAGCCCGAAAGATCAGGGTTCAGGGTTTTATTCAAATCTCTTCACCGTTCCAAAACCAAATGGAAGTGTCAGACCTATCCTGGATCTGAAAGACCTAAACCGGTTTTTACACATCCAGACCTTCCGAATGCAGTCAATCCGCACTGTGGTCTCCTCCCTGCAAGGGGGAGAATTCATGGCATCAATAGATATCAAGGATGCATATCTCCATGTGCCAATTTTTCCCGCACACCAGAAATTTCTAAGGTTCGCAGTAGAGCGCCGCCATTTTCAATTTGTGGCCTTGCCGTTCGGGCTTGCTACAGCCCCTCGGGTCTTCACAAAGATTCTGGACCCTCTCTTAGCAATCTTAAGAGTTCAGGGTATAGCCGTCATGGCTGATCTAGACGACTTGCTTCTCATGGAGAGAACTGCAGCGTTCCTAAGTCGCAGCGTCACCAAAACGCTAGAACATCTAGAACGCCTAGGTTGGATTATAAACCTAGAAAAGTCGTCCCTACAACCGACTACCAGGTTGGAATACCTAGGTATGATTATCGACACCGCTCAGGGCAGGGTGTTTCTTCCAAGGCTAAAGGCCTTGGCCATTGGAGATCTGGTGCGCCTGATTCTGGGCAGAAGATCTTCCTCCATTCGGTTGTGCATGAGACTATTGGGGAAGATGGTCTCCTCCTTCGAGGCCGTCCCATTCGCCCAGTTCCACTCAAGGCCTCTGCAAGGATGCATCCTTGCGGCTTGGAACAGGAAGCCCCAATCCCTGGATCTTCCTATGCGTTTATCCCCCGGGACACGCAAAAGTCTTGTCTGGTGGTTACAAACCAGGAATTTGCTGAAAGGCAAAACTTTTCTTCCTCTCTCATGGAAGATTATCACAACAGATGCCAGCCTGATAGGCTGGGGAGCTGTATTGGAGGGAACGTGCTCGCAGGGGAAATGGTCTGCGACCGAAAGTCTACTGCCCATAAATATCTTGGAGATTCGGGCAGTTTACATGGCACTCATAGAGTGGTCTTACAGACTGCGAGGTTTCCCAGTTCGGGTTCAGTCCGACAATGCCACCGCAGTGGCTTATATCAATCACCAGGGCGGTACCAGAAGTCTGGTGGCCCAAAAGGAGGTGAATCGCATACTTGTCTGGGCAGAAAAGCATGTTCCGTGTCTTTCTGCAGTCTTCATCCCAGGAGTGGAGAATTGGCAGGCGGATTTCCTCAGCCGCCAGCAGTTGTGCCCAGGAGAATGGGCTCTGCACCCCGACGTGTTTCAGAACATATGTCACAAGTGGGGCACTCCAGACGTAGATCTGTTTGCATCCAGGTTCAACAGGAAACTGGACAAGTTTGTGTCAAGGACAAGAGATGCACTTGCTCAGGGGTCAGATGCTCTGACGGTTCCCTGGGATCAGTACAATCTGATCTATGCCTTCCCCCCGAGCCCGCTACTGTTGCGGTTCCTGGGAAGGGTCAAGAGGGAGACGAAGTCGGTCCTTTTGGTGGCCTCGGCTTGGACCAGGCGACCATGGTATGCAGAAATCATGAAGTTGGCAGTAGGCAGGCCATGGACCCTCCCTCTCCGGCCAGATCTGCTCTCACAGGGTCCAATCTACCATCCTGCTTTACGCAGTCTGAATTTGACGGTTTGGCTGCTGAGACCCGCATTCTGAGAGACCGTGGCCTTTCGGGGCCAGTCCTTTCTACTCTGGTCAATGCCAGAAAGCCAGCCTCCAGGCGTATTTATTACAAAATCTGGAGGACATATGTTTCCTGGTGTGAACTCAGGAAGTGGCATCCTAGAAAGTATGTCATTAACAGAATCTTGGCCTTTCTCCAGTCAGGCCTAGAAATGAATTTGGCCATAAGCACTATCAAAGTGCAGATTTCGGCCCTGTCTGTATTTTTTCAAAAACCGCTTGCATCACATTCCCTGGTACAGGCTTTTATCCAGGGGGCTATGCGGACAAAACCGCCAGTTAAACCTCCGGTATGCCCATGGGATCTGAATTTGGTTCTCTCGGCCTTACAGGGGCAACCATTTGAACCTTTGCATCTGGCTTCTTTAGCTCTCCTGACTAAAAAGCTGGTCTTCTTAGTAGCCATATCTACGGCTAGAAGAGTATCAGAATTGGCAGCTCTTTCCAGTAAAGAGCCGTATTTAATTATCCATAAGGACCGGGTGGTTATGCGTCCCAACAGGTCCTTTCTACCTAAGGTGGTTTCGGGTTTCCATTTGAATCAGGATGTAATCCTACCATCCTTTTTTCCGGACCCTCAATCCACAGAGGAAGAGTCTTTACACACTTTGGATGTGGTTAGAGCAATCAGTGTTTATCTTCAAGCAACTTCTCAGATAAGGAAAACTGATTGTTTATTTATTCTGCCGGAAGGCCCTAGAAAGGGTCAGGCAGCGTCAAAGTCCACTCTCTTAAGGTGGATCAGACAAGTTATTTCTCAGGCCTATGGCTTAAAGGGGAAGACTCCTCCTTTTCAGGTGAAAGCGCACTCTACTAGGGCTGTCAGTGCTTCTTGGGCAGTGCATCACCAGGCCTCCCTGGCTCAGATCTGTAAGGCTGCGACTTGGTCATCAGTCCACACATTCACCAGATTCTATCAGGTGGATGTCAGAGGGCAAGAGGATATCGCCTTCGGGCGCAGTGTACTGCAGGCTGCAGTTTAGGTCCTCAGGTCCCTGGCGGTCTATGTTTATGATCTGTGTCTCCCTCCCCTCAATCTGAGCATTGCTTTGGGACATCCCACTATGTAATGAAGCTCCTGTGTCCCGTGATGTATGATCAAGAAAATGGGATTTTTATATACAGCTTACCTGTAAAATCCTTTTCTTGAGAGTACATCATGGGACACAGGGCTCCCGCCCCTCTTGGGTTTTACGTGGTTTCTTATTGCTTTGCTACAAAACTGAGGTGCCTCCCAAATGGGAGGGGTTATATAGGGGAGGAATTCTCCTTAATTAGGGTCAACCAGTGTCCAATCACCAGAGGTGCCTATATAACCCACTATGTAATGAAGCTCCTGTGTCCCGTGATGTACTCTCAAGAAAAGGATTTTACAGGTAAGCTGTATATAAAAATCCCATTATCTCTTCTTGTACAACGGAACCTGTAGTTCTCAATAAAAAGTTTTGCCTGCACCCCCGGAGATGGAAGGACGCTATATTTCTCATATAAGATATTCTACCTTCAGTAACAAACGCAACATGATCGGTTCCCTTTCACCCACTTCTCACCTATTCACATAGGTTGCTATATTATGAGACCCTTACTCATTCCCTGTGTGCCTTGGAGAACTTTTTCTACAAGGCTTCTGAGGCTAATTCTTTGAAACACATGTCCAAATACACACTTCTCCATTTTGGTTGATCCTGTATCGCTGTTGGGCTCCTCCCCCACCTTAGACTGCCCAAGGTACTTGGGTCTAATCCTTACATTTTTTTTTGTTAGGTCCCATGTTCAAGGATATGCTCTCATTGACATCCCTCAGTTTCCCCTCCATGAGAATTTATCTCAGTTTATGCTGGCGATCTCTTTCGAGATTGCCAGTGCACGGTTTTCTCCATTCAAGGTCACTGGGACTCTCCTTCTCATTATGTGGGAAGGTTAGCTTGACTATTTAGAGCCCCTTTTACCCCTTATTACCATAATATGTTTCTTATGATCCACAGACTCTGCCCTGAGCTTTGATAATTCCAGAATGTCATTCTCCCTCCACAAGTCCTGCCTTGGAGGCAAGACAGACATGTATGATTCACCTTATGGATAAGGTCAGGACTGTCTTTTATGGCTGCCCGCCATGTCTTCCCTTGGGGACTGGCCCCTCCTGTTTTCCTCACTCTTCTTTCACCCAGTTGGGTGGTCATTTTCTTATTTTCCAGGGCTTTGACCCTCAGGGAACGAGCCCTGCCTTCCTGCCTGAGCCCATTCTCCCCAAGATGTTGGGACTCTTGGGATTTTTACAGTATCTAGCACCTGTTTTTTTTTTCTCACAATATTCAGGGCTACCTGTTTCTCTGTTCATGTTTTCAAAACCATTTATTGGAAAGGTAGCTGTTTTTGCCTCTGCTGATCTGAGCTTATATTGCAAGGTGCTTCTACAGTTAACTATGTTTGGGTCTGATGACCCTTCTTTGTTTTTTTCTTGTGGGCCTGTTGCAGCTGTTTTGGTTAATTTACTTCCCACCCCTTGAATTATAGCTTGGGGACGTCCCATGATCTAAAAGTCAATTCCTGTGTCCTGTAGTGTACTGTTAAGATAATAGGAATTTTGTTGCACCTGTAAATTCAATATTGTAGTGCTCAGTACAGGACACTTTTCCTCTTTTCTCTCTCATCTCCTTACTGCTCGCTAAATAACTGAAACCTCACAGAACAGGTGGGGTTACATAGGCACAAGGTGGGGTGGGTGTCCAAGCAAAGTTTTTGCCTGTGTTCAGTCTTTTGAAGTTTGCAGCATATAATCCATGGCCTAATAATGAATTCCTGCTTCCTGTACTGTACTTCAACATATACATTTTACAGGTACATTCAAATTTAGATTTTTCAAGACATTCAATTACCTAATGAAAAAACGTTTTACAAAGTAAACAGCCAATTTACCTTTTACATAGTTATATCAGCCCTCAAATTTTACACTCACCAAAAAGCATTTTGCAAGTGAAAAATGAGGGTTGCGAGCGTGGGCTGCCTGGGATCGGGGGGAGGAGTACCGCCAGCAGAAGGGGTTGAATGGGAGCTCTTCTCCCAGTGATCGCCCAGAGGAAGAGAGAATAGAATTGCTGGCCGGATCATTAGAGCGCAGAACATTGCTGTAACAGCTTTCATTTAAATTGCCGTGTGTTCTCTGCACTTGCTGTCACACACAGCCCCGCCTCATGGCCCGGGTACTTTTATAGATAGAAAACTCGTCGGGTAGATAGCATTGTTGGGCACAGGTAGGCTGCATTGATGGACACAGGTAGGCTGCATTTTTGAGCACAGTGGGACTGCATTGATGGACACAGGTAGGCTGTATTGATGGACACAGGCAGGCTGCATTGGTGGACACAGGTAGGTTGCATTCGTGCACACAGGTAGGCTGCATTGATGGACACAGGTGAAGCAGAATTGATGGACACAGGTAGGCTGCATTGTTGAGCACAGGCAGACTGCATTGTTGGACACAGGCTGCATTTTTGGGCACAGTGGTACTGCATTCATGGACACATGTAGGCTGCATTGATGGACACAGGTAGGCTGCATTGTTGGGCACAGGTGAGGCTGCATTGATGGACACAGGTAGGCTGCATTGATGGGCACAGGTGAAGTGGCATCGATGGACACAGGTAGGCTGCATTGTTGGGTGCAGGTGGGGCAGCATTGATGGACACAGGTAGGCTGCATTGTTGGGCACAGGTGAAGCAGCATTGATGGATACAGGTAGGCTGCTTTGTTGGGCGCAGGTGGGGTAGCATTGATGGACACAGGTAGGCTGCATTGTTGGGCACAGGTGAAGCGGCATTGATGGATACAGGTAGGCTGCATTGTTGGGCACAGGTGAAGCGGCACTGATGCATACAGGTAGGCTGCATTGTTGGGCACAGATGAGGCTGCACTGATGGACACACACTGATAAAGTCGTTAATATTTATTTTTATAACTTAATTCTGCATAAAACATTTAAGTGTAATTTCATGAGATCATTTATGCATGTTTAGGGGCAGAGCAGGGTAGGGGTAGGGTGGGTCAACTGGTGGAGAGTACCCCTTAATGCCTGGCTAGTAGCTCAGAACTTGAAATGTTGAGCCCTGGTTATATCGTTGGTTGAGGTTGAGTAAAGACACCAGTTCATTCAGTCCATTGTGTGTGTATTTATGTCAGTATAATTTTCCATATTCCTATACATTGTGTTTGCTAAGAATCCCTGCTGTCTCTACTGACTGTGGAAAGGAGTTCCACATCCTTACTTCTCTAACAATAAAGAACCCCTTAAACATTTTAAGTTTAAACCACGTCATTGTGTGGCCTTGTGTGTCCTTGTGTGGCCTTATGTGTCTTCTTTAGACCTAAAATTATAGTTTCCTCCCGATGCTAGAGTCACCATTTAAAAATGTGCATTTGTGATCATATCCCCTCTTAGGCATCTCTTCTCCATGTAGAATAAGTTTAATGTCTGTAATCATTCCTCATAACTGTAATCGTCCTCCAGCCCTCTTATTAGCTTGGTTTCCCTTCTCTGGACTTTCTCCATTTTAAGCGCTTCCGTCCTAAGGATTGGTGACCAGAACAGGACGGAATACTGAAGATGTGGCCGAACCAAAATTTTGTAAAGTGATAGAATTATAGTTTTATTGCTTGAATAAATACCCCTTTTAAGGTAGGGGCAGTGACATCACAAATCTCCATCTCGTCAAATCAGAAAATGGCTCGTGTGTTCAGTGAAAAAAAATACAAGCTATTCTGTGAATGGAGGCAGTACCCAGCAAGCGAACACCCCTGTAGTTAGTGTGCCGAGGGGAAGACACTTGACGCAGGACCTGGAGGATCTTGGCAAATACTACAATACTGTCAGCTTCCACAACAGTTCCTCGTGTATGAGATATACAGGGCCGTCTTTAAGGCAGGGCAAAAGGGGCAGCTGCCCCGGGCCCTGTCATTGTTGTGGGGCCCAAAGCAGCTGCCTCATACTTGCCAACTATCTTAGTTTAAATTCCCTTGTCCCTTGAAGTTTTAGTCCTGTGCTGTGTCCCGATATATCAGTGTGAAGTGCTGGTACTAATGCTGCTCAGCTCTGCCCTATTGTTGTGTACAGATGACTCACTTGCAGACCCTTTGTTTACATGTAAATAACCAACATTCATATGTAAATAGTGGCGGCACTACTAAGTAAATAGTTGAGGCCGGCAGCATTGATGTGTAAATAAAGGCAGCATTCATATGTATATCATGCTCCCCTGCAGTGAGGAGATGATGTGCTATAATTTCTAGCAACTAATCAGTGAGCCGTAATCTGGTCTGTAACCTCTAGCAACCCATCAGTAAGCAGTAATGATATGCTGTAACTGCTGGCAACCAATCATAATTTCTGCCTAATCTGATACAGTAAACTGATTTTAAGTCTAGCTTCTAGTTATTGCATGGGGGGGGCCCCAAGAAAATTTTTGCCCAGGGTCCAATCAATATTAAAGATGGCCCTGGAGATATGCATACTTACATTGGTCTAAACTGGACCAATGTAAGTGTGCACATACACTAGAAGTGTATTTATTCATATTGGATATTGGAAGAATGGTTGGAGTATATTAGGATTATTCTTTAAGAAACATTATTTATAGCACATAAACAAATAGCATTGAGATGGATGCAATTATTAGCTCCATCAATAAACCAATGGATTAGAGCAGTTATTCAGATATTACTGTATGAGAAGATCATGTATGAACATAGAGGGGTACCTAATAAGTATTATAAAATATGGCATATGCAGTGTAACTCCCCTATAACTCTAGACATTAAAGAAATTTAAAAGTAAATTGTTATAAGTAAATGGAAGACAAATGTAAAATTAATTGTTGGAGCGTGACTTTAACCTGTGGGTGAACTAAAAGATAATAATGTTGAAACTGTATAAGGCTTGCTGTGAATGTAGGAGGAATTAGTAGGGAATGATATGTATTGGAAATAATATGTACAAAAGTAAAATAAATAAATGGTATGGACTTAAGGTCATACCTGTTCAGGTTTAAGAGAAAAGTTCAACTTTTGAGAGATAAAGTATAGCCTTTTTTTTTTTAATATTTTAAATATACGTTTTTGTTTTTTTTAATTTCATGTTAATTACATTATTAAAGGGTATTAATAAAAATAAAAAAAAGTAGTTCTATGTGTAGTTTGTGCATATACAGTATATGTAATTAGCAGCAGAATATTTATTAAATCTATGATAAGTGTAAAACATGTTGAATAAACTGAAATCCAGTCAGCGCATAACTTCCTGCCCCTTTACGGCACTGAACTGCCAATGCTTACAGCCCTGCCCAGTTCTCTCTGTGGACTACAGAACACTACCGATGTAATGGAGATAAAAATGGAAGTGTTTTGTCACCCAAATCAGGAGTGAGCAGAAAACACTGGCTCCCCCAAATATACTCCAATATATACAATACAGGTGAGTGTTGTCGCCCTAGGACAGACAGTGTTTTACTGGCAATATTACCAGGTTAAAAAAAATAAAAATAAGAAGCCTGAAAAAGAAAAAAATATGAAGTATTTTCACCTTAGGATAGGAAGTGTGCTACTGGCCAGATCACAAGGTAAAAATGAAGAACAAATACTATAAAAAAAGAAAACGTATGCAGCCACCACATCTGAGGACTGATAAGATGCAACATACTGTACATACTTTTCTGCAGTGGTTAATAAACAAAAGCTTTATTTATATGTAAAAAAAAAAAGCATTTAAAAATTTTGAAAAATAATATAATTCTTTTTGGTTAAACACTGCAGTAATAGAAAAAAAAATAAGTGCTTACTTTCCCTTGAGTGTGTCTTATTTGTTAGCACACCTGTCACAGATAAAACAGACTAGACTGCAATAATAAATTATAGCTGAACTTAAATATGGTGTTATGAGGTCTACTATCTCCACTGCAAAGTGGACTGTTCTCGATAAATATTGGACTTCTTGTAAACAGAAAAAACAAGTTCAAGGTAATACCTGACATGTCACAGCTGAGAAAATGTGCACTTGGCAGCAGTCTTTTCTTAGCGATTGATGTCCCTGAAATCTGAAGGTCAGCATTTTACTATTTAAGGAGCAAAGTTAGAAAGTGTTCCGAGTTCGTCACCATGATGCTCCGTATCCTTGCTGTTCTCCTGGCAGGTAAGGTTTACTCTACTTTAAAATTTACTAAATTTGCATTAGTATGCTATATGAGTACAATTTATTGCACGGTTACTATGGGCTGAATTTAATGGACTTGAAAGAAATAAAACATAATGTATGATATATGTTAAAGTTAAAATCATTGCTTAGCAGCATGCCTTTAGCGGAGATAACCAAGCATTTACTGTAGCCAGTTAACAGTTATTAACAGTTATTCTTGTTTTAGGAATGTTTTACACTTTTCTTTGGAGGTTGCCTTGTATGCACTATATTCTATAAAATTAATTCAGAGAGTATTTATGTCTTGGAACTGTGAAGGTATTTCTAAAACTGATCAAGATCTGAATCAAGAATAGTTATTACAGTAGTTCATGTTCATAACCTTACCTAATGTGCCTTCACCGCCTAGGAAATCCTGATTCCCTTTGTATTAAAACGTATGCCAGCTTCCTTTTACGCCCATAGGCATGATGTCCACCTAGAGCAGTAGCCTTGTAGTGCCGTGACCTCTTGTTAAAATTTCCCTAGTTGTGGAGACCCCAACAGGAAAAATATTTTCGTAGTGTGGGTTGTCAGCACCCAAGGCAAGACAAGTAATTTGTGCTCCTAACCCACGGACATTTAGCGCTCTCTGAGTCCCTCCCATTAGTACAGTATTAAAACCCCTTATAGTACATTTTAGAATGTACCACTCTTTCTCTTTGCCCTTCTTTCTTTAACTTTTATCTCTCTCTATCCTAATTTCTTCTTTTTTTTCCCTATCCTATCCCTCTCTCTAGCCCTCCCTCTCTTTTCCTCTCCTTTCCATGTATTCCCTATTTTTATTCCTTCTCTTACTCCTTGGTGGGGGGGGGGGGGGGGGGTAGGATGAGTGGCAGTGCTGGGGGGAGTTCTGATCATCCAACTTAGGTGCTCTTGATCAAGGTCATCTGCTGATCTGAGAACTGTAGTGGGGATGTTCAATGGCAACTATAATCACAGGTATTGTTACTCACTGAGTCTCCGGATTCACTGTGTCTCTGACTTTGTGGTATCTCGTAGCAGTGATACCAATGCCGAAATCAGGAGATAGGGTCTCCCCCAGCCCCTCCCACTTAACATTCCTCACCAGTCAGCTGACCTCTAGTCTCCGCCCCCAGCCATACTGTGAACTGAATGGGCAGCTGCAAAGAGGCTGAGTGGGCGGCCAAGGGCTCCAGGAATAGCCCAGCTGGGTGGCCACAGGCTCCAGAGGCAGCCCCGCTGGGTGGCCACAGGCTCCAGTGACAGCCCTGCTGGGCTGTCGCAAAAAGGCTGGAAGAGCGGTGCAGGCTTTAGGAACAGCCCAGGATTTTGTGACCTCTGGCAAAACATAGTTTGACCCCCAGGTTGAGAACCACTGACATAGAGCCACTTGTCATCAGGGTGCAATTCCCGTTCTGACTGTTCAGGCTACCTTTTTAAAGGTAAAGGGATTCCTCCTTACATTTCCTGCTAGAATTTGAGAGCTCATGGTTGAAAAGTATAGCTATGTGTTGATTTTACTCAAATTACTATATTTATTTCGAGTATTACCGATTGCAGTCCCCGCTCACTACTTACGTATTATTAAGAAAAGAGTATCTAAGTTTATTTGGGGATCTTCAAAACCACGTATCCCTCTCAAAACATTATACTTACCTAAAAATTTAGGTGGTCTGGGAGTACCAAATTTTGCCACTTACTATAGAGCAGCTCACATAGCTAGTTTAACTAAATATCACGCCACTCAGGCTTATGATTGTGACCCTTTATCGATCTCCAATATATTATGGTTACATTCCAAAAATCGTCTTGGCTTAAGTAATCCTATTACTAAACATTATTTATCCCTCTGGGACAGGCTTAAATTCAAATATAAATTGCAATCTTCACACAACCCCTTCCTCTCCTTCTTCAAAAATCCAACATTTTACCCAGCATGGATTTATTCTCTCTCTTTTAAAGCATGGTCATCTTCTTTAGGTATACTGAACTTCCACAACTTTGTTAACGCGTCATCTTTTATCCCTTTTCCATCTCTCTGCGAAGCACATGGTATTCCTCAATCAGAATTGTTCCGATACTTACAAATAAAAAATTTCTTCACACCTAATACCATTTCTGATGTACCTTTGAGCCACTTAACCAGTTTTGAATCCACATGCAAGAACGACCCACATGCTACAGGACGGATTTCCTCCCTCTACTCTCAATTACTAATAAAGTAATAAAATATCTCCGATAAAGATATACCTAATTATGTGCGAAAATGGGAGGAGGACTTGGAATACACTCTAGAAGAGGCAGAGTGGATTAAAATTTGGTCCACAATTAAATCTTCCTCCCCTAATGTACTAGCCATGGAAACCAACTATAATGTACTAACTCGCTGGTACTTAGTACCTGCCAAAAATCACAAAATTTACCCCTGGATACTCAGATCACAGTTTTTTCGTGCTGTTTGGAAAAAGGTACATATAAACACATTTGGTGGTCCTGTCCAATAGTACAGACGTTTTGGAAATAAATATTTACATATGCCTCCAAAATGTTCAATATTATCCTTCATCCTAACCCTACAACGACACTACTATGCCTAAAACCAGAGTGTCTAACTCATGCCCAATTTAAACTATTTGTATTTTTGCTCACAGCAGCAAAACAAACTGTGGCGAAAGCTTGGAAAACCCCCTCTTTATAGTTGCCCGAGACCAAACAAAGAATGAATAATTTTATGATACACGCTAAAATGGCTGCTATTGAACAAAACCAAATACCTAAATTTTGTAAACTATGGCAGCCTTGGTTAGAACATTTCTTACCATTATCATTCAATGATATTGTTTTATGGCCATGGTAGATGATTTAAACTCATGCTAACAATACTGGTTGGACTGTGACTTCTGGATCGACCCGGTAGACCCCTCTTTTCATTTATTTTACCTTTTTCACTCTTCACTCTTTACCTTATTCTTCCTCTCTCTACTCTGTCTCTCTTTACACCTTATGATTCAGCTATACCTTCGGTTACAAAGAAATCATTAGTAATGTAACATATTTAATTATATCAAGATTATTCAGGAAATCTTTATTTAGTTTTTTCATACTCTTAAATATTACATAATATTTGAATGCTTTCATCAATATTGGTTTAGTTCATAACTGTTAACTAATTACTTCAATTTTTCACAATGCTTTACCTCACGATCAATTCTATAATTGTAAGCACATACAGGGCCGCTGATAGAAATCATGGGGCCCCATACAGCCTACCTGATGGGGCCCCCTTCAGCTCCACCCTGGACCTGCCCCTGGTCCCTCCTTCGTGCCCACCCATTGCCCCTCCCCAGACCCACCTTGAAACAAAGTGTAGGTTTGTCTACAAGTGATATTTGTTTTTCTCCAGCCAGTTATAGGTTTGATTATCCAAAAGAAATACTGTTTTCAGATGAGAACAGACCTCTTTAATATCTATATGTAATTTATTGCAGAGTATTGGCAGGGTAAGTATTGCAGAGTATTGGCAGGGTACGTATTGCAGAGTATTGGCAGGGTATTTATTGCAGAGTATTGGCAGGGTACGTATTGCAGAGTATGGGCAGGGTATTTATTGCAGAGTATTGGCAGGGTAAGTATTGCAGAGTATTTATTGCAGAGTATTGGCAGGGTATTTATTGCAGAGTATTGGCAGGGTAAGTATTGCAGAGTATTGGCAGGGTATTTATTGCAGAGTATTGGCAGGGTACGTATTGCAGAGTATTGGCAGGGTATGTATTGCAGAGTATTGGCAGGGTAAGTATTGCAGAGTATTGGTAGGGTATTTATTGCAGAGTATTGGCAAGGTACGTATTGCAGAGTATTGGCAGGGTAGGTATTGCAGAGTATTGGCAGGGTATTTATTGCAGAGTATTGGTAGGGTAAGCATTGCAGAGTATTGGCAGGATATTGGCAGGGTATGTATTGCAGAGTATTGGTGGGGTATGTATTGCAGAGTATTGGCAGGGTACGTATTGCAGAGTATTGGCAAGGTATTTATTGCAGAGTATTGGCAGGGTATGTATTGCAGAGTATTGTCAGGGTATGTATTGCAGAGTATTGGCCGGGTATGTATTGCAGAGTATTGGCAGGGTACGTATTGCAGAGTATTGGCAGGGTATTTATTGCAGAGTATTGGCAGGGTAAGTATTGCAGAGTATTGGCAGGGTAAGTATTGCAGAGTATTGGCAGGGTATTTATTGCAGAGTATTAGCAGGTGTTGCAGAGTATTGGCAGGGTATGTATTGCAGAGTATTGGCAGGGTATGTATTGCAGAGTATTGGCAGGGTATGTATTGCAGAGTATTGGCTGGGTATGTATTGCAGAGTAGTGGCAGGGTACATATTGTAGAGTATTGGCAGGGTATTACAGAGTATTAGCAGGGTATGTATTGCAGAGTATTGGCAGGGTATGTATTGCAGAGTATTGGCAGGGTATTTATTGCAGAGTATTGGCAGGGTATGTATTGCAGAGTATTGGCAGGGTATTTATTGCAGAGTATTGGCAGGGTATTTATTGCAGAGTATTGGCAGGGTAAGTATTGCAGAGTATTGGCAGGGTATTGGCAGGGTATGTATTTCAGAGTATTGTCAGGGTACGTATTGCAGAGTATTGGCAGGGTACGTATTGCAGAGTATTGGCAAGGTATTTATTGCAGAGTATTGGCAGGGTAAGTATTGCAGAGTATTGGCAGGGTATTTATTGCAGAGTATTGGCAGGGTATGTATTGCAGAGTATTGTCAGGGTACTTATTGCAGAGTATTGGCAGGGTACGTATTGCAGAGTATTGGCAGGGTATTTATTGCAGAGTATTGGCAGGGTAAGTATTGCAGAGTATTGGCAGGGTATTGGCAGGGTATGTATTGCAGAGTATTGTCAGGGTACGTATTGCAGAGTATTGGCAGGGTATTTATTGCAGAGTATTGGCAGGGTAAGTATTGCAGAGTATTGACAGGGTAAGTATTGCAGAGTATTGGCAGGGTATTTATTGCAGAGTATTGGCAGGGTAAGTATTGCAGAGTATTGGCAGGGTATTGGCAGAGTATGTATTGCAGAGTATTGGCGGGGTATGTATTGCAGAGTATTGGCAGGGTATGTATTGCAGAGTAGTGGCAGGGTACGTATTGCAGAGTATTGGCAGGGTATTGCAGAGTATTAGCAGGGTATGTATTGCAGAGTATTGGCAGGGTATGTATTGCAGAGTATTGGCAGGGTATTTATTGCAGAGTATTGGCAGGGTATGTATTGCAGCGTATTGGCAGGGTATTTATTGCAGAGTATTAGCAGGGTATTTATTGCAGAGTATTGGCAGGATATTTATTGCAGAGTAGTAGTAGATGTTGAACTTCAAGCCCCCTCCAAGCAAGCATACACCTCACCTGTGTAATTGTTAGCTCAGTTGCCTTGGCCCCAGCAGAGATCACTTCCTCCCTCTTCTTGAGTGTCCACAATATCTCGGATTGCCTGGCCCCTGCTCTCTCTGCTCGCCTCTCAGTCATGCCTGCTACTTCTTCTCACGTGGAGAGAGAGAGACAGAGGAATATCACTCCGCAATACCATAATAGGATAGGCTGGCCGACCTGTGCGGTGTGAGGAGCATGAGGAGCGGCGCAGAAGACGTATTCTTCTGCACCCGAAATACAGCAAATAGTGCCTCCCCTGCAGTCGCATACTGAAAAGATTAAAACACATCCTTTAAAAAAAAAAAGTTTACGGGGGGGGGGGGGGATCTGGGGGGATTACTTTGCAGTTCAGGTTGCCCGGGCCCCCCTGCTGGCCAGGCCCGGTACAGCAGGGCCAGTTTTACTGGCCTATCAGCGGCCCTGAGCACATGATTACTACGTAAGTATTCTGAATTGTACAATACTCAATATTAATTTATTGTACTCAATTTCATTGAACTTAGTAAAGTATTTTGACAAGGAAAAGTATAGCTATGGCCCTGTACATAATACACTAACAGTGGCTACATCTGATTGGATGCAGCTGCGTTTCGGCTGACAATTTTCCATCCACATCCTTCAATTTTTTAATCAAGGGATGCCAGGCAGGACAGGGCCACCCACTGAGTGAATTTTGTCTGGTTCCTCAGGAAATTCAACAAGTGTATGGCCAGCTTCATTATTCTGCCAGGACCTGGGCTGAAGGTCCAGCATATAGCCATAGCTTTATCCTGTAAGGTTAAAGCCACTTTTGCTCAGGCTCTGTAATCTGCTGCAGAAGTTCCTCAAAAAACACCCAAGATGCCAAAAGCCCCTTACAAAGAAGACTGCTGAAGGTAAAGGCGGTACATAGGTGGTTACAGAGGTTGAACTCTATAATACTCTAATAAGTCTGCTTGGTACTTGATCCAGGGAAAATCTGATTACCTCTTGGGGGGATCAGGAAGTAATTTTTTTCCTCTGCTGTAGCAAATTGGATCATGCTCTGCTGGTTTTTTTGCCTCCCTCTGGATCAACTGTGGGTATAAAATTGGGTATATTGGATTGTACGATATTTTTTACTTTGTTTATTTGTTTTTAAGGTTGAACTGGATGGACTTGTGACTTTTTTCAACCTAACTATGTAACAGCTCATTGTTTATCTATGTTTTAAAATTATCTTGTTGGAGTGATGTTAGCTTTATTTTTTAGTTTTGGATATAGGGAAGACAGAACCTGTGTTCATTTGTGAGATTTTCCTAATTTCCTGCCCTGTCATAGGGACATAAAGTGGGGAAAATCCCCCAACATACTGTAGATGCAAATAATATTTTAAATAATATTTTAGTAGAGTAGAGAAGCTTTAGAACCTTTAGTGCATTTTTGCTATGCCCCCACCTAAAATGTCTCCCTTAATTTTCTGTCCTGACACTCAGGTGTCACCGGGACAATAAATGTCCAAATGGGAGCCCAAATATGTGAATGTATTACAGTAAGTACCAGTGAAAATGTTTGGGTTAAGCCAGGGGTCTTTCTAAACAAATTGCCAGTTTACTGTCCTTCAAACAGTTCCCCATCTTTGGTTTTAGGAGGAGGAATAGCTCCCCATAGTGCCAATCATTGGTGTTAGTGGGAGGAATAATGTTCATCATTGTTGTCATTTGGGAGGAATAGTGTGCCATCATTGGTATCAGTAGGAGGAATAGAATGGCAGGAAATATGGCCCACTGTTGCTGACAGTGAGGGAAATAATGCCCCAAGGGCTGGATAAAAGCAAGCAAAGGGCTACCTGCAGCCCCGGGGTCGCATTTTGGAGACCACTGGCATAAGCTGATGGAAAATGCTACAATAAAACTTGTATGCAGAAAAAAAAAAAAAAATTCTGCAGGAAACAAAATTCTATAGCAGCCTTTCTCAGCCTTTTCAACACAGAGGAACCCTTGAAATAGTTCTCCGGTCTCAGGGAACCCCTGCTAAAAAAAAAAAAAAAAAATAGAAATCTACAACTCCTGATACAGTAGTGTGATGGTCAGTGGGAAGAATGGTCCTTACACTTGTGGTGATTGGGAAGAATTACCTCCTTACAGATAGCTAAAAAGATCAATGGAGTCAGTGGGAACTTATTTGAGAGGCAGAAATTGTCCAATGCTGAAGGAACCCTTAGCAACCTTTGGAGGAACCCTAGGATTCCACGGAACCCTGGTCGAGAATCACTGATCTATAGGATTAGGAATATCAATACAAAATCAACAGCTGCTGACATACTGTTGTCCATTAGATGGCTCTACACTACCATACGCAGGGCTGTGTGTGATAAAAGAGCTATAGAACGCAACACAAATTATTTGTGACATAATTGTGTTTATTGATGTATTTATTCATTTTTGTGTTTTAGTATCCTGTGCCTCTGCCTCGCCTTACAATCGGGCACTGTGGCAGTTTCACAGTTTGATTAAATGTGCCATCCCCAACAGTGCACCCCTTGCAGAATATAACAACTATGGATGTTACTGTGGATTAGGAGGAGGTGGAACCCCCAAAGACACTTTAGACAGGTAAATACATGTTAAATTGACATTAAACTCTGGTTTAAAAAGTATGTACTCTTAAGTAAAAAAAAACTTCCAATGGTCAACATCCATAAATTTCTTTTTTCCTGCTGTGATCTGAATTCCTGATAGCAGGTTGCTACATTTGTTCTCCATGGTCCCACTGTATGTAGGAACATAACCTCTTGTTGCTTCCGAGATCGACTATGGGATGTGTAGGGTGCATAGAGCAGTGCACATGACTGCAGCTAATGTACACTGCTTGTTCTATACAAATAGAAATGAGAGGGAAGAGGAGTGGTTTGGGAGCTTGCATAATATGTTACAAAGAGGCAGAAAATCAATAACAAACAATTTAATTAAAAATAGATTACAGGAAGGACCATTAAGTAGTGGACAGTTCTGTGCAGAAAAATGCAGCACACTCTACTTTTTTTCTGCACCGGAAACTGCACTGGTGTGAACTAAAGCCATTGGAATACATGGAAAACACTGCATGCATTTTTAGTGCAGAAAAAAAGCATGCGGAACTGCATCTCGTGTGAACTAGCACTAAAGCTTGTTCACACTAGGTGCAATGACTCACGTTTTTCTGCACTCAGCAAATGCAGGACACCTCTAGGGTACATAAAACAAATGTTTTCTGCATGCCCCATTCACGCTGCAGTGCTGATGTGATGTAATGTGCGGTGCGGTGCGGTGCGGTGCAGGAAAAAGCAGCGTGACCAATTAAGGGGTGTTTGACCTGCAAGCGAAATCAAATGCAGCTTTTTCTTATCAATCACTGCATCTCCAATTGGAACATAGCCACATGTGTTTTAATTAAAAATGCAAGGTTTGGCAATAATGACCACTGACGGGATCTCTTATACTGTAAAAGCATAAGAGATCCCGTCAGTGGTCATTATTGCCAAACCTTGCATTTTTAATTAAAACACATGTGGCTATGTTCCAATTGGAGATGCAGTGATTGATAAGAAAAAGCAAATATCAGTAGAACTCCCATAAACTTAAGTGAATTGTTTTGATGTTCATGCAGATGCTGCCAAACCCATGACAACTGCTACTCACAAGCTAATGCCTTGTCAAGCTGCAGTGGTATTTCGAATAATCCATATACAAAAAGCTACTCTTATACCTGCTCAGGAACATCTATCACTTGTACCTGTAAGTATGAAAGCTTTTTTTTACTTTTTGCTATAATATATAGCCCAAAAAATTATAAAAGAACAAATTTATTCATCAGTTTAGACCGATATGTATTCTTCTACATGTTTTTGGTAAACAAAATCGCAATAGGTGTATGCTGATTGGTTTGCGCAAAAGTTATAGCGTCTACAAAATAGGGGATAGATTTATGGCATTTTTATTATTATTTTTTTTTTTACTAGTAATGGCGGCGATCTGCGATTTTTAGCAGGACAGATCAGACACTTTTGACACTTTTTTGGGACCATTGACATGTATACAGCGATCAGAGCTAAAAATAGACACTGATTACTGTGTAAATGTCACTGACAGGGAAGGAGCAATCAAGGGGTTAAATGTGTTCCCTCAGCGTGTTCTAACTGTAGGGAGGATAAGCTACCAGGGACATGACAGAGATCACTGTTCCCAATCACTGGGAACAGTAGCTCTCTGACCTGTCCCCTGTCAGAATGGGGAATCGCCTTGTTTACTAGACATGTGCATTCGTTTTCGTCCGAATTT
Source organism: Lithobates pipiens (assembly GCF_037356315.1). Lineage (NCBI taxonomy): Eukaryota > Metazoa > Chordata > Amphibia > Anura > Ranidae > Lithobates > Lithobates pipiens. The sequence goes on along the minus strand of NW_027507790.1, from coordinate 38,042,857 downwards.
CAGGTATTTTCGTTATCGTTTTCACAAACGATAACGAAAGCACAGCATCCGAAAAACTAAAGATCCGACATAAATAAATGCTTTATTTTCGTTTTAGTTTTGACATAGTTCGATACAGATAGGAGATTCAACGTGACTCTGACAATAACAATCTGTATCTATTGAACTTGTATCATAACAATCCATTCACACAGGGGCAACACGAATTCCAGCACGACTTTGGGAGGCAACTTGGACACGACTTGAGTGTGAATCACAGCGCGATTTACAACATGACTTTAGTGTAAAAAAAAAACGCCATGGGTTCCCCTTTAAGAGCATACCAGGCCCTTCAGGTCTGGTATGGATATTAAGGGGAACCCGACGCCAAAAAAATGGTGTGGGGGTGTCTCCCTCAAAATCCATACCAGGCCCTTCAGGTCTGGCATGGATTTTAAGGGGAATCCCGCGACAAAAAAAAAAGGCGTGGGCATGTGGCCTGGTATGGTTCAGGAGGAGGGGCGCTCTCACGCCCCCCTTCTTTTCCTGTGGCCTGCCACGTTGCGTGCTCGGATAAGGGCCTGGTATGGAATTTGAGGGGGACCCCCACGTCATTTTTAATTTTATTTTTTTGGCACAGGGTTCCCCTTAATATCTGGTATGGAATTTCGGGGGACCCCCACGCATTATTTTTTTCTTAATTTTTTTTTCTTAATGCTAATGCTAACATGACCTGTGTGTAATGCAAATAGCCTTAAAAAAAACCCATAGAAGACATACAACATTAGAATCCTACTATAGCTTGTAGTCGAAATATTAGACCGGGAATGTCTGATTGCAGCATCATACAGTGAGTTTCGCTGCTCCGTCGAATCTTCTTTAAACATTCAACAGACACCATAAGCCTTCAATGACAGATTCAAGCTTAATTAATTTAGATTTTCGGACGAATGCAATTTTTTTACGAAAAAGGAAATAAATAAAAACCAATTTCGAGGGTAACTAAATACATTTATTTTTCGGACAAAAAAAAACGAAATTCCAAAACTAAATATTTCAGTCTGCACATGTCTATTGTTTACAAAGGCAGTAAAAGGCGATTGCGGGTTGCTGGCGGACAACGAGTTGCACGCCCACCCGCTATCGTGCCTGCGCAAACCGACGTACAGCTATGGCGATTTGCGCAGAAAAGCTGGCCTGATGCAGTATAATGAGGGCGTCTGGTCGGCTAGTGGTTAAATTGAAGGGTAAACAGGTTCCAAACAGACTTCTCAATGGAGTATAATCCTGGAAGTAATGTGAAAAGTTCTCCCAAATGAAGCAAAGGAAAGTCTTTAATGTCTAAAAAGTCTGGTACCCACTGTGCCCTGAATAATGTATTGCCTCCTGCAGTATCAGTCAGCTTTTGTATTTAATTGCTTGTCCTGGCTCCTTAGATAAACTTTCTGCATGTGTTCAGGAAGCTAAGCCAGAGGTCCCAAATCCCAAGCAGCAGCTAGGACCCCAAAAAGGATTCCTGCATGTTGTAGCTGATCTCCCAGAGATTTCTCGGCCCTCAGGCTAGGTCCTACTCCTCCAGAAACAAGAGGAAGCTATACTCAGCCTCTGTCCTATTTATACCCCTCTTAGCCCCTTGCTGGTCACTCGCTCTCCTGACCAGATATTGGCTGAAGAGGCATGAATATGCAGGTCAGTGGGTCAGGAGAAAGGGTTCAGTGGGATGCAGGAGAAAGTAACTGTAACTACACGATTGCTGTTCGTCCTGGCTACAGAAAGGCCAAAAACTAAAATTTACTTAAAGTGGTAGTAAACCACCAGAATAATAAAAACAAAATCTGGCCCCCCTGCAGGTTTAAGTCATAATGTATTAGTATGCACCTCATACTGGCACATCATGACAGACTTACCTGGACACGGAGCCCTCCAGCGCAGCACTGTCACGACTCCCTGGCGCTTCCATCTTCACCTGGTCTTCCTTCCAGGTTGGTGGACTCCGACTCAATGAATGGCCAGGGCCACGATGATGTTACTCCTGCACATGCACATGGGAGCTCCAGCTCTGGCAATAAGCATTTGAGGTACAGCTGTCCCTTCAGAGCGCATGTGCCCCTGAGGTCACTAGCTGCATGCTATGTGAATGTCTCCTAAACAGTGCATGTTTAGAAGATATTCACTGTACCTATCAGTAAGCCTTATTATAGGCTTACCTGTAGGTACAAATGAAAAAGTGGACTTTACTTACATTTTAAGACTCGTAGCCTACAGGGGGTCTACTGTAAATGTTTAATTTGTTCACAAATCATATTACTGAAAATTTAGCAGAAGTTATGAGACATAACTTAGCTTCGGAGGAGCTGTCCATATCTTCAAATGTTGCTACTCCCCAGCCACAGCAGGTATTCCACACTTATGTATGTACAAGTCAATGACAGAAACCACAGCGTGTAGCTAGGGAACCAGGTATTCAACACAACGGAAAGTGTGGGACATCTGCAATGACCGGGGAACAGCAAAATTCTTTACCTCTGCACCTACGTTACAGTACAGTAGACTGTCAGAGATACATTATCATCCCAAAACTCTAAATCCTATATTTATGGTTTACCATGTTTGTTAACGTGTGACTGTCTCTTCACAGCTTCTACTGATGCCTGCGCTCAGTTTATCTGCAATTGTGACAGGGTAGCTGCCAATTGCTTCGCCAAAGCTCCATACAACGCAGCCTACAAAGATCTGGACAAAAGCAAAAACTGTTAATCTCTGTCAGTCATATACACTGATTTAAAAACGAATAAACGCTTACTAATAATACCAAAATGTCTATAGCATCTACTATGTGTGTTGTGGAAATTATTTTCTGGATTCTGTGTATTGATTCTTATCCCACCTCCAGACTCGTGGTATATGTATAAAGTCACTAACTGTAGGCCTATGATTGAGGAAGTCAAGGCCTCACTAGCAATGGAAAGCAGTCCCAGACAGTGCAATGAGTAATCTTTTCAGGACAAGGGATAGGAGGCACCATTTTTATTTTCAGAAAGGAGGACAGGTTCACTTTAATACAACACAATTTTTAGCTGAGCCAAGAAGAGATACTTACCAGCACCCATCAGTGTAATGCCCTGTACACACGGTCGGACTTTCCGATGGAAAATGTTAGATCGGATCATGTTGTCGGGCTCCATCTGACTTTTTCCGTCGGAATTTCAAACACACAAATTTTGAGAGCTGGATCTAAAATTTTCTGACAACAAAATCCCATCATTTAAATTCCGATCGTGTGTAGAAAATTCAGACGTACAAAGTGCCACGCATGCTCAGAATAAATTACGAGATGAAAGCTATTGGCCTCTTTATAGTTCTGACATACGTGTTGTACGTCACCTCGTTCTGAACGATCGGATTTTCCGACAACTTTGTATGACCGTGTGTATGCAAGACAAGTTTGGGCCAAAATCTGATGGATTTTGTCATCGGAATGTCCGACCATGTGTATGGGGCATTAGACTATGTATGTGGGTTTAGACCACAATATCTTGGAACTGCTTTTTAAGCAACAATTGCAGAAAAATCTTCTATTCTTAGGTGTAGAAGCAATAATCTGGATGAGGAATTTTTACCTCCACATACTTGGACCATATGCATCAGCAGACAAAGGAAAGTGGTGACTTTCCACATCCCAAAGGATGTGTAGGCCATAGAGCCAAGCAGTAGTATGAGTCTGAGTCTGGTAAGTTTATAGTTTAGAAAGGGTTTGAGCACATATTTGCCCAAAAAGGGTAATAAAGTAGAGCTGCACTATTCTGGCTAAAATGAGAATCAAAATTTTTGTTTGCTTAGAAGATAGATCACGATTCTCGTGGAGTAAAACATCATCTTTCACATTAAAACAAAAAAAAAAATTGGGCTAACTTTACAGTTTTTTTTTATTATTCATTGAAGTGTATTTTTTCTCCAAAATTGTGTTTGAAAGACCACTCGACAAATACAGTGTGACATAAAATATTGCAGCAATTGAGATTTTATTCCCTAGGGTCTCTGCTAAAATATATATAATGTTTGGGGGTTCCAAGTGATTTTAACTTAAGAAACAAGTATCAGAAAAAGATTTAGACTTTAAGTGGTTAAACTTCCTGCATTTACATGTTGTTAAAAACTTGGCAGACTGCCTGGCTTTTTTTTCTTTACACACAGAAGTTTCTCCCTTTGATCTAAGAAGGAAGAGTTAGTTACAAGGTTTCATGCTAAAAACTTGGCAGACTGCCTGGATGTTTTCTTTTGACAGTGAGTGAGCAGATAAGTCTCTCCACTTGTTATATGAAAGAATCGGCAAGCTCTGCAACAGAGATTGTCAGGGGGGGTGAATCGAGGTCACAATTATTTTAACAATTAATTGTGCAGCTCTATAATAAAGTCCAAAATCTTGGAAAATAATTCTCATGTCATGTACACCTGCATGTTTGGAGACAGCTCAGCAGAACTGTGGCACTGCAATTGCAATACCTCTGTAGGTTTACTTACCTTCTGCATTTGCCAGCTGCACATATTTAGCAATTTTGTTGGTCCTTCTTGTTCTGTTCAGGCTCGGGGATATATGAGAAAAAACCCTATGTAAACTTCAAGTCAAAACTTGTGGCTTACACAGTGCTAAGGACTCAATGAATGGAACTTGTTAAAATTGCAGCAGACATAATCTGGAGCAGCTGTGCATAGTAACCAACTTCTATCTTCAACTTGTTCAGTTAAGCTTTGAAAATTAAAACTAGAAGCTGATTGGTTGCCATGAACAGCAGTTCCAGTCTTAGTAAATTCTCCTCTTTCTCACCATGTGAAAGAACTGAGTGCCCGAGTGTTCAATCCTCAAGCAACAGTTCTCCACATTGGAGGAAGAGCAGTAAAGCTGGCCATATACCAGTAGACCCTTAATACCCAATTCAATGTAAAACCTATTTACCCTTAAAACTGCCTCCTCCCCCTTCCTAACACCTATTCTGGCTAACCTGTGTAAGAAAGATCTGTACACTTACCTATTCTCAAGCCACTCCAGTCCGGTCAAGTGACCTGCCCTGTGTTAGCTAGCATGACTGCAGAGGATAGGGGAGAGTGCTCCCACAACAGTTGATAATGCCTGGGAGAGTGTCTCACCCATAGGCTTTAATGACCCGTCAGCCATCAGCGTTCCCTTCTCTCCCCTGCAGCCGCTGTTGGCTGACAGAGGGGGGGGGGGTCGATCACATACCTGGACCGGAGTAGCCTGGAAAAAACAAAATATACACATCTTTCTTCCACAAGATAGTTAGTATAGGTGTTGGGAAGGGGGGGGGGGGGGTGACAGTTTTAGGTTTTGCCTGGAATTCCACTTAAAAAATTCACCCAGGCCTGCTACTTGAATGGAATCCAAGACCTATTAAGCAGGGTTAGTTAGTGCTTAGCATAAGCGCATTACAATGTATGTTTTTTCCCCAGTGAAAACCACATTCAAAGTTAAGCTGACCATAGAGGGACAGAAATTCTACAGAATCAGTAGGAACTGGCCAAATTTAGATCCATCTATGGGCAGGCTGATTGTACTATCGATTGACTTCCAAACAACTAGCCTTTCAGGTTTTTTTCTGTACAATCACTGCCACTGGCTACTTCTGACAGTAGTGATTATTGTATTCTGATGATAAGGAAATCTCCTGCTGTCAGAATACAATAGCACAGCGGGAGGGATTGAAGGAAAAATAATTGCATGGTGTATTCAGCTTTAGAATTTTGTTAATTTGAGAAACGTTTTCCATCAGGCTCCTTCTAATCTTCTTGAAAACGATAATGGATTTGACCCAACTAACCAGTAGAAAATCAAATGAACTTTCCAAAAACTGAAAGTTTTGAACAAAGTTCTACTGGTATATGATCAACTTAAGTCACTTACTCCCCCACACCCAGAGGTTCTATGTGTGTCACATCACGTTCTTGGATAAAAAGAACTGCAGGGGAGCAAGGGAAAATATAAACAGCTGTGAGGGGCAGCATTTCAAGAGAGCCTGTTTTTGCGCTCTATATAAAGAGCAAGTTTGCTTGACTGCTAAGAAGCATAGGCTCATTTATGACCATGTAATAAACCAAATAAACATTGCCCCCCAAAAAGACATGGTTATTGAACTTTCCAAATGTACCAAATAACAATGCTAGTCGCAGTTATACTGTGAGCACCCATAAAACATAAACTCACATCTCGCAGTCTAATGCTGTGTACACACGAACGGAATTCTCATTGGAAAAAGCTCTGATGGTTTTCCTGTCGGAATTCTGACAGAATTCTGCTCAAACTGTCTTGCCTGCACACGGTCAGATCAAATTCTGACCGCCAAGAGCACGGTGACATACAACGGGACTAGAAAAAGAGAGTTCAATACCTAGTAGCCAATAACTTCCATCTCGTAGTTGAATCTGAGCATGCGTGAGTTTTTGCGCATCGGAATTGCATACACACGGTTGGAATTTCCGATAGAAAGTTTTTCCATCGGGAAAATTGAGAAAATGCTAACAAAATTTTAGCTGGCGGGAATTCGGGCAGCTAAATTCCGATGGAGCATACACACGGTCGCATTTTATGATGAAAATCTCTCATCGCTCTTTTGCTAGCTGAAATTCCGATCGTATGTACTGCCCAGTACTGCCAGGCAGGCATTAGGCTGATCCCAGAATGTAACTTTTATCTTTGTAGCTAATCCTGAGGGAGACACTTAACTTCCCTTTTAGGTTCACACCCACAGTGATGCCATGCTTCCAGCTTTTCCCTAAAGGAGGTCTAAGGGGGCCTTCATGACTGCTGAGAAGCATAGACTCATTTATGATCAACTAATAAACCAATACCTTTCCCCCCAAAAAGACACAAAGCTGATTACATTAGAAATAGGACAAAACCACAGTTATTGAACTTTCCAATGTACCAAACAATAACACCCATATACAAGCTCTCCAAGATAGAACTTTCCAAAATATGTCAGACACTGGCCGATTCCAAGCCTCTCATTTCTTGATGTCCAGAGGGTGGCCCCCGGTAACTACCCTTACGAATCCCTCATGCCACTTTAATTTAGACTTTTGGAGAGCTCTCCAACTCCATCAAATCCTACATTCCTTGCCATCCCCGACTAACTTTCGCCAACCACTCACTACCCTTCAGGAATACTGTACCGAAGATGGCATATTACCACACGTACTTTCCATTAACTATAAATTACTGATCACGCCCCCAGACAATTTCCAACTACCTTGCCTAGTTCAATGGGAGCAAGATCTCAACAGTACTTTCTCTGTAAACCAATGTAACACTATCCTTTGTTTCATATATAAATCCTCCATATGAAGAAGATACAAGAAAATAACTTTAAAATTTGGACAAGATAGTATCCTACACCATCACAACTGCATAGATTCTTTCCAATGACTACTGATCGCTGCTGGAGATGCCAGGAGGGATAGGGGACGCTTCTGCATATTTTTTGGCCATGTCCCAAACTCAAACAATTTTGGAAGGAGGTTTCGAAAAAACTATCCAAAAATTCACAGAGCGATCGATCCCGGATGACCCAGCCTTTTTTCTTCTCCACACCTCCAATATTCCAGCAAAAACTTACAAGAAATCTGTTATCCGTCACCTTTTTTATGCCACCAAAACATGTCTTCCTCTCTTCCTGTCTTGGAACAGTCCACAGCCACCGACCATTGGTCTTTGGCTTAAAAAAGTTGAAGAAACAAACAAAATGAAAGACCACATTCTCTCGTCTAGGCACCAACATGAGCGATATTCCAAAACTTGGACTCTATGGAACATGTTTGTCTTCTCTGCAGAGGGACAAGGCCCTCCTTGAATATGATACAGCAGACTAAACCCCTCCCTGATTCCCCCTCTCCCCCTCCTCTTGCCCTTCCTCATCCTCTTCTTCCTTTTTCTCTCTCTTCTCTCCAGTTTAAATCTTTTCTTCCTTTTTCCTATTCTACTAAAAATCAATCTAGACAGTTTCAGGTGTTTTGTCATGCTTCACAATATGCTGGGCTCTCTTCAACCTTAAGGCAATGAGACAAATTAATGCTTAATTTTAATCTTACTTAGATAATACATGTACTGTAGGTTATACTCTTGGTTTTGGTGTGTTAACTACACACTTTTTCAATAGAAAAAAAACTACATCCTGCATACAATTTTCTTTTGTAGCATGCTATTTATCCTTTCTTACCGCAGTTTTTTCTGATGCTGTGAAATTCGTCTTTTGAATAAATAAAAGATTTGCAAAAGAAAAAAACATAAACTCTCATAGTCTAAGAGGCCTGTCCTTACCATCAGTGCCAAAGAGGCATTAGACTGACCCCAAAAGTTAACTTGAGGGCACAGACCATAAAGCAACGTCAATTGCTGGCAAGGTCAAAACTGCCAATAAAGCTGCGACAAAACATCACAATGTGACCGGGGGTGGGGAGGATGGGTGTATGGATGGTCAACTATTGTGACAGCTGAATCTCCTCAGAGTATCATTCTTGCTGACACAATGGGGCACTATTCCTCCAACTGACACCATCAAAAGGGAACAATTCTTTCCATTGACAACAACGATGGGGCACTAGTTTTTCCACTGACACCAAAGATATGGTAATGTTTACTCCCACTGGATACCTGGACATTTCTACTCTCAATGGCCCTAGTCCGACCCTCCTTAAGTGTGAAGAACAGTAAACTGACCCTTTGTTTAGAAAGTTTGGAGACCACTGCTTTAGTGGATTGGGGTACCATTCAAAATGAATGGCTTTGCAAAAACATGCAAAAACATGCATTGTAGTAAAGCACACATTATTGCAATGCAAGAATGTAAATGGACCTGTACTGTACATCCTTAAACCAGCTGAGGGCATCAATAAAAAGTGTAAGAGGTTAATAATCAAAATAAATGGTAACAACCATGTTTTTGTTATGTTTTACTTTTGTAGCTCTCTTTTGGGGGATATGTGAAATGACCCTCCCCAAACAAGACACTGTAAACCTGTAAGTAGATAAGAGAACCAGAACCTTCATTACATGGAAGAGTGGGTTAATAAAGTTGGCAGGGTGCCTCCATCCAGGACAGGACCTCTGTAAATAGAGGGGATTCCCTTTTTTGGCACATTAACCAGTAATCTAATCAAAATATTAGGGAGCAGAGGAACTGCTGCTACCAGCATATAGCATTTACCATAAGTACTGTACATAGATGCACACCAGTATGGAAATAATACAAGCTTTGTATAATAAAAGATTAATAATGGTACATACATTCAATGTACAAATGGGTATTGTTTGCAAAGGGAATGATAGTAGTCCTGGCGGAATTGTGCACATATACTCAGGTATATATAGTTATTATTGAGATACCTCCAGATGAATGCAGCAAAGTTCAGTTGCAGGGGCCCCTGAGGATGATCGTAATGGGGCATCTGTCTTTGTGTTGCAAATCTGAAGACAAGATCAGCAGTGAAGAGAAGCTCCTCCTACTGTTGTCCAACCAGCCTGGAATGCAGATTCTCACCAGCTGAAACTGTAGTGTGGCACTGCAACTCAGGTTGTCTATCTACTCTGCACTTAGTCCCCAGTACTGTCTAATCTATCATGCAACCAGATGCAGCCATCGGATGTCTAACTTGGCTCTAGCCTATGCTGGTTGTTGAGCCCTAAGCTAAAACTAACTATAGAATCCCATGGACAGAGTTAACTAAAATAACAGGAACTGCATATAAATTCTATTGCAATAAACCAGCTCACCTAATAATATACTGGAAGGTGACCACTACATACATTAGCACAAACCTAGCTATCTGCCACTGTGCTTGTGAGATAATAAAAATAGGGAAGATAGAAAGGTAACAGCACTCTCTGCAGGGGAAACCCAATCCATACATCAAATCCACCCACAGCTGCCTGAGCTTTATGTATCCCATCACACTCCAACATCATAAACAGTAGAAATAACCGGCAACACTGAAATCCTTAACCACTTAAGGACCGCCGTATTGCCATTGTACGTCATCACAATGGCACAGGCAGGCACAAGCACGTACATGTACGTGCCTGCCTTCCAGCGGGTGGGGGGTCCGATCGGACCCCTCCCGCTGGATACGGCAGTCCGTTTCCCTCCGGGAGCGATCCGTGATGAGGGGATGGCCGTTGGTTTCTGGCCACCCCCTCTCGATCGCTCCTGGCCAATGACGAACTTCCTCCCACTGTGTATTGTTTACACAGGAAGGAGGAAGTGATGTCATTCTCCTCGGGGCGGTCTTTTTGACCGGACTATGAGGAGAAGACTAAAAGTAAGTGCACCAAAACACTACACTGACACATAGGTACACATATGTACACAAACCCCCCCCCCGATCCCCCCCCCGATCGCTGATCGCTGCATCAGTGTCGCTACTGTCGCTAGGTAGCTAGTTATTTTTTTAGGTTCACCGCCAGGTTTTTATAGCGCTAGGTACCCCGATATACTACCCAATAATAGTTTTAACATCCTGATTGCCCCTAGTTAACCCTTTCACCCCCTTTTGCCAGTGTCACTAAGCGATCATTTTTCTGATCACTGCATCAGTGTCGCTACTGTCGCTAGATAGCTAGTTATTTTTTTAGGTTCACCGCCAGGTTTTTATAGCGCTAGGTACCCCGATATACTACCCAATAATGGTTTTAACCCCCTGATTGCCCCTAGTTAACCCTTTCATCCCCTTTTGCCACTGTCACTAAGCGATCATTTTTCTGATCGCTGCATTAGTGTCGCTACTGTCGCTAGGTAGCTAGTTATTTTTTTAGGTTCACCGCCAGGTTTTTATAGCGCTAGGTACCCCGATATACTACCCAATAATGGTTTTAACCCCCTGATTGCCCCTAGTTAACCCTTTCACCCCCTTTTGCCACTGTCACTAAGCGATCATTTTTCTGATCGCTGCATTAGTGTCGCTACTGTCGCTAGGTAGCTAGTTATTTTTTTAGGTTCACCGCCAGGTTTTTATATCGCTAGGTACCCCGATATACTACCCAATAATGGTTTTAACATCCTGATTGCCCCTAGTTAACCCTTTCACCCCCTTTTGCCAGTGTCACTAAGCGATAATTTTTCTGATCGCTGCATCAGTGTCGCTACTGTCGCTAGGTAGCTAGTTATTTTTTTAGGTTCACCGCCAGATTTTTATAGCGCTAGGTACCCCGATATACTACCCAATAATGGTTTTAACCCCCTGATTGCCCCTAGTTAACCCTTTCACCAGCGATCACAGTATAAGTGTCACTGGTGACGCTGGTTAGCCAGTTAGTTATTTAGGTTCCCCGTCAGGTTTTTATATAGCGCCAGGGACCCCCATATACTACCTAATAAAAATTTGAACCCCCTGATTGCCCCTAGTTAACCCTTTCACCACTGATCACCGTATAAGTGTTACGGGTGACTCTGGTTAGTTTGCTTTTTATAGCATCAGGGCACCCACCATTTATTACCCAATAAAGGTTTAACCCCCTGATCACCCGGCGGGTGATATCAATTAGGTTTTAGGGTCAGCGTCTGCGTCGCCCCAGGCAGCGCTAGGTTAGTGCCAGTACCGCTAACACCCACGCGCAAAGCATACACCTCCCGTAGTGGTATAGAATCTGAACAGATCAATATCTGATCTGATCAGATCTATACTAGCGTCCCCAGCAGTTCAAGGTTCCAAAAAAACGCATTGTTAGCGGGATCAGCCCAGATACCTGCTAGCACCTGCGTTTTGCCCCTCTGCCCAGCCCACCCAAGTGCAGTATCGATCGATCACTGTCACTTACAAAACACTAAACACATAACTGCAGCGATCGCAGAGTCAGGCCTGATCCCTGCGATCGCTAACAGTTTTTTTGGTAGCATTTTATATTTAAATCCGGAAGGCAGTGCTTGGTTTTCGGGGTCCCGTACGTGGCTAGGCTCCCAAAAAGTCCCCCACATGTGTCATTATTCAATACCTTGGGACAAAAAAAAAATATTCAATGGTCTCAACATGGCCCTCAGCAAATAGCTTGGGGTGTCTACTTTCCAAAATGGGGTCATTTGGGGGGGTTTTGTGCCATCTTGGCATTTTATGGCCTTCAAAACTGTGATAGGTAGTGATAGGTAGTGAGGAGTAAAATAAAAAATGTATGCCCTTAGAAATCCTGAAGGCGGTGCTTGGATTTCGGGGTCCCCTACGTGGCTAGGCTCCCAAAAAGTCCTACACATGTGGTATCCCCGTACTCAGGAGAAGCAGCAGAATGTATTTTGGGGTGTCATTTCACATATGCCCATAGCATGTGTGAGCAATATATCATTTAGTGACAACTTTGTGCAAAAAAAAAAAAGTTTGTAATATTCCCGCAACTTGTGGCAAAATATAAAATATTCCATGGACTCAACATGCCTCTCAGTAAATAGCTTGGGGTGTCTTCTTTCCAAAATGGGGTCATTTTGGGGGGTTTTGTGCTATTTTGGCATTTTATGGCCTTCGAAACTGTGATAGGTAGTGAGGAGTGAAATCAAAAATTTGCACCCTTAGAAATCCTGAAGGTGGTGATTGGTTTTCGGGGTGCCGTGCGCAACTAGACTCCCAAAAAGCCCCACACAAGTGGTATCCCCATACTCGGGAGAAGTAGCGGAATATATTTTGGGGTGCAATTCCACATATAACCATGGCATGTGTGAGCAATATATCATTTAGTGACAACTTTTTTTTTTTTTTTGTCATTATTCAATCCCTTAGGACAAAAAAAAAAAATATTCAATGGGCTCAACATACCCATCAGCAATTTCCTTGGGGTGTCTACTTTCCAAAATGGGGTCATTTGGGGGGGAGTTTGTACTGCCCTGCCATTTTAGCACCTCAAGAAATGAGATAGGCAGTCATAAATTAAAAGCTGTGTAAATTCCAGAAAATGTACTCTAGTTTGTAGACGCTATAACTTTTGCGCAAACCAAAAAATATACGCTTATTGACATTTTTTTTACTAAAGACATGTGGCTGAATAAATTTTCCCCTCAATGTATGACTAAAATTTAGTTTATTCGATTTTTCTTATAACAAAAAGAAGAAAATATCTTTTTTTTTCAAAATTCTCGCTCTTTTTCCATTTATATCGCAAAAAATAAAAATCGCAGAGGCAATCAAATACCATCAAAAGAAAGCTCTATTTGTGGGAAGAAAAGGACGCAAATTTCGTTTGGGTGCAATATTGCATGACCGCGCAATTACCAGTTAAAGCAGCGCAGTGCGAAATTGGAAAAAGACCTCTGGTCCTTAAGGTGTTTATTGGTCCGGGGCTGAAGTGGTTAAAGTGTAGTTTATTGGTACATCAGAGTGACAATAAAACAATAGAACTGACGCGTTTCGACAGAAGCCTTAGTTTTAGCTAGCTTGAAAGATATGGCAATATATATATATATATATATATATATATATATATATATATATATATATATATATATATACAGACTACACCTTTAAACAATTAGCATATTTAATTGATACCACAAATCATTGAAGTGGATGGTGACCTGTTTTTGTGAAAAAAGAAAAGGGGATTTAAAATGTTGAGCCAAAAATAGGAAAAAGTGTGAAAGAAAATAATGTCAATTACTGCATGAGATGTTGAACATTATTCTTCCAAAATAAAAGGAACAAAGAAAAAATATACATTGGTCAAATATACATAGTGATTATAGCACAATATAAGAGCAAAATAAATGACAGAACTGCTCTTGTAATCAAATATGAGCAATTGACCAGAAGTGGCAAGAAGGAGGGATAAAAAACAGGCAAAGAAGGAACTCATTAGGAACAGGGGACAAGTACAAAAACAAATATATATTGGATGGTATTATTTGAGGAAAAGATCCACATCCCATCTGTGGTTCATGCATGTAGGGATGCGTATCCCCAATAGAAAAAAACCACTTGACTTCCTGTTCCAAGAGGCCTTTGTGCATGTCTCCTCCACGTACCAACATTCTGATTTTTTGAACTGCAGAAAAAGAGAAAGAAGTCATGTTACCGTCATGTGTACATTTAAAGTGTTTTGATACATTGGACATCCTTCTCTTATTACTATAGGCTACTGCATTGTAATATTTGCTAATCTTTATGCGAAGGGACCTGGTGGTACATCCTACATATTGTAATTTACAAACATCACACTCTATCATGTAAACCACATGTTTTGTATTACAATTTATAACGTCCTTAATAGTTAATACTTTACCATTGTGGTATGAGGCGATGGAAACAAATGGTGTGGGGAGGATGACAACTGGAAGCCAGGAGTAAAGAATTTCCTGCAGTAGATTTTCATTCTAGTGGGTGAGTTCATTAGGGCCAAACGCAATTGTTCTACTCCAGAAAGCTTCCAACAAGAATGTTCCATTATCTCAACATGTTTGAGTAATAGAGGCGACCAAGAGTGGCACATTAATAGAGCCATTACCATTGCCTCAGAGAAGTATAGGAATAGTCTAACCCATAACAGGAATAAAACTATTGGGTCCTCAAAAAATATTAAAAAGAATAGGGACAAGCATTCTATTACCTTTACACCACCTTCTCTAAAAAATTTAATCAGATTAGGCATATTGTCAACAAACATCTCCCTATTCTTTATGGTGACAAGGACCTAATAGATGTGCTTTCTAATGGTTGTGACTTCTCTTGCCGTCGTGCCCTAAACTTAGGAAATTCTTTGTCGCCTAATTTGTATCAACCCACTACTATTACCAAAACTTGGCTTACTACTAATGGCTAGTATAGTCTGAATACTTGTAGGTATTGCGATAAACATAATAGAAATCACAAGTCTATCACCTCATACCACATAAAGTATTTCCTATTAAAGACTTGATTCTAATACGAAACATGTGGTTTAGTGATAGAGTGTGATGTTTGTAAATTACAATATGTAGGATGTACCACCAGGTCCCTTTGCATTAGAATTAGCAAGCATTACAATGGAGTAGCCTATAGTAATGACAGAAGGATGTCCAATGTATCAAACCACTTTAAATGTACACATGACGGTAACATGGATTCTTTCTCTTTTTCTGCAGTTCAAAAAATCTGAATGTTGGTACGTGGGGGAGACATGCACAGGGTCTCTTGGAACAGGAAATCAAGTGAATTTTTCTGCTGGGGATACGCATACCTACAGGCATGAACCACAGATGGGATGTGGATCTTTTCCTCAAATAATTCCATCCTATATAAAAAAAAAAATTGTCCCCTGTTCCTAATGAGTTCCTTCTGTGCCTGTCTTTTATCCCTCCTTCTTGTCACTTCTGGTCAATTGCTCATATTTGATTTAATTTTCTAATAGCAGTTCTGTCATTTATTTTGCTCTTACATTGTGCTATCGTCGCTATGTATATTTGACTAATATACTGTATAGACTGTATACAGTATATTAGTTTGTAGACTGTATATGTTTTCTTTCTTCCTTTTATTTAGGAAGAATAATGTTCAACATCTCATGCAGCAATTTCCATCATTTTCTTTCACACTTTTTCCTATTTTTGGCTCAACATTTTAACTCTCCTTTCTTTTTTGGCAAAAACAGGTGTAGTCTCCATCCACATCAATGATTTGTAGTATCAATTAAGTATGCTAATTGTTTAAAGGTGAAGTATGTGTAGGTATATATCTTGTCATATTTGTTTCAAACTAGCTACGACTAAAGGCGCGTACACACGGGCGGATTGTATGGCCTACTTAGTCCGTCATACAATCCGACGGACAGTCCGTCATACTTTCGAATGAACGGACTTGACCACACACGGATGCACAAACAGTCCGTCGAAAGCTTGCCCGATGACGTGTACAGCACGTACGACGGGACTAGAAATAGGAAGTCCAATACACAGCAATGCAACCTTTCACCCTGTAAATCCTTTCTGAGCATGCGCCATTCTTAGTCCGTCGAACTAGCCTACTGACGAGCGGATTGTCCGCTGAAACCAAAGTATGACGGACAGTATTACGGAAATTCCGAAATACTTAGTACGCCAGACTGCACGCTGAAAAAGTCAGCTGAAGCCCACACACGAGCGGACTGTCCGCTGAAATGTGTTTCGACAGACTAAGTTGGCCATACAGTCTGCCCGTGTGTACGCGGCTTAAGCCTTCTGCCGAAACGCGTCAGGAAATTGTTTTATTGTCACTCTAATGTACCAATAAACGACACTTCAAGGATTTCAGTGTTGCTGGCTCTTTCTACTGTTTATAATAAAAATAGGACAGAGATGCTCCGTTTGTCACAAGGATTTAGATATGCACTCATAAAGCTATGGACAGCTGCAGTTAAATTATTGGAACATTGGAATATTTGCATAATAGTCTCTTCTGCTCTAGATTTAGCAGCAGGGACAGGACATGACTCTTTCCCACTTTCTCCATTTCTTACTTCTGGGGTTTTTCAATGCTGGCCTCCCAAGGACTGTAAGTGCTAATACATAATTATACATAACACTGTGATATTTGCAGCTAACAGTAGAGGGCAGCAGATCATTACACATCTCTCCATTAATATGACATGTTTCCTTTGTTATAAAAGAATGTACCTGGCGGTGATCCCGAGTCTGGCTCGGGTTGGGATTTTACTATCATAAGCGGTAACCCAGAGCCAGACTCAGGATCGTATCGCTGGATATAGAGAGGACACGCAGAAGTTACTTACCTTGTCCCCTGGATCCAGCGATGTCCTCCACACTGTGTGATCGAGCTGTCCTCCGCTTGATTCACACAGTACCGAATGCCGCCGAGCTCCGTTCCCTGCGACGTTACGGCGCACGGGAGCGGAGATCGGCGCCAAATTCAAAAAAGTAAAAGTACACAAAACACACACAGTACTGTAATCTTACAGATTACAGTACTGTTTAAAAAAATACACACCCCCTTTGTCCCTAGTGGTCTGTGCAATACCCTGCATGCACTTTTATATTATAAATACTGTTTTTTTCTGCCTGGAATTTGGAGATTGTCCATAGCAACCAAAAAGTGTCCCTTTTTTTGGTGTTTTAGGATTTGATTATATTATTGAATAATTTTTATTATTATTTATTATATTATAAACTTTATCATACCTGGGATGTCTACTAGACTCTGGTTTGAAAAGATTTAAGAGAGTTATTCCTAAGAATTACAGGACTACAATATAAAACGCCAAATTTCCATGCAAAATAATTGTACCGCTTTCAGCACCTAAAACCAGAACGAATCATACCGCCAGGGAGGTTAAATCTGTGTATTTGTCTCAATGTGTTAAATTCTTTCAGTTATTAAAAACTGTACCAAAACAATGTCCAACTGCTAGAAGACAGGTAGACCCCACTCCTTCGGAGCCTGCCAAAGCTGTTTCTCCAAGTACATGGTGAGGGCTCTCCCAAAGAGAGATCCCTGCTTGTGAAGAAGAAAAAGACCAGAGGGCCACAGATCCTCTCACTGACATCAAAGCAGGCCCTGAGAAATCTGCTCCCTGCAAAAAGAACCAAACATATCCAGAAGCATAAAAATGCAGCGCTAGAATAAAAAAAATAAAAAAAAACAAAAAAAAAAAACACCTCGTGGAAAGAAGTGTTACTACAACACAAGAAAATAAATATGATAAGTGGCGTAGCAAAGCCACACCAAATAAGAACAAGTGCACTCAATATAAGTGGAAAAAATAGTTGTGAGCCGTGACATAAAAAACCAAAAAGTTCTGATAATGGATGAAAAAATGGCTTGGAACTAAACCAAGACCATATATAAAACAATAGTCTCTGTAATCCTAGATGGTCACTTCACGAGATTGGACGGTGTCTTGGTACAGCCGAGTTTTACATCACCTGGATGCAAGGATTGCTGTCTATCGCAATTTGATGTCTGAATGACTCACCACTAAGGTGTGTGGGTCCACACCTTCGGGTAAGCGTACCCATTACCTCTCCTGTTTACATTCAGTGTGCTGTGGTATCTGTATGAAGGGTGGCATCCAGCTGGTGGTTTCCTTACTCCTGGGTACTGGACATGTGGCATCGCGACTAGTTCTGGCTACTCTCTACTGTGAGGTGACCATCTAGGATTACAGAGACTATTGTTTTATATATGGTCTTGGTTTAGTTCCAAGCCATTTGTTTCATCCATTATCAGAACATTTTTGTTTTTTATGTCACGGCTCACAACTATTTTTTCCACTTATATTGAGTGCACTTGTTCTTATTTGGTGTGGCTTTGCTATGCCACTTATTATATTTATTTTCTTGTGTTGTAGTAACACTTCTTTCCACAAGGTGTTTTTTTCATTCTAGCACTGCATTTTTTGGTTATTATGTTTTATGCAATTGTATTATTGTTAATGCTGGCTGCTATATTTTTGTTTTGATTTTCTGGTAGCGCAGTTATAATTTTATTTTAATAGAAATATATATTTAACTTTTTTAGTACTCATACCTTAATAGTTTAAAAAAAAGACTTATTTTCTATTTTTTTGCTGTTTTTCCAGCAGTAATCTGCATACCACTCATTGACTCAGAAAGTACTGGTCAGCACCATGGCTAGGGAACTACAATGTCAGCAATGGTAATCTTTTATATGAGTTTTCTTTAAAACAAAGGCAAGCACATAAAATGAGTGGGGAGGTAAACATAGCTAGTAGTTAATGGGACAAGGAAGCTGCTTGGATAAGTTTGGAAATGTTTTCACCATTACAGAACATGTCCAGTTGAAAGTGACTAGGGGTCACCATACAGTGGCTTGAAAAAGTATTCACACCCCTTGACATTTTTCATATTTTGTCATGTTACAACCAAAATCGTAAATGTATTTTATTGGGATTTTGTGCAAAAGACCAACACAAAGTGGCACATAATTTAAAGTGGAAGGAAAATGTTTAATGTTTTTTCAATTTTTTTTTTACAAATAAATACCTGAGGTGTGGTGTGCATTTGTATTCAGCCCCCTTTACTCTGATACCCCTAACTAAAATCTAGTAGAACCAATTGCCTTCAGAATTCACCTAATTAGTAAATAGAGTCCACCTGTATGTAATTTAATCTCGGTATGAATATAGCTGTTCTGTTAAGCACTCAGAGGTTTGTTAGAGAACCTTATAAACAAACAGCATCACAAAGTCCAAGGAACACACCAGACAGGTTAGGGATAAAGTTATGGGAAACTTTAAAGCATGGTTTTGTTCTAAAAAAAATCCCAAACTTTGAACATCTCACGGAGCAACTTTTCAATCCATCATCTGAAAATGGAAAGAGTATGGCACAACTGCAAACCTACCAAGACATGGCTGTCCACATAAACTGACAGGTTGGGCAAGAAGAGCATTAATAAGAAAGCAGCCAAGAGGCCCATGGTAACTCCGGAGGAGCTGCAGAAATCCACAGCTCAGGTGGGAGAATCTGTCCACAGGACAACTATTAGTCGTGCACTCCACAAATCTGGCCTTTATGGAAGAGTGGCAAGAAGAAAACCATTGCTGAAAGAAAGCCATAATAAATCATGTTTGCAATTTGTGAGAAGCCATGTGGGGGACACAGCAAATATGTGGAAGAAGATGTTTTGGTCAGATGAGACCAAAATTGAACTTTTTGGCCTAAAAGTAAAACGCTATGTGTGGCGGAAAACTGAAGCCGCGTACACACGGGCAGATTGTATGGCCTACTTAGTCCGTCATACAATCCGACGGACAGTCGGTAGTTTCCGTACTTTCGAATGAACGGACTTGACCACACACGGATGCACAAACAGTCCGTCGAAAGCTTGCGCGATGACGTGTACAGCACGTACGACGGGACTAGAAATAGGAAGCCCAATACACAGCAATGCAACCTTCCGCCGTGTAAATCCTTTCTGAGCATGCGCCATTCTTAGTCCGTCGAACTAGCCTACTCACGAGCGGATTGTCCACGGAAACCAAAGTATGACGGACAGTATTACGGAAATTCCGAAATACTTAGTGCGCCAGACTGCACGCTGAAAAAGTCCGCTGAAGCCCACACACGAGCGGACTGTTCGCTGAAATGTGTTTCGGCGGACTAAGTAGGCCATACAGTCCGCCCGTGTGTACGCGGCCTAAAACTGCACATCACCCTGAACACACCATCCCCACCGTAAAACATGGTGGTGGCAGCATCATGTTGTGGGGATGCTTTTCTTCAGCAAGGACAGGGAAACTGGCAGAGTTGATGGGAAGATGGATATAGCCAAATACTGGACAATCTTAGAAGAAAACTCGTTAGAGTCTGCAAAGGACTTGAGACTGGGGCAGAGGTGCACCTTCCAGCAGGACAACGACCCTAGACATACAGCCAGAGCTACATCAGAATGGTTTAGATCAAAGCATATTCATGTGTTAAAATGGCCCAGTCAAAGTCCAGACCTAAATCCAGTTGAGAATCTGTGGCAAGACTTGAAAATTGCTGTTTACAGATGATCTCCATCCAATCTGACAGAGCTTGAACTATTTTGCAAAGAAAAATGGACAAAAATGTTACTCTCTAGATGTGCAAAGCTGGTAGAGAGATGCCCAAAAGACTTGCAGCTGTAATTTCAGTGAAAGGTGGTTCTACAAAGTATTGACTCAGGAGGGCTGAATACAAATGCACGCCACACTTTTCAGATATTTATTTGTAAAAACATTGGCAAACCATTTATAATTTTCCTTCTAATTTGGTCTATCACATAAAATTCCAATAAAATACATTCACTTTTTTGGTTGTAAAATGACAAAATGTGGAAAATTTCAAGGGGTATGAATACTTTTTCAAGACACTGCATGTATTACAATCCGGTCAAACATTCAACGTTAGATTTACCAAAATTATGTAGCGTCTCCATAATGTAAGCAATTCATTTCTTTATTCAATCATGCAGGCTCTTGCACTACACAGATTTTGCTAGATCTAAAGGGTACAATCAGATTGTAATGTGTGGTGACCCTAATGAAGAAATTTATCCCACAAGCCCCCTCTCCAAATCATCTATGGATAATGTATGGGGGGTATAAAATCCAAATCTTTTTAAACTTTTTTCCTTTATTTGTGAGCATCAGAGATGATTAGTTCAGACAGTGTAGATGTAAAAAAAAAATGTTCTGATTTAAGACTCCAGCTCACTGGATGTTTTCCAGAACATAAAACTTATCCAGGATATTTCCCATCAGAGTTGGAGCGAGGTCTCGAAATAAAACGAATGGCTTAATGCCCCAGTAAGGGTAGAAGAGCTCTGGCCGTCTCAAGACCGCCGATTTCACCACCTCTTCAGCACAGTCCTCTTTCGATGATGCTGTCATGGTTATTTTGTCACCCACTTTTTTTACGGCATTTTCTGAAATAAATGACATTATTGACACGTTAAAATTTCCATCACTCTCTAATATTTAAAAGCTACAAAGATGTAAGTGTT
Organism: Lithobates pipiens; assembly: GCF_037356315.1. NCBI lineage: Eukaryota > Metazoa > Chordata > Amphibia > Anura > Ranidae > Lithobates > Lithobates pipiens. The sequence continues at coordinate 38,021,440 of NW_027507790.1, read as the reverse complement.
AAAGCTGAACTCCAGAATAAGCATATATTTTATAAACACAAGTGGCCTATGTATTTTTAGTTAAATCTTAGTGTGCTTTGTATATTTCTTCCAGATCTGTGTAGTAATCCAGTGTAAAACTTTGCCTTTGTGTAGGAGCTTCCTGTAATAAAGACCAGTCACTGCTGCTCCCACTCATTGCACAGGGTGACTGGTCTAGTACTGCCCCCTTGTTCTGTTTCCACCCACTCCTGTAGCTTTCTGCAGGCAGTATGTAGTGGGCGGGGCCTTCTGGGTACCTCCCACGGCTTGGTTCTTTGCACAGATTACATGTAACACAGTGAAGATGTCACTGCTACTTTTACAAGTTAATATTTGGATCTGTGAACACAAAGATTATAGATTTATATCCTTTGTGACTATTTAGAAATATATTTAAATTAAATGTTCAATGCTCAGAGTTCAGTGGCGTTTATACGTTAAATTCTAAATACTACCAGGAATAATAAATAAGAATAATATAAAAACTCCCTAGAATCATTCAGATGGATATCATTTTTTCTTTTTGCTGACTGTTGATAAAAATTAAGAGTTTTTTCACACCACAATCTCTGTGTCTACTGTGCGTTTATGCATGAGCATTCACATGTGTTTTTGTGTGTTATGTGTGTTCATCACAGTTGTGGTTCTTCAATGCATATAATATGACAGTCAACTGAGCAACAATCTCACTCCCCACCAGGTCCACTGGTTTGTGAAAGAAAATTTAAATAATCTGGTCGGCTCTAGGGATGAGCTCCTGTGTGTTTGCATACTCCATGTGCAGAGCCCGCCAGGAAGTCGGCGCAGCGCTGCGCTAATCACAGGCAGTGAGACATTTTCCGATCTCTGCAGCCACGCATCGCACAGGATGTCTCACTGCCTGTGATTAGTGCAGTGCTGCGCCGACTTCCTGGCGGGCTCTGCACGTGGAGTATGCGAACACGCCAGAGCTCATCCTTAGTCAGCTCAGACAATTCAGAGGCATCTTAAAGTACTGAAACTCTTATTCTGAATATATACTGTATTTTTAATATTATATATTTTTTTAACGAAAAAACCCATAAGCCGCGCTAAATAGATACCAAGGCAAATACAACCAACTATTTGTGCAATGATATAAAAGTAAATGTTGAAATGAATATTAGTAAATACAACCAACTGTTTGTGCAAAATAAACAAATGAATATTAAAACAAATATTGTATGGGGTATAGCAACCCTATATGTGTATATGCATATACGTGATACAGAACATATAAGTATTAGGATTCCTGATCCCAAAAACCCACAAATGCTGATGGGCACATATAGTAGGAATCAGTGACACACACCTATTATAAAATATAAACACCCAATGTGTGAACAATGAGTCCGTATAAAAACAAAAAGGGGGGTAACGTAAGGCCCAGTAAGGGTCCTCTGAGTAAACACCACACTCTTCCTGGAAATCCAAATATGGGAGTAGTTGTATTCAATCCACCACCAACACACGATAAGATTTACTGCTTACCAGATATGAATGACCCCCCACTACAGAGGGTCACACGGGGCTTAATAGGAATGGACGTCACTTCCAACCACAAGATAAACGGGGTTCCTCGATGTCTTCCTGGATTCACTCTTTTTAGGAACTCTTGTGAAGAAAACTCACTCCCGGACACTCAACTCAGTAGTCCAAACAGACTCAGAGTCAGGGACATCAAAACCATAGGGGAAAGATGAAACTCAAAATAGTGTAAAACCCTTTTTATTTTAAAATTAAAAATATAAAAATACACTTACAAGCGTGTAAAAAAGAAAGCGCCTTAAGTCCGTGGCGCCGGCCGGACGCACACGGACAGACTCGTTCTCCTGGAACCCGTCACAAAACCGAGGTGATAAGTAGCGCACCGCTCAGCCCTACGCGTTTCGCAACAAAATTGCGTCATCCAGGGGGGTGGATTGAGTTTCATCTTTCCCCTATGGTTTTGATGTCCCTGACTCTGAGTCTGTTTGGACTACTGAGTTGAGTGTCCGGGAGTGAGTTTTCTTCACAAGAGTTCCTAAAAAGAGTGAATCCAGGAAGACATCGAGGAACCCCGTTTATCTTGTGGTTGGAAGTGACGTCCATTCCTATTAAGCCCCGTGTGACCCTCTGTAGTGGGGGGTCATTCATATCTGGTAAGCAGTAAATCTTATCGTGTGTTGGTGGTGGATTGAATACAACTACTCCCATATTTGGATTTCCAGGAAGAGTGTGGTGTTTACTCAGAGGACCCTTACTGGGCCTTACGTTACCCCCCTTTTTGTTTTTATACGGACTCATTGTTCACACATTGGGTGTTTATATTTTATAATAGGTGTGTGTCACTGATTCCTACTATATGTGCCCATCAGCATTTGTGGGTTTTTGGGATCAGGAATCCTAATACTTATATGTTCTGTATCACGTATATGCATATACACATATAGGGTTGCTATACCCCATACAATATTTGTTTTAATATTCATTTGTTTATTTTGCACAAACAGTTGGTTGTATTTACTAATATTCATTTCAACATTTACTTTTATATCATTGCACAAATAGTTGGTTGTATTTGCCTTGGTATCTATTTAGCGCGGCTTATGGGTTTTTTCGTTTTTATTTGCATGTATGTGACATAGCGAAAGCCGCAGCTGAATATCCTCACAGGATTTTCTTTATACATTCACACATTCACACATTCACATTTTTAACCTTAGCGCAGTTATTTTCTTTTTTTCTTTTGTATATATTTTTTTAACCAAGCAAACCAATTTATTATTGAGGATTGCCGTGTCCACATTTGTAATTGAGTTTACATCTGCTTTAAAGCTCCAGGAACTATATTTTCTGCATACTCCCACTAGACCAGCTTGGCCAGATGCAAGTATACATATTTTATATCTGGAGGGCTACCGGGGACGCCGCAAACCACCGCAGCAGCCCACAGCACACACAGAGAGAGCCCCGATCCCCAGAGTCCTGCGTGAACGCCAGCCCCCTGCCCACCCGCACTTGCTTGGCAGCTCCACCATTCATGGAACACCATGTATTTTTTTCCATGAACACAAGATATTCTCTGATTGAACAAGGGGAGATCATGATGCCTCTGCCCCTCCTCTTCACCTTATCTAATCATAGACATTTTATTCATTGAAAAAATGAATGGTGCCAAATGAGTGATCCCCTGTGAGTGCAGTAGGGTAGCCAGCCACACAGAACCCAAAACCACATGCAGCAGATGCCACCACAGCGGCTGACAGCACTCCCCAGAGGCCCCCCAAACATCAGACTTGGATGCTCATAGATGTAAAAATACAGTTCCCAGAGTTCAGCTTTAAGGATCTCTTTGTCAGTCATGAAAACAGAAAACAGCAATAACAATCTTGCGAGATCATACAATGACAAATTAGCCATCACACAGACTACACAATATCGTGCAGAGTGTGGCCTGGAAATATAGAAGACTTAAATATGTGGTTGCCTTGGAGTAATGGGTATTTTTAATATTAATTTTAAAGGACATACTCCAAAATTAGGAAAAAAGTGCCATATACATTTTCTTGTCTGTGCTAAAAATAAATTGTAGTAAAATGTTTGCATATACAGCATAGTCTGGAATATGCAAATGAGTTCCCCTTGCAAACCGCACAACACAATAGTTGGTATATAAATCATGGATTATCTCAATCTTTTTGTGTAGGAGCAATGAAATGTAAATGCAATGGGTGGTTTGTGGTCCTAAAAACTGCTCAGCGGCAACTGTAGAGTCTTGCTGGACCCCCAGAGGAGCTTGTTGAAGTTTAGAAAGGATGGGAGCGTCACACAAGCTTGTACAGACTTTTTATTTTGTAACAGCCCTACAGTAAGTAACATGTCTTAATCTTTAGCATATTTGTTGAAATGTCCTCTCCACTGGTGTTGAAGACTATAGCATTTTTGTATACAAAACACAAGAAGGTGTCAGTTTATCCATTTAAAGACTCATTCACTATGGACTTATGGACTATATATTGGTGGTCTTATCACCATCTGATTAGGACCTTACAGTATATACAACCCCAGCTGGAGTGTGCCAATAACTTGTGTTTGTTCTATATGCGCAGCACCATCTAGTGGCTGCACGAACCATGCATGGACATTGGAAAGGTGGCAATGGATGTAAGTATTCAGACTTATAAATCAATAAATATTCATTGTAATTTATACAAACTTGTTATAATTTTGTCTGGATAAACATGCACCTTGAAATATGAGATAAAGACTTGTTGAAATTATAAAAAGAATGACTATAGTAACCCAAAAGACAACTCTCTCACCTGTGTCAATGTATCCAAGAACAGCCACAGTGACAGAAACATTTTTCTTGCTTAGTGAAAATTCTCTGCGGAGGGAACTGTAAAAACCTTCCAAGGCAAATTTGGCTGCACAGTAGTTTGTGGTAAATGGAGCTCCGATTCGTCCTGTGCAGAGTGAAAAGAGTTTTACATCAAGTCCTAAACAACTAAACTTAGACAAAACTGCCTAATGTATCGTCTTTATTTTAACAATGAATTATTTTCTACAAGTTATCAAATACTTAGCCCTTGAACACACAGTCGGATATTCCGACGGAAATTGTCCGATCGGACCTTTTTGTTGGATAATCCAACCGTGTGTGGGCTCCATCGGACTGTTTCCGTCGGAATATCCAACAGACAAAGTTTGAGAGCTTGGCTATAAAATTTTCCGACAACATGATCCGATCGGACTTTATCCGATCGTTTGTAGAGAATTCCGATTGGACAAAGTGCCACGCATGATCAGATCAAATTCCGAGACCAAAGCTATTGGCTACTAGCCTGAACGTAGTTCCGTCCTAAATAAATTACGTCATCACGTTACGAACGATCGGATTTTCCGACAACTTTATCTGACCGCGTGTATGCAACACCAGTTTCGGACAAAATCCGATGGATTTTGTTGTCAGAATGTCCGACCATGTGTACAAGGGCTTAGAAAAATATATTTTCCCAAGCTTCATGGTAACATACAAACTAAACTGGGAAGAATAATGACAAAACGTAGGTTCTGTAAGGCCATGCCAAGGTTGGCACTCAGGACTGTTCTAAGATTTTTCACAGTTTTCCAGGCTGTAGAATCTGCCCTCCATATACCTCTAACTTAAACCAACCTAAACCCAAAAATAGAAATCCCTATCCCTTAAGTCAGCCACTTATTTTGAGTAAAACCCTCTTCTGTGCTAACAGCACCTATACATTAAGCCCTTATAGACTTGAATAAGGCTGTACTTAAAGAGGTGTACAGGGCATTAGGGTTCAATGTCCAGTTCTGCATCTTCTTTCTGTGTTTCCCAATTCACATACTCCCTCTTAGAAACCCCGAAACATACACTCTTCTTTTTTTTTCACAACAAAGTTTTTTTTTATTGAAAAAATTATGGCACATACAAAAATAAAGGGTATCAAATCTGTGACGAATGTGTGTTACATACTTTTCCTTTACAAGAGATCATTTGGTAAAATTTTCAAAGATATACATATAAGTAAGATATATCGCGGTTGGTACCAGTCATATACAAACATTTCCATATAACCACCTGTTGTGTCGTTTAAGGCCTCCCCCAGGACACACATCAGTGCCCACCAAGAGTCTGTCCAGCTATATACATGTTGCAGAATTCTTAAGCCATCTGTCCCAAATGTTTTCATATTTGGAGGGGCAACCTCTATGGGTGTATATGAGTTTCTTATATGGCTGTACAGCATTAACCTCCGTTATCCAGTGTGAGATAGTAGGGGGATCTGGTCTCATCCACACTCTAGCAATAACTTTCTGCGCAGAGAACAGTGTTTCTTGTAAAAATAATTTAGTATATTTATTAGAATCAGGGTCCGGGAAGATTCCCAGAAGACATGGTTTTGGCTGAAGTGTTATGGGGGAGCCCATCGTGTCATGCATGAATCTCACCACCTGTGACCAAAACATCTGGATTTTGGGGCATTTCCACAAGAGATGAAAAAAGGTGCCAGTTTCTTGGGTACACATAGGGCAGGTATTGGAGTAATCACCTCTATACTTTGAAATTTTAAGTGGTGTGAGATATGCCCTGTGTGTTATAAAGATTTGGGTTAGTCGGTCAGAAAGTTTAGGAAATACCATTTTACATATGTCTAGTGCATCACTCCACTCATCATCTTCGATAGGCCCTATCTCCCCCTCCCACCTATTCTTTAGAGCATAAGACGTCACAGTCATTGGAGGAAGTGACAGCATAGTATAAAATTGTGAGATACGTTTTTTGGGGTCAGAGTTTTTTATGGCTTCCATCAATGGTTTGTTACCTAGACAGAGGTCATCTAGGGGAAATTGTGCACGAAATGCGTGGCGAAGCTGTAAAAACATACACTCTTCTAAATTATATATGGGATGTTGATGGCTAAAGATGATGATTTCCAACCTGATTCCTACACCAGAATAGGAAAGAGATCTATGCCACCTTTTCAGAGGAAGTCTGGCAAAAGCTTTTGTCTTTACTCATAATGTTACATTCTCTAGCAACATTTGGGAGATAAAGTACAAAATCCTGTCTATATATCTATAGTCTCAGGCCCCATATACAGCCAAAAAAAAAAAAAAAAGATATTAAGCCAGCACTCCTTTACTGAAAATCCTCCAGTACTCCCTGCATAACCTGATAACCTGTTGGGTAGATTTGGCCAATCTCGCCATGAGCATTGGGAGCTTTTAGCTGAGGGTTCAGATAAATGGGAACCATTCAGAACCAAGTGGAATGAATGGACATATTTTTCTTAATCTCTTATATAGTTTATTCTCCACAGATTTGATAACACATTCGCCTCTGTACATATTAAACAATCTTAAATTGCTATGACCAAAAGCCCTGGACTTACGCGAACCCCAACTTTTTATTTTTTACTCGTCTTCTTATTTTCTACCCCATTCCATTCTTTTGACCTTCAATAGCTTCTTTCGAAGTGCCTAACAAAGAGTACATGGGAACGTCTGCATTAGGGTTGATTTACTTAAAATGGAGCGTGGAAAATCTGATGAAGCCATGCATAGTAGCCAATCAGCTTCTAACTCCAGCTTGTTCAATTAAGCTTTAACAAATAACCTGGAAGCTGATTGGTTTCTATGCAGAGCTGCTCCAGATTTTGCATACTTTAGTTTTAGTAAATCAACCCCTTAGTGCCTTTCTCCAACCAATTTATGCACAAACAGGAAGGTATCAAGGCTGCATGAGCTAACAATAGGACTATACTGAAAGCTGAATTCCAGAATATCTTTACAAAGTTACACTGGTCCAGCATGGACCAACGTAAGTATGTATGTTACATACCTGGACGATCCTCGTGGAAGCTAGAAAATCATTTTAGTAGTCACTACTACTAAAATGATCGCCACTAGCTTCCAGGTCCTGTGCCAAGCATCTGCCCTGTTGTTTAGGAGGTCTTTTGCATGGTATAGGTGCCATGCAGAGCACATTTTGCAGTATTTTTTAAAAATAAAATAACAAACATGTTATACTTACCTGCTCTGTGCAATGGTTTTGCACAGAACAGCTCTGATTTTCCTCTTGAGTCTCCCACCAGTGCTCCTGGCTCCACCCCCTGCTGAGTGCCCCTATGACAACCTGTTTGCTATGGGGGCACTCAAGCATGCTCAATCCCGCCCCATGCTCCCTCCTTACTGACCCTGATTGACAGCAGTGGGAACCAATGCCTCCCGCTGCTGTATCTGAGCCAATGAGGAGCAAGAGAGTGCGCGAATGTCGCTGAATCGAGATTGGGCTCAGGGGCGGGGGGGGGGGGGGGGAGGTGTATCTGTGGGGGGAACTGTATGCAAAAAGGTTTTTTACTTTACTGCATAGAGTGCAGTACTGCATAGAAAAACTTCAGCCATTACAACTACTTTCAGCTTTAAAGTATATCTTTTGGATAAAGCAGGGAAGGGCTATAACCACTGTTATTTTTTTAATTTATTTTTTATTTGAAAACTAATTACCATTTTGATGTATTTTAGATGTGCTTTTGAAGGTCAATTAATGCTGTTTATTTATTCTGCATATTGTACGTCACATACTTCTTCTCTGTAAATCTGTTTTCAATTTTCTCATTCAAAACATATTTTACCAAAAGCAAAGCTTTCCATAAATTCAAGAACCTTACCACTCATTGAAGACATAATGACAATGCTGCCTTGAGATTTTTCCAGCGCTTTTAGTGCTGTGGATGTTAGCTGGATGTAACTGAGATAGTTGACAGTGATGGAACTCAGCACATCCTTCATGTCACCTTGAAAATATCCAAATGACCCAGATCCTCCCACATGATTTAAAACTAGATAATCCAAGCCACCTACATAAAAAAAAAGCAGAAGATCACTGCAGCACTCTGAATTTAAAGGGAAAATATAGTGTATTTTCAAATAGTTTAAATTTGCAGGTATTATCTTAACATTGAACTGATTTTTTTTTTTGCAGTGACATTCCTGTTTTTACTAACTTGCATATTTTGAATATTACATTCCCTACAAATTTGTGCAATTGCTCCCTCTAGTGGTAATCAATCTGTATGTCAGGTGCCTTGCTGACAAAGTGGAATATACTTACAATGAAACATATACCTGAAAAAAAAAGAAAAAAAGCAATACAGTCCCTAGGTTACAAACGAGATGGGTTCTGTAGGTTTATTCTTAAGCTGAATTTGTATGTAAGTTGGAACAGATACATTTTTTAAGTGTAGCTCCAGCCAAAAAAAAATTATGTTTTCTCATATAGCATAGGGAAGGGTTATCACCCCTGTAACATTTGTTTTGCTGTCTGTGCCCCTGTTCAGAAGATTTCACCTCACTTTCTGTGCCAATGACAATTGGATTTTGAAAATGTTGGGTTGTTGTGGAAACAAGGATTGGTGATAAAGCTTCAGTGGAGACACCTTTTTCCCATGATAACTCTTACGGGAGTGAATTTCCCTTCCTAGGGGTAGATTTCCTCTCACTTCCTGTTGTCTCCCTCCAATTGGAAGTATGTTAGTTGGAGGTATGTAACTTGAGGACTGCTTGTATTAGGGTAAACATCCATTTTTATTATAAACTGTTGCTGAAGGCTACTTTCAGGGCAGGCTGCATATTTGGAGGTCATGGTGCTTGGTCACATGATTTATGCTAAAGGGAGGATCAGCCACTTTGAATTCTGGTCTTTCCTTGAAATTGCATGATTTTGAGGCATGTGTAGGATTGCCACCTCATCCCTTTAAACCCGAACACATATGAATTACACAGGTTCTGAGGCTAATTTAATGCAGATACAGCACCAAGTGAGTTTAATTACAGCCATTTAACTACAGAATCTGTATAATTAATCAGCCACAGAACCTGATGAGGTGGCAACCCTAGGAATGTTGTAAGCTTTAAAGAAGGTATTAAGTAACGATTTTTTTCAGAAAAGGTATTTCAGCTTTTTTAGTGCTCTTTATTTATTAAGTGTATTAAACGCTTGCCGACTAGCCACCGCAGTTACACTGTGGCAGGTTGACATGGCTATGCAAATCGCCGTAGCTATACGTCGGCTCTTTAGGACGCTATAGCAGGCATGCCCATAGTGTGTCCCCAGAGCCGGCGCTCGTGCCCGGCGGGCGCGATGTCCACCGGGCACCAAGGATTGCTCGTTACAGACCAAGAACGGGGATGTGTTTGTGTAAACACACAAATCCAGATTCTCTCATGGGAGAGAAGACAGATCGTGTGCTCCTACTAAGTAACACCGATCAGTCTCCTCCCCTAGTCAGTCCCATCCTCCCTACAGCTAGAACACACTGAGGGAACATAGTTATCCCCTTGATCGCCCCCTAGTCTTAACCCATTCCCTGCCAGTGACATTTATACAGTAATCAGTTGTTTGTTTTTGTTTTTTAGCTATGATCGTTGTATAAATGTCGGTGGTCTCAAAATAGTGTCAAAAGTGTCCGATTTGTCCGCCGCCATCTCGCAGTCCCAATAAAAATTGCAGATTGCAGCCATTACTAGAAAAAAAAAATAATAATAAAAATGCCATAAATATATTCCCTATAAATATGTAGCAGAATACATATCGGCCTAAACTGATGAAGAAATTCGTTTTTTTACATTTTTTGGGGGATATTTATTATAGCAAAAAGTACAAAATATTGTTTTTTTCAAAATTGTTGCTATTTGTTTATAGCGCAAAAAATAAAAACCGCAAAGGTGATCAAATACCACCAAAAGAAAGCTCAGTTTGTGGGGAAAAAAAGGACATAAATTTTCTTAGGGTACCACATCACACGATCGCACAGTTGTCAGTTAAATAAACGCAGTGCCGTATCGCAAAAAATGGCCTGGTCAGGAAGGGGGAAAATCCAGGGCTGAAGTGGTTAAAAATAGTTTTATGTTGTGGTCTACTATTGTCACTTGTACCATCAATGTCACCAAAGCTTTTTTATACTAGTAATGGTGGTGATCAGCGACTTATATATAGAAAATCTGACACTATATATGTGATTCTGTACAGCCCGCCCACACTGTCACAGTATATGTACAGTGTGTAGTCGGCAAGTGGATAAATAGACTAGGATAAGGCACTTGTAACAGGATCAACAATCATTTAAAGCCTAACTCCACTTTTGTTGAGAAAAAAACATTCCATTCTGGGTAACAAACTTTGTTGCTGATTCCTACCATTTCTTTATTCGGAAGAAATCCCTGTGTGTTTGTCTGTATCAATGTTGGAAATTGAGTCTAATTCGAGTGGTTTCATAATAATCAATCAGCTGTGCATCTGCAGGGCATTAATGAGTAAAGCTGCTGGGTCTGAATCCCTTTAGCTGTGATTTATTATTAAAAATATCTCACCAAAAATGTTTGCTGCAGGGGATGCCTGAAATCTGACTTCTATCTTAGGGGAGACTTCTGGGAAAATCAGTGAGCCAATCACACAAGCAGGAAATTATGTTTCTTGGGGGACGCTCTGTACACATTTTTCCCCCACAAAAGTGGAGTTACGCTTTAAATGTCATGTCATCCGACATAGAAACACTGCATATAAGTAAGGTATTTAGCTCTGTACTTTTTCAGTGAATATAAAGTGTCCTCTAATTGGATGAGGTAGAGAGGAGGGATGAACCTTTTAAATCTGTATGAATTGGCCTACAGAAGCAATGGAACGGAAGCAGGAAGCCAAAGTGTTACTAAACCCAGGACCCTGCATTCTGGTATATCTGGTCTCCCACAGTACAAAGAACATGGAAATACAATTATTTTAGTAAATATAAACGGCTCATCAAGAGTATATAGCAGTCTTATGACTTCTATCAGTGTTTGGTTAAAACTTCTAAGAGTTTTCATTCTCCCCTGATTAGCGTATGAAGCTGCAGGACCCCCAAACCTTCTGTCTGATTGGCCCTGTGCTGATCACATGCACCCTGCCAAGAAAAAAAAAACTCTCTAGCAATACAACCAAACTGAGCATGTGCAGCTTTCCACCAAGGTTCTTGTTCTATAAGCAGATAGATTGGGGAAAGTGGAAGAAGGGGAGGATCAGGGAAGACAGGATCAATCAGCTTTTTTACACAATTCAGGGGATTAACCCCTTAGGTTCCACAGTGAGTATAACAAGAATGCTTTACTGCATATACCAACTGATTTTACTGTTGTGGGTTTAGTAACACTTTAAGTAAGAATTATGTAGGCAAGATCGCAGAATTGTAAGCGAGGAATGATCACAGCACAAGGACTCCATTGAAGAGGGAACTTTCTCAGGGGATACTGAGGGGAGAAGGGAATGAAGATGTTGGCTGGGTAATAAAAAGAAAACAGTTGGCATCCTTAACTAGTAGAGACCCGCGCTATAGCCAAATGATGGCTACAGCGCGGACCTCCTTTGCCGGGACTACGTCTATTGACGTCGTCCTGTGCACGAGCGGCCTGCAAGCCCCTTGAGTGGCGCGCGTGGCGCGCTCTGTGATCGGCGAGTCTACGAGACTCGCCTGATCACGGATCCGAGCAAGGGGTCGATCCCGACCCCTTACCACGTGATCAGCTGTCAGCCAATGACAGCTGATCATGTGATACAACGGAGCCGGTAATCGGCTATTTTTCCTCCTCGCGCTGTCAGCTGTCCCGATCACCGGCGGCCGTGATCGGGACATCAGTCCCGATCACGGCCAGCTTACCAGTGCCCACCTGCCCCCTGCCAGTGCCACCTCTTTAATAAAAAAGTGCCCCCATCAGTGCCACCCAGCAGTGCCCATAGTGCCACCCAGCACTGCCCACAGTGCCACACATCAGTGCCCACAGTGCCACACATCAGTGCCCACAGTGCCACCCATCAGTGCCCACAATCTGCCTCAACAACGGTGCTGCACCCCAGTGCCACATATCCGTGCCCATTAGTGTCATCTACCAGTGCCCATCAGTGCCGCCCATCAGTGCCCAGCAGTGCCACCTATCAGAGCCACCTATCAGTACCACCTATCATGCCCATCAGTCCATCTATCAGTGCCACCCATCCGTGCCACCCATCCGTGCCACCCATCCGTGCCATCTTATCTATGCCCATCTTTGCCCATCAGTGCCGCCTTATCTGTGCCCATCAGTACTGCCTTATCTGTGCCTATCGGTGCCACTTTATCTGTGCCTATCGGTGCCACTTTATCTGTGCCTATTAGTGCCGCCTTAACTATGCCTATCAGTGCCCACCAGTGCAGCCTATCAGTGCCCACTAGTGCAGCCTATCAGTGCCCACCAGTGCCGCCTCTTCAGTGCACTTCAATGAAGGAGAAAAATGACCTGTTTGCAAAATTTTATAACAAACTATTAAACATGATTTTTTTTTTTTTTGCATTTTTTTTGTTTGTTTAGCAAAAAAAAAAACTCCCAGCTGTAATTAAATACCACCAAAAGAAAGCTCTATTTGTGGGAAAAAAATTATAAAAATGTCATTTGGGTACAGTGTTGTATGCCCGCGCAATTGTCATTCAAAGTGCATCAGCGCTGAAAGCTGAAAATTGGTCTGGGCAGGAGGGGGGTTTAAGTGCCCAGTAAGCAAGTGGTTAAGAAAGAAGCAACTTTTGAAGAAGAAGATCTGGAATTATTTTCAAGGGCAAAAAAGTGGTTTTCGTGGAGGACTGGACCTCTAATCACTTCCTCTCACAATGGCATCCATAGATCCATATCAGTATATAATAGTGTTTGGCAGCTGCTAATTTGTCTGATGTGGTCAGCCATATGACGTGAGCCTGGTTTCTGAGGGTTGATTCCTTCCACCTAAACTTGAGTCAATCGGATACCACCAACTACCACCTGGAAGTGCTGGATACGGTCGGAGTGATTCCCTGAAACTGCGTGTTTTACTCAATACTTTCAGTATACGAGTCCACACCGTCTGGTAAGCATTCTGGCTTTAGACATTGGTGGTGGACCACACAGTGATGGTGTTTTAATATTATGTTCCTTAATGGGTGATACCAATTCAATTGTATGGGATTCATCTTCTTACAAGACTATTGTTTACTGGGCTATTGATTTTTTTACTCAATTTAAATTTTTCACTTTTTATTTTTTTAGCACATTTCACGTGTGATTTGAGTAGTTTATGTTATAATTTTGTGGCATTGACAGTTATATCTCTTTTTCACCAATTAATATTATAGGTTAGTCACTTTTCAGTGCTGCATTATTGTTTACCTTTGTTTTTTGCACTGTATGTCTAGTGGAGTGCCAGCAGCTGCATACATTCTCTATGCGCAATTCTATTACACCCCTTTATATGTAGTACATATTTACCTAATTTATCAATAGCTTCTTGGGCCACATGCTGAGCTGAAGTCAAGTTCCCCATATCTGACACGACATAGTGCACCGAACTGGCTCCGAGCTGGAGACACCTCTTTGCAACCTAGGAAACAAAAACACTCTTTTACCTTTGCAATTTGTGACTGAATATGGCCAAACCTGCCAATTTAATTTAGATAATCTATAAAAATAATGATATGCCCATTAGTATGTGACTTCTTACCACTGAACCTGAGAAAGCCCTGAGAAAGTTGCACTGTCTTCATATGAATCCTTCAAACCTTCACAAACATGTAACCTGAATGCAACATGGTCTGGGTGAGCGCCCAGATCTTGTCATTTAAAGAAGCCTTTACTAAGCCACTGTTTGTATGTTGTATGAATGTTAAGCCTTGTACACACGGTACGATTGTTGGCAGTCTGTTGACAGACTGTTGTCCTAAAATCTGACAGTAAAGCCTCATACACACGATCGGATTTTCCGCAGACAAAACCTCAGTTTTTTGTCCGAAAGCAAGTGCCTGGATTTTGTCTTACATACAAACAGCAAGGAATTGTCGGCCAACAAACACGAACGTACTGACGTACTTCCCACAAATAGAGCTTTCTTTTGATGGTATTTGATTGCCTCTGCGATATTTATTTTTTACGATATAAAAGGAAAAAGACATTATAGTATTTTCTACTTTTTGTTATAAGAAAAATCGAATAATCAAACTAAATTTTAGTCATACATTTAGGCCAAAATGTATTCAGCCACATGTCTTTAGTAAAAAAAAATGTCAATAAGTGTATATTTATTGGTTTGCGCAAAAGTTATAGCGTCTACAAACTAGAGTACGTTTTCTGGAATTTACACAGCTTTTAATTTATGACTGCCTATCTCATTTCTTGAGGTGCTAAAATGGCAGGGCAGTACAAATGACCCCATTTTGGAAAGTAGACACCCCAAGGAAATTGCTTAGGGGCATGTTGAGCCCATTGAATATTTTTTTTGTCCCAAGTGATTGAATAATGACACAAAAAAAAAAGTTTACAAAAAGTTGTCACTAAATGATATATTGCTCACACATGCCATAGTTATATGTGGAATTGCACCCCAAAATATATTCTGCTGCTTCTCCTGAGTACGGGGATACCACATATGTGGGACTTTTTGGGAGTCTAGCCGCGTACGGCACCCCGAAAACCAATCACTGCCTTCAGGATTTCTAAAGGTGCAAATATTTTATTTCACTCCTCACTACCTATCACAGTTTCGAAGGCCATAAAATGCCAAAATAACACAACCCCCCCCCCCCCCCCCCCCAAATGACCCCATTTTGGAAAGTAGACACCCTAAGGAAATTGCAGAGAGGCATGTATAGTCCATGAAATATTTTATATTTTGCCACAAGTTGCAGGAATATTACAATAGTTTCCCCAAGGAAATTGCTGAGGGGCATGTTGAGCCCATTGAATATTTTTTTTCTTTTGTCCCAAGTGATTGAAAAATTAAATAAAAGTTTACAAAAAGTTGTCACTAAATGATATATTGCTCACACATGTCATAGTTATATGTGGAATTGTAGGATTTCTAAGGGTGTAAATTTTTGATTTCATTCCTCACTACCTATCACAGTTTCGAAGGCCATAAAATGCCAAAATAGCACAAAACCCCCCCAAATTACCCCATTTTGGAAAGTAGACATCCCAAGCTATTTACTGAGAGGCATGTTGAGTCCATGAAATATTTTATATTTTGCCACAAGTTGCAGGAATATTACAATTTTTTTTTTTTGCACAAAGTTGTCACTAAATGATATATTGCTCACACATGCTATGGGCATAAGTGAAATTACACCCCAAAATAAATTCTGCTGCTTCTCCCGAGTATGGGGATACTACATGTGGGGGACTTTTTGGGAGCCTAGCTGCGTACGGGACCCTGAAAACCAAGCACCGCCTTCAGGATTTAAATATAAAACGCTACCAAAAAAACCTGTTAGCGATCGCAGGGATCAGGCCTGACTCTGCAAACGCAGTTATGTGTTTAGTGTTTTGTAAGTGACAGTGATCGATCGATACTGCACTTGGGTGGGCTGGGCGGAGGGGCAAAACGCAGGTGCTAGCAGGTATCTGGGCTGATCCCGCTAACAATGTATTTTTTTGGAACCCTAAACTGCTGGGGACACCAGTATAGATCTGATCAGATCAGATATTGATCTGTTCAGATACTATACCACTACGGGAGGTGTATGGTTTGCACGTGGGTGTTAGAGGTACTGGCACTAACCAAGCGCTGCCTGGGGCGAAGCAGACCCTGACCCTAAAACCTAATTGATATCACCCGCCGGGTGATCAGGGGGTTAAACCTTTATTGGGTAATAAATGGTGGTTGCCCTGATGCTATAAAAAGCAAACTAACTAACCAGAGTCACCCGTAACACTTATACGGTGATCACTGGTGAAAGGGTTAACTAGGGGCAATCAGGGGGTTAAAATCTTTATTAGGTAGTATATGGGGGTTCCTGAGGCTATATAAAAACCTGACGGGGAACCTAAATAACTAACTGGCTAACCAGCATCACCAGTGACACTTATACGGTGATCGCTGGTGAAAGGGTTAAAATGCTATAAAAACCTGGCGGTGAACATAAAAAATAACTAGCTACCTAGCGGCACCAGTGACACTAATGCAGCGATCAGAAAAACGATCGCTTAGTGACACTGGCAAAAGGGGGTGAAAGGGTTAACTAGGGGCAATCAGGGGGTTAAAATCTTTATTGGGTAGTATATGGGGGTACCTAGCGCTATAAAAACCTGGCGGTGAACCTAAAAAATAACTAGCTACCTAGCGGCACCAGTGACACTAATGCAGCGATCAGAAAAACGATTGCTTGGTGACACTGGCAAAAGGGGGTGAAAGGGTTACCTGGGTGCAATCAGGGGGTTAAAACCTTTATTAGGTAGTATATGGGGTCCCGGACGCTATATATAAACCTGACGGGGAACCTAAATAACTAAATAACTAACTGGCTAACCAGCATCACCAGTGACACTTATACGGTGATCGCTGGTGAAAGGGTTAACTCTAGGGGCAATCAGGGGGTTAAAACCTTTATTGGGTAGTATATGGGGTACCTAATGCTATAAAAACCTGGCGGTGAACATAAAAAATAACTAGCTACCTAGCGGCACCAGTGACACTAATGCAGCGATCAGAAAAACGATCGCTTAGTGACACTGGCAAAAGGGGGTGAAAGGGTTAACTAGGGGCAATCAGGGGGTTAAAACCTTTATTGGGTAGTATATGGGGTACCTAGCGCTATAAAAACCTGGCGGTGAACCTAAAAAAATAACTAGCTACCTAGCGGCACCAGTGACACTAATGCAGCGATCAGAAAAACGATCACTTAGTGACACTGGCAAAAGGGGGTGAAAGGGTTAACTCTAGGGGCAATCAGGGGGTTAAACCTTTATTGGGGGGGTAGGGGGCTACCCTGGACCTAACACTAACAGCCCTGACAGTTTTTACTGTCACAACTGACACTAAATGCAGTGATCAGTAAATAAATGATCACTGCAATCAGTGACACTGTGACTGGGGGGGGGGGGGGGGGGGGGGGCGATCGGGGGGGTGATTTGTGTGCCTATGTGTACCTACATGTCAGTGTAGTGTTTGGTGCACTTACTATGTGTTCTCCTCGCAGTCCGGTCAAAAAGACCGCCCCGAGGAGAATGACATCACTTCCTCCCTGCGTGTGTTTACACTACACAGGCGGGGGAAGCTTCTCATTCGCCAGGAGCGATCGAGAGGGGATGGCCAGAAACCAACGGCCATCCCCTCATCCCGGATCGCTCCTGAAGCGGTTTGAGATGATAGAAAGGCAACAGTATCGCAAAGAAACACTCATTACAACCAAGGTATGCGGAATACCATCTCTGAACGCACAACACTTCAAACCTTGAAGCAGATGGGCTACAGCAACAGAAGACTACACCCAGTGCCCCTTCTGTCAGTAAAAAACATAAAACTGAAGCTACAATTTGAACAGGCTCACCAAATTGAAGGATAGAAGATTGGAAAAACATTGCCTGCTTTGATGATTCTCTATTTCAGCTGCGACATTCAGATGGTAGGGTCAGAATTTGGCATAAACAAAATGAAAGTATAGATCAATCCTGCCTTTTATCAATGTTTCACGCTGGTGGTAGTGGTGTAATGGTGTGAGGGATATTTTCTTGGCACACTTTGGGCCCCTTAGTATCTATTGAACATTGTTTAAATGCCATGGCCTACCTGAGTATTGTTGCTGACCCTGTCCATCCCATTATGATTACAGTTTACCCATCTTCTGATGACTACTCCCAGCAAGTTTATGCACAATGTCACAAAGCTCAAATCATCTCACCACTGGTTTCTTGAACATGACAATGAGTTCCCTGTACTCCAATGGCCTCCACAGTCACCAGATCTCATTCCAATAGAGCACCTTTGGGATGTGGTTGAATGAGAGATTTGCTATCATGTCAATATGGACCAAAATCTCTGAGGAATGTTTCCAACACCTTGTTGAATCTATGCCATTAAGAATTAAGGCAGTTCTGAAGGCAAAAGGGGGTCCAACCTGGTACTAGCAATGTGTACCTAATAAAGTGGCCGATGAGTGTATTTTCTAATATTTTTTCCTATGAGTGTTTCTTTCTTCAATTTTTGCAGTGCGCTTGAGATGAAGGTCTGATGTACACATTATTGCAAGGTATGCTTTAAAGCTGAACTCCAGGTATAATTTTAACAGCTTGGACCAATATACAATATGTATGCATATTTCATACCGGAAGGACTGCCGTGGAAATCACTGTAATAGCTGGTGCTTCTACAGTGATCAGTTTTGCCAACCGTCAATATTTTTACTGGCAGCCAGGGAAAAAAATGGGCACTTTTCTCCTGCCAGTAAATGCCAGTAAGAGGAAAAGGTTTTCAGTAAAAAAAATATGGCTGTGACGCTTGGTTAGGAACTACAGAGCCAGCCGAGACCATCCAAGTGCCTGCTACAGTGTGTTCGGGTGGTACTGGTGGGGGGGTGGGTCCGGCGGAGGTGGTGCCTAAGCGCATTGTGTGATGTCATGGTTCAAGGGAGCCAAGCAGAGCGACCAGAGCCTGATGTGCAGGTCTGTGGGGCAGGAGCAAGGCAAGCTGGGAGTGGGACTGTCAGCGCTGTTTGGACTGGAGTGGACTGAAGAGACCACCTGGCATGGAGAGAGACTGCCACTATGACTCAGGAGGTGATGTGTTGGTGATCTATGCTGCTGCACTCTGCTTAATTTCATATGTGTGTGCCCATCCATTCTAATGTCCTGCCCTTCTGAGTCCTTACATACTATATTGAAAATAAAATAAGAACTATGCTTTTTTTCTTTAACATCTACGTTAAATCACATTGCTAATTGCATATTGTCATTATTACACTGAAATATGCACTCAAAACTGTAATTTTTTAAAGCGGAGGTCCACCCTAAAGTGGACCTTCCGCTCACTGGAATCCCCCCCCCCCCTCCGGCGCCACAATTGGCACCTTTCAGGGGGGAAGGGGGTGCAGGTACCTGTACAGTACAGGTATCTGCACCCACTTCCGGCGTAGATTCTGCAAAAGGTACGCCCCTTTCCGCAGAATCTACGCCCCTTTTCGAAAGTCCCCCGCTGCCTGCTGGGAAACACACGGATCCCAGAGACAGCGGGGACCATCCTTATTGCGCAGTGCGACTCGCGCATGCACAGTAGGGAACCGGGAAATTAACCCGAAAGGCTCCACTTCCTGATTCCCATACCCAAGATGGCGGCGGCAGCACCCGAGAGACGATCGAGAGATCGGCTTCGGGTGCCGACATCGCGGGCGCGCTGGGTGGGTAAGTGTCACTATTTTAAAAGTCAGCAGCTGCAGTATTTGTAGCTGCTGGCTTTAAAAAAAAAAAAAAACAGCGGACTCCCGGCAGACTCCCGCTTTAACTTTTGGAAATGGCAGTAAAAACATGACTGTGCCAGTAAATTTTGGGTGTCGTGTCAGTAAATTTCAATCTGGTATGTTGGCTACACTGACAGTGATCATTGCGATCTTCAGGGTCCTGTGCTCTGTTGCCTACTGACCACTGGGGATCGCTCACTTGGTACTGCCTTTATTCATTTTTCAATGAATACAAGGCGCCCTCTGATTGGATGAGATGTAAAGAAGGGACGGTGATGTCACAATCTATACTTGGTCCAATCAGAGAATGGAATTCCATGGATTCATTAAAAAAATACAAGACAGTCGTAAAATGATCAACCCTTTGTGATCAGTATGCAGTGGGGCAGCTGTTGAGCACAGAACCTGGAAAAATCACAAAAATCACTGTAGTAGAGCTGACTAATACAGTTATTGTCAACTTCCACAGCAGTCTATCAGATAGAAAATATGCATTCTTATGCAATATGCATAGATCCAATTGCAATCAATGTAAAGCAGGCCATAGAAAGTTTTTTTCTTCTTCATGGAGCCCACATCTCCCACATTAGCTATTGCATTTTGACAGCTGTCACCACTTTGTGGCAACTCCACTCCACTCTGCATAGGCCTGGGGGTAGGACCTGGAAAAGCTGAAACAACATCACCAGGACATGTAACCACTCCAGGTTAGCCCTACCCCAGACTCAGAGGAACATGTGCACTGTAGTGGCAACACTGCAGAAGCTTAATGAAGAAGCTCAAAAAGGGGAGGTAATCTCTTTAAAGCTCAATTTCTCTACACTTTGTAAAAAAGCTAGGGTCCCCTAGGTCCAGGCACTGCTGGCTGAAAAAGTCTTCTTGCTAATTTTCTACACCTGGATTGTATATGGCTGACAAAGCTTATGCTGCGTACACACGACCGGACTTTGACGGACTTGGTCCAGCAGATTGGAATCCGTTGGACAATTCGATCATGTGTGAGCTCCAGCTGACTTTTTCTTCCCAAAAGTCCGGCGAACCTAGAAATAAAACTTGCTTCAAATCTTTCTGATGGACTCAAGTCCGGTCAAAAAATCTGGTCGTCTGTGTTTAGTCTGACGGACTAAAACCGACACTAGGGCAGCTATTGGCTACTGGCTATGAACTTCCTTATTCTACGTCATCACGTTTGAATCCGCCGGACTTTTGGAGTGATCGTGTGTGGCCAAGTCCGTTTGTTTGAAAGTCCGGTAGACCTCAGCTGCAAAGTCTGTCGGATTGTCCGCCGGACCAAGTCCGTTGAAAAGTCCGGTCGTGTGTACGCGGCATTAGGACAGGATCACAGCTACCATTGGTTGCAACGAGACTTCTCATGAAATGCAGACAACATTGTACACCAAAACATAAATTCAAATACAAATAGATCGAAGGTGTGAACAGTATTAGATATGTGTATTCAGGAGTACTTCTTTTACATAACCTTGAAGTATACCGTTTCCTCCTATGCATCTTTGTTTTTTCTTTTTTACAATATACACGAAAAAACTAACACTTAGCCCCAGTGGAAAACATAAAAAGTGGGAGGGAATGGGTGACAAGAGAGATAGAGAAAGGGGGGGGAGGGAAAAAACCCACCCATCCCCTGGCCCGGGCACCCTGAAGAACCTTTTACCTCCAGGAAATAAAAAGAGTGTCACAATATCTCACCTCAACTTATGATTGGGAAGCTAGCATAGTTTGAGCCTTATAAAAGAAATAGGGAGTCCAAACTTTCCAGTACTTTTCTCCTTGTTCCCTGAGCGTCAGGTTTTCCTTCTCTTTGATTTCTTTTAATTCGAGCAAGCCAGTGCGTTTAATTGGGGGCACAGTACTTGTCCATAGTGCTGGATTCTCATTGATGATTGATGTATGCCACTGCCATGGGCTTGGCCTGACTGCATTAAGATTGGATGACCCTCCAGTAGGATGGTCCAATGTTGTGGAGACAGTCAAATCACCTGATGTTTCAGAATGTTGATCAGAAGACAGGACTCATCCACCAACCAGGACTCCTAATCAATCTGATTGGCTGTTGTTCAGCATGAGGATCCCCAGAAATGTAAACTTTAGAGCTGGAATCCCGAGCCACCAGGTGAGGGACAACCTGGTCCTCAATGATAAATTATTCAGTCCACCCAAATTGACTTTTTCTACAGTAAAGGAATGGTGTGTTGTAGAAGTCTGGATTAAAACTTGGCAACGCTGTTTCCTTAACAGTAGGTCATCTAAGTATCTCACAATGGAAATGCCACAAGAACATAATAGGACTAATACAGGGGCCAGCACCCTGGTGGCTGAAGAACAGGGCCAGGAATTGGTAGTGCAGGGGCCCCACAGCAAAAGTGTATGAATTGCTGATAGGGACATTTAAGCATGCATCTTTAATGTACACAGAAGTCAAAAAGTCTTCCAGGTGAAGGGAGGCAAAGACAGATTTATTGGATTTCATGCAAATTTTCAGATTGATCCAGACAAAACAAGAGGGCTCAATGGAGAGCTGCTAAACTGTGCCATAACACAGGAAGCCAGGAGGTGAGAAATTGAAGGACAGGGAATGAAACTCCAGTCTGTGGACCTGTAGGACCACCTCCTGCAATCGAATGTCTGAGACTCCAGCTGTCAAAGCGCCTGCAAAGGTTAACTGATAAGTGTGGGTGCACCTTCAGGCAGAGAAAGCTTTGTTTGAGGTTTTGGTAGACTTTGAGTGGCAGACCTTGCGGGTGGATGAGGAACCAAGTTTGGGGGATCTCAATGTGGGAGTCAAGGTAGTAGAGAAGAAATTGGGACATTTCTTAACACAATATTTCTCAATTTCAGTCCTTAAGGCACACCAACAGGTCATGTTTTCAGGATTTCCCTCAGATGAAACGGCTGTGGTAATTACGAAGGCAGTGAAACTGATTAAATCACCTGTGGAAAATAATGGAAAGCCTGAAAACATGACCTGTTGGTACGCCTTGAGGACTGGAATTGAGAAACACTCTCTTAACAGATAAGGAGGGAGAAGTTGGATGTTCTCACCACCAGCAGAATTCTTGATCATATTGTTAAGAATTAGTCTGAAGAGATGCTGTCCTCCAAAGGCCATGCGGATCAACACACAGGTTCCCCAATCCAGTACTTTAGCCAACGTGTCCTATGCAGATAAACTGATAACGTACACAAGTGAGAAATGAAACAAGAGGCTCCTAGAAAACTCTCACAGCTGAAATTTGGTGCTACAGCCATCTCTCCCATGCTTCTTCTAAGCGAGGGATCAACCTTGGCATTGGGTGAAGGGCAGGACCTTCCAATAAGAACAGAGCTCTACAAAAGGCTTCCAGCTGCTCATTGGTTGAGTCCTTAAAGACAGGTGTGTTCTCTATCAGAAAGGTAAGCATCTTGTTAAGGTGTCAAATCCACAGTGGCAATAGTTCACTTCTGCACAAAATTATCACTAAACATATACATGGTGTGACAGACAGCCCCAGGTGGTCAAGGTAATGGTCTGGGATAGAATGCATGCGTCATTCTTGCATTTTATCAGGTAGATGGGTTAGCTCACTGCAATCTGACTGTTTAGCAGGTTATCACGGGCTGGCCTACAGTTTTTTCTTTGTTTGCCAGTATCCAATCTTCCTGGAAGCAGCATTTTAAGCCTAAGGCCGCGTACACACGGGCGGACTGTCTGGCCAACTAAGTCCGTCAGACAATCCGACAGACAGTCCGTCCTACTTTTGAATGAACGGACTTGACCACACACGATGAACAGACAGTCCGCTGAAAGCTTGCGCGATGACGTGTACAGCACGTACGACGGGACTAGAAATACGACGTCCAATACACTGCAATGCAACCTTCGGCCGTGTAAATCCTTTCTGAGCATGCGCCATACTTAGTCCGTCCAACTTGCCTACTCACGAGCGGACTGTCCGCTGAAACCAAAGTTGGACGGACAATATTACGGAAATTCCGAAAGACTTAGTCCGCCAGACTGTCCGCTGAAAAAGTCAGCTGAAGCCCACACACGAGCGGACTGTCCGCTGAAACACGTTTCAGCAGACCAAGTCCGTCAGACAGTCCGCCCGTGTGTACGCGGCCTTAGGTTAATGACTTCATGAGGTAGATTTACTAAAATTGGTGCACTCAGAATCTGGTGCAGCTGTAAATTATAGCCAATATATTTCTAATTCCAGCTTGTTCAATTAGGCTTTGGCAATAAAACTTGGAACCTGATTGGTTTCCAGGCAGTTGTGCACCAGATTTTGTACTATTCAATTTTAGTAAATAACCACCAATGCGTCCCTCAGTGGACCAGACAAAATGTAAATTTAAAAGAAAAAAAAAATATTTAAATGTAACTAACATTATTTCTCTAACTATTAGATTTGTTAAATTTATTTCCATATGGCTGTGTTCAGTATTTTATTTTCTAGTATATTATACGATTCTTGAAGAGTTGCTGTAAAAAAAGCAGTGCCTTTTAGCAACGTTTCAATAAACTTGGCCTTGGGGACCATACTTCTTTCTTCTTTACTACCACTTCAGATCCGGAAGAATATACCCCCTTCCTGACCAAGCCATTTTTTGCGATACAGCACCGTTGCGCTGTTGTGCAATATTGTACCCACACAAATAGAGCTTTCTTTTGGTGGTATTTGATCACCTATGCAGTTTTTACTTTTTGCGCCCTAAACAAAAGAAGAGCAACGATTTTGAAAAAAAAGCAATATTTTTTACTTTTTTTATAATAAATATCCCCAAAAAATATATAAAAAAACAAATTTCTTCCACAATTTAGGCCAATATGTATTCTTCTACATATTTTTGGTTAAAAAAAACAAAAAAAAATCGCAAAAAGCAAATATTGATTGGTTTGCGTAAAAGTTATTGCATCTACAAAATAGGAGATAGATTTATGGCATTTTTATTAATCATTTTTTTTATTATTAGTAATGGCGGCGATCAGCGATTTTTATCGTGACTGCAACATTGCGGCGGACAGATCGGACACTTTTGACACTATTTTGGGACCATTGACATTTATACAGCAATCAGTGCTATAACAATGCACTGATTACTGTGTAAATGGCACTGGCAGGGAAGGGGTTAAATAATAGAGGGCGATCAAGGGGTTAACTGTGTTCCCTCAGCATGTTATAACTGTAGGGGGGATGGGCTCAAGGGGGATGGGCTCACTATAATGCCCTGTACACGCGGTCGGACTTTCCAACGAAAAATGTGCGATCAGATTGTGTTTCGGAAATTCAGATCGTGTGTAGGCTCCATCTTTTTCCATCTGAATTTCTGACACACAAAGTTTGAGATTTGTATTTAAAATGTTTCTGACAACAAAATCCGATTGTTTAAATTCTGATCGTGTGTAGACAATTCCGACGCACAAACTGCTCAGAATAAATTACGAGACAAAAGCTATTGGCTACTGGCCTCTTTATAGTCCCGTCGTACGTGTTGTACGACACCGTGTGTATGCAAGACAAGTTTGGACCAAAACCCGTCAGAAAAAATCTGACGGATTTTGTTGTCGGAATGTCCGACCGTGTGTACAGGGCATAACATGACAGAGATCACTGCTCCCCATCACTGTAGCAGTAGATCCCTGTTATGCTGCTAGGCAGAGCAGGGAAATGGCTTCTCCCCATTCTGCCTCTCCATGCCACGATCACGGGCCACCAGCGGACATCGAGTCTGCAGGATGCACAGGCAAGTTCCTGTGGCGCACAGCAGGCATGCCCGCTAGCCGCGGAGGACACAGCAACGTACGTGTATGATGTTTTGCGCACCCGTGCCACTTTGCCGACATATATCGCCACGAGCCAGTCGGGAAGTGGTTAAAATAACATTCATAGACAGTACAAATGATAAGCATTTTAGACTAACCCAGGTGTTGGAAGAATACATTAATTTATTGCAGCGATATCATGTGCACTTTATATTAGTGAAGATTTATATATTAAAAGATATGCTAAAAATTATAAAAGCCGGCCCAAATAGCACACTGCTCCGCGCTCTTGGATGCTAATATGCAAACTTAAATACAATACATAAGTGGTACCCCACTTACGTAAAAAAACACACTTTAAAGCTGCTGCTTTTAAAACCACAGAAACATAAGTATATATAAAAATTGTAACTTAAATAAAAAGTCCACTTTTCATATATAGCAGAGCATGCACACTTTTCCCAAAAAGTGAGTTAATCAAAGTTCTATTCAGTGTCCAGAAAAAATGGTGCTTGTTCTATCCGTTCCTATTGTGATTTAGGTACAGCTTCCACCATGTAGTTCACCACTTGTGGTTCACAAACGATCCCCCTTTGGGGATGCACTCACCGAACACCTGAAATCATAAGCCTTCACAATGCCATTACACCATTCTTCTTTGGCCACTAGATGTCTCCTTGCTTTCTTCCACCACCTTCCAACAGCAAAAATCCAATGCACAACTACCTAGTTGTGCATTGGATTTTTGCTGTTGGTGAGTGCATCCCCAAAGGGGGATTGTTTGTGAACCACAAGTGGTGAACTACATGGTGGAAGCTGTACCTAAATCACAATAGGAACGGATAGAACAAGCACCATTTTTTCTGGACACTGAATAGAACTTTGATTAACTCACTTTTTGGGAAAAGTGTGAATGCGTTGCTATATATGAAAAGTGGACTTTTTATTTAAGTTACAATTTTTATATATGAAGATTTATATACCCTTATTAAATCAGATTATGTGACATAACAGAAAATGCCGAGATATTTAACGTAAAGCATACCTCTTGTAGTCGTTCGGCTCTTCTGGCTGTGAGCATGACATGAGCTCCTATTTCTGAAAATTTATATGCGATCTGCTCTCCAATCCCAGTACTGGAGCCAGTGACCAGCACTTTCTTCCCTCTTACCATGCCTGCAAGATCCAGATAAATCATGAGATATTCACAGGTAATACTGGTCTCCTTATGGCATAATTTCACCTTTCTTTTGGTAAACCATTGTACAGTAGAGTAGCAAGTGGAATGTACTGTGGGCACGCTTAGTTGGGCACACATACCTTAATCCTAGAAAGTACAATGCTATCCTACCCTGTACAGTAATTCCCTATCAGATGTTGAGGCTGCCCATTTCTTGAACAACCAAAAGTGAGTTGCAGGAGACAGCAGGGGGTAGGTATGCCCTTACAAATGTGTAGATGCATGATTAAGGTATGTGCAACTGGGGGAGCCTACATTATGCGGGCTGCTATTTTTCACGTTTATCCATAGAGACTCTTGGCAAGTATTTAGAAATGTATTAAATTGTTAAAGATAATGCCATATGGTGTCTATGTTCCTCCAGACAGTGCCACTGAGGTAGTAGGTACAACATTCTCAAAGTGTCTGTTGAGTAGAATTATAGGGGTCTGATAATGTTAAGATACATATATTTATAGAGACTATCACTTTAAGAATTTATAATATGCTTGTTTCTTACTTTCCTTAATCATTTTTGTTTCTTTTCCTGAGAAACAAAACTGTTGGATGTGTGATGACATGAACTGCTGATAAAACCCCAAAATATGGCTTAAAATTGGACTGTCTTATCTAACTAGAACTGTCATGGCAGCCTCCGAGTTTTGTTTCACTTTCTATCAGTCACATGATGCTACCACCTACTTAACTGTTTGCTTTCTACTAAGAAGATATGGACCCTGATTGGACTAACTATACGGTCACACCTAGATTATGCCTAGAATTTGCTTAAAACACGCCTATATCTTATGCATATTCATAAGTATAAAATTGTATAGTCTGTAGATGTAACCTCAGGGACAATTTCACCTTACTCACTTCATAGTAACTGTGAACTGTGTATTTTGTGTTTCTCCACTGAAGTGAAATAAAATTTGCAATATTTGGATCTACTATCTCATCTGAATGGTCTTGTTTGGAGACTCCCTAACCTGATTTAACACCGTTTTCCACAGTAACCAACCTGATTCTCTCACTTGTTTCTATAGGCTGCACAGGAGGATTTGAAAGAGAAGAAAGTGATTGTTGTCTTAGGGAACAAAATAGTTCTACATCCGGAGACTCCTATGAATAAGGTACTGTGTGGCTTTAAAAGGTTTCATAATGGGCCCAGGCCACTGTAAATACATCTTTGTTTACATTTATTTTTGTCTGCACTGATCAGCAGTACATTTCTGAGAGAAAGATGAGTCAAGCTAAGTGCTTGTATAAAGGCTGCAATACTTCAAGGTGCTTCATTATATTCTTAAATTGAACATTTAATCCATTCTAAATATCTGACTGAAAAAAATATTTCTTAAAAGCAGTACCATAAGGTGTCTGTTTGCACCTCCTTTGTCCAGAGAAGCTGCTTTAATGTCCCTTCTAAAATTACTTTAACCACTAAATTTCCCAAAACCTCTGGAAGGTTTTACCCCCTTCATAACTGGAGCATTTTTTTGCTATTCGGCACTGCACTATTTTAACTGGCAATTGTGCAGTCATGCAACACTGTATGCAAATGTCATTTTTATCATTTGTTTCGCACAAATAGAGTTTTCTTTTGGTGGTATTTGATTACCACTTTTTTATGTTTTGCAACATGAATGAAAAAAAAAAAGAAGAAAAAAACAAAAACATATTTTCTACTTTCTGTTATAAAACATATCTAATAAAAAAAAATGTATTCATAAATTTAGGCCAACATGTGTTCTGCTACATGCCTTTGGTTAAAAAAAAAAAATCCCAATAAGTGTATATTATTGGATTTGTGCGAAACTATACGTATACTGAAATTTACACAGCTATGACACTAAACCAATAATGGCGGTATTCGGCGACTTACAGGTAAAGTTGATCCAGGCAATATCCGATTGCCTTTCAGGGGTATCAGGAAGGATTTTTTTCCCCTGCTGGAGCAAATTGGATAATGCTTTGCTGGGGTTTTTGCCTTCCTCTGGATGAACTGTGGGTATAAGATTATGTTTATGGGATTGTATGTTTTTTGTTTTTTTCCTTTTATTGGTTAAACTAGATAGACTTGTGTGTTTTTTCAACCAGACTAACTATGTAACTATAGCAGGACTGTGATAGTGTGGTGGCAATCTGGCGCTGACTGGGTGGTACACTGACACTTACATTAATAGTGACACTAATACAGGGATCAGTGCTAATACTGTATGCTGTCACTGTACTAATGGCACTGACATATAGGGGCAATCAAAGTGTTAACTGTGTGCCTAACAATGTATAATGTGTGCTGCTTTTACTTAAAGCGGAGTTTCACTCAAAAGTGGAACTTACACTTATCCGTTTCCTGCCTCCGGTACCACATTTGGCACCTTTTCAGGGGGGAGAGGGGAATGGGGATCTGTTTTTGACAGGTACCGCTCCCCATTTCCAGGAGATGGGGTTGCAGACCCGTTTCTCAGAATTTTGGCCCCCTCCTCCTTCCTCCGCCACCAGACCAATTAGAAAACGCAGCGAACTTCGAGCATGAGCAGTTGGGAACCGGCTGCGAAGCTGAAAGGCTTCCCTGCCAGGATCCCTTAACGGGAATGGCGGTGGCAGCACCTGAAAGCCGATCCAAAGATTGGCTGGGGTGTCGACATCGCGGGCTCCCTGGACAGGTAAGTGTCCATACATTAAAAGTCAGCAGCTGCAGTATTTATAGCTGCTGACTTTTAATTTTTTGTGGGAGGGCTGGAGCTCCTCTTTAACTATCTGTCTGTTTTTGTAAACACTGAACTTTGTGTATGATTGGCCACAGCCGATCAGTTAACATCAGCCAAAATCATTGGCTGAAATCAGCTGCCAAACCTGCGCTGTGTCCAATCATAGCACAGGTCGGCAGGAAGAAAGGCCACGACATACCAGTATGTCATATCAGTATGACATCACCAGTGACACTAATACAGTGATCAGTGGTAATACTATATACTGTCACTGAACTAATGACACTGGCTGGGCAGGTTTAACTATGAGCCCAACTATGTGTAATATGTGTACACATAGGAACCTCTCAGTTTCTCGGTCCTGCAAGGCAGGACCGAGAAACTGGCAGATTGCTCCCTCTGTGTTGTTTACTAACACAGGGCTCTGGGCTGTGACTGCACACAGCCGATTAGCAGGTCCCAGCTGTGAATCATTTGCTTGCTGACAGGCTCCAGCTGTGTGCAATCACAGCGGGTGCCAGGCAGGAGGCCCATATGGGTACGTCACTTTGCCTACAGTGGCCTTTCATCCACAGTACATTGCAGGCGGTCACTACATGGTTAATTAATAATTCCAGGCATTGCATCGCTTCTCGGCCTTTTGGCTAAGATCAAGTGTAGTATCTGTTCTTATCAGTTGCCAAAGGAGGCGCTGGTCCATCCCTATTTGAGAGGGTTTGGGCGGCGCTCTCCGATGGTGTAATTTGCATCCCGAAGGATGGTTTCGGTAGGGGCCACGTCGTGCCGCCCGACAGTATACTGGGGGCCGATGTATGGTTGAGTCTGAGCCATCTGGAAGGATGCCCCTGGTGAGGGCAGGTGCTGCCTGGTCGGATCCAGAGGGCCGGGTACCCGGCCTCTGGTCTGGATTGGGGTAGCTCTAGCCCCGGGCAGTTTTTCGGAAAGGAACGCTGGTTACTCCTTATGGATGAGGGGGAGTGCCGGTTAGTACATCCGAATATAATTAGGAAGGAGTGATGGGAGCGACGGTGGAGCCTGATGGTAAAGGGCTCTCACCAAGCTTCCTGATCTTCATGCCTTCCTGTCTGGGGTGGGGGCTGCTGTGGTCTGGGCCGGGGGTCGGGGGCGGTCTTGAAAGCCTATGGAGTATGTGCCCCTGGAGTGGCAGTCCAGGGGTGCCTAACAATCACTGTGAGTGAGGGTCACTTTGATTTTGGGCACCACGGTCACTGCACCATGACACGCTTTTTTAGCACCTGCCTCTTGGGCCGGGCCTTTTGGCTGGGACCAGAGGAATTTTTTATTCCCGGCCGGAGGGCCTGGTCGTTGTTTCACACAACGACCACCTTTTCACTCTCATCTCCACTATCCCTTCCCCACTTTTTATTTATTTTCAGTGTGTCTTGTCACGTCTTGTTTTGTCACTTTGCACGTTTGCTGTGATGAGTAGGGTCACAGGTTCTAGGGCCTGTCCTGAAAGTCTGGTGTGGGGGTGGACATGGCCTTCTCGCTTAGTTCACCCTCTGCCTTAGGGTTTGGGGTCTTCCTTCGGGGGAGCCCTACCTAGTATTTGGGTGGGTCTGTTTCGGCAGACCTTCCGACGAACGGGGTCTGACTGGTTTCGGCCAGGAAGATCAAGTTTTAAGTGTCCTTGTCCCTGTCAGGAGCCTAAACGCCCCGGGGGATTCAGGACAAGGTCCTCTGATTTTAGAGGACTTGTGTACCCGTCTGCACTTTTTTGTGTCACTCTTTATGTGTGTGCACATTTTTTATGCACCGGGTGAAGTTTTTTGGAGTGTGTTTTGCACGCCACTGGCTTTCAATAAAAAAAAAAAAAAAGTAAAGTTGATCCAGGCAATATCCGATTGCCTTTCAGGGGTATCAGGAAGGATTTTTTTTTTTTCCCCTGCTGGAGCAAATTGGATAATGCTTTGCTGGGGTTTTTGCCTTCCTCTGGATGAACTGTGGGTATAAGATTATGTTTATGGGATTGTATGTTTTTTGTTTTTTTCCTTTTATTGGTTAAACTAGATAGACTTGTGTGTTTTTTCAACCAGACTAACTATGTAACTATAGCAGGACTGTGATAGTGTGGTGGCAATCTGGCGCTGACTGGGTGGTACACTGACACTTACATTAATAGTGACACTAATACAGGGATCAGTGCTAATACTGTATGCTGTCACTGTACTAATGGCACTGACATATAGGGGCAATCAAAGTGTTAACTGTGTGCCTAACAATGTATAATGTGTGCTGCTTTTACTTAAAGCGGAGTTTCACTCAAAAGTGGAACTTACACTTATCCGTTTCCTGCCTCCGGTACCACATTTGGCACCTTTTCAGGGGGGGAAAGGGAAAGGGGATCTGTTTTTGACAGGTACCGCTCCCCATTTCCAGGAGATGGGGTTGCAGACCCGTTTCTCAGAATTTTGGCCCCCTCCTCCTTCCTCCGCCACCAGACCAATTAGAAAACGCAGCGAACTTCGAGCATGAGCAGTTGGGAACCGGCTGCGAAGCTGAAAGGCTTCCCTGCCAGGATCCCTTAACGGGAATGGCGGTGGCAGCACCTGAAAGCCGATCCAAAGATTGGCTGGGGTGCCGACATCGCGGGCTCCCTGGACAGGTAAGTGTCCATACATTAAAAGTCAGCAGCTGCAGTATTTATAGCTGCTGACTTTTAATTTTTTGTGGGAGGGCTGGAGCTCCTCTTTAACTATCTGTCTGTTTTTGTAAACACTGAACTTTGTGTATGATTGGCCACAGCCGATCAGTTAACATCAGCCAAAATCATTGGCTGAAATCAGCTGCCAAACCTGCGCTGTGTCCAATCATAGCACAGGTCGGCAGGAAGAAAGGCCACGACATACCAGTATGTCAACCGGCCTGCAGCTGCCATCCGCTCACAGTGCAACTACTGTGGGTGGGCGACAAGAAGTCAAGATTGCTACTGAGGCCTTTACTTAATTTCCCCCATCTGTGCTAAACAGTGTGGGTGAACAAAACTTCTGCTGTTGCTAAAGTATTGACAGCTCTTGAAATACCCAAACAATGCCTGCAGCTGATTAGATTCAGGAATTGATCAGCTGACAACTTGCCCAGCTCCATTTTTTTTTTCAGTCGCAGGATGTTGGCTGGGAGGATGGCGACAGGACCATTCACAGAGTCAATTTCTGCTGGTTCTTCCAGTACCAACCAAAATTTGCTCTGTGTATTGTTAGCTTTAGACCCTCCCCATCAGTGTTACAATCCAACAGCCCCCTATATAATCAGTTAAGGTCTCATTAGCAAACTGAAGCACACACCCTGTGGTGCCAGGGCTTAGCAACAGCACTTTTAGTTACAGATATTAACAATTGATGACAGGCTCACTTTAATAGATAGTAGATTAGAGCAAAACTAGAGCTGCCCATAGACATGAGATGGCAGCTGCCTTAAATGTGGGTACTGCCAAGAAAGCCATTCATAGATATAAGTTTTGCTAGAGACAATTATGAATGTATGGCTGACCTCTCTCCTATGTTTTCAGCAAAACCACTTTCACATGCTGATATTACTGTCTGGAAGACATGGGCAGATCTTGACGAAATACAGCAGAACCTGATGGCTACAGAAGGTGACAGACATCAAATGTATGACACAGACCCATCTGTCCATATCCACTTCACTAGAAAAAAACACAAAGCTACAAACACTTTCAGATTGCAAGTGGACAAGCACAGTAGGTAAAGTTAAAAATTCACAACCTCATTTTTTAGGTATTTTCTACACTACTATGAGAAGGCTGGAATTGTATTTGTTAAAACCACTATATAAAAAAAAAAAAAAAAATGTCTAGCTTACATAATACTAAAAACATCACTTTAAGAAATAGAAAAAGAAAAACATTTATCAAAAGCTATATCAAAAATTCTAACATCAGGTATATCAGATACAGTGCCTTTTAAAAATGTATTCATGTCCCTTGACATTTTCCACATTTTGTCATGTTACAACCAAAATTGTAAATGTACGGTATTTTATTGGGATTTTATGTGATAGACCAACACAAAGTGGCACATACCAGTAATTGTGAAGTGGAAGGAAAATGATATATGGTTTTCACAATTTTTTACAAATAAATATCTGAAAAGTGTGGCAAACATTTGTATTCAGACCCCCTTTACTCTAATACCCCCAACTAAAATCTAGTGGAACCAATTGACTTCAGAAGTCACCTACCATATTTACCGGCGTATAACACGCGCCAGCGTATAACACGCACCCCAAGTTTAGGAGGGCATTTTAAAGAAAAAAACTTTTAGGAGGGAAGTTTAAGGAAAAAAACTTACATTTAAATGCCCATTAATGCAGCCTTGTCAGGCCGCGTACACACGGGCGGACTGTCTGACGGACTTGGTCCGCTGAAACGTGTTTCAGCGGACAGTCCGCTCGTGTGTGGGCTTCAGCGGACTTTTTCAGCGGACAGTCTGGCGGACTAAGTCTTTCGGAATTTCCGTAATATTGTCCGTCCAACTTTGGTTTCAGCGGACAGTCCGCTCGTGAGTAGGCAAGTTGGACGGACTAAGTATGGCGCATGCTCAGAAAGGATTTACACGGCCGAAGGTTGCATTGCAGTGTATTGGACGTCGTATTTCTAGTCCCGTCGTACGTGCTGTACACGTCATCGCGCAAGCTTTCAGCGGACTGTCTGTTCATCGTGTGTGGTCAAGTCCGTTCATTCAAAAGTAGGACGGACTGTCTGTCGGATTGTCTGACGGACTTAGTTGGCCAGACAGTCCACCCGTGTGTACGCGGCCTCAGTCATTTTCTGCCTTGCATTTCAGCCTTGTCAGTCATTTGCAGCCTTGCATTGCAGCCTTGTCAGTCATTTTCAGCCTTCCATTGCAGCTTTGTCAAGTCATTTGCAGCCTTGTCAGTGTCTTTTGCAGGCTTGCCGTTTAAAAATGGCACCACCAAGATATAGAGCAGATGTCCTGTGTATCTCGGCAGCGCTCGGTAGCTCTCGGAGGCTTTTGACTATTTTCGCCTGCACTCGGCCATTCTCGGGGGCTTTTTGGCTTTCCGAAAATAGCCGACAGCCGCCGAGAATGGCAGAAAAGCCGCAGAGAAGCTGATAATCAGCGGGGGATCGGTGTATAACACGCACACACGATTTCCCCCTGATTTTATGGGGAAAAAAAGTGCGTGCTATACGCCGATAAATTCAGTAATTAGTAAACAGAGTCCACCTGTGTGTGATCTTAGTATAAATACAGCTGTTCTCTGACACCCCCTGAGGTTTGTTAGAGAT
Source organism: Lithobates pipiens (assembly GCF_037356315.1). NCBI lineage: Eukaryota > Metazoa > Chordata > Amphibia > Anura > Ranidae > Lithobates > Lithobates pipiens. Next base: position 37,986,654 of record NW_027507790.1, on the reverse strand, counting down.
CCTGTCAGGGCTGGCTTAGCCCTTCCTCCTCTGGGCTGGCCGCTCAGCTGTCGGCTAATTGTCAGCTCTCTTCTCTTTCCACAGTTACCAGCTGTTGCCGATGATGCTCGTCTGACCTGCCTATTTAAAGCCTTCCAGCTCACTCTTTCCTTTGCCTTCGCGTTGGTCACATCACAAGGAACCATCTCCTGCTGTTTGTTTCAAGACTGGCTTGCTGACATCCCTCCTGGCTTCTTATCCTGCTTGCAGTTGCTCTCCTTGGATCCCTGATTTCTGGCCTGGCTGATTACCCGATCTGGGTAATGAACTTTGGACTGGCTGACTACCCGATCTGGCTACTGGACTCTGGCTATGCTTGACTACGCTTTTTTCTATTTACCTTTTTTATTTTTATTAATAAACAAGTGTGATTTGATTGTACTTCTGTCTCAGTCTGGTTCGTGGTTTCTGACAGAACTTTAGTGAACAAATAGCATCATGAAGGCCAAGAAATACACCAGACAGGATATAGGGATAAAGTTGTGGAAAAGTTTAAAGCAGGGTTAGGCTATAAAAAAAATATTGCAAGCTTTGAACATCTCACACTGAAATGTTCAATCCATCATCCCAAAAATGTAGAGTATGGCACAACTGAAAACCTACCAACACATATGGCACATAAAGGGTTCCAAGAGTCTGTGTGTCCTGGGGGGACATGGACCTGAATCCAAAGTAACACCACTTCAAGGGTCCCAAGGCATACAGCACACAAAGAGCACAATTCCCCCAAATGGCAGGGCCCATGATCGGGAGGCTAGCATTCAGTCCCCTCCAAAAGCCTCTGTCCTGGCTAGGTCTGTCACAATAGATAATACTACAATGCTAAATTGCAACTCAAGGTGTAAACATACATTACAACACAAAATATGTTTTGTGCAAAACATTAATGTCTCTGAACAGCAACAAATTTACAGAAAGGCATTCTTACCTGGAGTTATAGTTTCTGTGTCATAAAAGAAATAGGCAGTTAGTCCCACAGCCAGAGAAATCAGCAGCAGCTTTCCTACTGCCATTGTGCAAAAGGAATACCAACTCCTCAGTGACAGAGCAGCCCAGTTACCTGGACTATGTGACCTGAAATAGACAGACGTTGCTTTGTGTAAAAAGCTCACAGTTGCAGTTTAGCCTTGATTTTTATGACAAGGGTAAATTGCCATTCAGGTGAAAGTCTGGTAACCTCTGTGACAGACACACCTATCCTTTTCTTTAAAAATATATATATAAAGTATCTCACAAAAGTGAGTACACCCCTCACATTTTTATAAATATTTTATTACATCTTTTCATGTGACAACACTGAAGAAATGACACATTGCTACAATGTAAAGTAGTGAGTGTACAGCTTGTATAACAGTGTAAATTTGCTGTCCCCTCAAAATAACTCAACAGCCATTAATGTCTAAACTACTGGAAACAGAAGTGAGTACACCCCTAAGGGAAAATGTCCAAATTGGGCCCAATTAGCCTTTTTCCCTCCCTGGTGTCATGTGACTCATTAGTGTTACAAGGTCTCAGGTGTGAATGGGGAGCAGGAGTGTTAAATTTGGTGTTATCGCTCTCACTCTCTCATACTGGTCACTGGAAGTTCAACATGGCACCTCATGGCAAAGAACTGACAAAAATAATTGTTGCTCTACATAAAGATGGTGATGGTGAACCTCGGCACCCCAGATGTTTTGGAACTACATTTCCCATGATGCTCCGACACTCTGTAGTGAAGATGAACATCATGGGAAATGTAGCTCCAAAACATCTGGGGTGCCAAGGTTCGCCATCACTGGCCTAGGCTATAAGAAGATTGCCAAGACCCTAAATCTGAGCTGCAGCACTGTGGCCAAGACCATACAGCAGTTTAAAAAGACAGGTTCCACTCAGAACAGGCCTTGCCATGGTCGACCAAAGAAGTTGAGTGCACATGCTCAGCATCATATCCAGAGGTTGTCTTTGGGAAATGGATGTATGAGTGCTGCTAGCATTGCTACAGAGGTTGAAGGGGTAGGAGGTCAGCCTGTCAGTGCTCAGACCATACGACGCACACTGCATGAAATTGGTCTGCTTTGCTGTCTTCTAACGATGATGCACAAGAAAGGCCACAAACAGTTTGCTGAATACAAACAGACTAAGGACATGGATTACTGGAACCATGTCCTGTGGTCTGATGAAACCAAGATAAACGTATTTGGTTCAGATGGTGTCAAACGTGTGTGGTGGCAACCAGATGAGGAGGACAAAGACAAGTGCGTCTTGCTTAAGCCTCATACACACGATAGGACTTTGTACGAACTTTCCCTTGGATTTTTGTACAAAGGGCGTCGGCCCTGAACTTGTATTGCATACACACAGCAGGACTTTTTCAGCCAACTTTCACCAAATTATGTGGTTTTTCTGCTCTTTACTGCCACCTTTGGTCAACTTCTGTATTGTTGTCTGATCTTTTGCATTGGTTCTGAGCATGCCTGTTTGTACTTTGTACAAAAGTCCTACGGTTTTCTGTACACACGATCAGACTTTGCTCCATCGGACTTTTGTTGCCAGAAAGTTTGTCCGTTCGCACAGCCAACAAAAGTCTGATGAAAACCAAAAAAGTTTGTCCGATGGAGCGTACACACAGTCGGATGTTGCTCAAAAACAGCTAATTTGCATGTTTGTTGTCAAAAAGTCTGATCGTGTGTATGGGCCTTTAGGTGTGTGGATCACTTCCATCCATGGAGCTCCTCTTGTCTTCCAACCAAATGTTGTAGTGAAGGTGCAGAAGACAAAATTCAGATGTATATTGGGCTAGTTCCAGACTGAAACCTTACCATGGATATCAAGTAATCATGTCAGCAATCATCCCCCCCAAGACCTTCACCCATATGGAGCAGCTCCAGTGGAATGATTGACAGAGAGAGAAATATAGGCAATTGCAAGGTCTGTAATTAGGTTTACCTTATATCAAATGCATCCAAGAGGCTGTAATCTAATCCAACCAGCCATCCAGGAATAAGTGATCAGGTAGGTCATTGCCTCTTAATAAGTTAATACTCTCTTTCCCAATTTAAACATATTTATGGAGCCCTCTTAAAAATATTTTTATAATAAACTGCTTTAACCACTTCAGCCCTGGAGGATTTGGCTGGCCAAAGACCAGAGCACTTTTTGCAATTCGGCACTGTGTCGCTTTAACTGACAACTGTGCAGTCATGCGCAGTGGCTCCCAAGCAAAATTGACGTCCTTTTTTTCTCCACAAATAGAGCTTTCTTTTGGTGGTATTTGATCACCTCTGCAGTTTTTATTTTTTGTGCTATAAACAAGCGAATATAAACAGCGATTTGCGATTTTTATCGTGACTACGACATTATGCCGGACAGATCGGACACTTTTGCCACTATTTTGGGACCGTTCACATTTATACAGCGATTAGTGCGATTAAAAATGCACTGATTACTGTGTAAATGTGACTGGCAGTGAAGGGGTTAACACTAGGTGGCGCTGTAGGGGTTACGTGTACCCTGGGGAGTGATTCTAACTGTGGGGGGGCTGGGCTGTGTGTGACACATCACTGATCAGCGCTCCCAATCACAGGGAGCAGAGATCAGTGACACTCACTAGGTAGAACGGGAAGCTGCTTGTTTACATTAGCATCTCCCCGTTCTTCCTTTCCATGAGGCGATCGCAGGTATGCCCGCGGACATCGAGTCCGCGGGACCCGCTGTCGGACTCACGGAGCTTGCGGCGTGCACCCGCTAGACAAGCCTCACGAGATCACGTACAATAAGGTGATTTTGCGCAGCAGAGCCAGCCTGTCACAGTAAAACTGCGGCGGCTGGTCCACAAGTGGACCTTGTGGATCAGCTACTCCTACTCTACTCCACTACTCCTGAACCAACCTACACTAACACCCCCACCCTAGCTTCTAACATATCTAAGTAGCAGAGTCTCAACTTGTTTTTGCAATTTTTACTTTTCTCTCAGATTCTGTAGCTGCATCCAGGGCTGGTGATTGGCCTGGCAAGCATTAAGAGAATCTCCACCAACTGCCCTGCAAAGTTTCCCTCTTTGTCACTGATCATAACTGGGACCACAGGTGAAGACATAGGCCTATAGTAGTTTTTACTTTCTTGCCACGGACTGGTACAATGACTAAACAGTGAAAGCCCTTGTACATGGATTTTGTCCGACGGATTTTGTCCGAAACTGTTGCATACACACAAAGTTGTCAGAAAATCCGATCGTACTTAATGTGATGACGTTATTTCGTTAGGACGGGACTACGTTCAGGCTAGTAGCCAATAGCTTTGATCTAGGAATTTGATCTGAGCATGCGTGGCACTTTGTTCGATCGGAATTCTCTACACATGATCGGACAAAGTCCGATCGGATCATGTTGTCAGAAAATTTTATAGCCCAGCTGGAAAACTTGGTCCATCGGATACTCAGACGGAAACAGTCCGATGGAGCCCACACACTGTCGGATTATCCGGCAACACGGTCCTATCGGACATTGTCCATCGGAATGTCCGACCGTGTGTACAAGGGCAAAGAGTTGACCCAACGGGGTTGATTTACTAAAACTGAAGAGTGCAAATTATGGTGCAGCTCTGTGCATAAACCAATCCGCTTCCAGTTTTTATTTTGTCAAAGCTTAATTGAACTATCTGAAGTTAGAAGCTGATTGGCTACCATGCAGAGCTGCACCAGATTTTGCACTCTCCAGTTTTAGTAAATCAACCCCAATGCACTTGCCAACCTTGTTCCCTCAACTTCATTCACATAATATTTTTTATTTCAATATGCAGCTTTCGTCTATGACTGCATATAGACATTTACACAACTATAAACGTTACCAGCATAATTGACAGACAGCAAAACTGGTAACTTGTTGTCATTTTCCTTCTTTTTTCATGAATGTATATATACAAAACTACAACTTTAAAATGATTGTGGCACATAAATGTGTCAGTTTTGTAAGATTTCCTTACCCATTGTAACAGGGACAGGCTCAACTGCTATTACCAGCAGTGCACGAGACAGAAACATCCATAAGCAAGCCTACAGGTTTGTCCTGTACTTCTATTCAAAAATGCAATAAATACAGGTCAATGCAGTAGAGAGGCCCGGATCGAGAGAAATAAAATGGAAATAGTGAAGGGCCGGCATGACAGGGTGAGAAGGGGAAGCAAATATGGGTTTAAAAAGGAAAGAAATGTGTAATGAGAAAGGGGATAGGTAGGATTGGCTGGGAACAGCAGGATAGGGAGAGGTTTCATTTATTTAAGGGGGAGGCAAGTCTCCCGGCATCAGTGGAGGAGCAGCTGTGACAAGTAGGCAGTTTCCCTCCCTCCCTCCCCGTCTTGTCTGTTTTCGTTATTAGCAGGAGCAGTATGAGCGGGTTACGTCATGGCGGCTGATCGGGTGGTGGTGGTTGGTCTTTGGTGGTATAAGAAAATACGAGATGGAAGTGTTGGGGACTCATCGGTGGTATGTGCCCCTCTGGGTGAATTCCAGTTAACACGGTTTAGCTGGAATATGGTAATGGTTGCACTGAGGGTAGCGGGTTGTCTCAGAGCTGGTGTGTTACGGCTGGGCGCCTATCACGAAAAAAGGTCCAGCAGTGAAGAAGTGGAGCATATTTTGAATTTTTGGTTGCCGTCAAAGACCAACAGGCTGAGTAACTGTTTAGTTTGTTTTCAGGTGTTTGATGTGTAAAACTTTGTTAATAAAAGACTGCTATGACCATGTGTACTCCATTTCATGTGTGGTCTCATGAATTTAGGTAACGTCAAGGGGTGGGGGTAAGTACGAGTGGTCGGGCAGACAAGAAGGTTTGGGGACATCTTATCTACACTGGTCAAGGGCTTTGTAAAGTAAGTCCATAGCATGAAACAAACAAAACATCTTTTTGTCTTGTTAAATAAACTCAAGTCAGTTCCTGACTAACAGGGTGCCCCCTAAAGGGTTCAATTTTTTAGTGTTCTGTCAACAGTCAGCCTTTTCACCCAGCAGAGAGAGATCCTTGATCATAAGTCAATTCACATATAAAAAGGCCCATACAACTCACATTTAAAAAAGGCCCGCACAACTCACATATAAAAAGACCTTTACAACTCACATATAAAAATACCTTTACAACTCACAACTCACATATAAAAAGATCTTTACTCACATATACAGTGCCTTGAAAAGGTATTCATACCCCTGGAAATTTTCAGCATTTTATGTTACAACCAAAAACGTAAATGTATTTAATTGGGATTTTATGTTGTAGACCAACACAAAGTGGCACATAATTGTGAAGTGGAAGGAAAATTAATATTTTCTATTTTTTTTTTTTACAAATAAGTATCTGAAAAGTGTGGCATGCATTTGTATTCAGCCCCCCTGAGTACTTTGTAGAACCACCTTTCACTGCAATTACAGCCGCAAGTCTTTTTGGGGATGTCTCTACCAGCTTTGTACATCTAGAGAGTGAAATGTTTTCCCATTCTTCTTTGCAAAATAGCTCAAGCTCTGTCAGATTTGATGGAGAGCATCTGTGAACATCAATTTTCAAAGTCTTGCCACAGATTCTCAATTGGATTTAGGTCTTGACCTTGACTGGGCCATTCTAACACATGAATATGCTTTGATCTAAACCATTGCATTGTAGCTCTGGCTGTATGTTTAGGGTTGTTGTCCTGCTGGGAGGTGAACCTCCACCCCAGTCTCAAGTCTTTTGAAGACTCTAATGCCGCGTACACAAGTTTAGACAATCCGGCGGACCAGAGTCCGCCGGACAATCTGCCCATGTGTGGGCTCTGGCGGACTTTTTATTTCCAAAAGTCTGGCGGCCTTAGAAAGAAGTTTTGACTCAAAATTCCGGCCGTCTGTGCGCTAGTCCGCCGGACTTTTGAAATGAATGGACTTGCCCACACACGGAGAAAATTCTGTTCATTTTGAACGTGGCTCAAGGTAGATGGGACTATCGAAGGAGGTCAATGTCGCCGCCTCCATTGAAACCTCGCTGTCCCCGTCACCTGGTATGGACTTAAAGGGGAAGCCCTACGCCGAAAAAACGGCGTGGGGGTCCCTCCCAGGCCCATATCAGACCCTTATCCGAGCACGCAGCCCGGCTGGTCAGGAAAGGGGTTGGGGATGAGCGAGCGTCCCCCCTCCTGAGGTGTACCAGGCCGCGTGCCCTCAAAATGGGGGGGTGCTTTGGGGAAGGGGGGCCCCCACCCCCACCCCAAAGCACCTTGTCCCCATGTTGATGAGGACAAGGGCCTCTTCCCGACAATCCTGGTCGTTGGTTGTCGGAGTCTGCGGGCAGGGGACTTTTCGGAATCTGGGAGCCCCCTTTAATAAGGGGGCCCCAGATACCGGCCCCCCACCCTATGTGAATGAGTATTGGGGTACCATGTACCCCTACCCATTCACCTCCGTTCATTTCAAAAGTCCGGTGGACTCCCGCCATAGTCCAGTGGTTTGTCTGCCGGAAAAGTCCGGTTGTGTGTGGGCAGGTCCGCTAGTTCGGAAAGTCCGGCGGAACTCCGCTGCAAAGTCCAGCAGTTTGTCCGCCGGACTAAGTCCGCTGGATAGTCCGATCGTGTGTACGCAGCATAACAGATTTTCATCTAAGATTGCCCTGTATTTGGCTCCATCCATCTTCCCATCAACTCTGACCAGCTTCCCTGTCCCTACTAAAGAAAAGCATCCCCCACAGAACATAAACCGGACTGGGATACAGTACTGCACTGACCCACCCCCCTCTCTTGTAATTTCATTGATCGTCTTAATTCCATCCCTTTCTCCCCCTTTCTCCCTTCCATCCTTCCCATACTCCCCCCACCCCCCAAATAGAATAACTGGAAAGCTGATAACATTCTTTTACAACTAGCAGTCTATCATGCTAGTGAGTAAATATTAGCATTCTGGACAGGTTCACCCAACAATGTCCTTCACCAATTGATGTAAACATATTTCTGTAGTGCAATCCAAATCTTGTCTTGTATTACTTTATAGGTTATTTTACACATGACACTATTCACTACTATTTCTTTTTGCATTGTAAAGCTACACTGTAATTTGTATGCAAACCTTCTCTCCTTTTGGAGACAAATAAAAACTCTTCTGTTAACAAAAAAAAAAGAAAAAAGAAAAGCATCCCTACAATATGATGTTTCCACCACCATGTTTCACCGTGGTGGAAATGGTGTGTTCAGGGTGATGTGCAGTGTTTTGCTTTTAGGCCAAAAAGTTCAATTTTGGTCTCATCTGACCAGAGCACCTTCTTCCACATGTTTTCTGAGTCCCCCACATGGCTTCTCACAAACTGCAAACGAGATTTCTTATGGCTTTCTTTCAACAATGGCTTTATTCTTGCCCCTCTTCCATAAAGGATAGATTTATGAAGTGCATGAATAATAGTTGTCCTGTGGACAGATTCTCCCACCTAAGCTGTGGATCTCTGCAGCTCCTCCAGAGTTACCATGGGCCTCTACGTTGCTTTTCTGATTAATGCTCTTCTTTGCCCAGTCTGTCAGTTTAGGTGGACAGCCATGTCTTGGTAGGTTTGCAGTTGAGCCATACTCTTTCCATTTTTGGATGATGGATTGAACAGTGCTTCATGAGATGTTCAAAGCTTGGGATATTTTTTATAACCTAACCCTGCTTTCAACTTCTCTACAATTTTATCCCTGACCTGTCTGGTGTGTTCCTTGGCCTTCATTTGTTCACTAAGGTTCTCTAACAAACCTCGGAGGGCTTCACAGAACAGCTGTATTTATACAGAGATTTAATTACACACAGGTGGACTCAATTTACTAATTAGGTGACTTCCGAAGGCAGGTTGTTCCACTAGATTTTAGTTAGGGGTATCAGAGAAAAGGAGTCTGAATACAAATGCACACCACACTTTTCAGATATTTAGATATTTATTTGTAAAAAAAAAAAAAAAATTGAAAACCATTTATCATTTTTCTTCCACTTCACAATTATGTGCCACTTTGTGTTGGTCTATCACATAAAATCCCAATAAAGTACATTTACAATGTTGGTTGTTACATGACAAAATGTGTCAAGGCACTGTAAAAAGGCCTGTACAACTCACATATAAAAAGGCTTGTAAAGCAGAACTCCAAAAAAGTACTTTTTTTTACTTCTGCTGTCTACAAAGCAGTTATCTCTAGAAATTCTTATTATTGGTCTACATCACCGCTGTTAACTGTAAAAGTTCTAGCTTTAGTGTGACCGGAAATTTTAGCCCGCAGTCGAGAGCAGTGGCTCTCACACACGTACACAAGCTACACTGTTTGTATGCTCACCTTTCCTTGCCTATTCACATAATGCTTTGTATTCTGTGAACTATTCATAGAATACAAGGCATACTGTGAATAGGCAATGGTAGAGGACAAACGACCGTGAAGCTTATGTGTGGGTGAGAGCCACAGTTTTCCTTTTGCATTGTCAGAAGTATACGAACACACCAGAATTGAAAATGTTTTCCAGGAGTTTCGCTTTATTGAGGGTCCGGGCTAAAAGATAGGATTTAGACCTAGTAATGGAGGCTTTATCCCACCCAAAACTCTACAAGACCTCCAAGCTTCAGGACCCAAATTAGAACTTAATAAGATCTGAAAAAAACAAAAAAAATTTTGTTTTCTCCACTACAGCAGACACAAGTCTTGGAGCCCCTCACCATGTATAGGTGAAAAAAACAGCCACATAGATGACACATAGACACCGTCCTGCCAGCCAGTGCCTCACACCATTTTCAAAAAAACACCATCTTATAGTTTCTTATAAGATTTTGTTACCTGTAGGAACAATGGTATACTTAAAGCGGAGGTCCACCCTAAAGTGGACCTTCCGCTCATCGGAACCCTCCCCCCCTCCGGCGCCACAATTGGTACCTTTCAGGGGGGAGGGGGGTGCAGATACCTGTACAGTACAGGTATCTGCACCCACTTCCGGGATAGCTCTCTGCGGAAAGGGGCGTAGATTACGCCCCTTTCCGCAAGTGCCCGCCCCTTTCCGCAAGTGCCCCGCTGCCTGCTGGGAAACACACAGATCCCAGAGGCAGCGGGGACCGTCCTTATTGCGCAGCGCGACTCGCGCATGCGCAGTAGGGAACCGGGAAATAAGGCCGAAAGGCTCCATTTCCTGATTCCCATACCCAAGATGGCGGCGGCAGCACCCGAGAGACGATCTAGAGATCGGCTTCGGGTGCCGACATCACGGGCGCGCTGGACAGGTAAGTGTCACTATTTTAAAAGTCAGCAGCTGCAGTATTTGTAGCTGCTGGCTTTTAAAAAAAAAAAAAAACGCGGAGTCCCGGAGGACTCCCGCTTTAATGTATGTTTCTTCATATATACAGACACCAAAAAAGTCTAGAAAAATGACTTTCTGTTTACTTTATTCATTGAGCTCCTCACAAGCTCCATACCGTCTTAAACATTTTATTAGTAAATACAATCCTACAATCGTAATTAAATGCAAAATTTAACAATTATGCAGAGCAAGGGTGTAGATATCAATATTTGAGGTAGTTTCAATTACATATAATCAACTATACCGTATTTGTTTCAAATATTTAAGTTGAACTCCAGTCACAAAAACTTTAATTTTAACCACGTAAGCCCTGGGCCATTTGGCTGGCCAAAGACCAGAGCACTTTTTGCGATTTGGCACTGCGTCGCTTTAACTGGCGATTGAGCGGTCGTGTGACGTGGCTCCCAAACAAAATTGACGTCATTTTTTCCCCACAAATAGAGCTTTCTTTTGGTGGTATTTGATCACGGTTTTTATTTTTTGCGCTATAAACAAAAATTTGAGCCAATTTTGAAAAAAAAATTTTTTTTTACTTTTTGCTATAATAAATATCCCCAAAAAAATCTAAAAAAAAAAATATTTTTTTCCTCAGTTTAGGCCGATATGTATTCTTCTACATATTTTTGGTAAAAAAAATCAAAAAAAAATCGCAATGAGCGTTTATTGATTGGTTTGTGCAAAAGTTATAGCGTAAAAGATAGGGGATAGTTTTATGGCATTTTTATGATTAATTTTTTTTTATTAGTAATGGCACCGATCAGCGATTTTTATCGGGACTACTACATTATGGCATTGGACACTTTTGATCAAAAAGCCTAGCAGGCCCCGCCCACTACAGGTTACCTGAAGAAAAGTACAGGGGATAGGGTCAATACAAGACCAGGCACTCTGCACAAGGAGAGAGTAGCAGTAGTCTGGATTACAGGAAGGTCCTGCACATAGCAAACGTATCACAGTGGATTACTGCACAGATCTGGAAGAAATACACAAAACACACCAAGATTTAAAGTGATTTTAAAATCTCTTTTTTTTTGCCCTATAAAAATAACAAACATGTTATACTTACCTGCTCTGTTGCAGTGGATTTGCACAGAGCCGCCCAGATCCTCCTCTTCTCGGGTCCCTCTGCTGTGCTCCTGGCTCCTCCCTCCTGTTGAGTCTTCATGTTCTGTAAAAACAGCCAACTCGTCAAGACCTCAAATCACCTCACTTCTGGTTACTCTCCAGCATCAGTAATTGGAGATTTGGACGAGTTACCTGCTTTCACAAAACACCGGCAGCGTATACACTACGGTACATGCTATAATGAGTAAAAATTGTTAGTCCCGGCCGCTTATAACCAACAAAATGACCGCCTCCAAGGTGGCAACAACTTTTTTCCTCCTTAGCCGGTGTTCTGTTCAAAAAGCCAAGTCATTGTGTACAGCAGTGTATATGCTGCCATGTTTTGTGAAAACAGGTAACTCGTCCAAATCTCCAATTACAGCAGCTGAAGAGTCACCGGAAGTGACGTGTTTGGAGATTTTGACGAGCTGGATCTTTTGACAGAACACCCTTAGTGCAAGCAGCTTGCTATGGGGGCACCTGAGCCGAGTCACATCTCCCTGTGTTCATGCAGACACAGAGCCCAAACCCACCCCCGGCCCCTCTCTCCCCTGATTGACTAGCCGACTTTGATTGACAGCACCGGGAGCCAATGGCGTGGCTGCTGTGTCTCAGCCAATCAGGAGAAAGAATCTCCAATGGCTGAAACACTCGTGGTTATCGCTGGACATAGAGGGCCTTCAGGTAAGTATTAGGGGGGCTGAGGGGGGCTGCTGCACACAGAAGGCTTTTTATCTTAATGCATAGAAAAACTTCTGACTTTACAACCCCTTTAAGTAAAGATACACATGGTTCTTCTATTTAGACAATCTTTTGCTTATCCCGGAGTTCTTCCTTAAAGCGGAGGTCCACCCTAACATGATCATTCCTGCCTGCCCGCACAATGCCCAGAACAGCTCATTTTTGCTGCAGGTTTGACCAGGGGTTCTCAGGAATGGCTGTGTGGATGAGCCACAAATAAGACCAGAATGCAGGATGACCTGTCTAATGTCTGGCTGCTGAAGAAGGATGAATAGTCATCTAAAGCCTCATACACACTATCAGTGTTTCCTTCAGATTTACCAAAACCATATAATATGAGGTCAAACCTCAGGAGTTTCAATGTGTATGCAATCAGGCAGGTCCTTGCACTACATGGTTTTGGTAAATCTGAAGGAAAAACTCAGCAGAAAATCTGATAGTGTGTATGGGACAAAAGCCTTTTGTTTTATTTTGTGTGTTTCTGGGTAATATACAGAAACGGACTGCATTAATTGTCTACTCCGACATGAAGAATACAAGATCACAGAATACATAATATAAGTAATCCCTGAGCAATAAGGACACTAATATAATATAATATAATATAATATAATAATCCAGATTTTCAGATTAATTCATTTTCAGATTATTAACAATGGACATTTGGTGACTGGTTATCTTTAAAGTAAACCTGTCAAAAACAATTCAAACTAATCATATAATGAAAAAACGTACATAAAGGTAACCTTTATTACTAATGTGCTTAATAGATACCTTCCTGTTTGTCCTTTAATGTTATGGGCTGCCTTACTGACAAATGAGGAAGCTCACAAGGTACTAAGAGGCAGTGTCACGCTTGACTTTTCCAAAAAAAAAAAAAGGTAACATTTACTGGAGGCTGAACTGATACCAATACCAGTATTGGTGCCGATACTAAGCATTTGTACAAGTACTTGGTCAGATACCTAAAACCGTTTCCTTTACGATGCGATTTGAGCCCATATGAAATGAATGGACTCAAATCGCAATGCACAGAATAGCAACCTGTCTGAATCACATGCAGTTTCCCGCACTGCTCCTGTGTGAACCCAGGCTTATCATAGTGACTTCAGCCAGGGATCACACAGGAGCGGTGCTGGAAACCACATGTGATTCGGACAGGAATCGCACCAAATTCGTGTTCAAATCGGCTGCGATTCTTACTGGTGCAATTTGAGCCCATGCATTTTTGCAAAGGTATTGGTTAATTGGTATTGGTACTTGATCACAAGTGACGGTACTCATACTCACCCGTACAAAAAAAGTATCGGTGTATCCCTAACATATACTGTATATGTGGCTTCAGTTGCCGATATCTCTGGATCTACTTCAGGGTTTGATATTGATAGTAATCTCTATTTATGCATTTTTCAAGCATATGATTAGTTTGAAATGCTCAGGTTTAGTTTACAAATGAAATATTCAAACATTATTAGATAAGAAAAACGATGCTCTACTTAGCTATTTAAAGCCAAGCCGTACAGAAAAAAAAATAAAAAATCTTTATTTGTATAAGGGTCAGTTCACACCAGATGCAGTTCCATGCAGTTCAGTTTTTTCTGCACCAATACAGGCAGTTCTGGTCAGTTTCTGCACCAGAAACTGACTGCATGGTGTGAACTAGAGCCATTGAAATACATGAAAAACACTGTGCATGCATTTTTAGCGCAGAAAAAAAGCACACAGAACCGAAACTGCGTCTGGTGTGAACTGGCCCTATAAGTGACAAGGGTAAGCACCATAAAGAAGTCGTAGTGTAGTGTAGCAATAGTAATAATAAACTAGTTATGGCTCCATGTGCACCCAGGAGTAGATTCCTCCACCATGAGGCAAAGTATCCACCGAGTCTGCTGTGTCTCTTCCAGTAGTCATTTAGCTCACATTTTCCTGAAAATGTTGATTCACTGACATTATCTTTGCCAAGATATCCCCACAGCGACCAGCGACTTTAACAACTGCAAGATGATCAGCTCTGGTGGGTCCAATGTTAAGAATTGCAATAGGAATCCCCTTTTCCTGGGCTTTAAGTGCAAACCTATAGCCAGAATAAACCTAAACAACAGAAAAATAGGAAATTTAACTAAAAACAGAATCTGTATATGTATCAATTCTCCATCACTATGTGCGAACCCTTGATGCAATGCTATCACCATTAAGCTCTGTTTTGCAGAGCACAGACACATAGGCCTCTTTCGCACAGGCATCCAGGGGTGGTAAAAAAAACAGGCAGTTGAGACGTGGCTTTATCAACCCTTAATTGCCCATCCAAAACATAACATGCAGTCACGGCCAAACAGCCACGATGCTACGCTTTGTGGCCAAGGAAAATTTAACGTTGCATGCCAAGGCAGGTGACACTGCCTATAAAACTCATGCAATGAAGTCAACGAGTGCAGTTGCAAGCCAAGCACTTGGCTCACTGTTGCAGCACAATATTTCTATACAAAATCCCTGTTGAGCTGGAGAAAAAAAAAAGAACCAGTAAATAAATAAAAATACACAATCAGAAGGTGGCAGGATCACCTCCGGCATGGCTAGAAGACCTGCTCTGCTGCCTTCTCAAAAGAGATCCACCGTGGATTGCTTTTCAGAGGGCGGTAGAAACCAGAGTCCATAATCTGTCAAGGTGTCAGACACACTGGATGGTGTCTTAATTAGTCTCCTATTTCAAGCAAGAGAGGTAAAAAGTGGTAAGTATTAACATTTAGCAATTTTCTGAAAGAACTCATTTTAAACTCATATCTTGTTTTTCTATTGGACTGATGCATTTTTAAAATATTACGATATAGGACTAGAGTTAAGAATTATCCAGTCATGGCTTTTTCCTATTTTAATTCTAAATTGTGTCTGAACCCCAAAATAACAAATTTGTGTATTGCAGCTTTCCAATCTTAAGATGTGGGGTCTGCATTCGTTTTCATTTTTAAGACTTTTTTCCTCTCTGTTTTCAACTGGTGATCTGGCCAGTAACACATTTTCCCCATCTTAGGGTGGCTACCCCCACTCCTCCGCTCTATGTATGGAGCAGCAACATAGCCACCCTTGGAGAGCAGCAGTCCAGTACTAGATAGATAGAGAATTTAGATGGATTTTAGGAGTGACCAACAAAGCCTAACTCCAGGTAACACTTTTTAAGTAGTTATAAAAACGTTTTTTTTCCTTTTTGGATAAAGGTTTTACATAAAGCATTGTAAGCACCCCTGTCAGTGGTAAATGGTTTGTCTCAGCCCTCTAACTGCCACGTTTTTTAGACAGCTTAGTCTGTTAGGAATTGTTCACATAAGCATCATAAGTTCAGTCACACTTTTGATAACTGATGAATACTGATTCAGGTTACATCGGTCTGCACATCCATCTTTAGTTCAGATCAGTTCAGTTTAGTTCACATACAGTGGTTGAAAAGGCATACGATTTTTTTCTACCCCTAATATATTCTCTGCATTAAAGGGATTGTAAAGGCAGAAGGTTTTTTTTTATCTTAATGCATAGACCTTCTGCCCCCCCTAATACTTACCTGAGCTCATTTAGATCCAGTGTTGTTGTAGGAGTGTCTCGGCTGCTGCTGGACTCCCCTCCTCACTGGCTGAGACAGCAGCGCGGTCAGTCAGCCAATGAGGAGAGAAAGGGGGCGGGACACAGCTCCGTGTCTGTATGGACACAAAGGAGATGTGGCTCAGATCGGGTTCCCCTATAGCAAGCTGCTTGCTGTGGGGGCACTCAACAGGAGGGAGGAGCCAGAAGCACATAAGAGGGACCCGAGAAGAGGAGGATCCGGGCTGCTCTGTGCAAAACCAACTGTACAGAGAAGGTAAGTATAAAATGTTTGTTATTGTTAAAAAAAAAAAAAAAACGAGACTTTAGTATCACTTTAAGGTAAAAAAACCCTTCCATGATCAGGTCACCCCTAAATACTTACCCAAGCCCTATCTCAATCCAGTGCTGTGCCCAAGAGTAGCAGAGTT
Source organism: Lithobates pipiens (assembly GCF_037356315.1). Lineage (NCBI taxonomy): Eukaryota > Metazoa > Chordata > Amphibia > Anura > Ranidae > Lithobates > Lithobates pipiens. The sequence continues at coordinate 37,970,481 of NW_027507790.1, read as the reverse complement.
GCTCTCTCTCTCCTCACAGGAACTGAGGCAGCAGTGACATCTATTGGCTCCTGCTTGTGTCAATCAAATTCTGCAAAGAGGGAGCAGGGGTGGGGCCGAGCTGCGCGTGTCTGTAGTTCATAGACCCTGGCTTGGGACAGAGCCCACATGAGTGCCCCCATAGCAAGAGGCTTGTTATGGGGGAATTCAGAAGGGAGGAGGAGCTAAGTACACCTGGAGGAGGGGGGGGAACTCAAGAAGAGGAGTAAAGGGGACTGTTCTGTGCAATGTCAGCAGGTAAGTTTAACGTATTTATTATTTTAGGAAAAAAAAAAACACAAGCCTTTACAATCACGTTAACATCCATCTACATGTACATCCATCTACATAGAAAAGGACACAGCCTTGTTCAGTTGAACAAAATGGACCTGAATGGACATGGATATCAGTGGATGTAAACAGATGAGCATCCATTTACATCTGCAAACCCATAGGAGTGAAATACTGTCTGTTTTTAATACAAAAAAGGAAAGATGAAAAACGCACAAATGTAAATCATGCGAAAGGACTCTTAGCCCAGGTTCACACTGAGTGGGATTGAAATTGTGCGAGTTCAGCTGAATTTGCACGATTTAATTCCTGCACATCAGTCCCAACTTCGGGGGGGGGGCGATTTCAGAGACATCTGTGTCTAGGGCCCGGCCTTTTGGCTAGGAACAGAGGAATTTTTGATTCCTGGCCGGAGGGCCTGGCCATTGTATTGCACAATGGTCACATTTTCACTCTCCTCTTCACTATCCCTTTCCTCACTATTTATTTATTTTATTTGTGTTTGTTTGTCACGTTTGTCACTTTCACGTTTTGATGAGTAGGGTGTCGGTCCTCGGACCAATCCTGAAAGTCTTGTGAGAGGGCGGACATAGGCCTTCTGGCTTGGTCCAACCTCCATTGGGGGGCCTACCTTCGGGGAAGCTCCATAGTACCTACTACCTAGGAGGTTCTGTTTCGGCAGTCCTCCCGGGGAAAGGCGGTCTTCCGGCTTCGGCTGTATGACCACTAGATGAGTCTGGTACCTCAGTCCCTGTCAGGAGCCTAACGCCCCGGGGGATCAGGGTATGGCTCCTACCTAGGGAGGACATCAGACACCCGTCTGCACTTTTTAGTGTGTCACTCTTTATGTGTGTGCACTTTTTTTATGCACCGGGTGGAAGTTTTTTGGGTGTGTTTGCACGCCATGGGCTTTTGAAAAAAAAAAAAAAAAATCTGTGTGGGTTGCTGCACAGATGTCTATACAAATTGCACACCTTGAAGTCACCAAAAGTACTACAGAAACTACTTTTGGGAATCGGTGCGGCACTGTAAAGCAATAGCCGCCAATTTGGCATGCAATTTGACATGTCAAGTCGCATTCCAAATCACTGCAATGTGAACCTAGGCTTAAAAGAAGTTGAAAAATGACAACTTACTGGTCGGATCACCAGGTAAAAAAGGAAAAAAGCCTTAAAAGAGAAAACTAATGCAGCAACCACATCTAGGAACTGGTAAGCTGCAATATAATAATTTTTGTGTTTTTAGATACACTTTAATTATAACTCACCTGTTGTATCACCACATGGCTAGAAAAAAAATGAAAATGTCCCTGAGAATGTCAGCTGCTACTCTCAGTTAATAACACATTCTCAGCCCATGGTTTTAGTTACCCATTAACCTTCAATGTTTTTCATGTCTTAACATAAGGTGGATGCACTCTGTGTCACTGTAGTTAAACCTCACCCAACAAAGTTTTGGCATACAATCAGTAATTCTAACCTAATAAAACCAATAGCATTTAAAAAGCCCAATACATCTTATGTTCTTAAAATGCCATAGCAGCGCTCATGTCACTCCATCCATATGTGACAAGCATTTATATGGTTCCGCATGTAAGAAAATAGTGAAATTACTTCTTAAGCAGATGAAGGTCTCAATACAGTGATCCTAGTCGTCATTACTCGTGCACCACATGCCGAGAACGCCACCACATGAGTAACACTCCCTTTAGGGTATACACTCACCAGATGTTAATTTTCCATATGCCTTTTAAGGTAATCCTTTGCTGTCACTTTAAGGACAAGTCATCCACAGATTTTGTCAGGGTGAAAGTATAAATGGCTCCAGTACAACAGGATCATATAAGAAACTAAAAATGCCACGAAGCGTAATCCTGCTTTTCAAATTTTATTTAGGCCAAATGCCCCCCATACAAAATATACCTACTAGCTTGTAAAAACAATAGAGCAATTAGTATAACGTAGCGTAGTCACCGGTCCACTGTGTAGCAAGCTGCTTGTGTAATTTGAACAACCGCACTGTTTCTTCCTAGTGATTCCCAGCTGACCCTGACACGCAAACGTCACTTTCGGTCGTCATGGAGATCATGTACCTGCCCTAAGCTAAAGTCGGAAGTGACGAAACATGTCAGTGCGTGATCTCCATTTTTGATGTGATGTGGCATTTTTACTTTATTATATGATCCTGTTGTACTGGAGCTATTTATATTTTCACCCTGATAAAATCTGTGGATGACTTGCCCTTAAAGTGACAGCAAAGGATTACCTTAAGGTGTATGGAATATTAACATCTGGTGAGTGTATTTTATTTTACTTTTGCATAGTGGCTAGAATCAGCTTTCTTTGAAGAGTTGTTGTTTGGCGCTGAGTGGTGCTGATAGGCCTTCACAGTGCACCTTTTTAAGTAATTCTAACCTAGCAACGCATGTAAACATCACTTCCAATAATTTCTTGTCAAAGGACTTCAATCTAAAAAAAAAAATCCTAATTGTCTTCTAAAAACAGAGTGGGTTTAGATCCTCAAATATAACACACGGTATAACATCAGTGTCTGTCAAGGTTTCTAAAATAATGGGGCACTGTAATATGTAATTTAGTTTGTTTTCTTAAAGCAGTGTTAAATCCAAAAGAAAATATTTATTGCAGCTTACCAATTCTTAGATGTGATGGCTGCATTAGTTTCCTTTTTTAAGGCTTTCTTTCTTCTATTTTCATCTGGTGATTCAGATAGTAATTCTGTTGCTCTTCAACAGCTCTCTTGCAGTTAAAGGGAGGAGACAAACCATTTAACACTTGCAGGGGTGCTTAACCACCTCCTGCCTTCCGTATGCAGAATGACGGCTGTGGGGTGATTCTGTTATCCTGACTGAGCAACTCATGACGTCCAGCAGGATAAGCTGCTTGTATGTGCCCCCGGGGGCGCATAGCATGGCGATCGGTGGTGCGATGTTTCGATCCGGCACACCTCATCTACGATCTAGGTACAGAGCCTCTGACGTAGGCTCTTTACCATGTGATCGGCTGTGTCAAATCACAGCTGATCACATGGTAACCAGGAAGTCCCATTAATCGGTTTTCCTCCATTCGCGCTGACAAGGCGTGGGTAGAAGGGAACCGATCAGTGGCTTGCCTGACAGGGGCTGTCTGCGATGATAATCAGCATATTGAGAACCCATCAGTGCCCCCCCAGTGATGCCCACCTGTACTCACATGTGATGCCGATCAGTGCCCATCTGTACCCACATTTTATGCCAGTCAGTGCCCATAAAGGATGCCAGTCAGTGTCCATTAGGAATGCCAGTCAGTGCCCATCAGTAATGCCTTTCAGTGCCTCCTCATCAGTGCTGCCTATCAGTGCGCATCATTCTTGCCCATCAGTGCGCATCATTCTTGCCCATCAGTGCCGCCCATCAGTGCCCATTATTGCCGCCCATCAGTGCTGCCTATCAGTGCCCATCAGTGCTGCATATTAATGCCTCCTCATGAGTGCCATCTCATCTGTGCCATCTCGTCGGTGAAGGAGAAAACTTACTTATTTACAAAATTTTATAACAAAAACAAAGGATAACATAATTTTTTTCTAAATGTTTTTTGTTTGTAGCACAAAAAGTAAGCAAGCCAGTGGTGATCAAATGCCACCAAAAGAAAGCTCTTTTTGTGGGGGGAAAGAAGATGGAACAATTCATATGGGCACAGTGTCACCTGACTGTGCAATTGTTACTCAAAGTGCGACAGTGCTGAAAGCTGGAAAATGGCCAGGGCAGGAAGGGGGTAAAAGTGCCCTGTATTGAAGTGGTTAAAATTATCTGTAACTGCTCATAAAATATTAGCTGGAGTGTGGGTTTAATTTACTGTTACTGTATTTAAATCTGCTAGTACATCTAACAATCCCTCCCCCCAGACTAATAACACTCTTTCATCCAGTGTTGGAGCATTATAATACAAGAGGTGTGTTCCTGACCACATCACCAGGAGAAAGCAGAGAAAAAAAAGCCTAAGAACAAGAAAACGAATGCAGCCACCACATCTAATAATTGGTAAGCTGCAATATATTATATTTTTGGTTTCAATACCAATGTAATGTGCCCATTTACACAACTGTTACCATAACAGTGTTGTTGCACAAAGATGGCTGATTAAAATAGTAAAAGTGTATTTAGCAGTCTGCCTTTTGTTCCCCTTATCTAACCTATGAACCTATGGTCTATTTACATATATGAGGGGTCTTATATATTTTTATATTTAATAGAGTTAAAAAAGTGCTAAACTTTTTGAAGAACCCTTGTAATTGCAGTAGATATCTGTATATATTGCTTGCAAAATTAAAATACATCTGAACATCTATGTATTAAATTGGGATTGAGAAATGTGCTTTTTACCTGCAAAGAGGAGCCCGCTATCAGAATGGCATCCGCTTGACCTAGATTGTCATAAAGAGAGAACACCACTTCTCTGTTTACTGTATCACCAAAGAACGTCACCTGTGGCTTCAGAATACCCCCACACTTGTCACAGGGTGGGACACGAAAATTGGACACTTGCTCATCAGTCAAGAATACATCACCATCTGGTGCAACCCCATGAGCCTGTTCATTCCAAGATGGATTGAGAGCTATGAAACGTTCCTGAAGCTCAAATCTGCTGCTCACTGTCTGACAACCCAGACAAATCACCCTAAAAAGAAGCAAAAAAAAAACAAATCAGGATCAATTTCCACAGACAAAGGGGTATAGGGATGTTTTCCTTACTTGTGATACACATGTTCCCAAATGAGCCCCTTCCGTGGCATCTGGATGCTTAAAGTATACCTGTCAAAAACTTGGGCAATCCAATTAAAAAAATAAATGTGTAAACAGAGATTATCTTCAGTTAAAAAAAAAAAAACGTCAAAATAATGATTGCATACAGATCCAGTGGCAGTTGAAGTTAAATGCAAAGCTTGGCTTTTCCTGTAAAATCTAAGCTTGGCACTGGTCCCTTCCACCTCCCTATTGAATGTCATACTTCAATATGCTATAGAGAGGCTCAGTGGCTGGTGGTTGGGAGGACTAGCTAGACTTTTTTTTAAAATAGATTTGCTTTTAACTTCAGCTACTTCCATTTCTATTTGAAGGTAACATCTGCTTTTTGATTTTGTCATCATATAACAAAGGACCAAACCTGAAATTATATGTATACAGTGCTTTGAAAAAGTATTCATACCCCTTGAAATGTTCAACATTTTGTCATGTTACAACCAAAAACGTAAATGTATTTTATTGGGATATTATGTGATAGACCAGCACAAAGTGGCACATAATTGTGAAGTGGAAGGAAAATGATAAATGCTTTTCAAAATTTTTACAAATAAATATGTGAAAACTGTGGGGTGCATTTGTATTCAGCCCCCCTGAGTCAATACTTTGTAGAACCACCTTTCCCTGCAATTACAGCTGCAAGTCTTTTTGAGGATGTCTCTACCAGCTTTGCACATCTAGAGAGAAAAACTCTTCTTTGCAAAATGGCTCAAGCTCTTTCAGATTGGATGGAGAGCATCTGTGAACAGCAATTTTCAACACATAGCGTTTTGCTTTTAGGCCAAAAAGTTTATTTTTGGTCTCATGTGACCAGAGCACCATCTTCCACATGTTTGCTGTGTCCACCACATGGCTTCTTGCAAACTGTAAACAGGACTTCATATGGCTTCCTTGTTCTCCAACAAACCTCAGAGGGCTTCAAAGAACAGCTGCATTTGTACTGAGATTAAATTACACACAGGTGGACTCTATTTACTAATTAGGTGACTTCTGACGGCAATTGGTTCCACTCAAGTTTAGTTAGGGGTATCAGAGTAACAGGGGCTGAATACAAATGCATGCCACACTTTTCAGATATTTGTAAAAAAACATTGAAAACCATTTATTATTTTCCTTCCACTTCACAATTATGTGCCACTTTGTGTTGGTCTATCACATAAAATCCCAATAAAATACATTTACGTTTTTGGTTGTAACATTAAAAAATGTGAAAAGTTTCACGGGGTATGAATACTTTTTCAAGGCACTGTATATAGTTATATACACTATGGGCAATATACAATGTATCAAAAATGGAGCAACCAGAATTTGGAGCAACTGTACACGGCAGCCAATCAGCTTCTATCTTTAATTTTAAAAACTTAAAGCGGAGTGCCAGGCTCCTTCCAAAAAAACAAAACAAAAAAAAGTCAGCTGCTACAAATACCATAGCTGCTGACTTTTAATATCAGGAAACGGCTCTCACGTGCTGCCGCTGCCATCTCGGGTAAGGGAAACCGAAAGTAAAGCGGTGCTCTACTGCGTATGTGTGAAGTGCGCTGCAATTTGCGAATGGCCATGCGGTGGGGGAAGGAGGAGGGGGGCGGAACTTCCTTGGATGAGTTGGCTGGGGCTAAGCAAGCCTGAAGTGGGAGCGGGTACCTGTCAAAACTATATACCCTCTGCCTCCTCGGAAGGTACCAAATGTGGCAGTAGAGGGGCAGAGGAGGCAAATAAATGAAGCTTCCCCTTTCGGGTGAAGCTCCGCTTTAAATAGAATACACTTAAGATCAGAAGCTGATGGTTACCAGGCACAGCAGCTCCAGATTCTGTCTGCTCCAGTTTTGATAAATTCCCCACATTGCCTATATCTACCTGATTGAGAACTATTTCATCGTCTTAACCAAGTCTGCTTTCCATTTTCAGAAAAATTCTATATACCTAAAACTAGAATCCACAATCCCAAGATTCATCAGAAACACAGTTGTGGGTATATAGAACTTGACATAACATGGTCCTCAATGGCTTTTTCATTATTGAATTATTTCTGAATGGAAACCATGAGGGACAGCTTGGAAGGAGTAGGAGAAGTTAGTTTTCTATAAATGGTAACTCCACTTTAGTCATATTGAAATTGAATGTTATTAAATATTACCTTTCCTTTTCAATCTGCAACTCTGTAATTTTCTGTAAAATGCAATGCAATATGGCTACCCGGAGGTGTTCTGTACAGAATGCCCCCCTGAAACATAATTTTCTGCTTGTGTGATTGGCTCAACAATTTTCCCAGAAGTCTGCACTAGATACAAGTCAGATTTCAGACATCCAGTGCAACAAAAATTACATTTTTGGTGAGATACTTCCAATAGGAAATCACGTCTAAAGGGATGCAGGTCCAGCGTCTTTCCTCATTAGAGCCCTGCGGGTGCACAACTGATTGATAATTATGAAACCACTCCCATTAGATTTACTTACCACATGGACACAAACAAACACACAGGGATTTCTTCAGAATAACAAAAGGTAGAAACCTGCAACAAAGTTTGTTCAAATACTTGTAATCTACATAGATTACCCAGAGGGGAATGTTTTTTTCTCAACAAAAGTGGAGTTACGCTTTAAGAATAAATTATAGGTATGAATTTTTTTGTACATAGTTATACATAGTAGCTGTAGCTACAGCTAACTTTCAGTTATACATAGTAGCTGTAGCTGCTGACTTTCAATAAACAGACACTTACCTGTCCCAGGATTCAGTGATGTGGTCACCCAAACCGTCCCTTCCTTCTGTCTCCTGTCCCTAGTAATGGCATTCCCACTCTGGGCACCTGGCTGTGACAGCTTGCTTTTGCACAGCCAGGTGCCCACTGCGCATGCGTGCACACATTATAAATGGTTAATGGGTGGCCTCATATATAGAGAATAAATCTTGAACTATTAGTGTGCACCCTCATGCCAATCAGATAGACTTATGCCCCGTACACACGAGAGGGATTAAGTCTGACAGACTTCCGACGGAGTTCTAGCGGAGTTCCGCCGGAGTTCTGGCGGACTTTTCGACCGAACGGACTTGACCACACACCATCACACCAAACTCCGACGGAGTCGAACGTGATGACGTACGACTGGATTCGACGTAGGAAGTTCATAGACAGTAGCCAATAGCTGCCCTAGCGTCGGTTTTAGTCCGTCGGAGTAGCACACACACGAGCGAATTTTTCGAAGGGGACCGGGTCCGGCGGAGTTCCGTCGGGAAAATTTGAAGCATGCTTCATTTCTAAAGTCCGTCAGACTTTTGCGAAGCTAAAGTCCGTTGCAGCCCACACACGAGCGGATAGTCCGCCGGACTCAGTCCGTCGGAGTTTGGATGTCGAAAAGTCCGCTCGTGTGTACGGGGCATAAGAAATATTATCAACGTCTCTGGTCTCCAATCAGAGATGTCCAAGGGGGTGTGTGAGCAAGGGGACTATCACGGGGCACATAGATCATTAAATTAATATAACGAAAATAATATTTATAAAAACAATTTATTAAAGTTACAAAATGTTACATCTTCAGGTATAGGTCACAAATTCATAGGGAAGGGTGAGGTAATTCGACTAGTTTCGCTTCTCAGCTTCTTCAGGATATTACCTACATCTAAAAATACATTAGTTTAATATAATTATAAAAATTGTAATCACATCATACTACATATAACCACATATAACCATTCAATAAAGGAGAAATTATTGAATGGTTATATGTAGTATGATGTGATTAAAATATTTATAATTATATTAAACTAATGTATTTTTAGATGTAGGTAATATCCTGAAGAAGCTGAGAAGCGAAACTAGTCGAATTACCTCACCCTTCCCTATGATATTGATTTAATGATCATATGTGCCCCGTGATAGTCCCCTTGCTCACACACCCCCCTTGGACACCTCTGATTGGAGACCAGAGACGTTGATATTATTTCTTACATTATAAATGGTATCGCAGTCTTCTGGGACCTGTGATGTGTCCCAGAAGACTGCGGGGAGGGAGGAGAAAAGGAGAACTTCAGCTCGGGTATCCTAGGTGACACAAGCAGAAGGGAGTGGGTACCTGTCAAAATTAGGTACCTGCTCCGCCCCCTTCAAAAAAAAGTGCCATTTGGTGAAGAGGAGGCCTTAAAGCAGAACTTTTCTTTTGGGTGGAGCTCCGCTGTAAGATTAGAAAAGCATTACGTTATTGAATAGCTCTAAAACGTTGTCCTCATTACCTGTGGGTGCAACCATGCAACTCAGTCAGACGGCGCTGTCCAGCTTTAGCGTGTAAGGCATCAACATTTTGCGTCACTAACCAATGCAGTTTCCCAGCCTTCTCCCAGTTATATAGAGCCATGTGAGCTGTATTGGGCTTATGAGATGAAAATTGTGGCCACCCCACAAAGTTTCGGGCCCAGTATCGCCTGCGAGCATCCTGACTCCTGACAAACTCTGCATGCTGAATGGGTCTACGTTCAGTCCTGGCATACAGTCCTACTCCCTCCGAACGGTAATCCGGGATTCCGGATTCTGTGGAGATTCCAGCACCTGTCATAACAAACAGTCTCTGCGAGCAGAGCACAAAGTCTTGGAGACGTTCCACTTCATTTGGATGAGTCGGTGGACAGACTGGGACATAATCTGAGAGGCTGCGTCTGATCAAGGCAGTGCTCTGCTTTCCAAACACAATAGCACATTTTCTGACAGAGATCCGCATAGTTTACTTTCTGCAAAATAATTAGAACATGTGTCAAAGAATTCTGCAATCTAGTACCATATTGTTTTTAAAAGACAACATCAGTCAGGGTAAAGATAACCAGTCAATTCTGCCTGTGCATGTTATATGCATTTCCTTGTCCAATTGTTTTATAAGCTGCACTGGTGCCTGCAAACTAAAATCTGACTTTACAAACTAGCGTGTCCTTATTATTGTTCAATTATCTAATGGCTGACGGAGGAGTCACTGCAAGAAGCAACTGCATTGTATGTAGTGGTTTCTGGTTGTGAGCTACATAAATTTTGGAACATAAAAGCCTCGTACACACGATCCGGTTATTGGCCTACAGAGCATCAGACTTTTGTCCAAAGGGCGTGTTCCAGGAACTTGCATACTAATGGCACACAATTGTTGGCCAACAAACATGAACATAGTGATGTACTACATCAAGGTTCTCCAAACTTTTCAAACAAAGGGCCACTTTATTGTCCTTCAGACTTTAGGAGGGCCGGACTGTGGCCAGCAGGGGCAGAAAATGTCACGGGCCCAGCATCAGTGAGAATAAATATGGCACCAGGGTTGGTGGTCAATAGGAGGAGTATTCCCCCTATTAGTAGGAGGAATAGTATTCCATCATTGATATCGGTGGAAGATATAATGCCCCATTGTTGGTGTCAGTGAGAGGAATAGTGCCTCATATTAGTGTAAGGAGTTGTTTCCCAAGGGGCGCATAAAAGCTAGCAAAGGGCCACATCTGGGCCTTGGGCCTCAGTTTGGAGACCCCTGTACTACATGGAATGTCAGCTCTTGAGCACCACCCTTTGGGCACCTTCTGCTAATGTTGTGTTTGGAGAGCATTGATTATGAGTATGCATGTTTGTACTTTGGACTTTTGTGTGATGGACTTGTGTACAGATGATAGGAAAATCTGACAACAGACCATTGTCCGCCGAAAATTTACTAGCCTGCCATACAACATTTGTTGGGCGAAAGTTGGACAAAAATTGTCTGATGGAGCGTACCAACGGTTGGATTTTAGGCAAACAATCTGTCATCACACAGTTCCCTGATGAAAATCCAATCGTGTGTACGAGGCTTAAGGCTGGGTTCACACTGCAAGCCAGAGTGGCTCCCAGCAGGGGTCCGGTGTGTCCTGGTTCACCGTTTCAGGTCCGATTTCAGCCCAAATTTTGGGCTGAATTCAGACCTGAAAACGGGCAAAAAGTACCACAGGACTCCTGTGCAATTCGCCATAGAGAGCCAGTCACAATCTCTGACATGCGAATTGGATCCAGAGAAATCCGCACTAGTGTGTACATAGACACTTTTTAACTTATTTTACCTTCAAACAGTACCTCCAAAACATACAGGGAACAAAATATTTTGCACATATGGCTGAATTTTGTATTTAATCTGGAATTCTCCTCTTACAATCAATCTTGAAAATAAAATTGCCATTGAATAGAAGACATGGAATACTCACCTCTCCTGCTTTCAACCCTGCCTGTCTCTGCAGAAGTGAACAGAAAGCTCTGCATCTCCCCAAGGTAATACATAAAACCTGGCCTGTTAGTGGGCCCTGAGGACAGGGTTGATGACCACTGCTCTAGATGACATAGCAGAATCTGACACTTTCAGGGAGTGTTGATTTTCTGGTGTCCCATTAAGCATTGAGGTCCCCCCTGCTGGTCCCTACAGGATATAGCACAACAGGGGAACCAGGAATTTGACACTCCTGGAAGTGTCGGATTCTGCAGTGTCTTCAGCTGTCACTTTTCCATTACTTCTGCAGACATCGGCAGTGAGGGCAGGGGCAGAGGTAAGTATTCCCTGAACAAAAGATTACAACGCACACATACAAAAATGACATTTAAATCCTGCAAGGCTATTTAACCACTCCTACGCAAATCACTGTATATGCAAACGCCAGATGCACGCCGGGGTACTTAATGCGCGTGGCCAGCAGGTGCGATAGCCAGCCACTCACGAGAGCCAGAACGGGGATTTGTGTGTGTAATAACACTGCCGGCAATAGCACCATCCGAATCGGTGCAACGCTGATTCCTAAAAGCAATTCCTGTACTACTTTTGGCAACTTGAGAGCCGGTTCACACAGGGGCGACTCGTCGGGTGACTTAGCCGCCTGACAAGTCGGGTCCCGCTCCGTGCAATGGAACCGTTCTAATCGGAGTGACTCAAGTCGCTCCGACTTAGAAAAAGGTTCCTGTACGACTTTTGGGGCGACTTGAGGCGACTTGCATTGACTTCTATACAGAAGTCGTTTTGCAGGTTGCCGCAGTGGTCGCGTCCAGGTCGCCTGAGGCAGTCGCGCTGTAAGTCGTGCTGCCTCAGTGTGAACCAGACCTCAGGGGCGATTTTAATAGACATCTGTGCAGGAACCCACACAGATGTCTGTCAAATCGCCCCCGAATTCGGACTGCATTGCCGGTTTGAAATCGCGCCAGTTCAGCTGAATTCAAACCTGCCCTCAATGTGAACCTGGGCTTAGTGATGCTATTACTGTGCTGCTCATTGTTCTTGCTGGAGGCTCAGACAATAGGAAGCAAAGCCACTTCCACTCTTATTTCAGTATTGATACAATCCCTGACATTTTCACTACTAACTTGTTATACACAGATTCCAGTATCTCAGTCCAAGTGAGACCATGCAGATGGTAATATAAATCATACTAAACAAGCTGCAAAAAGTATATGTAGGATAACATACATAAAAATGAATCAATAAGCAACATGCCACACTAAACCATGTGATTATAAATTAATATGAAATATGAAAACCATAGAAACCATGAAGAATAAGAAAAAAGTTCATACAGATAATCTGAACAGTCCATATGCTGGATCCAGGTGCTTTTGATCAGAGTATTTGTGTGTCCCAGCTCCACCTAAAACATCACATGTGCATACACCAGTGAAGATGTCTCCTTACCATAAGATGTGTGACTCTCTGTGAAGAAAAGTCTAAGGCCGGGTTCACATATGTGTGGCCGTGGGTTCATGCCTGGGGTTCGATGAGTGTCTGCTCACCGGTTCGGGTGCGATTGAGGTCCTCATTTCTGCCTGAATTCGCACCTGAACCGGACCCAAACACGCACCGAACCCTTTTTTCAATCCAGACCGTGGCCGCCCCTGACTTGTGTGAACTGGCTCCATTGAGAGATGATCACACTGGTATGTCATGCAAATTGGATGCGTCAAAACCCACATCCAATTTGCATATGTGTGAACCCAGCCATAGGCTCCATGCACACTGGGCGTAAAAAAATTCCAGTTCCCTTGACAGAAAAAAATGCTCATATAGAGCGTTCTTTGTATAAAGTTTAGACGAGTTTAGGAGAGTTTTGCGTTTCTTCTGCCAGAAAGTTCCAATCAAAAACATAAACTGGAAGGGTTTATTTTTCCTGCCTCTAAATGTTGAGCTTAACCACTTAAGCCCTGGACCATTTTGCAGGCCAAAGACCAGACCACTTTTTGAGATTCGGCACTGCGTTGCTTTAACTGACAATTGCGCGGTCATGCGACGCGGCTCCCAAACAAAATTGACGTCCTTTTTTTCTCACAAATAGAGATTTATTTTGGTGGTATTTGATCACCCCTGCAGTTTTTATTTTTTGCACTATAAAAAAAGAAAAAGAGCGTTGATTTTGAAAAAACGCATTATTTTTTACATTTTGCTATAATAAATATCCCCCAATAATATATAAAAAAACATTTTTTTCCTCAGTTTAGTTCAATACGTATTCTTCTACTAATTTTTGGTAACAAAAAAAATTGCAATAAGCGATTATTGATTGGTTTGTGCAAAAGTTATAGCGTTCACAAAATAGGGGATAGATTTATGGCATTTTTATGAATAATTTATTTTTTTAAATGGCGGCAATCAGCGATTTTTATTGTGACAGCGACATTATGGCAGACACTTTGGACATTTTTTACACATTTTTGGGACCATTGTCATTTATACAGCAATCAGTGCTATACAAATGCACTGATTCCTGTGTAAATGACACTGGCAGTGAAGGGGTTAAGTGTGTCCTAGGGGCGTGTTTCTAACTGTGGGGGGCATGGCTGTGCATGACACGTCACTGATCTCTGCTAAAATCACACGGGGCAGAGATCAGTGACACTGTCACTAGGCAGAACAGGGAGATGCTTGTTTACATTAGTATCTCCCCGCGGCAATCGAGTTTGCGGGATCCGCGATCGGACTCGTGGAGGTTCCAACCGGTGCCAGCGGTGCACGCGCAATTGCGCGGGGCAAATTTAAAGGGACGTACCTGTACGCCCATTTGCCTGTCTGTGCCATTCTGCAGAAGTACATCGGCGCACGCCGGTTGGCAAGTGGTTAAAATGCCTGTAATCGTCCTAATTTTTCAGTTGACACCCACTACATAGTGTTCTATATCAATCTTTCATCAATTATTTGTTCCTACTCAATGCAGGTAGGACACACACACATTCAATATATTTTTTCTGCACACATTCTTCTCTCTAAAAATTCATATAGTAAAAAAATAATGCAAGTTAGCTGAATTCATACCACTCATAATGCCTTATATTACATTTCACTACTTTTACTTACATCCTCCTTTGGCTTCAGTGTTGTCAGCTTTCCAATGCCCCCCCCCCCCCCCCCCCATGCTAGCCCAGCTGTACTCAATTCTCATTTGATGTTGCATCAATACAAGCTACCTGAAACAGGTAGATTCTTGGAGACACAGTCCTGCTTATATTCTTTGTTTTTAATTTAATAGCTTTATTGGAATGTTTTTCCTATGATATCTCCACAAAATATGTGAGTCTACACAATATCTATCTGATTGTAACGTATATGTTATAAATAATGCTGTTTACTATATATTTTTATATAGCTTGTTTTTGACTTTGTTATCACTATACACATATGTACACATATGATTGACCTTCTTGTAAACGTCCCTGAAGAAGGAGACATAGATATTCTGAAATGCGTTGGGTGAATGACAAGAACTTTACAGTCAATCGTTGGTGATTTTGTACTTTGTACACAGTAATTGTAACCATTCCAATATACTTTGTTTTTATCCTGTGTATTATGTTCAATAAAATACTTTTTTTTTTTTTTTTTTTTACAAATTATGTTAGTGCCTTAAAAGTCCACTTAGGGGACACCCTCTTTTTGTCTAGTTAGTTTGGATGTGGCACCTTACAGGGACACCCTCACCTATATAATTATTGTGTAATCGTCCTAATGTGCATGGACACATAGGATAACATTGAGCTGCTTCTACAAGCAAAACACAAAGCTTCTGTAGGAGCAGCAATTTTTAAGTCAGCGTGCATGGAGCCTAAAAGTGCTTGAGTGGAAATGCACTTGGTATTAAGTTTTCCCCATACAGGTCCTCCGTCAGTCAGAGTCTCTGGCAATAACAAGAAAGAAAGACCAACATACAGAGCATGTATCAAAAAACGGTTATACACACAGTATCTCACAAAAGTGAGTACACCCCTCACACTTTTGTAAATATTTTATTCTATCTTTTCATGTGACAACACTGAAGAAATTACACTTTGCTACAATGTAAGGGTCCATTCACACAGGGGCAACACGACTTGTAGGCGACTTGAGTGAGGCAACTTGGACACGACTTGAGTTAAGATCACAGCGCGACTTGGGACGACTTCAACACGACTTGTGATGACTTCAACCTGACTTGGGACGACTTACAAGTCGCCCCAGGCCAGGCGACTTTTGCCGTGGCCAAGCAGAGAATGAGCTCAAGGGGGAACTCCACGCCAAATTTCTGAAAATAAATTGGCGTGGGTTCCCCCTCCGAGAGCATACCAGGCCCTTAGGTCTGGTATGGATTCCAAGGGGAACCCCCTACGCCCCCCTACGCACGCCCCCCCCTCCCCCAAGGCACCCCCCCATGTTGAGTGCACGCGGCCTGGTACGGCTCAGGAGGGGGGGGCCGCCCGCTCGTCCCCACCCCCTTTCCTGGCCGGCCGGGTAGCGTGCTCGGATAAGGGTCTGGTGTGGATCTGGGGGGACCCCCACGCCATTTTTTCGGCGTAGGGGGTTCCCCTTGGAATCCATACCAGACCTAAGGGCCTGGTATGCTCTCGGAGGGGGAACCCATGCCAAATTTTTTTCAGAAATTTGGCGTGGAGTTCCCCCTTCAGAGCTAATAATTCTGTCAAAGTCGCCTCCGTATAGACAGAAATCCGACTTGGAGGCGACCTCCATTGAAATCAATGGGTACCGGTCGCCTACAAGTCGGATTCAATAGTACAGGAACTTCTTTTGAAGTCGGAGCGACTTCAGTAGTGTGCATTAAGACAGCTCTCATTCACTTACATTGGTTTTTAAATGTTGTCCGACCTGAGGCGACTTGGGGCGACTTGAAGTCGGATCCCAAGTTGCCCCTGTGTGAACGGACTCTTAAGTAGTGAGTGTACAGCTTTTATAACAGTGTAAATTTTCTGTCCCTCAAAAGAACTCAACACACAGCCATTAATATCTAAACCGCTGGCAACAAAAGTGAGTAAATCCCTAAGTGAAAATGACAAAATTGGGCCCAATTAGCCATTTTCCCTCCCCGGTGTCATGTGACTCTTTAGTGTGAATGGGGAGCAGGTGTATTAAATTTGCTGTTATTGCTCTCACTCTCTCATACTGGTCACTGGAGGTTCAACATGGCACCTCATGGCAAAGAACTCTACGACCCCTTTCACACTGCCGCGCCCATAACGTCGGCGGTAAAACGCTGCTATTTTTAGCGGCGTTTTACCGTCAGATTTGCAGCGCATTCCGGTCGCTAGCGGGGCTCTTTTACCCCCGCTAGCAGCTGAGAAAGGGTTAAAACCACCTGCAATAGCAGTGTTTTGCTGGCGGTATTGCAGCGCTGCCCCATTGATTTCAATGGGGAGCAGCGGTGGAGGAGCGGTAAACACACCGCTCCTTCGCCGCTCCAAAGAAGCTGCTGGCAGGACTTTTCCTGACATCCTGCCAGCGCACCGCTCCGATGTGAAAGCCCTCGGGCTTTCACACTGGAGACAATGGTGCAGCAGTTTGAGGGCGGATTGCAGGCGCTATTTCTAACGCTATAGCGCTTGCAAAATTCCCTCGTGTGAAAGGGGTCTAAGGATCTGAAAGAAAGAATTGTTGCTCTACATAAAGATGGCCTAGGCCAGTGGTCATCAACCCTGTCCTCAGGGCCCACTAACAGGCCAGGTTTTATGTATTACCTTAGGGAGCTGTAGACTGGAATACTGCAATCACTGAACAACAAATTATATCACCTGTGATTTATTTCCATTATCTTGCAAACCTGGCCTGTTAGTGGACCCTGAGAACAGGGTTGATGAAACTGAGCTGCAGCAAAATGGACAAGACCATACAGCGTTTTAACAGCACAGTTTCCACTCAGAACAGGCCTCGCCATGGTCGACCAAACAAGTTGAGTGCACGTGTTCAGTGTCACATCCAAAGGTTGTCTTTGGGAAATAGGCATATGAATGCTGCCAACATTGGTGCAGAGGTTAAAGGGGTGGGGGAGGTCAACCTGTCAGGCTCAGACCATACGCCGCACACTGCATCAAATTGGTCTGCATGGCTGTCATCCCAGAAGGAATCCTCTTCTAAAGATGATGCACAAGAAAGCCCGCAAACAGTTTGCTGAAGACAAGCAGACTAAGGACATGGATTACTGGAACCATGTCCTGTGATCTGATGAGACCAAGATAAACTTATTTGGTTCAGATGCTGTCAAGCGTGTGTGGTGGCAACCAGGTGAGGAGTACAAAGACAAGCATGGTGGAAGTGTCATGGTCTGGGGCTGCATGAGTGCTCTAAATAGTAAAAAAATCTTGCAAGCTACCATAAACATATACCAATTTTTAATCTAGACAGCTGCTAGCACTGATCACATCCCATATGACGGTGCAAACGAATAAAATACAGAGGAAAGTGGCGTGCTATCTTAATCTTGGCATGTGATAACCACAATAAATTTCTATTTCCGTGTGTACTTTCACAAATCACTGTAAATTATATACTTAAGACTGTACCTTCAATATTACAAATATCTCCGATACATAAAGTGCCCTAGTGACAATAAAGTGACTCTGTGCACCAATATAATGCAATGTGTAAACTCATATCATCAGTGTTCCAGTGCACTAAAGTGCTACGTGCAAACTTCTATGCTGAAAAATTCATGTGAAGACATGCGCTGATAAAAAAATAATAAATATAAAGTCCATTCCAAATAATCAGATCCAAAGAATATTGGTGATAACCAACGTGTTCTTGTGTACACTCAGGTGCTCCCCCCTTCAGCACTCACCTTAGAACCCGTGACCTTGCAGTTAAGCTTGCTCAAAACACGCATTTGAACCTCCTCTGGGTTCAGTGTCTGTACTGGGATCCTGGGCCGATCGCTGGTACATTTTCCACATATAAGTATAGCAGAGAAGTGTGATATCATTTAACCCCTTGTTGACCAGCATACGGCGATATACATCGGCACAATGGCACAGATGGAGCGGAAGAACGGGGAGATGCCTTTGTAAACAAGGCATTTCCCCGTTCTGCCTAGTGACAGGACAAAGATCACTACCCCCTGTCATTGAGAGCCGTGATCGCTGTCATGTGATTAGTAGCCCATCCCCCCCCAGAGTTAGAATCACTCCCTAGGACACACTTAACCCCCTTGATCGCCCCCTAGTGTTTAACCCTTTCCCTGCCAGTGTCATTTACACAGTAATCAATGCATTTTTATAGCAATGATTGCTGTATAAATGACAGTGGTCCTAAAATAGTATTAAAAGTGTGTGATGTGTCCGCCATAATGATAAAAATCGCAGATCCTCACCATTACTAATAAAAAAAATTAAAAAATCATAATAAAAATGCCATAAAAATATCCCCTATTTTGTAGATGCTATAACTTTTGCGCAAACCAATCAATACACGCTTATTGCAATTTTTTTTTACCAAAAATATGTAGAAGAATACATATCGGCCCAAACTGAGGAAAAGTTACCAGTTACACTTACCGGTAATGGGTTTTCTAGGAAATCTTCCAGGACTGCACACCTGAGTAGGCCTGCCGTCCTGGAAGATGACTGGAGAAAATTTTGTTTTTTTAGATATTTTTTGGGGGATATTTATTATAGCAAAAAGTTAAAAATATTGCTTTTTTTTCAAAATTGTCGCTCTTTTTTTGTTTATAGCTTAAAAAATAAAAACTGCAGAGGTGATCAAATGCCATCAAATGAAATCCCTATTTGTGGTGAAAAACAGACATAAATTTTGTTTGGGTGCAACGTCGCACAATTGTCAGTTAAAGCGACGCAGTGCCGAATCGCAAAAAGTGCTCTGATCAGGAATGGGGTAAAACCTTCCAGGGCTGAAGTGGTTAAACTATTTTATTTATACAAAACACTAGCCACTTTAATAGGATACTCACATTTAGTGGGTGCTTCAGTGCACCACTCTTTACAGACCAAACGAAAACACGCTGTGACTGCTGAACTGGTGTGTCCTTTCCATGCTGAGACTGCTCTATTGTCTCCTGAGGGTACAGGATGGTGCAAAAGTGCCTCCGACCAGCACTGAGTCTATCCAGTGGTCCATATCTGTACCTTGCAGGCCGTTCAGTGCATGGGAACTGGCGCGCTTTCCAATCACAAATTCATAAGTACCAGGGGCAGGAAGTGACATGTATGTCATACCACTATGCCTCAACGCGTTTCACATGAATAATGCATCATCAGTAGCTTCCTCAGTTCTCAGAGCTCCCCGAGCAGAGAGCCAGTGACTGTCAGTCCCCTTTCACACTGAGGCCGTTTTCAGGCATTTTAGCGCTAGAAATAGCGCCTGTAAAGCTGCCTCTTATGTGGGGAGCTGCTTTTACACGGGGGCGGTGCGCTTGCGGGATGATAGTAAAAGTCCTGCAAGCAGCATCTTTGGGACAGTTTGGGAGCGGAATGGGCAACCCACCGCAACACGGCCGTTTCTAACCCCTTCTTCAGCCTCTAGCAGGGGTTATAAGCGCCCCGCTAGTGGCCAAAAGACTCCACTAAAACAGAGCAAAAGTACTGCTAAAATTAGCGGGCGCTTTAGCGCTAATGCACAAGTGACCCCAGTGTGAAACGGGTCTCAGTCACCAGCTCTCTGCTCTGTCCCCTGCCCCTGGAGCGCCAAGCTGTGGAGGGAGCGGGAGAGCCAGGTGGGCGGTCCAGATCCTGACCAGATGATCGCGTTCCTCCCGAGCCTGGACCGGCTCTGTGACATCAGCTGACTTCAGCCCGCTGTCTGCTGAAAACTGGTGACAGAAGTGCAGAACAGACTGTACTCCAGTGATACATAAATGTATAGCCAAATGAGATTTCATTGTACTTCTCCTTTAATAAATGTGCAACATCAAACTGGGTCCCAGAGGTGGCCTATGATGCTTTAGGCTAGGGGGTCTCAAACTGGTGGTCCTCCAGCTGTTTGCGAAACTACAAGTCCCATGAGGCATTGCAAGGCTGACAGTTACAAGTATGACCCAGGGGTGGACTGACAACAGATTATGGGGCCCCCAGGCAATCAGATTATTGGGCCACACAGTATACACAAACACACACACACATACAGTATACAATCACACAGTATACACAAACATGTTTCTATTGGCTGAGAAGGTACTGGAGAGGTGGGGCAGCTATAATCTCTGGATTTTTAGACCAAGAGGATGTCGGTAAGGGACATTTCAGAGAAAGATGTAAAAAAAAAAAAACACTAATTTTTATATACTGTCCCTGGTTTTACTGAGGCTGGCAACCCTGATGGGGCCCCCTAGTGGAATGGGGCCCTCGGGCAGTGCCCGAGTGGCCCAATGGTCCAGGAATGCCCTCTGCATTCACTGTCACTTTCTCCCACTTAACCAAGGTTGTAGTGACCCCCACACGCAGAGGCATGATGGGACTTGTAGTTTCGCAAAACAGCTTGAGGGCCGCCAGTTTGAGACCCTTCCTTGCTTTAGATCTTGGTGCCACCGGAAGTCCCATAGCACTTTGTTGCTAAGAAGGTGAGAACATGATGGATGGGACGCTCTTCTATGCCACAAGGGTCTAATGGGGGTTACACTATCACACTGCGCCCAGGGAGGCTCTGGGAAAGTCACATAGCAGTAACACTCTGTATTAAATTACATATCTAGTTATATATTAATCCTGACGTCACCAATGACGTCACACAGCACGTCCGCGTTCACAGAGCACAGCAAAAGGAGGGGTGACTAAGTCCTATTCTAATCACCTCCTCCTAACCCGAGCAGCCTCCATAATACAGTCATAGTGTACTCATGGGGATCGGGAGAGAAAACGAGGCACACTCATTACACTTGACTGAACGTCCTACACGGTACACACTCACCTACTGACGTCACGGCTTTTTAGAAGTCGAACACTACATTTCCCATAATCCTCTCACCATGAACCGGAAGTTCCGCTGATGTGTTTTTTTTTTTTAACAAGGAAGCAGCACGTGGAGGAAGTTATTGTTATATGTGGCTGTGAATAGGTTTTACTTGTAAAAAGCTGCAACCTGAGAGAAGCCTGCAGAGGGGGAAGGGGAGCTCTGTAGGGTTGCTGGTAAAATGCATACCCATGTACAGGAGAGTTCTAAGGTTGGTATTGATATCCCAGTAAAGGTGACACCCATAGGGAATGGATGTTTTAGATTGCAGTTTCTGGGGGGATCAAATGTGATAAGAACTTTTCTGCTCGCAAGCAAATCACAGACAGAGGGGTTTATGTGTAAATTATTTTTACACAGCTTTCACCTAGAATTTTCACACCCCGGTGCTGGGTTATATTGCGCTGATTTACCTGTCTCCAGGCCCATTCACACGTGCATGCTTAAATGGCAAGCTCACCTTTAACCACTTGCCTATAGGGCACATTCACCCCTTTCCTGCCCAGGCCAATTTTCAGCAGGGTCACACTTTGAACGACAATTGCGCGGTCATGCAACGCTGTACCCAAAAAAAAATTTTTTTCTTTTTTAAGGCAGAGCGCTTTCTTTTGGTGACATTTACCAGTTTTTGTTTTTTTTGCTAAACAAACATAAAAATACCAAATTTTTTTTTGTAAATAAGTAATTTTTCTCTTTCATTGATGTACGCTGGTGGGGCTGCACTGACAGGCATCACTGGTAGGCACTGTTGGGGCTGCACTGATGATCAGTGTAGATGTCCCCTGTGTGGATTTGCCATTTATCGGCTCTCCTCACGCGCTGTCAGCGCGAGGAGAGGATTTCTGAAAATCCTGTTTACACTGTGATTGGACACAGCTGATCGAGTACTAAAGAGCCGCCGTGATTTTGATTGTTTAACCCGATCTGTGATCAGCTCTGTCCTTTAGGACACAGCAATCACAGGTCACTGCTGATGCTCGCCACATGGGGCGCACGAGAAGCGCAAGCATAGGACTTACTATAATGGCCTACCGATAAGGTGCGACTGCGCTGTAGCCATCTTTCAGCTATAGCATGGTCGTGAAGAGGTTAAAAAAACTGCCTATGCAGATAATGGGTGCCTTTAGATAAATACAAACTGTGCAACCCTGACTAAAGTTGAATAATGCCCTTACTATAGGTGTAGACTATTTACGTATCTCCCAAAGCCTGACTGGAAAAACCCCCAGAGATGACATCACCCCCATCCTGCTTTGTTGCTAGACACTCCCAGCTGTTTCTTTCTCTTCCTTTTCTGTGAGTTTTAGCTGCTTTTGTTGATTATTGTTTGCAATAAAGATGGCTTAAAGGGGAACTGAGCCATCTGGATTTTTTCTTCTGTACTTCCAGCTGTTAATTGACCACCAGCACCATCATAGGAGCATGATTACTAATCCATCTCCCTTGCATATGTTTTCTCTTCCCATCACAGTAGATCTGAGCTCTGCTGCGATGCAGAAGATAGCAAACTGCAGATGTACTATCTGCCATCTTTGGAAGTTTCAGTCAGGCTTTAGGAGGTACATTGATAGCCTACAACTATAGCAAGGTTAAAAGCTGTACAGTTTGTTTTTATGTGAAGGCGTCCCTGAATGGGCAGTTTTTTGGTAAAGGAGAACTAACCCCTTTAGAGACAATACAACCTTGGTTAAGTGGGAGAAAGTGACAGTGAATGCAGAGGGCATTCCTGGACCTCTGTATACTCATCTTATCTGTGCTTTTTCACAGCTCCTCTGCAACCAGTGAGAATACCTGGCATTTCCCAGTATGGGGGAGCACAATACCTGCCCACCTGTGACAGAGCCTAGGTTTAGCAGCTATTACTGTCCTGAGCACTGTCGCATTACCAGGGAAATAACATTCCCCAGGTCGCACACTCCACTGATTTTATTGCAGCAGTGGAGGATAAAGGAGCTATTGGTATGGCGAGTTTAAAGAGGAAGTAAGCCCCTT
This sequence comes from Lithobates pipiens, assembly GCF_037356315.1. Classification (NCBI taxonomy): domain Eukaryota; kingdom Metazoa; phylum Chordata; class Amphibia; order Anura; family Ranidae; genus Lithobates; species Lithobates pipiens. Next base: position 37,947,209 of record NW_027507790.1, on the reverse strand, counting down.
CAAACCACTTTGACCTACAGGTAAGCCTAGATTAAGGCTTACCTGTAGGTCCAAGCCGCTGATCCCTGTAGTCCGCCGCATCCATCTTGCTGGTGGCGTCTCGCAGCTCCGACCAATGACAGCGGCGAAGCCGCGATGACGTCACTCCCGCGTCTCGCAGCTCCGACGCTGCCATTCGGCGAAGCCGCGATGACGTCACTCCCGCGCATGCGCATGGGAGTCGACAAATTAGGCGAATCCATTCTTGGATTTGCCGCATTTAGTGCGCCTGCGCGCCGCTGTCTACGGCGCATGCGCCGTAGACAGCGGTGCCCATTTTCGGGCAAATATCTCCTAAACCGCCGTAGACAGCGGTGCCCATTTTCGGGCAAATATCTCCTAAACCTATGGTTTAGGAGATATTTGCCCGAAAATGGGCACCGCTGTCTACGGCGCATGCGCCGTAGACAGCGGCGCGCAGGCGCTCTAAATGCGGCAAATCCAAGAATGGATTCGCCTAATTTGTCGACTCCCGTGCGCATGCGCGGGAGTGACGTCATCGCGGCTTCGCCGAATGGCAGCGTCGGAGCTGCGAGACGCGACTCCCGTGCGCATGCGCGGGAGTGACGTCATCGCGGCTTCGCCGCTGTCATTGGTCGGAGCTGCGAGACGCCACCAGCAAGATGGATGCGGCGGACTACAGGGATCAGCGGCGACTTCGCTGGCTCCTGTGTCAGGTAAGTGACACATAATGAGCTACTATGCGATGCATAGTAGTCCATTATGCTTTACCTTTGCAGGGAAAAAAAGAGGAAGTAAACCCATCAGGGTTTACTTCCTCTTTACGGGAGTCGGAGAGAGACACTCTTGCCTTGCTCTCCGTGTTTCTACCAGTCCTACCTGTGTATGGAGTCTTTACTATCCCGTAGAGCTACAGCTGCTGCTATCCTCAACTTCTGACATTTCCTGCAGTGTCAGATTCCTGTGTGCACTGGGGTTCCACATGCTAGCTGCTACATCACTAGTGTGTCCCTGCAGCCTCATTTCCAATAAACACATCTTTATAGCTTTTCTATGAAACTATTAATAAAATTAAGCAATCCAGCAAGCGATATTTGGGCATAACTACCCCACAACAGCACACTTATGAAGCATAATATGCAGTATATAACTTTATTAATACAAAAAACTTCTAAAAAACAGTATCATCATAAAATAGAGAGGGTCCACTTGTAATGTTTGTATTTTGTATCACTTTACAATGAGGACTGTTGATTATACACGTCACTAAAGGAGGCGTTTGGGGTGTGAAAAAAAAAACATACATATTCACCGCCATGCTGCAGCTGTCACCCGCTGGCTCTAACCCTGAGAACAGAGTGATTACATGAACACTGGCTGCTCATTTCTCAGTCACCTTTGAGCAGAAAGCAGTGACTGTAAGTCACTGCTCTCTTCTCTGTCCCTCCAGTGCGCACTGGGCTGGAGAGGGGGTGGGCACAGCTGGCTTTGGCTCTAAGCTACAAGCTGAGAACAAGAGCCAGCTATCAATCGTGCAGTCGTATGGCTCCAAACTACCGTATATAGGTGAGTCTTGGTCACAGGCGTGCAAAAGTATGTTCACTCCTGTGACCCAGAAGAGAAGTATGACCAAAAAAACTTTGGCCATACTGTACTTCTTTTTTTAAACTTAGTGGAAAGTCAGCACTAAAGTAGCTAAGGTTGCTTGCAGTAGGTCCGTATACAAAACCACAAATGTGTAATAAACAAATATCAAATCAATCAACACAAAAGTCTAATAAGTAAATAATGTAGATCAAACCAAAACCACTAAAATAAAGTCCACTGGTATCAAAACGTGTCCTCTGGTGTATAGAAGCTTCCACCTTTTAATCTTTAAACAATCCACACCACCACCTGTGAATACCATCACTGCCACACTCGCCAGCTCCACAGCTGCCAAGAAAGAGCAGCAAACCACGTGTTTGTATAAGGACTCTCCAGTCTTTCACACCTGGTCATCCAGACCCATCAGTCTACTGAAGGTACCTGATAGTATCACCACTCATCACTGGAGACAGTCATATAGCCAATTCACTGCTGTAGGGGAGAGAAGCAAAAAATGACTGCCAGTTCCAAGATCGAATATGGCATTGTGATGTCAGCATGTAGCTCCGCCCAAACGCGATTTGTGCGACAGCATGTAATCAAATTACATCTGAATAATGTTAATTTTTGAACATATGTCCTTCCATCCAATGAATTTCCTGGAACAGCATCCACTTTTTCAAGACTGTATTTGCACCCTATAGTTATCCTGTTGTATGTATTTAAAATATATTGCACAACGTTACAAAGAATTTTTAGACCAAAACTCCATCACTAATAGGAAAACATACCTTGATTTAAACCAATATCACATATATATTGAACCCCTTATTCATCATAAAACCATTTACAAAGCTAGGCCTTGGTGCCCTGTATCCAGGTATAAGCATGGGCTGCAGCAGGCTGCAGATAGACAGGGAAAAAAGATGCAACAACACTATCAAACATACATAGCCACATGGGAAAGCGGACCCCTCATAAGACTGTGCCCTGGGAGATGCCTACAATCAAACATGTCATGGGGGAAGAAAACAAATTCCCAGCCCTGAATGTCACAGGTAAAGAGTGAGATAGATTAAACAGTCTCCCCTTAAAGCGGTTGTATACCCACAGAATTAAAAAAAAATTTTTTTTTTGCTCACCTGCAAAGGAAAAGGCATAATGAGCTAGTATGCACCGCATACTAGCTCATTATGAAATACTTACCTTAGAATGAGGCCCCGACATGTGGCCCGATCCACGCCGAGGAAGCTGACATGTTCCCTCAGCATTTCTTCTGGGTATCGCGGCTCCGGCGCTGTGAGTGGCCGGAAGCCACGATATCGTCACTCCCACGCATGGGCGTGGGAGATTTCTTCCCGGCAGGGTCCGGCTTCTGCCGGACGTTCAGCCGAGAATCCCCTGTGTGCATGCGCCGCTGCAGTCAGCGGCGCATTACGAGGGGAATATCTCCTAAACTGTACAGGTTTAGGAGATATTTTTTTTACCTACAGGTAAGCCTTATTATAGGCTTTCCTGTAGGTAAAAGTACTAAAATTGACTATACAACCACTTTAAATACCCTTCCAACCCTAAACGTTATCACCGTACGTGATGCAGTGATGTCACAATGCAAACAAATGACATGAAAGTGTCACAGCATAACCAAAAGTGACATCACAATGTCAAGACGCACACATTGTATGATGTGGGCAGATGCTGGAAGTGATAAAACGCACATCCAAATGCACTCCATTTAAGGAGCCCACCTGGACGCTATCACCCAACTCCCACACCAGTAGTCTACAAAACTGCCACAAGAGGGCAGTGTGGCCACAGATGATAATCTAGGAGTAAAGAGTGAGAGCTAGAGATTTTTCTCAAGTCATCTTCCAGGACGGCACACCTGAGAGATGAGAGGCTCCTCCCTACAGGAAACACAATCAATCGACAGCTGTTTTAAGTCCCCACCCTTCCCCTTGATCCTCAGTTTTTGATTGTGTTTCTCCCTACACAGCGAAACTGTTTGTTTTTTTCCAAATGACCCGAAGCCTGGGGCTGGTGGTCTCCCCCTGGGAGCCGGACCACAAGCCTGGGAAGCCTCTGGGTCTGGTAGGATATTCTTGTCCTTCCTGGGGGGTTCCCCTATCTTTTCCTCAGGGCGGGCAGCAGAAATTGGAAGAGCCCCCCTGAGAGCTGAAGGACCCTGGGTACAGTGGTGTACCCAGAACTTCAGGGGCCATTATCCTGTCTCCCCCTCCTTACCTGTATAGGTGGCTGTTCAGACGGGGGTGCTGGCCATCGGTTCTTTCCAGGGGGATCTTGTCCCCGACTCCTGGGTCCCCGGTAGCTCGCGTGGGCTGCCGGAGAGGGCGTGGCAACAAGCACCCGCGTCATTTTCAAACTTCGGGAAAATGGCAGCGGCGTTCTTACCCAGGAGGGAAGGCTGAGAGTCAGTAGGAGCAGGCGCCCACATCCTCCTTTCTCTAGAGCGAGGAGGCACTAGTTTACTACGGTGGATGTCTGCCTTAACCACCTCAGATATGAAGATGGGAATGAGGAATGGAAGGCATTGCCCCCCCCCATGTATATAGACTGACTGACTGGTACAGTGCAGGACACAGCCTAACCTAGCACCTCCCTATGGGGACAGCAGTTGGGGAGGGGGGGGGAGCACTTTGGCGGCTATCCTCCTTGCGTGTGGACCATAAGGATGGAAAAGCAAGCCCGCTGGCTGTGGCAAAAAGAGGAAGACAACGGTGAGTACTTTACTTTCCTTTTGCCGTGGGAAATTAGCTGCAAAATCCCCAATTCCAGCCAGAGGGTTTCTGGGCATTTGAGATCTCACCTGGGGTCTGGATTCAAATAGCCCTTAAGCTTCTGCTAAAAACACCAGCTGCAGCCCCTCTTACATCAGAGAAGCTGTATGGTGGACAGGTGGTGCAGAGGAACGAGTGTGCCTAAACCACCTCAGATGAGAAAGAGGTAGGTAGGCCATTGCTCCCCCTTCCCCGTGTATATACTGACTGGTGCAGTGCAGAACTTGGGGTCGGGATACAAATAGCGCAGACGCCACTGCTAAAACCACCAGCCACAGCTCCCTCTTACAGCAGAGACACTGTGGTTATCGCAGCAGTAGGTTGCCAGCCTCTCCCTACATGCCCAGGTGTGGTACATTAGTAGGGATGAATATAGCATACAGAGGGGACCTGGTAGATACAAAGTTACTTACAGGCCAAGTATACCACTGAACAAGTTATTAATTGGGCAGTGGTTGGTGGATTCAGCAGCTCCCCTGGTCAGCAGGTGCACTAGGTTACCGGCCCTATTAGCCCAGCTGCTAGGAATCTGAAGTTGCTTCACAATGTTTAAGAGCTGACCTAACATTCAAGGATGGGCAGAGACCAAGCTACTGTGTGGCACAGTAGGGGTTCCCTTGTCACAGATCCTCCTTTTGGGGGTTGCCTGCTATAGTTAACTTTCATAAGCTCCAACCTCCCACTCCACCTTTACACTGTGTTTATATTATAGTGTAGGAGGTAAGAAGAAACTTTTTTTTATTGGTTTGGGCTACAATCCACTCAGTGGCAGATCTAAAGGCGATTCACCATAGATCGCTCCCTACATCCTTTTAATTGAGGATTTTCTGTGCAAACCTATGCAAGAGCTACATAATTGATTGTTTGAAGCCTGCAAATAGCTATTTACCTCCCAGGCTAAACTGGTAACCACCTCTTATAGAGAGGTCTTAAATCGGTCTCTAGGGCTGGGCTCATTGAGACTTTAGTTGCTAATCAGCACCACCTGGATTTGTGCTGGCTAGCGTTTGCTCAGTCTATGGAGGTAAGGTAGGACAACAACTACTACTAATAGTAGGGTGTCCAACCATTTTAGGATCTGTTCCTTCTCTGGTGGTGAAGGTTTAGTATCTACAGCCCAGGCTATGCCTATGAAATAAATTGCCTGTTGGTTATTTCATAAAGGGATAGACCATGACTCCTCATTGGCTGCACACCAGTAGACCTCAGTAGTGAAGGTTTGTGCTTGCTGGGATGTTTTTGTGGCACAGCAGAAATACACATTGAGATTTGTGACATCTCTGCTCATAAGGACTATATTGCTGTACATCAGAAATGCACTGCACTGAAGCTTGTTTGCTGTCCTTTATATACTAAAGGTACTGCTTTGTTTGGCTACAGATCAGAAAAATACAACAGTGAAGGTGATCTGTACTTTCTGGTTTTGTGTTGCACAGCAGAAATGCACATCATTGAGTCTGGTGACATCTCTGCTCATAATGGTTATATTGCTGCACATCAGACATACACAAGATTGAGGTCTGTCTGTGGGGCTTTGTGTCCTGTTTTACTGCCTTGTTGGTTACTTATCAGAAAGGCAGCAGTGAAGTCTGATGGTCCTGATTTGCGTGGCGTTGTGCTGATTCAGACAGTGCTATTAACAGCAATGGCTGCCGAGTTTAAACATGCGATTTGACATGTTGAGTCGCATGACAAATCATTTCAATATGGATGTGCTATCTCTATTCATAGTGTTTTATTGTTGCACATCAGATTTATACAGCATTAAGGTCTGTGAGGTTTTTGTGTCCTGTATTACTGCCTTATCAGAAAGGCAGCAGTGAAAATTGATGGTTCGAATTTGTTGGGCTACATAGCAGAAATACAAATTGAACCCCTGCCAGGTGTAGTACATATACTGCCTTTGGTAATCCCTGTAGCACCACAAAGTGGTGTTGTGCTGATTTTAGCCATGCGATTTGACATGTTGAGTCGCAAGGCCAAATCGCTTCAATATGGATGTGCTATCTCTATTCAGAATTGTTATATTGTTGCACATCAGACATATACAAGATTGAAGGTTGTCTGTCCTTTTATGTCTTGCATATACTGCCTTATTGGCTGCATATCAGAAAGGACACAGCAGTGAAGATTGCTTGTCTTTTTCTGATTTTGTTTTTGCTGCTCAGCTGAGAGACACATTGAGGATGGTGGCCTCTCTGCTCAGTATTGGTATATTGCTACACATCAGACATGCACAAAGATTGAATGTTTGTGTCCTGTATGTCCTATATTTACTGCCTAATCGTTTGTATATCAGGCTAAGCAGTGTTTCTCATGGATCTACCTTTCTGCATCTTAGGGATACACAGCAGGGGTTTGTTGGCTGCAATCCTCCAGGAAGTCACAGCATTGGGGACCCCTTACTTGTTCGACCTGAAAATTGCTATTTGTTTTTTTCCCTGAGACCTGTGTAATCTTGAGGTCTGTGGATCCAGGAATCAGGGACTGCTGGTGTCGCACAGACACAAATGGTACCCATTGGAAGCCATAGTATATGACTTCTCATGCGTCTTGCAGTCCCAAGTCGCAGGTTGGGTCGCACGGGTGTGGGAACCCTAAACTTATCTGTCCCTTCTGATTGAGGTTTCGCTACACAGCAGGAATACTCATCATGGCGTTATTGTTTTATTTTGCAGCGGACCAGAAAGATTGCAGCTGTAAAGGCTGTCTGTCTTTTTCCTCAGTGTCTGCTTTTATGTTGTTGCACAGCAGAAATACTCAAGATTGAAGCTTGTTGGTGCTTTCTGTTTCAGAAAAACACAATGCTGCAGGTTGCTTGTGTCCTTTCTCAGTGTTGGTTCTATCTGAACTACACTACAGAAGTGCATGACAGAAAGGATTGTCTTGTGTTCCATATTTTTCCCTGTGGCATAGCAGAAATGCACAACACGGGAGTTGGTGTTCATATTAATCTTATAACTGTGGTGGTTTGTCAGAAATACACAACATAGAAGTTTGGGTCTTTCTGTCTTTATAGCCTTGTTTTGCTGTACATAGGTAAAGCACAACAGTAAAGGGGGTTCCTGTCCTTTCCGTATTTATATATCAGTTATGACCTAGCTAGCTGCACTAAAGAAATACGCAGCACTTAGGGTTTGCTTGAGTCTTAATGTTTTTACATCTTGGCAGCACATCAGAAAACCAGACTATGAGGACTGTTTGTCTACGTCTACGTTGAGGTTCAGATTTGGGTCTCTTCCCATATTTGATATATTGGTTTAGCTACTCACACTCAGGCACACAACATTGTTGTCTATGCTTGTGTCCTTTCTGTCTAAATCTATTGTGCCGTGCCCACAATCTATGATCATTTTATTTGTGATATTAATAATACATGTATCACCTTTTTGTATTTCAGCCTTCTTTTCCATGGAGGGGCCAGGAGTTCGGGCTGCAGATGCCACATGTCAGAAAACCTTGACCACTTGCATTCAGGGATGCCAGAACCATTTCCTAGGGTTGAAGCCCTGTAGGGTTATGGGACACTGGAGGAAGGGGATAATGAATCGCCCTGTTTAGTAAGAACTTGGAGAGTTCTGTTCAGAGGAGTATTAGGGCCTGAGGATGAAGTATAAAGATGTATACCCGATCAAATAGGTTTCGGCTCGGTGCATGGCCTTCATTTTGCCCTTTTAGCAAAACTAGACATAGCAATATGGGTAGTCTACTCCTGCTAGGGACTTTAATCTCCTGAAGAAGGCTCTCAGGCGTAAGTAAGGACATAGATTGGGCGTGCCTTAAACCCAGGGTTCAAGCTTCTGTTAATCTGTTTCCCTTAAGTAGGCTTCCCTTTAGTCTTTTGCTGACATAAAGATAAAAGGGAAGCAGTTTTATTTCCCTCAACAGGATAGTGTTAAGACAGGCCCTCTTATTGATTAATGTAGTGTCCTTGTCTTACACAGGTCTCTTATTTATCTTTTTAGTGGTTCTAAGTAGCACCTACAGGCATAATAGGCCATGGTTGTTAGATGTGTGAGATAGGCAACATTGCTAACCTACAAGTTTAACATGTTTTCTGATTCCATTTTTAAGAGCCCATTTCACCTAGATACTGCATCTGAAGCGGAAAAGGCAGGAACATCTGTGGAGCAGACCTGCAGATCAGCCGCATGATCCAGCTAACATGCCTTCATCAAGCATATGAGCGTATGGAGTGGAGGTAAAGCTCACTGCAGAGCCAAGGTTCGCCAAGAGGGTTTTGCAGTGGCCCCACCCTAAGGTAGGCCTGAGGTACTTGTTTATCCTCTCAGGTGTGCCGTCCTGGAAGATGACTTGAGAAAAGTACCAGTTACTTACCGGTAACTGTCTTTCTGGGAAATCTTCCAGGACGGCAGGCCTACTTCCCGCCCGTTGGAGGAGGGAAAATTCTAGAACACTAGAAGGTGAGTACCTATGAGGAATGATTTCCCTTGTGAACCTGGTTCAGGAGTTACTTCTCTACAAACTGAGGATCAAGGGGAAGGGTGGGGACTTAAAACAGCTGTCGATTGATTGTGTTTCCTGTAGGGAGGAGCCTCTCATCTCTCAGGTGTGCCGTCCTGGAAGATTTCCCAGAAAGACAGTTACCGGTAAGTAACTGGTACTTTTTTTTTTCTTTTTCTATTGAAAAGCCTGTGGTGTGCAAAACACACCCAAAAACTTCCGGTGCCAAAAAAAGTGCACACGCATCAAGAGTGAACACAAAAACGTGCAACAGGTGTCCTACTGTCCTCCACTAGGAAGGACCTTACCCTGATCCCCCGAGGCTCCAGATGGGGTCTGAGGTACCATACATGGCCCATCTGACCGAAACCAGATGACTGCCTTTCTCCGGAAGGTCTGCCGAAACAGGCCCACCCAGGTACTAGGGTAGAGGCTCCTCCGAAGGGAGACCCCCAAAGAGAGGGCGAACCAAGCCAGAAGGCCTATGTCCACCCTCCCACAAGACTTTCAGGGTTGGCCCGAGGACCGACACCCTACTCGCTAAAAGTGCAGTGACAAACATAAAACGTAACACACAATACTCATAAAGAAAAAAAAATAAATAAAGTGGGGAAGGGATGGTGAAGGAGAGTGAAAAGGTGGCCATTGTGCAATACAATGACCAGGTCCTCCGACCAGGAATCAAAAATTCCTCTGGTCCTAGTCAAAATGCCCAGCCCTAGAGGCACGTGTGAAAAAGCGTGTATACAGTGAGGTGTCAAACATCAAAGCACAGTGAATGTAAGGCACCCCTGAACTGCCACTTCACGGGCATATCACCATAGGCTTTTCAACAAAAGCATTTTGAACGCGGCTCCAGGTAGAGGGGACTAGAGAAGGAAGTCAATGTTGCCGCCTTCGGCGGCGAGATTGACACCTCACTGGCCCCGTCACCTGTTATGGACTTAAAGGGGATGCCCTACTCCGAAAAAACGATGTGGGGGTTCCCCCCAAGGTCCATATCAGACCCTTGTCCGAGCATGCAGCCAGTCAGGAAAGCGGGTGGGGACGAGAGAGCGCCCCCCCCTCCGTACCAGGCTGCAGCCCTCCCACCCCAAAGCACCTTGTCCCCATGTTGATGAGGACAAGGGCCTCTTCCCGACAACCCTGGCCATTGGTCGTCAGGGTCTGCGGGCGGGGGGCTTATCGGAATCCGGGAGCCCCCTTTAATAAGGGGGCCCCCAGATCCCGGCCCCCCACCCTATGTGAATGAGTATGGGGTACAATGTACCCCTACCCATTCACCTGGTGAAAAAAGTGTAAATGAAACACAACACAAGGTTTTAAAATAATTTATTGGACAGCTCCGGTGGTCTTCCGTCTTGGGGGGTCTTCTCGCCGGACTTCTCCGCTATCTTCTGCTAGCTGTTTTACTAGCGGTGGAGCCTGGATTGTCCACTGGACTGCCGAGTCCAGCAGATAATTTTAAGTCAAAACTTCTTTCTAAGTCTGCCAGACTTTTGGGGAAAAAAAGTCCGCCAGAGCCCACACATGGGCGGAGTGTACCAAGTCCGCCAGATAGTCCGATCGTGTGTACGGGGCATTAGAGATGAAAAAAGTTTTTTCACAGACTCACAAAGCAGGGTGCTGGGAGCTGTAGTTACACACTGTACAAGAGCCGTGAGAGCTGAGGGGTGGGAAGGACATGACACCCACCTCACCTCTTCACACAGCACACAGGAACAGAGCTGAGGATGTCAATTACAGACTGTGTGCTGGAGTTCTCTCCCCTGTCACCTTTTTAGCTCTTGGTGTCAGGAAAACCTTTCAGTAGTGACTCATGCTGATAACAGAGGAACTAGACTGCAGGAAGAAATGACACTTAGTGCTTTGGAGAGAGGCAAGTAAAAGTGGTTGTAAAGGCAAGTTTGTTTTTACCTTACTACATTCTATGCAGTATGGTAAAAAAACAAAAACTTCTGCATGTAGCTTCCCCTGCAGCCCCTCTAATTACATACCTGAGTCCGATCTCGATCCATCGATGTGCATGAAAGCTGAGGCTCTCTTAACTCTCTCTCTCTCTCTCTCTCCTCATTGGCTCAGATACAACAACAGGAGCCATTGGGTGAGGAATCCAAGCCAGGGATGAAGATTGGGTAAAGAAGTAAGCTGTGACAATGGAGCTTATGGCGTACAATGCGAGAAGGGAGATAAGTTCTGTTTTAAAGGCTAAGTTCCCCTTTGTTAAAAAAATAAAATACATGCATGTGTTTCTGCAGGGAAAAAAATTGAATTTATTTATTTTCACAGGAGACTGTTGAGCATTGCACCTCAGCCAGTGGATCGCTGGTGCAATGTCAGGCTCCTGCAGACACTGCCGACAGTTATGTGCCCAGTGTACTATTGATTTTTTAAAGTGAAAGGCTGCATTTTAAAAATGCCAGTTGCTGCAGCTGTATTTCCCATATAGTTGTAAAAATAGTGTCCTTTCCCTTGTGGTGTTTTTGTATAATTATTTAAGTATTTTATTATTAGAGGTAGTTTTAATAAATTAGGAAAAAAGGGGCAAAAAATAGCTACTTTTTCATTTTCAACACTGGGTGCATGCTTGTGTTTGGTATATTTTAGATTTGTTAGATTTTATCATTGTGTAAAATGCTTCAGAAATAAAATATGCCAAAATAAGCAAAACAGAAAAAAGGCATAAAAGCATTTCATTTATTTATTTTATAATCTATGCCTACTGTATATATACTATTCCTTTTTATTTTAAACATTTATGAATGTTAATCTGCTGTGAAATACATAGTGGTGTGTCACCACTGTTTCTACTTGCTAACAATTATATAGATGGCTTTGTTTACCCCCAAACCCATTCATACATTATGAATGGGTCTGAAGGTAAATAGTCCCAGTCACAGTGTTGGTGTTGCCAAAGGAGCGGTTTGACCAGGGGAAGGACAAGGGTGAAAGAAAGGTGTCTTCATGGAGGAGGGGTGATCAGGATAGGAGAACTTTGCCATGGGAGAGGGGGCTGGGATAGGAGAGGCTTGATGTGGGAGAGGGGGCTGGGATAGGTAGGAGAGGTGGTTGGGATAGGTAGGAGAGGCTTGATGTGGGAGAGGGGGCTGGGATAGGTAGGAGAGGCTTGATGTGGGAGAGGGGGCTGGGATAGGTAGGAGAGGTGGTTGGGATAGGTAGGAGAGGCTTGATGTGGGAGAGGTGGTTGGGATAGGTAGGAGAGGCTTGATGTGGGAGAGGTGGCTGGGATAGGTAGGAGAGGCTTGATGTGGGAGAGGGGGCTGGGATAGGTAGGAGAGGTGGTTGGGATAGGTAGGAGAGGCTTGATGTGGGAGAGGGGGCTGGGATAGGTAGGAGAGGCTTGATGTGGGAGAGGGGGCTGGGATAGGTAGGAGAGGTGGTTGGGATAGGTAGGAGAGGCTTGATGTGGGAGAGGTGGCTGGGATAGGAGAGGCCTCATTTTTATGGAAGTACTTTTAAGGGTAACTTCAAAAGTACAGTTTAGGGCAAGCTCAGTGTCTAATGCTCACAGACACATATCTGGGAGGGATTTGCTAAAACTGGAGCAAACAGATTCTGGAGCAACTGTGCATGGTAACCAATCAGCTTCTAGCCTAGCTTGTTCGGTTAAGTTTTTAAAATGAAAGCTAGAAGCTGATTTGGTTGCCATGCATAACTGCTCCATTCTTAGTAAATGCCCCTCCGTCTTTATCTCCTCTTTTTGTTCAAAAACATACTAGGTATGTACTGCCTGGAAAATGTCTGAAAAGTAAAGCGATATAAGATACATCCCCTTTGTGCACACATCATAACCCAAAGGCAAAGCGCCTGTATATGTGTTTTTTTTTATTTTTTTATTTATTAAAATTCCTTTTGCTAGGACTGAGCAAGGCTGCAAGAGAATACAGTGCTTGTAGTTCCATTAATTAGATGTGGATTATAAGTATAAACTGATTGTTACCAGTTCCTTGCCTTGTGATCTGCAGTAATTATGTCATCCTACTTTAATTCAGTACGGAGTGTTGTTGATTGTGAGTAATGCTGGCCAGTGAGTTCATCAGCAGATCCTTTCCATGTATGGAAACTACTAATCTCATTAGTTGTCTCTCTACAACAGTGCACTGTGGTTAGGAAAATCTGACTGTGTATAATATATCATTATCTGTCTATTAGGAGCTTTTCTGACCTCTTTTAAGGTTATTTGTGGGTTCTGAGCACAGATATTTTATTACAATATAATTAAATAAAACTGAAAAGGATATATTTCCACTTTGTGTGCACCAAATGCTTTCCCAAGCCCAGATATTACTTTGTAAAATAGCAGAGACATCATTGTGCTGCACATAACCTATCCAAAGAGCAAAGCTGTGGGAGGGACTCAGCAGCCCCTCCCACTACAAGCTGCCTGCAGAAAACTACAGGAGGGGGCAGAGACAAGACCCGTCACCCAGGAAAAAGAGAGAACAGCAGGCACTGGTCTATTTTACAGAAAGCTCCTACACAAATGAAACGTTTCTGTCAGAAACCATGAAATCAGACCGAGACAGAAGTAACAGTTAAATCACACTTTTTTAATAATAAAAGTAAAAAGAAAAAACATAGTCAAAACATAGCCAAAGTTCAGTAACCGGAATGGGTAGTCAGCCAAGATAGAAGTAGGGTTCAAGTAGTGGAACAGCAAGCAGGTTCTGGAGCCAGAAGGGATGACAGCAAAGCCAGTCTTTAAACAGGAATGCAGGAGATAGTTTCTTGTGATGTGACCAAGGTGAAGGCAGAGCTCCTCTGGTTCCTGTCCCCAACCTGGTAGGAAGGCGCAGGCAAGCTTCTGTGGTCAGCATGGAGTCTGTACTTATCATTAGCATGACGCAAAGCCTCCTTGAATTGTGCCCAAGTGGAATGAAGTCCACTGGAATACTCTGCGGAACAAACGAGTCAGGCAACATGGAAGGTTGGAAACCATAATTCACCATAAACGGGGACAATTGGGAAGAAGAATTCAAGGCACTGTGCGCAAACTCTGCCCACAGTAATAGGTCTGACCAGTTGTTATAATGGTCAGAAATGTAGCAACATAGGAATTGCTCCAAGGACTGATTGTGATCCCATTAGACTGCAGGTGATACGCAGAGGAGAAAGTAAGCTGAATTCCCAACTGTGCACAAAAGGCTCACCAGAACCGGGACACTAACTACCCCTGCCCAAGACAATCACCTTGGGTAGCCATGTAAGTGAAAGATCTCCCGAGCAAAAATGGAAGCCAGTTCCTTTAGAAGTTGGCAACTTCTTAAGTGGAATAAAATGACACATCTTTGAGGACCAGTCAGTCACCATGAGGATAACAGTGTTGCCTTGGGAGTTGGATAACTCAACAATGAAATCCATAGACAGGTGGATCCAGGGCCTCTCTTCATTGGGTCTGGGTTGTAGGAGGCCCACTGGAAGGTATTGTGGAATCTTACTCTGAGCACACATGGAACAGGCAGCTACGAAGGCCGTTACATCAGTACGTAGACTAGGCCACCAGAATTGTTGGGAAATGGCCTGAACGAGTTGATTCTTCCCAGGGTGGCCAGCTGCCTTGGGAGAAGGGTAAGTCTGGAGCACGGCAGTACAGAGACTCTCTTGGACAAAGCAGCGGTCACAAGGTTTCTCAGGTGGGAGATGGACCTGAGCAGCAAGAATTTTGTCACCCAAAGGAGAAGTGAGACTGTTGCGAACCGTAGCCAGAATACAATCGGGAGGAATCACAGGAACCGGAACAGACTCCAACTTGGAAGTGGAGGAAAATTGTTGTGACAAGGCGTCCGCCCCTTACATTCTTAGTAACGGTTAAGAATGAGACAATGTAATTTAAACTTGACAAGAAAAGTGCCCGTCGCACCCTTCTGGGAGAGGGGCGTTTAGCCTCAGACAAGAATGTGAAATTGTTATGGCCAGTAAGAATGAGAACCGGCACAGTGGTACCTTCAAAGAGATGTCTCCATTCTTTCAGGGCTAAAATTATCGCCAATAGCTCTCTGTAACCAGTCTCATAATTGCACTTCGCAGGTGACAATTTCTTGGAAAAGTAGCCACAGGGATGCATAGCGCTCTCTGAGGTAGGATGTTGATACAGAAGGGCACCAACTCCAGTCTCAGAAGCATCAACCTTAAGGATAAAAGGTAATGTAGGATCAGGATGTCCCAATACAGGAGCAGAAACAAAGGTAGCCTTGAGACTCCCAAAGGCCTTAATGGACTCCAGAGATCAACTGTGGGTTATCGTCCTTTCTGGTCATATCGGTCAGGGGCTAGACTAGAGACGAGAAGTTACGAATAAACTTCCGATAATAGTTGGCAAAGCCCAGGAAATGCTGCAGAGGATGTAAACACATGGGTCAGGGCCCACCGTAGGACTGGCAAAAGTTTCTCTGGGTCCATCAAAAAACCAGCAGTGGAAATGACGTAGCCCAGGAATTTAACCTGTTCACGATGGAACCTGCACTTCTCAGAGATTGTTCTCTCTTTGTTTCTGAAGTTAATGGCAGACATCTGTGTGATGGCTCTCCAGAGACTTGGAAAATATGAGGATATCATTGAGATAAACCACTAGATATAACTGCAACAAATCTCAGAGGACATCGCTAATAAATTCCTGGAAAACTGCCGGGGCATTGCAAAGGCCAAAAGGCATTGCAAGGTACTCATGATGGCCTGTTCTGGTGTTAAAGGTAGTTTTCCACTGAAGCAGTGCGCTTGCAGGATGGTCAAAAAAGTCCTGCAAGCTGCTTCTTTGCAGTGCTGTAGGAGCGGTGTATACATTGCTCCTAATGTGCCCCTGCCCATTGAAAACAATGGGGCAGTGCCGGCAAAGCGCCACTGCAGCGGTGCTTTGGAGGTGGTTTTAACCCTTTTTGGACCGCTAGTGGGGGTTAAAACCACCCCACTAGTGGCCGAATAGCGGTGCTAAAAATAGCACCACTTTACCGCCAGCACCCGCCCCAGTGTGAAAGTAGCCTAACTGTAGAGAGAGATTGGAGCTGCAGTTAGCTGACAGCTGAATGACCAGCTCAGAGAAGGAAGGGCTGCTCAGCCCTGACAGTATCCCTTCCTCCATGACCCCTCCCCATCAGAAGACCACCAGGCTTGAGGGGAAAACGTCTATGGAAATCACGTAGGACGACAGGGGGCATGTACATCCGAGGATGAGACCCAAGAGTGTTCCTTTGGACCGTACCCTTTCCAATGCACCAGGTACTGTATGCGCCCACTAGGGTTGCCACATGATCCCTTTTAATCCAGGACACACATTAATTTACACAGGCTGTGGCTGATTAAAGAGGTAATTAAACTCACTCGGTGCCTTATCTGCATTAAATTAGCCTCAGAACCTGTGTAATTCATATGTGTCCTGGATTAAAGGGATGTTGTGGTCACCCTTGTGCCCACAGGACCTACGGGAGTCAACAATGGACTGTACTTCATACTCCTCATTAGGGGTACAACGGATCAAAAAACTCACGGATCGGATCGTTCCTCGGATCAAAGTCACAGATCGGATCATTTTTCGGATCAGCAAATTTAATTTGCAAAAACCTGTAAAAATTCCACCAGCATATAGTCCCCACTGTAATATCCACAATCTCCCCCACTGTAATATTGGCTGAGTATGGCTGGGTACGGCGGAGTATGGCTGGTATCGCAGCGTATTGGCAGGCAGGGTATAGCTGGGTACTGCAGGGTATGGAGGGATGGCTGCTTCCATCTCTGGATCTCTCCCCTCCACTGTACAGATTAGTACAGAGAGATCACAGTGTAAGCAGCCTGGGTGTAGAAAGATGGCCGCCTCTTCGGTGCTAGGCCGAAGCCGTGGCCTTTCATAAGGCCGAGACCGCGGAGCGCGTCATGTGCCGATCTGAGCGGGGTGACCCCTTCGGATCACGGATTGGTGACGATCCGTTGCACCCCTACTCCTCATGGTTCTCAACCTGTACAGGGTGAGGACATGGCACCAAGGTGGTAAAGCGGTTGCAGACCAAAGGTTTTAATAAGGAGACCTGAAATACATCCAAAATACGCATATTTGAAGGAAGGTCTAATCCGTAAGCCACTGGGTTAATCCTTAAGTAGGCAAGACTGATGAGCAGCATCATCAACAGCTGAGTAACTGTGGAGACTGGAGAGTGATGGGAGTTGGCAATTAGCCGACAGCTGAGCAGCCAGCGCAGAGAAGGAAGGACTGAGCCCAATCCTGACAGTTTCATTCTGGATTACTGCACAGTAAGGATGAGCTCCGGCGTGTTCGCACACCCCGCGTGCAGAGCCCACCAGGAAGTTGGCACTGCACTGTGCTAATCACAGGCAGTGAGACATTGTCCCGATGCGTGGCTGCAGAGAACGGGAAATGTCTCACTGCCTGTGATTAGCGCAGTGCCGACTTCCTGGCGGGCTCTGCACGCGGGGTGTGCGAACACGCCGGAGCTCATCCTTACTCCACAGATCCGGAGGAAATACACAAAGCACACAAAGATTCAAGTAATAATACACATGCCTCTTGTATTTAGACAATATTTGCTTATCCCAGAGTCCAGCTTTTAAAATGCGGTCCAAGAATAGCTGAAAAGAGCCATAACAACAGTAGTAATGGTCCAATGTTTTGACATAGAGCTATGGGAATGATGAAGAGCAATTATATCCTGGGGCATCTGGCCAGGGCTCATCGGTTGTCATCAATTCATTTTATTTTCCACAGAAATAAACATTTACTTCCTTTATATCATGTCTTACTCGCCAGTAAAGCACTCTCATGCCTCTCCGAGCCTTTTTTTTTTTTTTTTTTGGAATGTCTGGAAAACGCTATTAACAAACCAAGACGGAAAGCTTGCTGAACTTATAGGCCCTGTTCACACCTGGGCATAGAGGAAACGAGCATTTCTGAAAGTGAGCTACAAAGCGTGACGCACTTGCAGTGGCATTATTTCTTATGGGCACTCCAAACATGGCTAGCAGTTGCCTGTTTTTTTTTTTTTTTTGTTTTTGGCACGAAAAACTACCAATGCAAAATGTGCTCAGCTCATGTCCAACATTTGGTACATGAGCTTCTTTAGTATATTTTTTGGCGTGGAGGGAGGCCCATTCAAATAAATAGTGCTGATTCAAAAATGAACTATAAAAACTTGCAAAAGAACACAGACAAACGCCACATGGTAGTGTTGTTTAACTGTAGATGTGATCAAACTACATGATACATAGAGATGAGTAATAAAGTTTCTACGATTCCTAGTAGACTTTTGTAAAATCCTGGTATGTGAACAGTGTTCCACGGTGGATTGCTTTTCAGAGGTCGGTTGCGCCACTGCCCCTTTCACTTGAATGGGTTACATTTGGCAACAGTGCCGAATGCAGCATGCCATTTAGTCAACAAAGCAAAGCATTGTTGATCCTGGCATGGGTACAACCTGAAGCTGCATTTCTGTGTTTAGGTGGTGTTTGGGGGGGGGGGGGGGGAGAAAAACAACTCAACTGTCTGTGTTTTCTGCCCACTGGCTGCCCATGTGAATGAGCCCTGAGGTTCAGTTCACACTTGTGCGATGTGGGTACCCTGCAAACCCACTGCAGGTTCCCACATTGCACCCCACTCACACAGCAGTTCACACTGCCATATGCAAACTGCCAGGAGTGTCACTCAGTGGTGGTGCATCCATTAAGGGCCCATGGGCACCGCCCCCTCTCTCCAGCCTTTCTCTATGACTAATGGATAAATCTATCCATGGCCACCGCCGCCACTCCCTATTCAAGCGTCCGGACCCTTTTTGGACGCTGGGCACCTGAATTATAGAGGTGGGGGGGTGTTTTATTGAAGCACCTGATTAGAGCCATAGACTCTAATAGGCTTCAAAAAACGTTAACTTGGATCGCAAAGCATTGCGCTCGGAGTCCACCCAGGTGTGTTAAAAGAAAAAACAATAAAATATTCGCTTTCCTAACACTGAACTGCCTCTCCACCAATCAGGTGCGTGGGTCTGCGAGGGGAGGAGACGATTCAAGGACACAGGAGCCACTGTCTGATCCACTACAAGGTCCCACCGCTCGCTGCCGTCACCCACATGTCTGACCCACCACCGCGACAGGGTAAGTGCCGGGCAGACAGCGAGTGGGTGGGGGGTGGTCACAGTGGCAGCATTTGGGGCGCAGTGGCAGCGTTTGATGGGGCGCAGTGGCAGCGTTTGATGGGGCGCAGTGGCAGCGTTTGATGGGGCGCAGTGGCAGCGTTTGATGGGGCGCAGTGGCAGCGTTTGATGGGGCGCAGTGGCAGCGTTTGATGGGGCGCAGTGGCAGCGTTTGATGGGGCGCAGTGGCAGCGTTTGATGGGGCGCAGTGGCAGCGTTTGATGGGGCGCAGTGGCAGCGTTTGATGGGGCGCAGTGGCAGCGTTTGATGGGGCGCAGTGGCAGCGTTTGATGGGGCGCAGTGGCAGCGTTTGATGGGGCGCAGTGGCAGCGTTTGATGGGGCGCAGTGGCAGCGTTTGATGGGGCGCAGTGGCAGCGTTTGATGGGGCGCAGTGGCAGCGTTTGATGGGGCGCAGTGGCAGCGTTTGATGGGGCGCAGTGGCAGCGTTTGATGGGGCGCAGTGGCAGCGTTTGATGGGGCGCAGTGGCAGCGTTTGATGGGGCGCAGTGGCAGCGTTTGATGGGGCGCAGTGGCAGCGTTTGATGGGGCGCAGTGGCTGCGTTTGATGGGGCGCAGTGGCAGCGTTTGATGGGGCGCAGTGGCTGCGTTTGATGGGGCGCAGTGGCTGCGTTTGATGGGGCGCAGTGGCTGCGTTTGATGGGGCGCAGTGGCTGCGTTTGATGGGGCGCAGTGGCTGCGTTTGATGGGGCGCAGTGGCTGCGTTTAAAGGGCACAGTGGCTGCGTTTAAAGGGCACAGTGGCTGCGTTTGAAGGGCACAGTGAGGCTGCAATTTATGGGGTTTTTTTTCAGAATCTTTCAGTTTGTTTGCGCCCCCCCAAAATAAATTCTGAGCACCAGCTGCCACTGGTGTCAATACAATGTTAATGACCCCCTCGGTTCAGTTCGCATATTTCACTGCAAACTGACAGTTTGGACATGAATCGGGTCGCATGGGTGTGAACACCCATGCGATCCCATTCTGATGTGGACCAAAAAAAGGTCCTGTGCGAGTTTGGTCAGAATGCGTTGTGATATCAGCCATATACTATCTGTATGGCTGAAATCGCATCGAATGGACATCGCATGTGATTTGCACTTCAGTGTGGTGCGAATCACATGTGTTCTCGCAGGGCATTGAACTGGTGTTCTATTGATTTGTGCCCTCCGTTGAAAAGTGCATGCGCAAAACTGAAGGGCACTCCAGCTGAGTTGCCGATCAGCTGGAGTGCCGTCACCATAGTGCATGCACACATTGTAGGAGGGTTTTTTCAACGGCGATACCATTTCATGGCCACAATTAAAAGTTATGCAAAGAGCGGAGGGACACTTTAGATGTCAGATTGTGCCTCGCTGTAAACCCGCGGCCCAACAGCAAGGCACAATATGACAAATACGGTGTTCTTCCGCTCTTTGCATAGCTTTCAATTGTGGCCTCTGAAATGGTATCACCATCGAAAAAACCCATCTACGATGTGCGCAAGCGTTATGTGACATCACTCCAGCTGATCTGCAACTCAGCTGGAGTGCCCTTCCGTTCTGCGCATGTAAGAGCACGTTTTGACAGTGGGCACATATTGACAGAACACCTGTGTACCATCACATAGTGTCCCCCATCGGATAGTGTCTGCTGCAAATGCACAGTACACACAGATTCCGAAAATAGCCGAAGATGAACGGTGCCTGCGCAGTGAGTCCAGCTTCTAGCCCCACCATCTAAGTGGACATAGAGTTAGACTAAAAATAGCCGAGCGCGGCGAGGCCGTGCCCGAAGCGTGCCGATCTAAGCGAGCCCGCTAAAATGTGCAGCCCTATGTCCACTTGGATGGTGGGGCTTGCACCTTGACTCACGGCGCAGGCGTACTGAGTATGGGGCAGACACTTATAGATGGCCGGACGTTATATGGCAGAACACCGGCACTCATTTTCTGGTCAATCTGCAAATGTAAATCTCTATTTTTCTCCTCTTGTACATGACCTTTGTGGTGATTGATGGAATACTGCCGAGCTAAACAAAGCGCATTCTTTAGGAAGCCTGTCGCATGTAGTGCTTCTGACTACCAATAGATGGCGATAGTGAGCAGGGTTTGCCCGTCCATACCGTGATATGTAATATATGATGACATTGTGTAGCTCGGTGCTGTTCAGTCATATTCAGGACACGTCTCTTCCCCTCTGTATCCTGAGAGAAGAATTGTCTGGAGCCTGTTCCTGGAACCAATAGAAAGGAAAGCGCTGCGGGAAGGTTGTTCCTAGAACCAATAGGAGGCGGAACTGTGTAAAGAGTCATTTGAATAAAATACCCACAATGCAGCAGTAACTCAAGCAATCTGTCTTACATACTTACAGATAGTTTGTTCGATTGGTCTAAGAAATGTGTACACATGTTATTTGTAACATGGAATGTTTATAGGACAAGTAAGATAGAATAGATAAAAAAAAATAAAGCGTTCCGGTGTGACTCGCCCTGAGCTCAGTGCGATGTTCCTGTGGGAGGGTGCTCGCTGTTCCCAATAATCGGTAGCTTTGCGCAGTGGCAGTATCGTAGCCAATGAGGTTTATCCGAGGCGCGATTATTGCTAATTGAAAACTTTTCCCAATACCCCGCCGTGACGGCTTGCAATATAGCCGGCACCGGCAATTTTTGACAGTCTCTACGGAGACTGAATTATCTGGTACAAAAATAGATTTTGAAAAGCATTACCAAAGTTAAGGAGGTCGCATTATTTTAACTTAAAGCTGTTTAACGTTGGTGTTATATAGCATGCAAGTATTGTTATTTTTCTTTTTTGCATAAAGATGATAGTGTAATATGTTACATTTATATATACAAGGAGATGTCATTTTGAATAGCAGACACAAACTGTTGATTAGCAGGCATCATAGTGTATCAATTATACTGTTGCAATGTAGAGTAAAGTCAATGGGGGTGCGGGGGTGTGACCCGCACACGGATGACACCAAGTTCAGCTTGATGCCAGTGTCCTATCATCATATATTGTTCCCCATCGGATAGTGTCCACTGTGTACTTAGGCTGGCAACCCTGATGTGGCCCGGAGCCCTCGGGCAGTGGCCGAATGGTCAGTCCGCCCCTGTGCAGGTGGGGTGGGGGTTAGAGGATATGTGGTAGAAGGGTGCTTTCTTTTGGGTTAGAGAGGACTTTTGGTAGAAGAAGGGGGGCAGATTTGAAGTTCGACATTCCCAGCACAATTCCTCTCCCCTCCCAAAGCACCCCCTATCACATATCCTCTAACCCCCACCCCCTTCAAATCAAAGATCCCATTCCAGCTCCATCCATCCATCCTCCCCATACCAGCTCCATCCATCACCCCGATCCTATCCCAACTCCATCTACCACCCCAATCCAATTCCGGCTGTATCCATTCCCCTGATCCCATGCCGGCTCTATCCATCCCCCTGATCCCATGCTGGCTCTATCCATCCCCCTGATCCCATGCCGGCTCTATCCATCCCCCTGATCCCATGCCGGCTCTATCCATCCCCCTGATCCCATGCCGGCTCTATCCATCCCCCTGATCCCATGCCGGCTCTATCCATCCCCCTGATCCCATGCCGGCTCTATCCATCCCCCTGATCCCATGCCGGCTCTATCCATCCCCCTGATCCCATGCCGGCTCTATCCATCCCCCTGATCCCATGCCGGCTCTATCCATCCCCCTGATCCCATGCCGGCTCTATCCATCCCCCTGATCCCATGCCGGCTCTATCCATCCCCCTGATCCCATGCCGGCTCTATCCATCCCCCTGATCCCATGCCGGCTCTATCCATCCCCCCTGATCCCATGCCGGCTCTATCCATCCCCCCTGATCCCATGCCGGCTCTATCCATCCCCCCTGATCCCATGCCGGCTCTATCCATCCCCCCTGATCCCATGCCGGCTCTATCCATCCCCCCTGATCCCATGCCGGCTCTATCCATCCCCCCTGATCCCATGCCGGCTCTATCCATCCCCCCTGATCCCATGCCGGCTCTATCCATCCCCCCTGATCCCATGCCGGCTCTATCCATCCCCCCTGATCCCATGCCGGCTCTATCCATCCCCCCTGATCCCATGCCGGCTCTATCCATCCCCCCTGATCCCATGCCGGCTCTATCCATCCCCCCTGATCCCATGCCGGCTCTATCCATCCCCCCTGATCCCATGCCGGCTCTATCCATCCCCCCTGATCCCATGCCGGCTCTATCCATCCCCCCTGATCCCATGCCGGCTCTATCCATCCCCCCTGATCCCATGCCGGCTCTATCCATCCCCCCTGATCCCATGCCGGCTCTATCCATCCCCCCTGATCCCATGCCGGCTCTATCCATCCCCCCTGATCCCATGCCGGCTCTATCCATCCCCCCTGATCCCATGCCGGCTCTATCCATCCCCCCTGATCCCATGCCGGCTCTATCCATCCCCCCTGATCCCATGCCGGCTCTATCCATCCCCCCTGATCCCATGCCGGCTCTATCCATCCCCCCTGATCCCATGCCGGCTCTATCCATCCCCCCTGATCCCATGCCGGCTCTATCCATCCCCCCTGATCCCATGCCGGCTCTATCCATCCCCCCTGATCCCATGCCGGCTCTATCCATCCCCCCTGATCCCATGCCGGCTCTATCCATCCCCCCTGATCCCATGCCGGCTCTATCCATCCCCCCTGATCCCATGCCGGCTCTATCCATCCCCCCTGATCCCATGCCGGCTCTATCCATCCCCCCTGATCCCATGCCGGCTCTATCCATCCCCCCTGATCCCATGCCGGCTCTATCCATCCCCCCTGATCCCATGCCGGCTCTATCCATCCCCCCTGATCCCATGCCGGCTCTATCCATCCCCCCTGATCCCATGCCGGCTCTATCCATCCCCCCTGATCCCATGCCGGCTCTATCCATCCCCCCTGATCCCATGCCGGCTCTATCCATCCCCCCTGATCCCATGCCGGCTCTATCCATCCCCCCTGATCCCATGCCGGCTCTATCCATCCCCCCTGATCCCATGCCGGCTCTATCCATCCCCCCTGATCCCATGCCGGCTCTATCCATCCCCCCTGATCCCATGCCGGCTCTATCCATCCCCCCTGATCCCATGCCGGCTCTATCCATCCCCCCTGATCCCATGCCGGCTCTATCCATCCCCCCTGATCCCATGCCGGCTCTATCCATCCCCCCTGATCCCATGCCGGCTCTATCCATCCCCCCTGATCCCATGCCGGCTCTATCCATCCCCCCTGATCCCATGCCGGCTCTATCCATCCCCCCTGATCCCATGCCGGCTCTATCCATCCCCCCTGATCCCATGCCGGCTCTATCCATCCCCCCTGATCCCATGCCGGCTCTATCCATCCCCCCTGATCCCATGCCGGCTCTATCCATCCCCCCTGATCCCATGCCGGCTCTATCCATCCCCCCTGATCCCATGCCGGCTCTATCCATCCCCCCTGATCCCATGCCGGCTCTATCCATCCCCCCTGATCCCATGCCGGCTCTATCCATCCCCCCTGATCCCATGCCGGCTCTATCCATCCCCCCTGATCCCATGCCGGCTCTATCCATCCCCCCTGATCCCATGCCGGCTCTATCCATCCCCCCTGATCCCATGCCGGCTCTATCCATCCCCCCTGATCCCATGCCGGCTCTATCCATCCCCCCTGATCCCATGCCGGCTCTATCCATCCCCCCTGATCCCATGCCGGCTCTATCCATCCCCCCTGATCCCATGCCGGCTCTATCCATCCCCCCTGATCCCATGCCGGCTCTATCCATCCCCCCTGATCCCATGCCGGCTCTATCCATCCCCCCTGATCCCATGCCGGCTCTATCCATCCCCCCTGATCCCATGCCGGCTCTATCCATCCCCCCTGATCCCAT
Organism: Lithobates pipiens; assembly: GCF_037356315.1. NCBI lineage: Eukaryota > Metazoa > Chordata > Amphibia > Anura > Ranidae > Lithobates > Lithobates pipiens. The sequence goes on along the minus strand of NW_027507790.1, from coordinate 37,922,337 downwards.
GCCGGCTCTATCCATCCCCCCTGATCCCATGCCGGCTCTATCCATCCCCCCTGATCCCATGCCGGCTCTATCCATCCCCCCTGATCCCATGCCGGCTCTATCCATCCCCCCTGATCCCATGCCGGCTCTATCCATCCCCCCTGATCCCATGCCGGCTCTATCCATCCCCCCTGATCCCATGCCGGCTCTATCCATCCCCCCTGATCCCATGCCGGCTCTATCCATCCCCCCTGATCCCATGCCGGCTCTATCCATCCCCCCTGATCCCATGCCGGCTCTATCCATCCCCCCTGATCCCATGCCGGCTCTATCCATCCCCCCTGATCCCATGCCGGCTCTATCCATCCCCCCTGATCCCATGCCGGCTCTATCCATCCCCCCTGATCCCATGCCGGCTCTATCCATCCCCCCTGATCCCATGCCGGCTCTATCCATCCCCCCTGATCCCATGCCGGCTCTATCCATCCCCCCTGATCCCATGCCGGCTCTATCCATCCCCCCTGATCCCATGCCGGCTCTATCCATCCCCCCTGATCCCATGCCGGCTCTATCCATCCCCCCTGATCCCATGCCGGCTCTATCCATCCCCCCTGATCCCATGCCGGCTCTATCCATCCCCCCTGATCCCATGCCGGCTCTATCCATCCCCCCTGATCCCATGCCGGCTCTATCCATCCCCCCTGATCCCATGCCGGCTCTATCCATCCCCCCTGATCCCATGCCGGCTCTATCCATCCCCCCTGATCCCATGCCGGCTCTATCCATCCCCCCTGATCCCATGCCGGCTCTATCCATCCCCCCTGATCCCATGCCGGCTCTATCCATCCCCCCTGATCCCATGCCGGCTCTATCCATCCCCCCTGATCCCATGCCGGCTCTATCCATCCCCCCTGATCCCATGCCGGCTCTATCCATCCCCCCTGATCCCATGCCGGCTCTATCCATCCCCCCTGATCCCATGCCGGCTCTATCCATCCCCCCTGATCCCATGCCGGCTCTATCCATCCCCCCTGATCCCATGCCGGCTCTATCCATCCCCCCTGATCCCATGCCGGCTCTATCCATCCCCCCTGATCCCATGCCGGCTCTATCCATCCCCCCTGATCCCATGCCGGCTCTATCCATCCCCCCTGATCCCATGCCGGCTCTATCCATCCCCCCTGATCCCATGCCGGCTCTATCCATCCCCCCTGATCCCATGCCGGCTCTATCCATCCCCCCTGATCCCATGCCGGCTCTATCCATCCCCCCTGATCCCATGCCGGCTCTATCCATCCCCCCTGATCCCATGCCGGCTCTATCCATCCCCCCTGATCCCATGCCGGCTCTATCCATCCCCCCTGATCCCATGCCGGCTCTATCCATCCCCCCTGATCCCATGCCGGCTCTATCCATCCCCCCTGATCCCATGCCGGCTCTATCCATCCCCCCTGATCCCATGCCGGCTCTATCCATCCCCCCTGATCCCATGCCGGCTCTATCCATCCCCCCTGATCCCATGCCGGCTCTATCCATCCCCCCTGATCCCATGCCGGCTCTATCCATCCCCCCTGATCCCATGCCGGCTCTATCCATCCCCCCTGATCCCATGCCGGCTCTATCCATCCCCCCTGATCCCATGCCGGCTCTATCCATCCCCCCTGATCCCATGCCGGCTCTATCCATCCCCCCTGATCCCATGCCGGCTCTATCCATCCCCCCTGATCCCATGCCGGCTCTATCCATCCCCCCTGATCCCATGCCGGCTCTATCCATCCCCCCTGATCCCATGCCGGCTCTATCCATCCCCCCTGATCCCATGCCGGCTCTATCCATCCCCCCTGATCCCATGCCGGCTCTATCCATCCCCCCTGATCCCATGCCGGCTCTATCCATCCCCCCTGATCCCATGCCGGCTCTATCCATTCCCCTGACCCCATGCCGGCTCTATCCATCCATTGCCCGCCGACCCCATGCCGGCTCTATCCATTCCCCTGACCCCATGCCGGCTCTATCCATCCATTGCCCGCCGACCCCATGCCGGCTCTATCCATCCATTGCCCGCCGACCCCATGCCGGCTCTATCCATCCCCCCGTCCCGTTCCAGCTCCATCCATTGTGGCAGGTTAAGGGGGAGAGCACCGAAGCACTAGCCAGTTCAGTGCTGGGGGGGTTGGGGTGACACAATATTTTACCGCAGCAGGTGACACCAACCCTAGCGATGCCACTGAGTAAAGTTTCGCTATAAGCAGGGGCGGACTGACCATTGGGCCACTCGGGCACTGCCCGAGTGCCCCGTGCCACTAGGGGGCCCCATCAGGGTTGCCAGCCTCAGTAAAACCAGGGACAGTATGTAAAAATCTGTGTTTTTTTTTTTTTTTACATCTCTCTCTGAAATGTCCCTTACCGACATCCTTTTGGTCTAAAAATCCTTAGATTATAGCTACCCCACCTCTCCAGTACCTACCTGTCTGATTGCCTGGGGGCCCCATAATCTCCTATTGCCCGGGGGCCCCATGAGTTGTCAGTCCGCCCCTGGCTATAAGGGCAAGTTCAGAGAGTGCTGATAAATGGATACTCAGAATGGTCAGAGGTGGGTAGTGGGGTCCCCCAGGGTTCTGTGCTGGGACTAATCCTATTTAATGTATTCATAAATGACTTGGAGGATGTGGTAAACAGTTTAATCTCTGTATTTGAGGATGATAATAAGCTAAGCAGGGCAATAACTTCTCAACAGGATGTGGAAACCTTGCAAAAAGATATGAACAAATTCATGGGGTGGGCAACTACATGGCAAATGAAAAATGTAAAATAATGCATTTGGGTGGCAAAAATATGAATGCAATCTATACACTGGGAGGAGAACCTCTGGGGGAATGTAGGATGGAAAAGAACCTGGGGGTCCTAGTAGATGATAGGCTCAGCAATGGCATGCAGTGCCAAGCTTCTGCTAACAAAGCAAAAAGAATATTGGCATGCATTAAAAAGGGGATCAACTCCAGAAATAAAACAATAATTCTCCCGCTCTACAAGACTCTGGTCCGGCCGCACCTGAGGTATGCTGTCCAGTTCTGGAAGGATGTACTGGAAATGGAGCGAGTACAGAGAAGGGCAACAAAGCTAATAAAGAGTCTGGAGGATACTAGTTATGAAGAAAGGTTGTGAGCACTGAACTTATTCTCTCTGGAGAAGAGACGCTTGATAGGGAATATGATTTCAGTATACAAATACCATACTGGTGACCCCCACAATAGAGGTAAAACTTTTCAGTGGAAGGGAATTTAATAAGACACGTGGCTTTAATTAAAATGAGAAGAAAAGAGGTTTAACCTTAAACTACTTAGAGGGTTCTTTACTGTAAGTGCGGCAAGGATGTGAAATTCCCTTCCACAGGCGGTGGTCTCAGCGGGGAGGTGGCATCAATAGTTTCCAAAAACTATTAGATAAGCACCTGAATGACCATAACATACAGGGATATACAATGTAATACTGGCATATAATCACACACATAGGTTGAACTTGATGGGCTTGTCTTTTTTTTTTTTTTTTTTAACCTCACTTACTAGGTTACTATGCTGATGGAGCCTTTTCAAATTCTATTCATTCTCTGGCCCCTCCATTTACATCTACACATTTGCGCAGCTAGCAAATGTGCATCTTTTCATGCGTATGAAGCTTAATGCCCCAAAAGGGAATTTTTTGCGATTCGGCAACTGTGTTAATTTAAATGACAACTGTGCGGTCGTGCGACACTGTACACAAATAAAATTGATGTCCTTTTTTTCCCCCAGAAATATAGATTTCTTTTGGTGGTATTTGATCACTTCGGTGGTTTTTATTTTTTGTGCTATAAACCTAAAAAGTATGATTTTATTTTTTTTTGCAGAAAGTAAAACATTGTGTTTGGTTTTTTTTTGTTTTGTTTTTCCAAAATTGTCGTACTATAGCACAAAAAATAAAAATCGCAAAAGTGATCAAATGTAAAAAAATGTAAATGTAAAAAATCAAATTTATTCATCAATTTAGGCCAATATGTATTCTGCTACATATTTCTGGCAAAAAAATGTCAATAAGCGTATATTGATTTTTATTTTTATTTTTTAAAAGCCCATGGCGTGCAAAACACACCCAAAAAACTTCCACCCGGTGCATAAAAAAAGTGCACACACATAAAGAGTGACACACTAAAAAGTGCAGACGGGTGCCTGATGTCCTCCAAAAGGACCATACCCTGATCCCCCGGGGCGTTAGGCTCCAGACAGGGACTGAGGTACCAGACTCAACAAGTGGTCCCCGGACGAAACCGGAAGACCTCCTTTCCCCGGGAGGACTGCCGAAACAGAACCTCCTAGGTACTTGGTACTATGGGGTCTTCCCTGAAGGTAGCCCCCCCCCCAATGGAGATTGGACCAAGCCAGAAGGCCTATGTCCGCTCTCCCTCAAGACGTTCAGGATTGGTCCGAGGACTGACACCCTACTAATCAAAACGTGAAGTGACAAACGTGACACACAACACAAATAAAATAAATAAAAAGTGAGGAAAGGGATAGTGAAGAGGAGAGTGAAAAGTGGCCATTGTGCAATACAATGACCGGCCCTCCGGCCAGGAATCAAAAATTCCTCTGGTCCTAGCCAAAAGGCCGGGCCCTAGAGGCAGGTGTAAAAAAGCGTGTATCTGGTGACGTGACCTAGGTGCCGAACAGCGTATATTGATTGGTTTGCTCAAACGTTATAGTGTCCTACAAACTAGAGTATTTTTTTTCCACTTTTTTTTATTTTTTTTAGTAGTAATGGCAGCGATCAGTGACTTATAGCGGGACTGCGATATTGCAGTGGACAAATCGGACACTGACACTTTTGACCTCCTTCATGATATTTTATATTATAGAAATGAAAAAATAAAAAAACATTACTTTCTGTTATAAAACATAGCCAACAAAAACAAATTTCTTCATAAATTTAAGCCACAATGTAAGCTGCTACATGACTTTGGCAAAAAGAAAAAAAAATCCCTATGCTATTAAAGAGGAAGTAATCTCTCGCTCTTTCGCGCGCTCTCGCTCTTTCGCGCGCTCTCGCTCTTTCGCGCGCTCTCGCTCTTTCGCGCGCTCTCGCTCTTTCGCGCTCTCGCTCTTTTGCGCTCTTTCGCGCTCTCTCGCTCTTTCGCGCTCTCTCGCTCTTTCGCGCTCTCTCGCTCTTTCGCGCTCTCTCGATCTCTCTCTCGCTCTTTCGCTCTCTCTCGCTCTTTCGCTCTCTCTCTCGCTCTTTCGCTCTCTCTCTCGCTCTTTCGCTCTCGCTCGCTCGCTCGCTCTCTCGCTCTCACTCTCTCTCTCTCTCTCCCCCCCCCCTCCCCCCTATAAGTAGTTTAAATATCTCCTAAATGTGCACCATTTAGGAGATATTTACTGTACTTGCATCCATGAAGTATACTTTTTAACACAAGAACATGGTACAACAAATACATCAGGAATATGAAATGTCCGGGTAACATACTTTTTTTAAAGTGTATTGTAAAAATGTAGTTTTTCACTATTCTGCCCCCTATTGGACAAATTACCTGCATTACTTTGTCCCATGTTGCCAGGTGTTTCGGAAGTGTAGCTATGAGGTCAGACTGGGCATCTCCTTCCTCCCATGACCGATCCAAACAACACAGGAAGGAGACCACCACTTCATAATGACCCCTTGTCTTAGGCATCAAGCACTTTCCACAGACAAGCTGCAGCAAAGGGATTTGGGAGGGTGGGAAGCTTGACATTCCTCCATGCCTTCTTGCTGCCACTTGTTTCAGGAATGTCCTCGAAGCCCAAGATAAGGGGTCATTATGAAATGGCTGTCTCCTTCCTAGCCATATTGTTGGACCAGTTGTTGGGGGGCGCACTCTGACCTCATAGCTACACTTAGGAAGCCTATGACGTCATATGACATCCAGTGGTATGGTCTGCTACCACTGGGTCTGACAGAGTGGTCAGTAACGAACCCCTGTGATTGGCTCAGGTACCATGTGATCACTGTGACCAATAACAGTGATCACATGTTTACAAGTAAATCATTTAAAAATAAGATGACTACAGCACCCACAAAAAAATACCTCCATCATAAATAATTATAAATATAATGGGTGTGAAAATTAACCACTTAAGGACCGCCGCATGTAAATCTACGTCGGCACAATGGCACCGACAGGCACAAGCACGTACCGGTATGTGCTTGCCTTCCAGCGGGTGGGGGTCCGATATGAGCCCCTCCCGCTGGCTGCGACGGTCCGTTTCGCTTCAGGAGAGATCCGGGATGGCCGTTGGTTTCTGGCCATCCCCTCTCGATCGCTCCTGGCGAATGAGAAGCTTCCCCTGCCTGTGTAGTGTAAACACAGGCAGGGAGGAAGTGCTGTCTCTCTCCTTGGGGCGGTCTTTTTGACCGGACTGCGAGGAGAACACATAGTAAGTGTGCACCAACACTACACTGACATGTAGGTACACATAGGCACACAAATCGCCCCCTGATTACCCCCCCCCCCCCCAGTCACAGTGTCACTGATTGCAGTGATCATTTATTTACTGATCACTGCATTTAGTGTCAGTTGTGACAGTAAAAAGTGTCAGGGCAGTTAGTGTTAGGTCCAGGGTAGCCCCCTACCCCCCAATAAAGGTTTAACCCCCTGATTGCCCCTAGTTAACCCTTTCACCAGCGATCACCGTATAAGTGTCACTGGTGATGCTGGATAGCCAGTTAGTTATTTAGGTTCCCCGTCAGGTTTTTATATAGCGTCTGTGACCCCCATATACTACCTAATAAAGGTTTTAACCCCCTGATTGCCCCCAGGTAACCCTTTCACCCCCTTTTGCCAGTGTCACTAAGCGATTGTTTTTCTGATCGCTGCATTAGTGTCACTGGTGCCGCTAGGTAGCTAGTTATTTTTTATGTTCACCGCCAGGTTTTTATAGCGTTAGGTACCCCCATATACTACCTAATAAAGATTTTAACCCCCTGATTGCCCCTAGAGTTAACCCTTTCACCAACGATCACCGTATAAGTGTCACTGGTGATGCTGGTTAGCCAGTTAGTTATTTAGGTTCCCCGTCAGGTTTTTATATAGCGTCAGGAACCCCCATATACTACCTAATAAAGATTTTAACCCCCTGATTGCCCCTAGTTAACCCTTTCACCAGTGATCACCGTATAAGTGTTACGGGTGACTCTGGTTAGTTAGTTTGCTTTTTATAGCATCAGGGCACCCACCATTTATTACCCAATAAAGGTTTAACCCCCTGATCACCCGGCGGGTGATATCAATTAGGTTTTAGGGTCGGGGTCTGCGTCGCCCCAGGCAGCGCTAGGTTAGTGCCAGTACCGCTAACACCTACGCGCAAAGCATACACCTCCCGTAGTGGTATAGTATCTGAACAGATCAATATCTGATCTGATCAGTTCTATACTAGCGTCCCCAGCAGTTTAGGGTTCCAAAAAAAACGCATTGCTAGCGGGATCAGCCCAGATACCTGCATTTTGTCCCTCCGCCCAGCCCACCCAAGTGCAGTATCGATCGATCACTGTCACTTACAAAACACTAAACGCATAACTGCAGCGTTGGCGATCGCAGGGATCAGGCCTGACTCTGCGAACAGTTTTTTTGGTAGCGTTTTATATTTAAATCCTGAAGGCAGTGCTTGGTTTTTGGGGTCCCGTACGTGGCTAGGCTCCCAAAAAGTCCCCCACATGTGGTATTCCCGTACTCAGGAGAAGCAGCAGAATTAATTTTGGGGTGTAATTTCATTTATGCCTATAGCATGTATGTGTGAGCAATATATAATTTAGTGACAACTTTGTGCAAAAAAAAAAAAAAAGTTTGTAATATTCCCGCAACTTGTGGCGAAATAATAAAATATTCCATGGACTCAACATGCCTCTCAGTAAATAGCTTGGGGTGTCTACTTTCCAAAATGGGGTCATGGGGGGGGGGGGGGGGGGGGGGTTGTGCTGCCCTGCCATTTTAGCACCTCAAGAAATGAGATAGGCAGTCATAAATTAAAAGCTGTGTAAATTCCAGAAAATGTACTCTAGTTTGTAGACGCTATAACTTTTGCGCAAACCAATAAATATACGCTTATTGACATTTTTTTTACTAAAGACATGTGGTTGAATACGTTTTGGCCTAAATGTATGACTAAAATTTAGTTTATTCGATTTTTCTTATAACAAAAAGTAGAAAATATTTTTTTTTTCCAAAATTTTCAGTCTTTTTCCTTTTTTATATCGTAAAAAATAAAAATCGCAGAGGCAATCAAATACCATCAAAAGAAAGCTCTATTTGTGGGAAGAAAAGGACGCAAATTTCGTTTTTTTTTTTTCGTTTGGTACAACATTGCATGACCACGCAATTACCAGTTAAAGCAGTGCAGTGTGAAATTGTAAAAAGACCTCTGGTCCTTAGGCTGACAATTGGTCCGGGGCTTAAGTGGGTAATCAAATGGTAAAGTAACAATATACAAAAAGTCCCATGTATAAAGTGCTTTTGTGCTCCAATCAGTATAAGTGCAGTAGTAGCGCTGCCACGTTGAGTCGACGTAATCGATTACGTCGACTACAAAAATACGTCCAACGTGCGTGCAGGGCGTCGATGCGTCACAGTGGCAGTGCTTAGTATCTACCGCTGCCCTCCGTGCCGCCGTCCCTAGGGGTGCAACGGATCGTCACCAATCCGTGATCCGAACGGGTCGCCCCGCTCGGATTGGCACATGCCGTGATCCGCGGAGAGCTCTGCGGTCTCGGCCTTAGGAGAGGCTGCGGCTTCGGTCTAGCTCCGAAGCGGCGGCCATCTTTCTACACCCAGGCGTTTACAATGTGATCGCTCCGGAGCGATCACTTGTAAACAAACCGGCGTCATGACACGACGCTGGTTTCTCTCTCCCCTCTCTGTACTGATCTGTGCAGTGGAGGTGAGAGGTCGGATGGAAGCAGCCATCCCTCCATACCCAGACCAATACTCTGCCAGACCAATACTCTGCCAGACAATGCAATGCAATAAAATACTCTGCCAGCCAATGCCATACAATACTCTGCCAGCCAATACTCTGCCAGCCAATACTCTCAAGGTTATCCAAAGGATTAATTAGCTAATCAAAAAAAAAAACCCCACTAAATTCATTAAAAAATAAAAAAATAATCGGATAGTCGTTGACTAATCGAAAAAAGAATCAATAGATTCGTCGACAGACAAATTAATCGTTAGTTGCAGCTCTATGCAGTAGTGCTCAAGGTGTGATACAAACCCATCGTGTATCCCACAGAGCAGCCTGGATCCTCCTCTTTTTGGGTCCCTCTTCTGCTCTCCTAGCCCCTCCCTCCTTTGAGTGCCCCCTCAGCCAGCAGCTTGCTACAGGGGGCACCAAGGCCAAGTGAGCTCCATGTCTGGGTTTTTGGCCCCTGTATGTATCTACGCAGTAAAATAGTCTCACACATAAGGTATCCCTATACTCAGGAGGCATAGCAGTATCTGTTTTGAGGTGTAATTTGAAGTATGCCTTTGCTGTGTATGAGACATAACATAAAATTACACCTTTGGGAAGAAAAATTGTAACAATTATATTTTGGGCAAATAATCTTTCCTCATAAATTTGTTCTGCTACATTTCTTTGGTAAAAAAAGAAATAAGAAAAAAGCGCAAAAAACAAACAAAAGCAAATAAGTGTATATTCTTTAGACTGTTTTGAGAAAGTTTTGAGAAAGTAATAGCTTGAATGAACTATGATAGATGGATGTGTGTGTGTGTGTGTATATGTATATGTGTATATATGTATGTGTATGTGTGTATATGTATGTATGTATGTATATGTGTATATATATATATACATACAGTGCCTTGCGAAGGTATTCGGCCCCCTTGAACTTTTCAGGCTTCAAACATAAAGATATAAAATTTTTATTTTTTGTAAAGAATCACCAACAAGTGGGACACAATTGTGAAGTGGAACGAAATCTATTGGATATTTTAAACTTTTTTAGCAAATAAAAAACTGAAAAGTGGTGCGTGCAAAATTATTCGGCCCCTTTACTTTCAGTGCAGCAAACTCACTCCAGAAGTTCAGCGAGGATCTCTGAATGATCCAATGTTGTCCTAAATGACTGATGGTGATAAATAGAATCCATCTGTGTGTAATCAAGTCTCTGTATAAATGCACCTGCTCTGTGATAGTCTCAGGGTTCTGTTGAAAGCGCAGAGAGCATCATGAAGACCAAGGAACACACCAGGCAGGTCCGTAATACTGTTGTGGAGACGTTTAAAGCCGGATTTGGATACAAAAAGATTTCCCAAGCTTTAAACATCCCAAGGAGCACTGTGCAAGCGATCATTTTGAAATGGAAGGAGTATCAGACCACTGCAAATCTACCAAGACCTGACCGTCCCTCTAAACTTTCAGCTCAGACAAGGAGAAGACTGATCAGAGATGCAGCCAAGAGGCCCATGATCACTCTGGATGAACTGCAGAGAACTACAGCTGAGGTGGGAGAGTCTGTCCATAGGACAACAATCAGTCGTACACTGCACAAATCTGGCCTTTATGGAAGAGTGGCAAGAAGAAAGCCATTTCTCAAAGATATCCATAAAAAGTCTCGTCTAAAGTTTGCCACAAGCCACCTGGGAGACACACCAAACATGTGGAAGAAGGTGCTCTGGTCAGATGAAACCAAAATCAAACTTTTTGCCCACAATGCAAAACGATATGTTTGGCGTAAAAGCAACACAGCTCATCACCCTCAACACACCATCCCCACTGTCAAACATGGTGGTGGCAGCATCATGGTTTGGGCCTGCTTTTCTTCAGCAGGGACAAGGAAGATGGTTAAAATTGAGGGGAAGATGGATGCAGCCAAATACAGGACCATTCTGGATGAAAACCTGTTGGAGTCTGCAAAAGACCAGAAACTGGGATGGAGATTTATCTTCCAACAAAACAATGATCCCAAACATACAGCAAAATCTACAAAGGAATGGTTCACAAATAAACGTATCCAGGTGTTAGAATGGCCAAGTCAAAGTCCAGACCTGAATCCAATCGAGAATCTGTGAAAAGAGCTGAAAACTGATGTTCACAAACGCTCTCCATCCAACCTCACTGAGCTCGAGCTGTTTTGCAAGGAAGAATGGGCAAGAATTTCAGTCTCTCGATGTGCAAAACTGATAGAGACATACCCCAAGCGACTCGCAGCTGTAATCGCAGCAAAAGGTGGCCCTATAAAGTATTAACGCAAGGGGGCCGAATAATTTTGCACACCCCACTTTTCATTTTTTTTTTTTATTAGTTAAAAAAGTTTCAAAAATCCAATAGATTTCGTTCCACTTCACAATTGTGTCCCACTTGTTGGTGATTCTTCACAAAAAATAAAAATTTGATATCTTTCATGTTTGAAGCCTGAAATGTGGCAAAAGGTTGAAAAGTTCAAGGGGGCCGAATACTTTCGCAAGGCACTGTATATCTATCTCTATCTCTATTAGGGCTGCGGAAATTAACGATTAATTCCTTGATTAATCGTACATTTATTTGATCGGTAGGCTGCCTGCCCTGGGGCGGCTTTGGGCCAAGCTGAGGCTTCAGTGCAGGGCAGTGTTTGTCTATCACACGAGCTGATCTAGGAGGAGGGCGAGACTTTTCTCACAGCGCGGCCAAAGTTTTCACACTCAGCTTGGAGACACACAGCGGGAGATGTCCGCAGACTGTGTAATCCAGGCACAGGCACTGACTATGGTGAGACTGCATTATGGGCACGGCGAGGCTGCGATTATGGGCAGGGCAAGGCTGCGATTATGTGCGCAGTTAGTCTGAGATTATGGGTGTGGTGAGACTGCATTATGGGCACGGTAAGGCTGAGATTATGGGCACGGTGAGGCTGAGTTTGACGTGTGACGTCCTAGCCATGCCCCACTATGTCCAGGTTCGGCCGTTGCCATAACAACGGTGCTAAATCAGCTAAAAGTAGTTGGATCTTTATGTGCGTCATAATTAATTGAAATTAGTTGATTGATTAATCAATTTTTAAAAATCAATTAAATACGAAAAGAGGCTTAAAATCCAAGGATCACCTGCAGGCTTTCAAGAGGCATACACAATACATGTGATTTTCTGTCTATCTATCACAGTTATTGAGGCCCTAAAGTACCAGACAAGAAAAATACCCACAAAATGACCAATGTATTTAATCAGAGGCAGTTTGTGAATCACTGGCACTGGTTTGGTAGGGATCAGGAACATTGTTGCTGGCCTACACTGGTCTAGTAACACTGCAACCGGTGTGGCAGTAATCGGGAACACTGTTGCTGGCTGCACTGATCTGGTGGCACTCAGGAACACTGTTGCATGCTGCACTAGTTTGAGTCACTGGCGTGGTGAGGATCAGGAACGCTGTTGCTGACCTACACTGGTCTATGGACACTGGAATTTAGTGCGGCAATCATCTGCAACAATGTTGACTTACACTGGCCTTGTGACACTGGGACTAATGTTATGGTTATCAGAAACACTGTTGCTGGCTGCACTGTTCTGGTGACCCCCAAAACTGGTATGACGGTGATCAGGAACGCTGTTACTAATTTGCACTGGTCTGGTGACTTTGGGACTGGTGTGGTGGCAATCAGGAACCCTGTTGCTAGTATAGCATTACCCCTGCAGGGCCACTAAAATTAACAATTTTTTCCTAAACAGTAAAGAGGCCACCAGTCACCCAAGTGGTAGTCCATCCACTGATCCAATAAAGAGTTTAGGGGATTGTCTTTTTGTCATTTATTGCTTGTAGAATTTGTAACAGGAGACAGGTTAGAACATGGAATACTTCACAACGCTCGATAACGTTGATCAGAGAACACTCTCCTTGTGAATATGGAAGAGTCTAAGGCCTCACAGCTGAAGACCATGAGACAAGTCTTTTTGGCATCTGGTTACCCTGCACAGCAATAGGTAACAGTACAATTTTTGGGTGCTGCACAATCAAAGGGGGTCAGTTAGGGTCTTTACTCCCAAGTCTCTGGGACAGCTGCTTCCTTCCAACTTCCTCCAGACCCAATTCCCTGGTAGAGAAATCCTGCATCCAGCTTTATATTAGTCCCAAATCTCCAGCCCTGCCACAGCCGGGATCCAGCAGAACAGTAACTTAGAAGCCCACTGATTCTCTCGGAATCTTCCCTGATGGGGAAAAGAACAGTCTCCTGACTATTTACCAACTCCAAAACCACCTCCTGGGCACACCTCCCCAGAGATTGGCTAAGGGCATGATACATATTCATGACTGGTTGTTTGTTTGAGTTTTTCACCCTAAGCTCTTGTAGCTTATTCCAGAGGCAGGCAGAAACAATCAAACGCCCAGCCTGTGAAATCCTAGACAGACCAGAGCAAGTGATTCCTGCTCCATTGACTTTCTTGCAAAACATTGACTACAGAAGGAGCCAAAAACTAGATTTATCTAGCATCCTATACTAGGAGGGGGCTACATCAACTTGAACTGGTCTGGGGACTTTGGGACTGGTGTGCAAGTAATCAGAAACACTGTCACTGACTTACATTGATCTGTTAACACTGGGGTTGGTGTTGAGGCAATCCGTGTACTGTCTGCTCTGTTGACACTGTACTAAGTAAGAAAAAAAATTCTCTGATAACTAGTGTAAGAGGAAACAAATTGCTGCCTTCAACACACAGCCTTTGTTTACACATTGATCACAGTTATCGCATGTTACCAGGCCAATTTCATTACTGACACAGGTGCTAGAGGGCATGCACGAGCAGCGGGAGAATGTTTTAAAATGCTCTCCAGCCCTCAAGAGTGAGCCTTCTCCCTCTTTAACCACTTAACAACTGGCCCATAGCCGAATGACGGCTACAGGGCGGTTGTTTAACTCTGGGAGGCCATCATATGACGTCCTCCCAGAATTCCGCTCTCTCGCGCGCCCCTTGGGGCGCGCACTCGAGAGCATCCGTGACCACATCGGACTACGGCAAACGGTCAAATGACGGAGTGATCACTTGTAAACAAACCGGCGTCATGTTATGACGCCGGTTCCTCCCTCCCCCTCTCTGTACCGATCAGTACAGCGGAGGGGGAAGAGATCGGTGTTAGCAGCGATGTGGGCTGCATCTGCAGTGCCCACATCGCTGCTCACCGAAAATGAACCCCTCAATTCCCTACAATACCCTACAATACCCTGAAATACTCTGCAATACCCTGAAATACTCTGCAATACCCTGAAATACTCTGCATTACTCTTCAATACCCTGCAACACTCTGCAATACTCTGCAACACCCGCCAATACCCTGCAACACTCTGCAATGCTCTGCAACACCAGCCAATACCCTGCAACACTCTGCAATGCTCTGCAAAACCCGCCAATACCCTGCAACACTCTGCAATGCTCTGCAACACCCGGCAATACCCTGCAACACTCTGCAATGCTCTGCAACACCCGCCAATACCCTGCAACACTCTGCAATGCTCTGCAACACCCGCCAATACCCTGCAACACTCTGCAATGCTCTGCAACACCCGCCAATATCCTGCAATGCTCTGCAACGCCATACTTTGAGATACCCAGCCATAGTCGTGATACCCTGCAATACCCAGCCATAGACATCCCCCCCCCCCCTCCCGCCGCCCTCCGGTGCTTCTACCGACTCGCCAATACGATCAAAGCCAGAATCCTTTTTTTTTTTTTTTTTTTTTTTTTCAGGCTTTCCAGCTTAGAGGTGAGATGTGGGGTCTTATTGACCCCATATCTCACTGTAAAGAGGACCTGTCATGCCATATTCCTATTACAAGGGATGTTTACATTCCTTGTAATAGGAATAAAAGTGATCAAAAAATTTATTTTTTTTACATTTTTTTAAAGCTTGTAATAGGAATAAAAGTGATCAAAAAATTTATTTTTTTAAATGTTTTTTTTTTTTTTTTTTTTTTTAAAGCGCCCCTGTCCCCATGTGCTCGCATGCAGAAGCGAACGCATACGTAAGTCCCATCCACATATGAAAACGGTGTTCAAACCACACATGTAAAGTATCGCTGCAAACGTTGGAGCGAGAGCAATAATTCTAGCCCTAGACCTCCTCTGTAACTCAAAACATAACCAGTAAAAAAAAAATTTAATCGTCGCCTATGGGGATTTTTAAGTAGCGACGTTTTGGCGCCATTCCACAAGCGTGTGCAATTTTGAAGAGTGACATGTTAGGTATCTATTTACTCAGCGTAACCTCATCTTTCACATTATGCAAAAATTGGGCTAACTTTACTGTGTGTTTTTTTTTTTTTTTTTTTTTTTTTTTTTTTTTTTTTAGCACAAAACTGTTTTTTTTCCAAATAAAAGCATTTGAAAAATTGCTGCGCAAATACCGTGCGAGATAACGACCACCATTGTATTCTCCAGGGTGTTTGCTAAAAAAACATATATAATGTTTTGGGACTCTATGTAATTTTCTAGCAAATAAATGATGATTTTTACATGTAGGAGAGAAATGTCAGAATTGTCCTGGGTGCTCCAGAACGCCTGATGGCGCTCCCTGCATGTTGGGCCTCTGTATGTGGCCACACTGTGTAAAAGTCTCACACATGTGGTATCGCCGTACTCTTGAGTAATAGCAGAATGTGTTTTGGGGTGTAATTTGTGGTATGCATGTGCTGTGTGTGAGAAATAAACTGATATGACAATTTTGTGAAAAAAAAAAAAAAAGTAAAAAAAATCTTGATTTTGCAAAGAATTGTGGGGAAAAAATGACAACTTCAAAAAACTCATCATGCCTCTTACTAAATACCTTGGAATGTCTTCTTTCCAAAAAGGGGTCATTTGGGGGGTATTTGTACTTTTCTGGCATGTTAGGGTCTCAAGAATTGAAATAGGCCGTCAGTACTTCAGGTGTGATCAATTTTCAGATATTGGCACCACAGATGTGGACTCTATAACTTTCACAAAGACCAAATAATATCCACCAATTTGTACTTATTTTTTACCAAAGATATGTAGTAGTATAAATTTTGGCCAAAATTTATGAAGAAAAAATTACTAATCTGCTAAATTTTATAACAGAAACAAAGAAAAATTCATTTTTTACAGAATTTTCTGTATTTTTTTCTTTTATAGCACAAAAAATAAAAAACCGAGCGGTGATTAAATACCACCAAAAGAAAGCTCCATTTGTGTGAAAAAAAGGACAAAAATTTCATATAGGTCCAGTGTTGCATGACTGAGTAATTGTCATTCAAAATGTGAGAGCACCGAAAGCTGAAAATTGGTCTGGTTATTAAGGGTGTTTAAGTGCCCAGTGGTTAAGTACAACAGCCTGATGGCAAGTGGTTAAACCCAAGTGGTCAAATTTATTATATTGCGGCTTACAAATTCTTAGATGTGGCAGCCAGTAGCATCACCGGGGGGGGGGGGCCGAGGGGCCATGGCCCCCCTAACATTATACTGTGCCCCATGTGCATTGCCTCCCCAATTAAAAGTCCTTTTTCTTGTGTAGCGGGTGCCCACAGCTCTGCATCATCCCCGTATTCTCACAAGAAAGAGCGTGCCTATCAGCTCCTGCGGGGGCTTTCTCCCCCCTTCCTCTCCTCGCTTGACTCCAATGTTAATTTGAGTGGTGCTCGTACAGCCAAGCCACCCATCTGCTCCCTCCCCTGCATCCGTATTGGCAGGAGGATAGGAGCCAATCACAAGGACTTCATTAGCAGAAGGGGCAGCTGTAAGTGATTCTGGGACATGTATTCCCCAGCCAGAATGGCCCCATAGCCTTGTATGGGACAGGGAACTACAAAGCCCAGCATGCTCTCTGACCAGAGGGGATTGACAAAGCAGAGGCAAAAATGACTGAAGTTCCACTTTAACCCCTTCCTGACCAGCAATTGCAGTTATACTGAGGCAGGTTGGCTCCCCTGCGCGAGCCGTCGTAGCTGTACATGGACTCTTTAAGACGCTGTAGCACGCCCGCAGCATGTCCCCAAAGCCTGCTGGGCACCCGCAATCACTCGTGAAAACACACACATATCCCGATTCTGGCAGGGGAGAGGAGACCGTGTGTCCCTGCTAAGTAGGAACAAAGATCTCTTTCCTCCTCTAGTCGGCTACATCCCCCCCACAGTTAGAACACACATGAGTGAACACAGTTAACCCCTTGATTGCCCCCTAGTATTAACCCCCTTCCTTGCCAGTGACATTTATATAGTAATCAATGGCTATTTTTAGCTCTGATCGCTGTATGAAGGTCACTGGTCCCAAAAAATGTCAAAAGTGTCCAATGTGTCTGTCGCAATGTTGCAGTCCCGATACAACTCGCAGATCACTGCCATTACTAGTTTAAAAAAAAAAAAGAATAAATATACCATAAATCCATCCCCTATTTTTTAGACGCTATAACTTTTGCGCAAACCAATCAATATACGCTTGTTGCGTTTTATTTATTTATTTTTATTTTTTTACCAAAATCCTGTAGAAGAATACATATTGGCCTAAACTGGTGAAGAAATTTAGTTTTTTTTACGTTTTTTTTGATATAGCAAAAAGTACAAAATATTGTGTTTCAAAATGGTCACTCTTCTTTTTTTTTTTGTTTATAGCGTAAAAAATAAAAACTGCAGAGGTGATCAAATACTACCAAAAGAAAGCTCTATTTGTGGGGGAAAAAGGATATACATTTTGTTTGGGTACAACGCAATTGTCAGTTAAAGTAATGCAGTGCTATATCGCTAAAAATGGCCTGGTCGTGAGGGGGGCGGGGGGTAAACC
Organism: Lithobates pipiens; assembly: GCF_037356315.1. Classification (NCBI taxonomy): domain Eukaryota; kingdom Metazoa; phylum Chordata; class Amphibia; order Anura; family Ranidae; genus Lithobates; species Lithobates pipiens. The sequence continues at coordinate 37,904,605 of NW_027507790.1, read as the reverse complement.
TTCTGGAAGGCAGAGTTTAGAATCATTTTAATTGAGATATATGAAATATATGAGACATACATTTTGCAATACTGGTTCTCTGGATCTCCACATGTTAGGGCCTGTTCACATGGGTGACACTAAAGGTAGGTGGTTGGCAGTGGTAAACCATCCATGAGAGGCGCAGGGGCACTACCCCCTCCCCAATCTCCATGCGGGGTGCCGGACGCATAAAGTTCTAGTTTTTTTTTCTCTTTTTTTTGTGAAGTACATAATTTGAGCTGGAGGCTCTAATTGTCTTCAAAAATGGTGGGCTCGGGCACAGTTCACTGTGCCCCGAGCCCACCCGTTTGCGACATTAGCGAATGTTGATTCGCTATCGTCTTCCTGCTTCTCCTCCCAGCCAATCAGGACAGGAAGTCGATCATAAGACCGGATTGGTCGGGAGAAGTGACTGGATTGGCTGGGAGGACAAGCTGGATGGGGTAAGTGCGAGGCTTGCAAGCACGGCAGGCAGGGGGGTTTGCCACACCCCAAAATAAAAATAAAAAATGGAGCACCAGCTGCCACTGGTGGTTGGAATGCGGTTTTATTCCCATCTAACCCCAAAAATGCAGCAGCTCAAGGCTTGCCCCAGCTGTAAAGGAAAGCAGCAAAATAAAATGGCATGTCACAATTGTCAGGCAGTACCGCGGTTGAATGCAACTTATTCAAGTAAATGGGTCTGTGTTGCAACCACGTGCTTAGTGGACTAGCATTTTGAGGGTTAAAGTTGGTGGTAAGGGGGTGTTAGACGCCTTTAAAAAAAAAACGATCCACTGTGGATCAGTTTTCAGAGGCAAAGCAGTGTGCTAAGACATTTGAACTAACTTTTCCTGATCACGTTTGGAAATGTTGGTTGATAAAGGTGAGAAGAGCATGCTGCTGCCTGGCAGATGGTTTCTACCATATGATGATTTGGAGTGCCAGAAAAATGAAATCACGTTTTTAACATTTCCTGGATTACTTTGAAATCATTCAAAATGATTGAACATTGTGTGTTTATATATAGCTTTTTTTTTTTTTTTTTTTTTTTTTTTTTTTCTCCTCTTGTACATGACATTTGTGGTGATTGATGGTGCTGGCCGAGCTAAACAAAGCGCATTCTTTAGGAAGCCGGTCACATGTAGTGCTTCTGACAACCAATAGATGGCGATAGTGAGCAGGGTTTGCCCGTCCATACCGTGATATGTAATATATGATGACATTGTGTAGCTCGGTGCTGTTCAGTCATATTCAGGACACGTCTCTTCCCTCTGTATCCTGAGAGAAGAATTGTCTGGAGCCTGTTCCTGGAACCAATAGAAAGGAAAGCCGTTCCTAGAACCAATAGGAGCTGTGTAAAGAGTTATTTGAATACAATACCCACAATGCAGCAGTAACTCAGTTTGTCTTGCATACAGATAGTTATAGATGATTGGTGTAAGAAATGTGTACACATGTTATTTGTAACATGGAATGTTTATAGGACAAGTAAGATAGAATAGATAGAAAATAAAGCGTTCCGGTGTGACTCGCCCTGAGCTCAGTGCGATGTTCCTGTGGGAGGGTGCTCGCTGTTCTTAATAATCGGTAGCTTTGCGCAGTGGCAGTATCGTAGCCAATGAGGTTTATCCGAGGCGCGATTATTGCTAATTGAAAACTTTTCCCAATACCCCGCCGTGACGGCTTGCAATATAGCCGGCACCGGCAATTTTTGACAGTCTCTACGGAGACTGAACTATATAGTTTAATAATAGAGCTAATGTAAGCTTATTTACGTTGATATGTAGACTTTCATGATACTAGGTTACTTTAAAATAATGTAAAGTTCTGCTCGATCTAGACTTCAGTGTCCGTATTCTTATGCCCTGCGAGTAGGATTTCTTTCTCTAAAAACTGTTCTGTAGTCTATGACTGGGCAGTTGTGGACCTGAAACTCTTGTTAGACGGCTGATAAAAAGGCTCTTTGTGAATTTTCTTGCAAAAACGTCCATATCTTCTGAATCCTGGGAGTGGCATGAATTGGTGTATACACACTAAATCCGTGGTCCCCAGGCCTGGGGGCCTCTGCAGCCGGGCCACAAAGACTGCTCTGTCTTCGCTTTGTGGGGGGGGGGGTGAGCGGAGATTTGTGACATCATCTCTAAATTCCCACCTCGCATCCCCCTTACAGCAAGGCTTGACAGATTTGCGGGCGAGCAGAGATGATTACATCATTTCTCACTGCCTGCCCTCACTCCTACAAATCGCCTTTAGATTTTACAGGTGATGGTGGCAAGTGACAAGCTGAATCTGGGTGGCAAGTGACACGCTGCATGGCCTATAGATTATTGTCCTACTCAATCCTGTTGAGTCCCACCCATATATGTCCACCCCATTACCTGTTTCTCAGAGTGTGTATACTTACCGGCTTGGATTGCATAAGTATTCAATGGTTAAACATCCCCAGAATGTCCTCCTTACAACAGGGGGAACTTGCATGCCATGCTAGCCTATTGGCCTATAGATTTATATATCTCATTTAGCTCCTACTCAATCCTGTTGAGTCCAGCCTACTATACAGTTAAAGATTGTGCCACCTTAACACTCAGAAACTGATTGACCTCAACTAGGTGGTGGTGCTTGTGAGAGACCGAAAATCGTCCGGCTATCTGCATGTGTATGTCCACCCTGAGATTGTCTGACACTGTATAACACGGCATGGGCTGATCAGTATTGCAATCACACTCAAGTGGAAAAAGCTGCTGTGTTGGCCAAGTCCAATTATATTGTGGTATAGATGGCCTGGTCATTGTTTTACACAATGAATACTTTTCACTCTCCTCCTCACTTCCTTCTCCCCACTTTCTTTTATTTATGCCCTTGTTTGTCACTTTTTATATTTTTATGTTTGCACATTTGACTGGTAGGGTGTAGGTCCTCGGGTCTGCCCTGAAAGTCTTGGGAGGGGGTGGACATGGCCTTCTAGCTTGGTTCACCCTCTCTCATGGGGTCTCCCTTCAGGGGAGCTCTACCGAGTACTTGGGTGGGTCTGTTTCAGCAGATCCTCCAGAGAAAGGCGTCCATCTGGTTTTGGCCACATGGACCAAGTGTAAAGTACCCCAGTCCCCGTCTGGAGCCTCGCGCCCCAGGGGATCTGGGCAAGGCTCTCTGATTTTAGAGGGCTTTTGTACACACATTTTTGTGTTTCACATACATATGTTCTGTACACATTTTTTTGGCATCCAGGTGAAGATTTTGAGTGTGTTTCACACGCCATGGGCTTTTCAAAAAAAAAAAAAAAAAAATATATATATATATATATATATATATATATATATATATGTATGTGTATATGTATGTGTATATATATGTATGTATGTGTATATATATGTATGTATGTGTATATATATGTGTATATATATATATATATATATATATATATATATATATATATATATATTATGTGTATGTATGTATATATAAATAGTGTTATAGATCAGTGTTTCTTAACCTTTTTTTTTTTTTAAGTCGAGTCACCCGTCAAAATGATGGACAATCTCAAGGCACCACATTCTAAAATGTAAAAGACTATTCTAATAGTTTTACATAATCCAGCAGCATGGACAAAAATAGAACACCCAACATTAGAGGTAATTTATTCTTCCAAAGAAAATATCCCCCATAGCAGTGTCCTCTGCCCCCCCCCCCCCCCCCATAGCAGTCCCTATGCCACCCAAAGCAGTGTCTTCTGTCCCCTGCACCCCCACTGTAGTGTCTTCTGCACCCCACCCCACACACACACACACACTGTGGAGGTAGAACTCTCCTACCTTAAACAGGTGTTAAGCAGCGATCAGCCGATATCACAGGGCTGAATGAGGGTGGGAACTTCTGAAGTTAATGTTTCACATTAACAGGCTGGTTATTGGTTGCTTGGATTGCCTGACAACCAATCCCCTTCTATTTAATTCAGAAAGTTAACTCCAGCAGTTTCTGCCCTCATCCAGCCCTGTGATACCAGCCGTTGTCCATTGAAGAGACCCGCGAAAATGTCTGCATGCCGGGCGCACATGGAGTCACCGCGGGCAATGACGGGCTGGACATTTAGCGGCGGCGGGCTGGGTGTGGACCGCAGGCCTTAGGTTGCTGGCCCCTGCTCTATATCGTGTGTGAAGAATTGTCTGGAGCCTGTTCCTGGAAACAATAGAAAGGAAAGAACTGCGGGAAGGTCTGTCCTAGAACCAATAGGAGGCGGAGCTGTGTGTCGAATCATTTGAATACAATACCCACAATGCAGCAGTAACTCAAACAGCCTGTCTTACATATAGATAGTTATAGATGATTGGTGTAAGAAATGTGTTCACGTGTTATTTGTAATATGGAATGTTTATAGGACAAGTAAGATATAGAATAGATAGAAAATAAAGCGTTCCGATGTGACTCCCCCTGAGCTCAGTGCGATGTTCCTGTAGGAGGGTGCTCACTGTTGCCATCTATCAGTAGCTTTGCGCAGCGGCAGTATTGTAGCCAATGAAGTTTAACTGAGGCGCGATTATTGCTAATTGAAAACTTTTTACCAATACCCCGTCATGACGACTTGCAATATAGTCGGCAATGACAATTTTTGACAGTCTCTAAGGAGACTGAATCATCCGGTACAAGAATAGAACTAATGATGCTGCTAATAATGAAACTGGTATATGTTTTAGTTAAAATTACTAGCAATGTAGTTTCGTTTTAACCACTTCAGCTCCGGACCTAAAATACCTGAAGGACCAGAGGTGTTTTTGCAATTTCGCTGCTTTAACTGGTAATTGCGCGGTCATGCAATATTGCACCCAAACGATATTTGCGTCCTTTTCTTCCCACAAATAGAGCTTTCTTTTGATGGTATTTGATTGCCTCTGCGATTTTTTATTTTTTGCGATATAAATGGAAAAAGAGCGAAAATTTTGAAAAAAAATGATATTTTCTTCTTTTTGTTATAAGAAAAATCGAATAAACTAAATTTTAGTCATACATTGAGGGCAAAATTTATTCAGCCACATGTCTTTAGTAAAAAAAATGTCAATAAGCGTATATTTTTTGGTTTGCGCAAAAGTTATAGCGTCTACAAACTAGAGTACATTTTCTGGAATTTACACAGCTTTTAATTTATGACTGCCTATCTCATTTCTTGAGGTGCTAAAATGGCAGGGCAGTACAAACCCCCCCCCCCCCCAAATGACCCCATTTTGGAAAGTAGACACCCCAAGGAAACTGCTGATGGGTATGTTGAGCCCATTGAATATTTATTTTTTTTGTCCTAAGGGATTGAATAATGACAAAAAAAAAAAAAAGTACAAAAAGTTGTCACTAAATGATATATTGCTCACACATGCCATGGTTATATGTGGAATTGCACCCCAAAATATATTCCGCTACTTCTCCCGAGTACGGGGATACCACATGTGTGGGACTTTTTGGGAGTCTAGTCGCGCACGGCATCCCGAAAACCAATCACCACCTTTTTGATTTCACCCCTCACTACCTATCACAGTTTCGAAGGCCATAAAAAGCCAAAATAGCACAAAACCCCCCAAAATGACCCCATTTTGGAAAGTAGACACCCCAAGCTATTTACTGAGAGGCATGTTGAGTCCATGGAATATTTTATATTTTGCCACAAGTTGCGGGAATATTACAAACTTTTTTTTTTTTTTGCACAAAGTTGTCACTAAATGATATATTGCTCACACATGCTATGGGCATATGTGAAATGACACCCCAAAATACATTCTGCTGCTTCTCCTGAGTACAGGGATACCACATGTGTGGGACTTTTTGGGAGCCTAGCCGCGTACGGGACCCCGAAATCCAAGCACCGCCTTCAGGATTTCTAAGGGCATAATTTTTTTATTTTACTCCTCACTACCTATCACTACCTATCACAGTTTTGACGGCCATAAAATGCCAAGATGGCACAAAACCCCCCCAAATGACCCCATTTTGGAAAGTAGACACCCCAAGGAAACTGCTGATGGGTATGTTGAGCCCATTGAATATTTATTTTTTTTGTCCTAAGGGATTGAATAATGACTAAAAAAAAAAAAAAAAATGTACAAAAAGTTGTCACTAAATGATATATTGCTCACACATGCCATGGTTATATGTGGAATTGCACCCCAAAATATATTCAGCTACTTCTCCCGAGTATGGGGATACCACATGTGTGGGACTTTTTGGGAGTCTAGTCGCGTACGGCACCCCGAAAACCAATCACCACCTTCAGGATTTCTAAGGGTGCAAAGGCCATAAAATGCCAAAATAGCACAAAACCCCCCCAAATTACCCCATTTTGGAAAGTAGACACCCCAAGCTATTTACTGAGAGTCATGTTGTCTGAACGAAAAAAAAGAGATTGATCGGTGGGTATGCCCACCATTAGATACCTCCCTTCATCCACCCACTTCTAATGATGGACATACATGCACCATTTATATATGCCGAAGCATGGGGGCATCTTCCCGCAAAAAAGTTATGCCGCGTACATACGTTCAAACTTTTCCATGGGCAAGCCCCCTGTCGGAATTTTGACCGTATGTACGCGGCATTAGGAGCAAAATCACTCCTCCACCCCTTATGCCCCCATGCTTCGGCATATATGCTCTTTTTTAACTGTGGTGGTGAAATCACCGCCTACAGCACTGGAGTCACGGCTTTATGTATCGTGGGAGCAAACGCTGTTGCTGTCAAGATAAATAAATCCACGCTGCAGCTGAATGGCGTACCTGAAAACATGAAAAATGGTTAACAATAACACAGTAAACCAGTAAAGTATAAAAAATTAGAGAGGAGAGAGAGGAGAGAGAGGAGAGAGAGGAGAGAGAGGAGAGAGAGGAGAGAGAGGAGAGAGAGGAGAGAGAGGAGAGAGAGGAGAGAGAAGAGAGAGAAGAGAGAGAAGAACGAACAATAAAACGACAACTATTTTTGGTTTTTATATTTTATATTTTTTTTGGTTTTTTTATTTTACTTTTTTTTTTTATTTTTTTTTATACACTTTTTTTTGAACTGTAAACTGTAACTGTAACGGTTCGGGTCTCTCAAAATGCGATGGCATCTTGGGAGACCCTGTGTAAGTGTGCCTAGCCTGTGAAATGCTGTACCCTACGCTAATACTTCACTAGTGTGTGGTAGCGTTCAAAACACTCACCCTGACAAAGACCAGGATTGCCAGGACAGCGTGGACAATAAGAACGGGTGTCACGCCTATATCCGCGCTTGCTACAGACACGACATCTTTTTTGGGGGGCTCGTTGGGTAGGGGTACTCGGGAGGACATAAGAATAATGCCTCTCATGCAGCCGGCTTACTGCATTTGGTTGGGAATGGTGAGGTACAGAACCGTCTGGAAACAGAAGCTCTGTGACAACCTCTCTTTGGAAGAAAAGAAAGGTTAATTTTTTGATTGAAAATGTATACTTTATTTTTCAAGAAAATATACAAAAAACTAAATACTTTTAACAGGGTACATTCCACACTGTACTGCGACGCAGCGCATAAAATACACTACATGACAATACAGTTCCAAACATACAAATAAATTACATTCATCCTGCGGTATGATGCCTGATGTGTTGTGCAGAGTAATAATACCCCGAAACATCACATCATGCATGACGCCGCATTACCCTGAAAGCATTACCAAAAACCATTACTAAATACATGTCAAGTCATACAGTCTTTAGTCAAAGTCAAAATCAAAATGACATTTCAATGAGCAACAGGTGTGATGGGGGGGGGGGTTGGAGAAGGTGGGGAGGGGAGGGGAAAAAGAGTTCACAGGCCCGAAGCTTTATTGAACTGCCAAAAAGGGTACATAGTGGTGGGAGGGTGGGGGGGGAAGGGGAAATCTTCAGACCTCCTCTTCCTCCTTGTTGTCCATCAGGTGATAGTCTCTGAGCAGACTGTGAATCAGTCTGCGGCAGTCCTGGATGGACATCCTCTCCCTCTGGTGGATGAGGCGCTTTCTGGCGCACCAAACAGCGTCCTTAAAACAACACAGCACCCGCCAGGCACTATCAATGTCCTCTTGTGAGTGAGTCCCACAAAAGAGTCCGTTTAACACACCAAAGTGTGTTATAGCAGTCTGTGGAACAAAGTCTTTGAGATCAGGTTCCAGAGCCCTCAACAGGCCCTGTGCAAAGGGACACTCCCAGAAGACATGCAGGGCAGTTTCCTCCTGGATGATGCAAAAGGGGCAGTGTCTGTATCTGCACAGGTTTCTGGCATGCATGAATGTCCTGAGTGGCAACCCCCCTTGGATTGCCATCCATGCCAGATCTTTGTGCCTGTTGGTAAGTCTCTTTGAAGAAACATTCCTCCAGACCACTTTGCAAGTGGCTGAAGGGAGGCCTGGAACCGTCTCAACAATGTCTGATGCTCTAATCAACTTGTGGATAGTTTTTGGCTTCCACAAGTCGGGCTTCACTCCATGTAGCCCCTGCTCCTTAATAAACTTGAAAGTGTCCAAGTAATACCAAGGAGTGTCCCAGTTGTAGGGGATGGAGCTGTCCCATTTGTCCCATCCAAGGGACCTCCAGAGAGGCAGGAGGAAAAAACGGGACATGGAGTTACCGCCAGAGTCTACAGTTCTGTCCACCAAAGTTCTGCGGATGCAGTTACAGGCAAAGAAGACCCTCAGTAGAGTGGCGATGTCGGGCACGCCCTTACCGCCCTTGAGGGGTTCCTTGAACATAACCGCCCGCTTTACTCTGTCCATTTTGGAGCTCCAGATGAAGTGAAACACTGCCCTGGTGATGGCCTTGCAGGTGTTAACCCGGGGGGGCCAGGCCTGGGCGAGGTACTGCAACACAGGGAGAATCTCGCTGCGGAGTACCAGTGTTTTACCTTCGATGGTGAGTTCTCGGAGGCTCCAAAGTCCAAACTTCTGTCGCATCTTTGCCAGTCGTTCTTCCCAGGACTTCAGGGCTGCACCCTCTGCTCCAAACCAGACCCCAAGGATTTTGATGAAGTCTGCTTTGACGCTGAAGGGCATAGGTGCAGAAGAAGGCAGGAACCACTTTCCGAAGAGCATGACTTCCGACTTCCCGCAGTTGACTTTTGCCCCTGAAGCTTGGCCGAAGTCCTCACACGTCTGGGCGAGTGTGTTGATGGAGTGCCGGTCGGCACAGAACACCGTCACATCATCCATGTAGAGCGAGCACTTGACCTCCCGTCTGTCCGGTCCTGGTGCGGTGATCCCTCTGATCTCTGGGTTCCGTCTGATGCTTCGGGCGAAGAGCTCTATACAACAGACAAAAAGCAGAGGTGAGAGAGGGCAGCCTTGTCTGACCCCAGACAACACTGGAAAGGGGTCAGTTTTCCAACCGTTCACCAACACCACACTACAAATTTCATTGTACATTACATTTACATATGAACAGAACATTTCCCCAAGACCGAACCTGCGCAGAGCGCTGCACATAAACTCATGGGAGACACGGTCAAAGGCCTTCTCCTGGTCAAGGCTGACCAGGGCCGCGTGCACACGGCGGCCATGAATGTACTGGACCGTGTCCCGGACGAGCGCGAGGCTGTCCGCAATCCTGCGACCAGGAATGCCACAAGTCTGATCCGGGTGGATGATCTGTCCGATGACAGATTTCAGCCTGTTGGCCAAAACCTTGGCGAGGATTTTGTAGTCCACGTTCAGAAGAGAGATCGGACGCCAGTTATTCAGGTCCGATCTCTCCCCCTTGCGCTTATACAAAATCGTGATCATCCCCTCCCTTAGGGTCGGAGGCATTCTGCCCTCCACCACCATCTCCTCGTACAGCTCGAGCAGGTCCGGGCCTACGAGATCCCACAGCGTTACATAAAGTTCAACTGGGAGACCATCGCAGCCCGGGGTCCTGCCTTGCCTAAAGGATTTAGCGGCAGAGTGCAGCTCCTCCAACACCAAGGGGGCGTTGACGTCCGACGAACCTGCAGGATCAATTTGGTTAGAGATACCTGACAGGAACCTGTCGGCTGCCTGTGAGTCTGTTGTTTTCGGGGAGTAGAGGTTAGTGTAGTAGTCGCTGACCACTTGCATCACAGCCTCCTTTCCCTTCTGGAGTGTTCCGGTCTCGTCACGCAGCTCAGACAAGGGTGTGTGTCCTGAGTGGAGTTTCCTGAAAAAGAAAGAATTACACTTCTCACCTTTCTCAAGGTTCTCCACCTTGGCACGGAAGACAATGTGCCTGGATTCTTCCTCAAAGTGCCCTTTCAGGCTCTTCTTGGTGTCCTCCAGGTCCTGCCTAACGTCCCAGCCACAGTGGTGAAGGTCCTGCAGGGACTGCAACTGACGTTGCAGTCTCCTGAGTTCCTTCTTCCTGGCACACACTTGCTGTCGTCCCCTTGCCTGAAAGAAGCTGCGTAGCTTGACTTTCACAAACTCCCACCAGTCACTTACCCTTCCGAAGAATCGCTTTTCCTCCTTCCAGGTGGCGTAGGCCTCCCGGAGTTCCCCCATCAATTCCTCATTTTCCAGCAGGGTACTATTCAGCTTCCAGGAGCCTGGTCCGCGGGCAAAGCCCTCGCCCAGGTCACCCCGAAAGTGAATAGCCCTGTGGTCAGAGAAAAAGCAGGGGATCATGGAGAAATCGCGATGCTTGACTGCTCTTGAAGTGAGCACGAAGTCGATCCTGGAACGCACTGATCCATCGGGACGGCACCATGAGTAGTTCACGGAACCTCTCCCTATGGATCCCACGGCGTCCTGCAGGGAAGCCTCCGAGATCATCTCCTTGAGCAGCCTGGATGTAGCATCAAGTTTTGCGTACATGCTGGAGCTGCGCCCATCCTCCTCTATCGGACAGTTAAAATCACCGCCGATTACTACTGCCCTGGTGGTGACGAGTTGGGTCCGCAGGGTCTGGAAAAGTTCCAGCCGCTCATTCTTATCTGGGGGGGCGTACACGTTGATGAGCCTAATTGGCTCTCCCACCCATGAGCCGTCTATGACCAGAAGACGGCCACAGACTAGCTCATGGATGGAGTCAACCGCGAAGCGCCCACCCCTGACAAGAATGGCTACACCTGCCGACTTACAATCGCCACCCCCAGACCAGTAGGAGGGACCGAGGGTCCACTGGGAGGTCAGATGAGTGTACCTCCTCAGTGGAGGAAGTGCGCACTCCTGGAGCATGTAGACATCACTCTGCTGTGTGGCGAGAAATGTCAGTGTCGCTTGCCTTCTAGATGTATCCTTGATACTCCTCACATTAATGGAAAAGATTGAGATCTCTGCCATAATGAAAAAGGGGTATGAGGTCTAGTCGGTAAGGGACCGAACTTACCTCCCCGGAGGGGGGTCTTCTGCTGCCTCTTCTGCTTGTCCTGTGTTCTCGGACAGGCCGAGCTCCTGCAGGACAGCATCCATCATTTTCTGGGTGATGGGGACGTGGATGTCGGAGGGGAGGTCAGGCTCAGGGATGGCCATGACCTCCTCCTCCCCCTCCACGTCCTCATCCTCCTCCCCCGCCGACTCAAGGTCCTCCACTATTGGCTCTGGTCCCTCGCTTTCGCGCTGGTCGCCAGTGGGCCTTTTAGTGGAGGAAGCGGGTTCCTCTGCTGTTGGACTCCTAGGCCTCCGTTTCCGGTTTCCTGAGAGTCCACTGGTGGGGGTGGAAGGGAGGGTGGGGAAGTCCTCCAGGGAGGACAGGTCCGGGGTGGGTGGGGGGAGGGTGGGGGGGCTCACCTCCAGCACAGAGGGGGTGGGTGGGGGTGTGCTGGAGGCAGGGGCTGGGGCAGGGGTCTGGGCTGGGGCCTGGACAGGGGTGGGGGTAGGGGTGGGGGTGGACTTACCAGTCTTCGTCCGTGGTTCTTTTTCTGGCTGCTTCTTCCCGGTGCTGGGGGATGGTTTGCCCTGGATCAGGACGCCAGCATAGGACCGGGACCGCTGGGGGCAGTGTTTGAACACGTGCTCAGCCGCTCCGCAGAGGTTGCAGGCTTTGGACCTTGGGCAATCCTTGGTCTCGTGGCCTGCAACCCTACAGAACCTGCAAGCAGGTTCTTTGCAGTCCTTCCCCATGTGTCCGGTGTTGCTACACCTGTTGCAGGTGAAGGGTATACCGGGGTAGAAAAGGATGCCTGCGGAGTTGCCCAGGGAGAAGCAGGGCTGCAGGTGCAGGATGTCCCCCGAAGGGTCCTTCCTGAACTTGCAGAGTACTGACCACTTACCTATCCAGAAGCCGTTGGCATCGAGGATTCGGACGGGATCCTTCACCACGGTGCAGAACCTCTGGAGGTAAGTGGCTATATCCTTACCTGAGGTATGGGGGTTCCTCATGGCCACCGTCACCCACTTCTCGTCCCGTGTTATGGGGCAGTTCGCAGCGAACTTACGGAAGGGGGATTCAGGTCCACTCGCCTTGACCATATCCCAGTATCTTCTGCAGGCCTGGAAAGACACAAAAGTTATAAAAAATATACCTCTTGTGAAGGCCTGCACCGAAAGCGTTTCCGCTTTGCTGAACCCCTGCTCCAGGATCATCTTCTTGCCGAAGATCTCCGGGGTCATGTCGGGGACCCTTCCGTCCACCTCTTTCAGTTGCAGCACGACCGTCTGCTTCATCCAGGACTCCAAGGTAGGGAGCCCGTCTGCAGGGGGGGAAGGCTTGGCTGGTCCCGGCTGGCTGGTGCTGGCCGGGGTAGAGGTGGGGGTTGGGGCAGCAACATCCCCGGGGACCTTGGTGGAAGTGGCTGGAGCAGGGTTCTTCTTGCTGGTCTTTCTCTCGCTCTTCCCCATCATCTTGGAGAGAGAGAAGTCGCTTCAGGTGTTCTTTCGGCGGCTTCCTTCTGGATTCCTCGACGTCTTCGCTCTGAAGCCTTTATAAAGGCTCTTGCATCTACTGCCCGAAGGTAGTAATGCGGAGGGGGGGAGGAGGGAAGACCGCAATCTCGTACTTACTTTTACCCTACGCTAATACTTCACTCGTTCATGGTAGCGTTCAAAACACTCACCCTGACAAAGACCAGGCTGGCCAGGACAGCGTGGACAATAAGAACGGGTGTCACGCCTATATCCGCGCTTGCTACAGACACGACATCTTTTTTGGGGGGCTCGTTGGGTAGGGGTACTCGGGAGGACATAAGAATAATGCCTCTCATACAGCCGGCTTACTGCATTTGGTTGGGAATGGTGAGGTACAGAACCGTCTGGAAACAGAAGCTCTGTGACAACCTCTCTTTGGAAGAAAAGAAAGGTTAATGTTCCGCCTGAAGCTTTGTATAGCACAAAAGCATTCAGCAAAGCCAATTGAAATAAGTAAGCAGACACTTTTTTGTACCAGCGTCTGGTCTTACGGGAAGTTAGATACGGCGCCAACATCTGGTCATTGAGGTCCACCCCTCCCATATTTTTGTTATATTCTTGGACACAGAGGGGTTTCTCCACAATACCAGTCGCCGTAGAAATTTGGACCGTCGTGTCTGCATGAAGGGAGGTAAGAACGAAAACATTCTTATTATCCCTCCACTTCATAGCGAGCAAATTATTACACCGATAGCAGGCTCTCTCCCTCAGCCTAAGACGGGAATCTACAAGCCGCTGGGGAAAGCCCCGGCGATTAGGTCGCACGGTGCCACATGCTCCAATCTGATTATCAAATAAATGACTAAACAGTGGCACGCTGGTGTAATAGTTGTCCACGTACAAGTGGTACCCCTTTCCGAATAAGGGTGACACCAATTTCCACACTATCTTGCCAGCGCTTCCTATGTAATCAGGGCAGTTCTCCGGCTCTACGTAACTATCTTTACCCTCATAAACCATAAAGCTCCATGCATAGCCTGTGGCCCTGTCACAGCACTTATAGAGCTTGACCCCGTATCTGGTACGCTTGTTGGGAATGTACTGTTTGAATGACAAGCGACCAGTAAACTTAACCAGGGACTCATCAACGCAGACAACTTTTTGGGGAGTAAACAAGTCTGCAAAACGTTGGTTGAAGTGGTTTATGAGGGGCCGAATTTTGTAGAGCCGATCGTATTCAGGGTCTCCACGTGGACGACAAAGTTCATTGTCACTGAAGTGCAAGAACCGCAAGATCTGCTCGTATCGTTTCCTGGACATGGAGTTAGAGAACACGGGCATGTGGTCAGCCGGATGCGTGGACCAATAAGCCCGCATCCGCATAAATTTGTGTGTGCCCATGTTGAGGGAAAGGCCCAAAAACGTCTTAAATTCGGAAACCGTAACTGGTTTCCAATCTCTGGCAAGAGACGGCAACTGGGGATTAGCGGCGATGCGTTGACCAGCATATAAATTGGTTTGGTCCACAATAGATCTATAGAGATCTTCCGTGAGATACAGAGAATAAAAATCGAGTGGCGTAAAATCATCTGTATCCACCTGAATACCGGGTTGGGCAGTGAATGGGGGAAGTACGGGTTCTGCAGAAGTGGTGGGCACCCAATCAGGATTGGCGAATTCTGCAGGAAGGGCACTATGGGTACGACGGGCCTGTCTTTGTCTTCTTCTTGGTGGCAGCGGGACACTACTTGTGCTTGCCACCTCGCCAGCTTGAACTGCACTTATGGGACTCGCCACGTCACCACGTGATACTGCAGTGCTGGATGTACGTCCAGGGTGTACTAGGCCGCTGGTGCTTGCCAGTTCACCAAAAGGATGAGCGGCGCTAGTACTGGCTCTATACTCCATACGAGGGACTTGCGGTTCCTGCACCTCAACAACATCAGAAAATCGGGGTCGGGTACGCCTGACAATAGCAGGGACCTCTTCTTCGTCGTCAGAGCTATCTGACATGGAGGCGCTGTCCTCTACAGGTTCGTATTCTGAGCCTGAATCTGACAGATCAGTGTCTTCCTCTTCACTATCTGTCATGCTCAGAAACGTGTAGGCCTCTTCACTAGTGTACCTTCGCTTTGCCATTTTGGGCTCTAAATTTAGGGGTACAGTAGTGAGACTCACAGGTAAAAAAGCACCTAGCCTGTCAGCGACTGTATAAAACGCTACCAAAAAAAACTGTTAGCGATCGCAGGGATCAGGCCTGACTCTGCGAACGCTGCAGTTATGTGTGTTGTGTTTTGTAAGTGACAGTGATCGATCGATACTGCACTTGGGTGGGCTGGGCTGGGCTGGGCAGAGGGGCAAAACGCAGGTGCTAGCAGGTATCTGGGCTGATCCCGCTAACAATGCGTTTTTTTAGAACCCTAAATTGCTGGGCACGCTAGTATAGATCTGATCAGATCAGATATTGATCTGTTCGGATACTATACCACTAAGGGAGGTGTATGCTTTGCGCGTGTGTGTTAGCGGTGCTGGCACTAACCTAGCACTGCCTGGGGCGACGCAGACCCTTTCTGACCCTAAAACCAAATTTATATCACCCGCCGGGTGATCAGGGGTTAAAACCTTTATTGGGTATTTATATGGGGGTACCTGAAGCTTTATAAAAAGCTGACGGGGAACCTAAATAACTAAATAACTAACTGGCTAACCAGCGTCACCAGTGACACTTATGCAGCGATCGCTGGTGAAAGGGTTAACTCTAGGGGCAATCAAAGGGTTAAAACCTTTATTAGGTTATATATTGGGGTACCTAACGGTATAAAAACCTGGCGTTGAACCTAAAAAAAAAACTAGCTTCCTAGCGGGACCAGTGACACTATTGCAGCGATCAGAAAAACGATCGCTTAGTGACACTGGTAAAAGAGGGTGAAAGGGTTAACTGGGAGGGCAATCAAGGGGTTAAACCTTTATTAGGGGGGGTAGGGGGCTACCCTGGACCTAAAGGGGCCTAACACTAGCTGCCCTGACACTTTTTACAGTCACAACTGACACTAAATGTAGTGATCAATAAATAAATGAACACTGCATTAGTGACACTGTGACTGGGGGGGGGGGGCGATCGGGGGGGCGATCGGGGGGTGACTGGGGTGAAATGTGTACCTATGTGTCAGTGGACTGTTGGTGCACTTACTTGAAGGTCTTCACTCCTCGCTGTCCGGTTCAAAAAGACCGCCACGAGGAGTGTGACATCACTTCCTCCTCCTGTGTTTACATTTTTCACAGGGGAGGAAGTTCGTCACTGGCCAGGAGCGATCGAGAGGGGATGGGCGGAAACCAACGGCCAT
The DNA here is from genome assembly GCF_037356315.1 of Lithobates pipiens. NCBI lineage: Eukaryota > Metazoa > Chordata > Amphibia > Anura > Ranidae > Lithobates > Lithobates pipiens. The sequence continues at coordinate 37,888,501 of NW_027507790.1, read as the reverse complement.
CCCCTCATCGCCGATCGCTCCGGCATCGAAAGGGACCGCCGTATCTAGCGGGAGGGGGTCCGATCGGACCCCCCACCCGCTAGAAGGCATTCACGTACATTTACGTGATTGTGCCTGCCTGTGCCATTGTGTTGACGTACATTGGCAATACGGCGGTCCTCAAGTGGTTAAGCACTAGACATCTGTGCTATAGCCAAAAGATAGCTGCAGCGCGGATGCCAATTGCTGGGAGGACATCCTCCTGTTTACTTCTGCAATGCACGCTCCCGCATCAGGGAAGTTCTGTGCTGGTCATGTCACTTGGACACAGCCAGTCACAGCGGCTGTTTACAGTACGATCAGCGTGTCCAATGAGAGATTATCTCATTGCTGATGTCCTATCATATATGATAGTGTCCGCTGTGTACTGCGCAGTACACAGCACACACAGATTCCGAAAATAGCCAAGGATGAACGATGCCCAACATCCAAGTGGAGTAGGAATATAAAAGAGCTGAGAGCAGCGAGGCCGAGCCCGAAGCGTGGCGAGCTAAGCTCGCCCATGAGGGGCCCTCTAATTTTCCCAACCCTATGTCCGCTTGGATGGTGGGCTACCACCTCCACTCACGGCGCAGGCGCCGTTCATCTTCAGAGATTTTCCGAAGCTTCTTCTGCGCAGTACAGGGCGGACACTATATGATGGCAGGACACTATCTGCCAGAACACCAGCTCTCCCTCCTCACACAGAGACAGGAGGGAGAGATGAACCGCTGCAGTGGTTATTGAAAAAGAAATAAAGTGCCATCTGTCCCAAGTGCCACGTGTCATCAGTGTCCCATAGTGCCACCTGTCATCAGTGCCACCTGTCATCAGTGCCACCTGTCATCAGTGCCACCTGTCATCAGTGCCACCTGTCATCAGTGCCACCTGTCAGTGTCATGTGCCATCTGTTATCAGTGTCACGTGTCATTGTCCTAGTGCTCCAGGGCCTTCAAAAGTGTAATAGGTAGTCAACAAGTTAGATGTGTAATTTATGCTCCTAGAACAGGTGATGGTGCTCCTTGTATGTTGGGCCTCTCAATGTGGCTAGGCTGTTTAAAAGTCGCACACATGTGGTATTGTAATACTCAGGAGGAGTAGTAAAATGTATTTTGGGGCATTATCTGTGGTATACACATGCCATGTGAGAGAAATAACCTATTACAATGAAAATTTTGTGGGAAAAAAAATCTTAATTTTGCAAAGAATTGTGGGAAAAAAAATGACAACATCAAAAAGCTCACCATGCCTCTTACTAAATACCTTGGAATGTCTACTTTCAAAAAAATGGGTCATTTGGGGGGTAATTTTACTTTCCTGGCTTGTTCGGGTCGCAAGAAATGAGATAGGCCACCAGTACTTCAGGTGTGATCATTTTTTATGATTTGCACCACAGGTTAAAGACTTTCTAACTTTCACAAAGACCAAATAATATCCACTAATTTGGGTTATTTTTACCAAAGATATGTAGCAGTATAAATTGTGCCCAAAATTTATGAAGAAAAATTAATAATTGGCAAAATTTTATCACAGAAAATTTTATTTTTTTTTTTTCAAATATTTCAGTCTTTTTTTTCATTTATAGCGCAAAATATAAAAAACCCAGAGGTGATCGAATACCACCAAAAGAAAGCTCTATGTGTATGAAAAAAAGGACAAAAACATCATTTGGATACAGTGTTGCATGACTGAGTAATTGTCATTCAAAATGTGAGAGCGCTGAAAGCTGAAAATTGGTCTGGTCACGAGGGGGATTTAAGTGCCCTGTTGTCAAGTGGTTAATAACAAACTGTAGGAAAAAAGAGGGGGTAGGTGCGCTATGGACCCTAAATGTGAAATAAAATTGAATTACTATATGTGAAGAACCTAAAAAAACAGAATTGGAACCCTAGTGTTAAGAAAAGGGGCTGCCACTACCATATAAATTCACCCAGAAGGTGAAAAAACTTGAATATGTGCCAGAGGTGGTAGTAACGGCGCTCACCTACTATTAATTACACCTACTGCAGGCTCACCTGCTATTAATTTACATTTTGTTTTTTCAAAGATCTGTGTGAATATGTAAAAAAAATATATAAAAGGTGTAAGTGAAAAGTGCCTACGTGACAATATCTCTCAAAAAATGTCTCGCATAAAATGATCTACAAAAATTAAAAGAAACCAATATTGTATGAGAAAAATCAAGTGGATATTCGGCTCCAGACGACGTCCGATGGCGAAACGCGTAGGGTGTGGCCTAAGGTGAATACACTCTTGCATGGTGGCGGTGAATTCAAAACACGTTGTAACCCACATCCATTGAAACGTATTTTTAACCTCTGTGTGAGTAGCTTTCTATTTTATTAAAGTGTTTTAAAAAACTGGATTACACTATGTTTGCCTCATCTTGCTTTTAATGAGGAAATCTTTGGATTACCACTGGATACTAACTGGACCAGCTCTGCACAGCGACACAGGGGCTTACACTGTGGAGGCGCATTAACCCCTTAAGGGGAGAGGGAGCTGGTGAGTGCAGATTATTGTCTTTTTACACGAAAAATCGCACCGGTTGCAATCCAGGAATCCACTGAAAATTAAAGCACACAGTCACCTTTGCTATAGAAGAACTTTTATTGGAGCTGTATTGTCTTTTTTGTCTTTTTTGCCGTTGGACTTTCATATCAACTAAAAAACGCATGCTACAATTTAGCGACTTTAGAATCGCACAAGGATAGAAAATCTATATACTATGGCACTTTAAGTAGCACGCAGCACTTTTTTGCAGTAGTTATTGTCATCGTTAATAAGGCACTTTTTTGCATGTTTAGCACTAAGGCCCCTTTCACACTAACGTCCCGTTCAGGCCCGCCTGTCAGTTTTTCAGGCGGACCTGAACGGGTGCTCCATAGAGCTCTATGGAGCGTCGGATGTCAGCGGTGACATGTCCGCTGACATCCGACCCGCTCCGATCCGAAAAAGTGTGACGGAGGAAAAAGCTATTTTTCCATCCGTCTGCAGATCGGATCGGGTGACGACGGGCACTGCGGTCCGTCGTCATCCGATCTCCCATAGGGGAGAGCGGCGCTGTGACAGGTCCGTCCCTGCGCAGTGTGCAGAGACGGAGCTGTCATCTCCCTGCTCAGCGGGGATCGGCGGAGTGATCCCCGCTGAGCAAACGGATATCCACGGGGCGGATCAGAACTGATCCGCCCCGTGTGAAAGGACCCTAAAGCATTTTTGCACTTTTGATAAATTGCAATAAGTGAATTTAACGTTTATATGTGAAGTAGGTCTTTTCACAAAATTTTTTTTTATGCATATGGCTAGGGATTTCTATATGTAGAATATCCACTTGATTTTTCTCATACAATATTGGTTTCTTTTAATTTTTGTATATCATTTTATGCGAGACATTTTTTGAGCGCTATTGTCATGTAGGCACTTTTCAGTTACACCTTTTATATATTTTTTTTACATATTCACACAGATCTTTGAAAAAACAAAATGTAAATTAATAGCAGGTGAGCCTGCAGTAGGTATATTAGGGGAGAGACCCAGCTTTTACCTTGTCTCCCTCCAGGCCACAATCGTGTCTCTGAGTAGTTACATAGTTACATAGTTACATAGTTAGTCAGGTTGAAAAAAGACACAAGTCCATCCAGTTCAACCTTAAAAACAAATAAATAAAATAAAAAATAATCGTACAATCCAGATACCCAATTTTATGCCCACAATTGATCCAGAGGAAGGCGAAAAAAAACCCAGCAGAGCATGCGCCAATTTGCTACAGCAGGGGAAAAAAATTCCTTCCTGATCCCCCAACAGGCGATCGGATTTTCCCTGGATCAACTTTACCTATGTTAGTACCTAGTTATATTATGTACCATCAGGAAAGTATCCAAGCCTTTCTTAAAGCAGTCTACTGAACTGGCCAGAACCACCTCTGGCGGGAGTCTATTCCACATTTTCACAGCTCTAACTGTGAAGAAACCTTTCCGTACTTGAAGATGAAATCTCTCTTCCTCTAGACGTAAAGAGTGCCCCCGTGTCCTCTGGGTTGACCGTACAGAGAACAACTCCACACCAAGTTCACTATATGGACCCCTAATGTATTTGAACATGTTGATCATATCCCCCCTTAATCTCCTCTTCTCAAGAGTGAATAAATTTAGTTCCTCTAATCTCTCCTCATAGCTGAGTTCCTCCATGCCTCTTATCAGTTTGGTTGCCCTTCTCTGCACTTTCTCCAGTTCCCCGATATCCTTTTTGAGAACTGGTGCCCAAAACTGAACGGCATATTCCAGGTGAGGTCTTAATAATGATTTGAACAGGGGCAAAATTATATCTCTTTCTCTGGAGTCCATACCTCTCAATACAAGAAAGGACTTTGCTCGCTTTGCAAACAGCAGCTTGGCATTGCATGTTGTTATTGAGCTTATGGTCTACCAAAACCCCCAGATCCTTCTCCACTATGGATTCCCCCAGTTGTACTCCCCCTAGCATGTATGATGCATGCATATTCTTAGGCCCCAAGTGCATAACTTTACATTTATCAACATTAAACCTCATCTGCCACATAGTCGCCCAATTAGACAGTGTATTGAGGTCGGCTTGTAAATTGGAGACATCCTGTAAAGACGTTATTCCACTGCATATCTTGGTGTCATCTGCAAAGACAGAAATATTACTTTTGATCCCAGACCCAATATCATTTATAAAGATGTTAAAAAGTAAGGGTCCCAGCACTGAACCTTGGGGTACACCACTGATAACCTTAGACCATTCAGAGTAAGAGTCATTAACCACTACTCTGTGAATTCTGTCTTCTAGCCAATTTTCTATCCATTTACAAACTGATATTTCCAAACCTGTAGACTTTACCTTACACATGAGCCGTGTGTGGGGAACTGTATCGAATGCTTTTGCAAAATCCAAGTATACCACGTCCACCGCCACCCCTCTATCCAAGGTTTTACTTACCTCCTCATAAAAAGAAATCAGATTTGTCTGACAACTTCTGTCTTTCATGAATCCATGTTGTCTGTTGCTTAGTGTTTTTGTTCAGCAAGAACTCGTCGATGTGGTCTTTTATTAAACGCTCCAGTATCTTCCCAGCTATAGAAGTTAAGCTAACAGGTCTATAGTTACTTGGTAAAGACTTTGATCCCTTTTTAAATATAGGCACCACGTTCGCCCTGCGCCAATCCAGTGGGACTATTCCCGTCATTAATGAGTCCCTAAAAATTAGATACAATGGCTCTGAAATTACAGAGCTCAATTCTTTTAGGATCCGTGGGTGGATGCCATCAGGGCCAGGTGCTTTATCCACCTTTATTCTGTCTAAGTATTTCTGGACCATATCACTTTTGAGCCATTGTGGATAATTTGGGGCTGTGTCACTATCACCCCCATTATGGACATGCGCTCCCCCATGCTCTTTTGTGTACACAGAGCTGAAGAAAGTGTTTAATAAATTAGCCTTCTCTTTGTCCCCAGTCACCAACTCTAGATTGTTTTTGTAAAGGGCCTACATGCTCAGACTTGACCTTTTTACTATTAATATATTTGAAGAATTTTTTGGGGTTTGTCCTACTATCTTTTGCAATCTGTCGTTCGTTTTGAATTTTTGCATCCTTGATTTCCTTTTTACATATTCTGTTAATTTCTTTGTAACATTTAAATGACACTAGTGATCCTTCATTTTTAATTTTTTAAAAGCTCTTCTCTTACAGTTTATAGCTTTTTTTAACTTTGGCCGTGAGCCACATAGGTTTTGTTTTTAGCCTTTTAAACTTATTGCCCATGGGAATATACTTTGCAGTGAGGTCCCCAACAGTCTTTTTGAAGAATTCCCATTTCTGTTCTGTGCCCATTGAAGCGAATATTCTCTCCCAGTCTAAGTCCTGGAGAGTAGCCCTCATCCTCGGAAAATTAGCTCTCTTGAAGTTAAGTGTTTTTATCTTACCCGTATGTATTTCTTGTTTAGCGCTAACATCAAAGGAAATCATGTTATGATCACTGCTACCCAGGTGTTCCTTTATCTGGACATTAGTAATAAGCTCTGCATGGTTTGAGATTACCAGGTCCAACAGAGCTTCATTCCTAGTTGGGGCCTCAATAAACTGGACCATAAAATTGTCCTGTAATAGGTTTATCATTTTTTGCCCTTTAACTGTCCCAGCAGTGCCATTACTCCAGTCAATTTCTGGGTAGTTAAAATCCCCCATTATTATCACTGTCCCAGCCCTTGCAGCCCTTTCCATCTGTGCAAGGAGCTGAGTCTCCACCTCCTCATTCACATTGGGTGGTCTATAACAAACTCCAACGATTAACTTTGAACTACACCCATCTAAATGCAGTTCCACCCATAATGCTTCGGACTCATCACACTCTCCATCCACCAGGTCCTCTTTCACACTTGCTTTGAGATCACTTCTCACATAGAGACAGACCCCGCCACCTTTCCTTTTTACCCTGTCTCTCCGAAAGAGTGCATAGCCAGGAATATTAATAGCCCAGTCATGTGATTGAAGCCAAGTTTCAGCAATACCGATTACATCATAGCTCTCCTCATGCACCACAGCTTCCAACTCACCTATTTTGCTTGGCAGACTTCTGGCATTGGTGAACAAACACTTTAATGCATTATTACATTTTGCTCTGGTGTTTTTCGTATTATTTTTAGTAGTACAAATTGCACTATAGTTTTCAATGGCTGTTTGCAACATGGGAAATTTCTTGTCACCTGCCATATCCCACCCCCCATCTATCCCCATTCCACCCGCCATTAATGTCTGACCCCTAACTGACCTGTCTGCCCAATGTACGTCTGGTTCTGTAGAGTAGAGTAGAGAGTAGAGTGTTCTGTTTAAGGTGAGTAGGGATGCTCCGAAGGTTGCTATGAAGAAGCGCGGCCAGATCAAAAGGATGAGCCACTGCTGACTCCAGATTATATTTGGAGTAACAGGACGACCTGAGAATCCAGTCCATCCCATTTCTAAGCAAGCAACCTATGTTGTACGCCCTAATGTTAGGAAGGCCGGCACCACCATCACCCCCTGGGAGGTATAATTTAGTCAGGGTTATTCTAGGTCTGCCCCCTTTCCACAGGAAGTTTGTGAGGGCCCTGTTAATAATCTGAATATCTTTATGCTTTAATAACAGTGGCAGCGTTTGGAGTGGATAGAGAAGCCTTGCAAAGCTAATAATTTTAAACAAGCCGCATCTCCCAAAGAGCGATGGCAGCAACCTCGCCCAGTTCCCCCTGTATTTTGGCAATTAGAGAGAGGAAGGTTCTTTGCCAATGTTTATGCCTAAGTAGGTAATGTGTTTATGGTTAATACGAAAGGGGGAGACAGGGAGTCGCAAGTCAGGGCTGGCCTTTCCTAGTGGTAGTAGTTCACTTTTTGTGAAGTTTATTTTTAACCCCGAGCACTGCCGGTATGAGACGAAAATGTCCTGAATGACCGGTATGTCAGTGTGCGGTGAAGTGGTAAATATGATTATGTCATCGGCAAATGACGCCACGCAAAGATTTTCCACTCCGAAGGGAATCCCATGAAGGTTGGGTGAGCTCATGAGGTGTCAGGAGAGGGTCTCAATGACCAGGTTGAAGAGTAGAGGGGAGAGGGGGCAGCCCTGCCTCGTGCCTTTGTGGAGTCGTATGGGGGTTGGACTGGACTCCCGCAGCAATCACCGTGGCCGCAGAGTAAAGCGCGTGTATGAAAGTCAGAAAAGGGCCTGAGATACCAAATTTTTGCATCACTAGCGACAGCCGTTGGAAATTCACGTTATCAAAGGCCTTTTCCGCATCCAATGATAGTATGGCTATGTTGTCGGAAGGCCTTTGATTAGCGAACTCCAGGGCTGAAAGCACTTTCCTAATGTTGGATGCTGCCGTTCTACCTTTAGTGAAGCTGGCTTGTGCAGGGTGTATGAGTGAGGGCATTATGGACGCTAGGCGAGTGGCGAGGATTTTGGACAGGTTTTTGGAATCTACGTTGAGTAAAGATATGGGCCGGTACGATCCGGGTTCCTGCGGGTCTTTACCCCTCTTGGCTAGAAGTTTTTTATATGGGCTTGATGTCCTGTTGGGAGGTACGGGCCTCCCTGCCAGATTGTATTTTGTGTATAGACAGTAACATAGGGGTTACGTGTTCACGCAGTAGCTTATAGAACTCGGTAGTGTAGCCACCAGGGCCTGGGAATCAGAGTCTAGCCATTGAGAGGCCAAAGACTGATCCATAGGCTCGTGGGCATTGAGAGAAGTGTAAAAATGTTTCCAAAGTGTTGTTGACAGCTTTAGGAGATGTGGCCATGGTGCCATTACACAGGGAAGCAATGTGAGTGGGGGTGTAGGTGCCCTTGGTGAGCCTGGCCAATAGTTTTCCAGCTTTGTTCCCATGGACATGATATTGTAACTGAGTGTAGGACATTTTCATCTGTTCTACATTACTAGCCCATGTGTCAAAGAAGCTTCTAGCGTCTATCCATGTCATGCGGTTGTCCTCTGTATTTTGTGTGCGGAGTAGGGAGTGAGCCTGTCTCACTAAGGTGCTCGCTGCCTGGTAGCTTTCGAGGGTTTTCTTCCTGTGGGCAGCGGTGAAGGCTATTACCCGCCCTTGCATAAATGCCTTGCCCACTTCCCAAAATAGGTTGGGGTTCTCCTTATGGGAGCCGTTATTGTGCGAATACTCCATCCACGTTTCCTTAAGAAACAGGTGGAAAGCCGCGTTCTGGGTTAGATAAGAATGGAATCTCCATTGTCTGTGGTCCGGGTTGTGCCTAAGGGTGTCAAGAGTAATTGAGATTGGGGAATCATCTGAAATGACTGTAGAGCGTCTAGGTCTTTGACCAAGTTCGTCGTTAGGTCACTGAAATATACCTTACTAGGGGAATTGGGGGCATATATGTGCGTCAGCCTAAGCTCGCCAGCTGCAAGTTTAATAAGAATGGATATGTACCTTCCCTCTGTGTCATGGTCAGAAGAGATCACATTGCAGGCCAAATTTTTATGGAGTAAAATGAGAGTGCCTTCTTTCCGGTCTTGGGAAGCCGAGCCCAGCACTGTGCCCACCCAAAGCCTACGCATGCGAGAGAAGTCCTGCTCCTCCAGGTGTGTCTCCTGGAGTAGATCAATGTCCACCTTCAGCCTCTTCAGGTGGTGGAGTATTAGCGACCTTTTCCCAGGAGAGCGCAATCCCTTCACGTTCCAGGAGAAAACGCAAAGGGGCTGCATTGTACCCGAGGGGAGGGTAAGCTGTTCAAAATACTCTGAACTGCTGAGAAGAGAGTGAGACCTGTGAAATGTAAAATAAGCATTAAGGGTACTCTTTAACTTGAGTGTAGGCGCGAACCTTCCTCCCTCCAGGTAGGGGATCAAGTACAAGCGAAAAGGGCAACAAGGGTAAGAGGGGTGGTGGATAACTCTACAGTCAAAGACTTCTCTTTCTTTCCGTATGCAACTTGAACACCCGGAGATACGCTAGCCCGCGGCATGCGGGAAAATGAAAAGAGGAGGAGGAGATCAGAGGACAGGAGCAGGTCACTGTCATAACATAGTGCGGCCAAGAATGAATGATTGCCTCATTTCAAGCCGAAGAGGGGGGTAATGAACGATCCCATATGGAGAAGTTGCATAGGGATACTCTGTAAAACAAAAAAATACAATGATCATATAGAACATTAACAAGAAAAACGACTTGAACCTTGCGGAACTATATAAAACCAAAACACACAAATCGTTGAGCAGTGACAATGATCATCAGTTTAGTGTGAGGGCTGGCTGCGGAGATTGCCCCACCACTACCTAAGTGGCGCAGGAAGATCAGCAAACGGGTGGACAATCATAGCGCAATAGAGCCCTACCCAGGCCATGAAGTGACCATTACCTAAGAAGCTGTGAGGTCAGCGAAAGTCAGGTTGATCAGACGGTGAGGTAGATTTCAGGCGCTTGGGAGGATCCTTCCGGGGACTGCGTTGCTCTTACGGGCCCTGCCTCACCTTGTCCACATAGGAGTCTGAAGTGGAGTGTGCGGTTGTGAGCGTATGTACAAAAATGCGGGCCTTGTCGGCTGACTGGAATGTAAGCTGTGTCCAGTCCGGGGCTTGAAGCCATAGAGTCGCTGGGTAGGCCAGGGTGAAGCGGATGTTCGTTTGGTCAAATCGGTTGAAATTCTTTTCTTTTGCATGATACCTCCACTGAATAATCCGCGAAGAGCAGTAGTTTTTGCCCCTCCACCACAACGGTGCGTGACTTCCGAAAACTTTGAAGAATGTCCGTGCGGTCCATGTAGTTAAGGTATTTGGCAATGACTTACCGCAGTCGTTTGTTGTCGGGGGATGGCACCCCTATGCGATGCGCCCTTTCCACCGTGCAGTGCTGATTGAGGCCCAGGACCGCCGGAATGATGGTGGAGCATAATGCAAGTAGCATGTCAGGCTTGTGCGATTCTGGGAGGCCAATGATCCTCAGGTTGTTCCTCTTTGAGCGATTCTCGAGGTCCTCCATGCGATCGTGGAGATGTTGGTCTTGTACAAACTTCTCGAGTGCCGTATTCATATTGTATTGATCGTCCGCCTGGGACGAGATGCGCTGTTCCACCACGCTGAGCCTCTTAGTCTGCTCCCCTAGTTCCATCCGGAGTTGCACCATACCCTCTGCCACCGCTTTATCCATTGCAGCTGTTAGGGTTGGCAAGAACAATGCAGCCACTGCCGGTGCCAGGCTGTCTGGGGGGGGGGGGGTGGTGTGTGCTTGGCAGCCAGGGCTGGCTGTGTCCATCCCCTCGTTGAGCGGTGCCTCCCGCTATGCCATGTGGGGCCGGCGGCAGCGAGCAGTGTGCGGCTGAGGTGCGGTGGCCTTCTTGGGGCTCTGTTGCTGCCCCGAGGGGGAAGGAGATCCGTCCCGCGATCGTGAACCAGAGCGCGAGCTGAGACAGATAGCGGTCCATCCGCTGTGATGTGCAGGAGCGGCTGATACTGGTTTTTGATTGAAAATGTATACTTTATTTTTCAAGAAAATATACAAAAAAACAAAATACTTTTAACAGGGTACATTCCACACTGTACTGCGACGCGGCGCATAAAATACACTACATAACAATACAGTTCCAAACATACATATAAATTACATTCATCCTGCGGTATGATGCCTGATGTGTTGTGCAGAGTAATAATACCCCGAAACATCACATCATGCATGACGCCGCATTACCCTGAAAGCATTACCAAAAACATTACCAAATACATGTCAAGTCATACAGTCTTAGTCATAGTCAACATCAGAATGGCATTTCAATGAGCAACAGGTGTGATGGGGGGGTTGGAGAAGGTGGGGGGGGGGAGGGAGAAAGAGTTCACAGGACCGAAGCTTTATTGAACTGCCAAAAAGGGTACATAGTGGTGGGAGGGTGGGGGGGGGAAGGGGAAAGGGGAAATCTTCAGACCTCCTCTTCCTCCTTGTTGTCCATCAGGTGATAGTCTCTGAGCAGACTGTGAATCAGTCTGCGGCAGTCCTGGATGGACATCCTCTCCCTCTGGTGGATGAGGCGCTTTCTGGCGCACCAAACAGTGTCCTTAAAACAACACAGCACCCGCCAGGCACTATCAATGTCCTCTTGTGAGTGAGTCCCACAAAAGAGTCCGTTTAACACACCAAAGTGTGTTATAGCAGTCTGTGGAACAAAGTCTTTGAGATCAGGTTCCAGAGCCCTCAACAGGCCCTGTGCAAAGGGACACTCCCAGAAAACATGCAGGGCAGTTTCCTCCTGGATGATGCAAAAGGGGCAGTGTCTGTATCTGCACAGGTTTCTGGCATGCATGAATGTCCTGAGTGGCAACCCCCCTTGGATTGCCATCCATGCCAGATCTTTGTGCCTGTTGGTAAGTCTCTTTGAAGAAACATTCCTCCAGACCACTTTACAAGTGGCTGAAGGGAGGCCTTGAACAGTCTCAACAATGTCCGATGCTCTGATCAACTTGTGGATAGTTTTTGGCTTCCACAAGTCGGGCTTCACTCCATGTAGCCCCTGCTCCTTAATAAACTTGAAAGTATCCAAGTAATACCAAGGAGTGTCCCAGTTGTAGGGGATGGAGCTGTCCCATTTGTCCCATCCAAGGGACCTCCAGAGAGGCAGGAGGAAAAAACGGGACATGGAGTTACCGCCAGAGTCTACAGTTCTGTCCACCAAAGTTCTGCGGATGCAGTTACAGGCAAAGAAGACCCTCAGTAGAGTGGCGATGTCGGGCACGCCCTTACCGCCCTTGAGGGGTTCCTTGAACATAACCGCCCGCTTTACTCTGTCCATTTTGGAGCTCCAGATGAAGTGAAACACTGCCCTGGTGATGGCCTTGCAGGTGTTAACCCGGGGGGGCCAGGCCTGGGCGAGGTACTGCAACACAGGGAGAATCTCGCTGCGGAGTACCAGTGTTTTACCTTCGATGGTGAGTTCTCGGAGGCTCCAAAGTCCAAACTTCTGTCGCATCTTTGCCAGTCGTTCTTCCCAGGACTTCAGGGCTGCGCCCTCTGCTCCAAACCAGACCCCAAGGATTTTGATGAAGTCTGCTTTGACGCTGAAGGGCATAGGTGCAGAAGAAGGCAGGAACCACTTTCCGAAGAGCATGACTTCCGACTTCCCGCAGTTGACTTTTGCCCCTGAAGCTTGGCCGAAGTCCTCACACGTCTGGGCGAGTGTGTCGATGGAGTGCCGGTCGGCACAGAACACCGTCACATCATCCATGTAGAGCGAGCACTTGACCTCCCGTCTGTCCGGTCCTGGTGCGGTGATCCCTCTGATCTCTGGGTTCCGTCTGATGCTTCGGGCGAAGAGCTCTATACAACAGACAAAAAGCAGAGGTGAGAGAGGGCAGCCTTGTCTGACCCCAGACAACACTGGAAAGGGGTCAGTTTTCCAACCGTTCACCAACACCACACTACAAATTTCATTGTACATTACATTTACATATGAACAGAACATTTCCCCAAGACCAAACCTGCGCAGAGCGCTGCACATAAACTCATGGGAGACACGGTCAAAGGCCTTCTCCTGGTCAAGGCTGACCAGAACCGCGTGCACACGGCGGCCATGAATGTACTGGACCGTGTCCCGGACGAGCGCGAGGCTGTCCGCAATCCTGCGACCAGGAATGCCACAAGTCTGATCCGGGTGGATGATCTGTCCGATGACAGATTTCAGCCTGTTGGCCAAAACCTTGGCGAGGATTTTGTAGTCCACGTTCAGAAGAGAGATCGGACGCCAGTTTTTCAGGTCCGATCTCTCCCCCTTGCGCTTATACAAAATCGTGATCATCCCCTCCCTTAGGGTCGGAGGCATTCTGCCCTCCACCACCATCTCCTCGTACAGCTCGAGCAGGTCCGGGCCTACGAGATCCCACAGCGTTACATAAAGTTTAACTGGGAGACCATCGCAGCCCGGGGTCCTGCCTTGCCTAAAGGATTTAGCGGCAGAGTGCAGCTCCTCCAACACCAAGGGGGCGTTGACGTCCGACGAACCTGCAGGATCAATTTGGTTAGAGATACCTGACAGGAACCTGTCGGCTGCCTGTGAATCTGTTGTTTTCGGGGAGTAGAGGTTGGTGTAGTAGTCGCTGACCACTTGCATCACAGTCTCCTTTCCCTTCTGGAGTGTTCCGGTCTCGTCACGCAGCTCAGACAAGGGTGTGTGTCCTGAGTGGAGTTTCCTGAAAAAGAAAGAATTACACTTCTCACCTTTCTCAAGGTTCTCCACCTTGGCACGGAAGACAATGTGCCTGGATTCTTCCTCAAAGTGCCCTTTCAGGCTCTTCTTGGTGTCCTCCAGGTCCTGCCTAACGTCCCAGCCACAGTGGTGAAGGTCCTGCAGGGACTGCAACTGACGTTGCAGTCTCCTGAGTTCCCTCTTCCTGGCACACACTTGCTGTCGTCCCCTTGCCTGAAAGAAGCTGCGTAGCTTGACTTTCACAAACTCCCACCAGTCACTTACCCTTCCGAAGAATCGCTTTTCCTCCTTCCAGGTGGCATAGGCCTCCCGGAGTTCCCCCATCAATTCCTCATTTTCCAGCAGGGTACTATTCAGCTTCCAGGAGCCTGGTCCGCGGGCAAAGCCCTCGCCCAGGTCACCCCGAAAGTGAATAGCCCTGTGGTCAGAGAAAAAGCAGGGGATCATGGAGAAATCGCGATGCTTGACTGCTCTTGAAGTGAGCACGAAGTCGATCCTGGAACGCACTGATCCGTCGGGACGGCACCATGAGTAGTTCACGGTACCTCTCCCTATGGATCCCACGGCGTCCTGCAGGGAAGCCTCCGAGATCATCTCCTTGAGCAGCCTGGATGTAGCATCAAGTTTTGCGTACATGCTGGAGCTGCGCCCATCCTCCTCTATCGGACAGTTAAAATCACCGCCGATTACTACTGCCCTGGTGGTGACGAGTTGGGTCCGCAGGGTCTGGAAAAGTTCCAGCCGCTCATTCTTATCTGGGGGGGCGTACACGTTGATGAGCCTAATTGGCTCTCCCACCCATGAGCCGTCTATGACCAGAAGACGGCCACAGACTAGCTCATGGAGTCAACCGCGAAGCGCCCACCCCTGACAAGAATGGCTACACCTGCAGACTTACAATCGCCACCCCCGGACCAGTAGGAGGGACCGAGGGTCCACTGGGAGGTCAGATGAGTGTACCTCCTCAGAGGAGGAAGTGCGCACTCCTGGAGCATGTAGACATCACTCTGCTGTGTGGCGAGAAATGTCAGTGCCGCTTGCCGCCTAGATGTATCCTTGATACTCCTCACATTAATGGAAAAGATTGAGATCTCTGCCATAATGAAAAAGGGGTATGAGGTCTAGTCGGCAAGGGACCGAACTTACCTCCCCGGAGGGGGGTCTTCCGCTGCCTCTTCTGCTTGTCCTGTGTTCTCGGACAGGCCGAGCTCCTCCAGGACAGCTTCCATCATTTTCTGGGTGATGGGGACGTGGATGTCAGAGGGGAGGTCAGGCTCAGGGATGGCCATGACCTCCTCCTCCCCCTCCACGTCCTCATCCTCCTCCCCCGCTGACTCGAGGTCCTCCACTATTGGCTCTGGTCCCTCGCTTTCGCGCTGGTCGCCAGTGGGCCTTTTAGTGGAGGAAGCGGGTTCCTCTGCTGTTGGACTCCTAGGCCTCCGTTTCCGGTTTCCTGAGAGTCCACTGGTGGGGGTGGAAGGGAGGGTGGGGAAGTCCTCCAGGGAGGACAGGTCCGGGGTGGGTGGGGGGAGGGTGGGGGGGGTCACCTCCAGCACAGAGGGGGTGGGTGGGGGTGTGCTGGAGGCAGGGGCTGGGGCAGGGGTCTGGGCTGGGGCCTGGACAGGGGTGGGGGTAGGGGTGGGGGTGGACTTACCAGTCTTCGTCCGTGGTTCTTTTTCTGGCTGCTTCTTCTTCCCGGAGATGGAGGATGGTTTGCCCTGGATCAGGACACCAGCATAGGACCGGGACCGCTGGGGGCAGTGTTTGAACACGTGCTCAGCCGCTCCGCAGAGGTTGCAGGCTTTGGACCTCGGACAATCCTTGGTCTCGTGGCCTGCAACCCTACAGAACCTGCAAGCAGGTTCTTTGCAGTCCTTCCCCATGTGTCCGGTGTTGCTACACCTGTTGCAGGTGAAGGGTATACCGGGGTAGAAAAGGATGCCTGCGGAGTTGCCCAGGGAGAAGCAGGGCTGCAGGTGCAGGATGTCCCCCGAAGGGTCCTTCCTGAACTTGCAGAGTACTGACCACTTACCTATCCAGAAGCCGTTGGCATCGAGGATTCGGACGGGGTCCTTCACCACGGTGCAGAACCTCTGGAGGTAAGTGGCTATATCCTTACCTGAGGTATGGGGGTTCCTCATGGCCACCGTCACCCACTTCTCGTCCCGTGTTATGGGGCAGTTCGCAGCGAACTTACGGAAGGGGGATTCAGGTCCACTCGCCTTGACCATATCCCAGTATCTTCTGCAGGCCTGGAAAGACACAAAAGTTACAAAAAATGTACCTCTTGTGACGGCCTGCACTGAAAGCGTTTCCGCTTTGCTGAACCCCTGCTCCAGGATCATCTTCTTGCCGAAGATCTCCGGGGTCATGTCGGGGACCCTTCCGTCCACCTCCTTCAGTTGCAGCACGACCGTCTGCTTCATCCAGGACTCCAAGGTAGGGAGCCCGTCTGCAGGGGGGGAAGGCTTGGCTGGTCCCGGCTGGCTGGTGCTGGCCGGGGTAGAGGTGGGGGTTGGGGCAGCAACATCCCCGGGGACCTTGGTGGAAGTGGCTGGAGCGGGGTTCTTCTTGCTGGTCTTTCTCTCGCTCTTCCCCATCGTCTTGGAGAGAGAGAAGTCGCTTCAGGTGTTCTTTCGGCGGCTTCCTTCTGGATTCCTCGACGTCTTCGCTCTGAAGCCTTTATAAAGGCTCTTGCATCTACTGCCCGAAGGTAGTAATGCGGAGGGGGGGAGGAGGGAAGACCGCAATCTCGTTCCTTGTGGGGGCTAAGCCTCTGGCCCAATAGCAGCAAGTAGGTGAAGCTGAATTTAATCAACGATCCTACAAGGCCGAGCAGAGGGTACCCCACAAGGACCTAATGGCTTGGATAGATACAAGTGGTTCTCAACGTCCTAGCTGTGAAGCAGAGACACCCCTAAGGGCTATAGTCGATACTACACTTGATCTTAGCCAAAAGGCCGAGAAGCGGCTGATACTGGTGTCTGACCAGCAAGGACCGTTCGGGGTTTTAATACACCGGATTTTGCTGCGGGCTGAGCGGAACCTCCGGGCTGACCTCCCTTCACATACGGCGCCGGAAGTATAAATAGCACTTTTAAACTTAACACCGGCCACTCCCTCCTACCGCCAATTCAAACTCCTATTAACCCTTTCATGACTAAGCCTATTTTTGGAATTTGGTGTTTACAAGTTAAAATCCATATTTTTTGCTAGAAAATTACTTGGAACCCCCAAACATTATATATATTTGTTTAGCAGAGACTCTAGAGAATAAAACTGCGATTGTTGCAATATTTTATGTCACACGGTATTTGCGCAGCGGTGTTTTAAATGTAACTTTTTGGGAAAAGGGACACTTTCATGAATAAAAAAAAAAAAAAACAGTAAAATTAGCCCAATTTTTTTGTGTAATGTGAAAGATAATGTTACGCCGAGTAAATAGATACCAAACATGTCACACTTTATAATTGCGCGCACTTGTAGATTAACTACAAAGTACGGTACCTAAAAATCTCAATGGGCGGCACTTTAAAAAAAATTTACGGTTACCAGGTTAGCGTTACAGAGGAGGTCTAGTGATAGAATTATTGCTCTCGCTCTGACGATCGCGGCGATACCTCACATGTGTGATTTGAACACCGTTTACATACGCGGGCGCGACTTCCATACGCGTTTTCTTTGCTTCACGAGCTCGCGGGGACGGCGGGCGCTTTAAACATATTTTTTTTTTTTATTATTATTTATTTATTTATTTTAAAATGACTAAATTGTTTAAAAAAAAAAATAAAAAAAAAATTGATCACTTTTATTGCTGTCACAAGGAATGTAAACATCCCTTGTGACAGTAATAGGTGGTGACAGGTCCTCTTTATGGAGGGATCGGGGGTCTAAAAGACCCCCCACCCCTCCTTTACACTTCAATGTATTCAGATTCTGAATACCGGATATTTTTTTTTAAAACCGGCGCCATTGGCAGCCGAGTAAACGGGAAGTGACGTCATGACGTCGCTTCCGTGTTTACGATGAGGAGACTGGAACGAAGCCGATTACGGCTTCGTTCCAGTTCCTCCCCAGCAGCCGGAGGCGTCAGATCACGAATCGGTGCTCCCGATCGAGCGGGAGCACCGGTAACAGCGGCTCCGGGAATAACAGCCGAGCAGGTGCGGGCATCATCCCGGTATACCCCCCGGAAGCCGAGTATGCATATCTGCGTACGCTGGTGCTACCACTAGGCAAACTAGGCAGCCGCCTAGGGTGCCTTGCTGCCTAGGGCGCCCGGCCACTGGTGTTCCTACCCACTTCTCTGTGGAGAGAGCAACTAAGTCTCAGCATCAGTGCCGCACATAGTGTCAGAGGCGCAGTGGCGGTAGAGAACAGTGTCTGTGTCCCAACTCCCACATGGATGGAAGCAAGCAAACATTCATTGATGGGCGCTGGTGAGGCTGCATTGATGGGCGCTGGTGAGGCTGCATTTGATGGGCTCTGGTGAGGCTGCATTTGATGGGCTCTGGTGAGGCTGCATTTGATGGGCTCTGGTGAGGCTGCATTTGATGGGCTCTGGTGAGGCTGCATTTGATGGGCTCTGATGAGGCTGCATTTGATGGGCTCTGGTGAGGCTGCATGACGTCCTCCCAGAATTCCCCCTGGGACGCGCACTCGAGAGCATCCGTGACCGCCGGGTCCGCATCACGGATCACGGTAAACGGCCGCTCATACCATCAAATGACATACAAATGAGTGCCCACATCGCTGCTCACCGAAAATTAACCCCTTAATTTCAGTGCCCACATCGCTGCTCACCGACAATTAACCCCTCAATTCCCTGCAAATACCCTGCAACGCTCTGCAATACCCTGCAACGCTCTGCAATACCCTGCAACGCTCTGCAATACCCTGCAACGCTCTGCAATGCTCTGCAACACTCTGCAATGCTCAGCAACACCCGCCAATACCGTGCAACACTCTGCAATGCTCTGCAACACCCTCCAATATCCTGCAATGCTCTGCAACGCAATACTCTGCAACGCCATACTCTGAGATACCCAGCCATACCCAGCCATAGTCGGTGATACCCTGCAACACCCAGCCATAGACACCCCCCCCCCCCCCCTCCCGCCGCCCTCCGGTGCTTCTACCGACTCGCCAATACGATCAAATCCAGAATCTTTTTTTTTTTTTTTTTTTTTTCAGGCTTCCCAGCTTAGAGGTGAGATGCGGGGTCTTAAGGGATGTTTACATTCCTTGTAATAGGAATAAAAGTGATCAAAAAAATTATTTTTGGGGAGAAAAATGTCAAACCAAAATAAAGTAAAATGAACAATACATTTTTTTTTTTTTTTAAAGCGCCCCTGGCTTGCATGCAGAAGCGAACGCATACGTAAGTCCCGCCCACATATGAAAACGGTGTTCAAACCACACATGTGAGGTATCGCTGCGAACGTTAGAGCGAGAGCAATAATTCTAGCCCTAGACCTCCTCTGTAACTCAAAACATATAACCAGTAAAAAAAAATTCAATCGTCGCCTATGGGGATTTTTAAGTAGCAACGTTTGGCGCCATTCCACGAGCCTGTGCAATTTTGAAGAGTGACATGTTAGGTATCGATTTACTCGGTGTAACTTCATCTTTCACATTCTGCAAAAATTGGGCTAACTTTACTGTGTTTTTTTTTTTTTTTTTTTTTTTTTAAAGCACAAAACTGTTTTTTTTTCCAAAAAAAAGCATTCGAAGAATTGCTGCGCAAATACCGTGCGAGATAAAAAGTTGCAACGACCACCATTGTATTCTCCAGTGTGTTTGCAAAAAAAAAATATATAATGTTTTGGGGTTCTATGTAATTTTCTAGCAAATAAATGATGATTTTTACATGTAGGAGAGAAATGTCAGAATTGTCCTGGGTGCTCCAGAACGCCTGATGGCGCTCCATGCATGTTGGGCCTCTGTATGTGGCCACACTGTGTAAAAGTCTCACACATGTGGTATCACCGTACTCGGGAGTAATAGCAGAATGTGTTTTGGGGTGTAATTTGTGGTATACATATGCTGTGTGTGAGAAATAAACTCGCTTCTCGGCCTTTTGGCTAAGATCAAGTGTAGTATCTGTTCTTATCAGTTGCCAAAGGAGGCGCTGGTCCATCCCTATTTGAGAGGGTTTGGGCGGCGCTCTCCGATGGTGTAATTTGCATCCCGAAGGATGGTTTCGGTAGGGGCCACGTCGTGCCGCCCGACAGTAAACTGGGGGCCGATGCATGGTTGAGTCTGAGCCATCTGGAAGGATGCCCCTGGTGAGGGCGGGTGCTGCCTGGTCGGATCCAGAGGGTCGGGTTCCCGGCCTCTGGTCTGGATTGGGGTAGTTCTAGCCCCGGGCAGTTTTTCGGAAAGGAACGCTGGTTACTCTCTTGGCAGGGGGGGAGTGCAGGGTTAGTACATCCGAATATAATTAGGAAGGAGTGATGGGAGCGATGGTGGAGCCTGATGGTAAAGGGCCCTCACCGAGCTTCCTGATCTTCATGCCTTCCTGTCTGGGGTGGGGGCTGCTGTGGTCTGGACCGGGGGTCGGGGGCGGTCTTGAAAGCCTATGCAGTATGTGCCCCTGGAGTGGCAGTCCAGGGGTGCCTAACAATCACTGTGAGTGAGGGTCACTTTGATTTTGGGCGCCACGGTCACTGCACCATGACACGCTTTTTTAGCACCTGCCTCTTGGGCCGGGCCTTTTGGCTGGGACCAGAGGAATTTTTTATTCCCGGCCGGAGGGCCTGGTCGTTTCACACAACAACCACCTTTTCACTCTCCTCTCCACTATCCCTTCCCCACTTTTTATTTATTTTCAGTGTGTTTTGTCACGTCTTGTTTTGTCACTTTGCACGTTTGCTGTGATGAGTAGGGTCACAGGTTCTAGGGCCTGTCCTGAAAGTCTGGTGTGGGGGTGGACATGGCCTTCTGGCTTAGTTCACCCTCTGCCTTAGGGTTTGGGGTCTTCCTTCGGGGGAGCCCTACCTAGTATTTGGGTGGGTCTGTTTCGGCAGACCTTCCGAAGAACGGGGTCTGACTGGTTTCGGCCAGGAAGACCAAGTTTTAAGTGTCCTTGTCCCTGTCAGGAGCCTAACGCCCCGGGGGATTCAGGACAAGGTCCTCTGATTTTAGAGGACTTGTGTACCCGTCTGCACTTTTTTGTGTCACTCTCTATGTGTGTGCACATTTTTTATGCACCGGGTGAAGTTTTTTGGAGTGTGTTTTGCACGCCACTGGCTTTCAAAAAAAGAGAGAAAAAAAAATGCATATGCTGTGTGAGAAATAAACTGATAATATGACAATTTTGTGAAAAAAAAATAAAAAAGTAAAAAAATCTTGATTTTCAAAGAATTGTGGGAAAAAATGACAACTTCAAAAAACTCATCATGCCTCTTACTAAATACCTTGGAATGTCTTCTTTCCAAAAAGGGGTCATTTGGGGGGTATTTGTACTTTTCTGGCATGTTAGGGTCTCAAGAATTGAAATAGGCCGTCAGTACTTCAGGTGTGATTAATTTTCAGATATTGGCACCATAGCTTGTGGACTCTATAACTTTCACAAAGACCAAATAATATCCACCAATTTGTACTTATTTTTACCAAAGATATGTAGTGGTATAAATATTGGCCAAAATTTATGAAGAAAAAATTACTAATCTGCTAAATTTTATAACAGAAACGAAGAAAAATTCATTTTTTTACAGAATTTTCTGTATTTTTTCTTTTATAGCACAAAAAATAAAAAACGCAGCAGTGATTAAATACCACCAAAAGAAAGCTCAATTTGTGTGAAAAAAAGGACAAAAAATTCATATAAGTCCAGTGTTGCATGACTGAGTAATTGTCATTCAAAATGTGAGAGCACCGAAAGCTGAAAATTGGTCTGGTTATTAAGGGTGTTTAAGTGCCCAGTGGTCAAGTGGTTAAACATGAAGTGACGCTGACAAGGCATCAATGTCACTGGACAAGGCTGCAAATGACACTGATAAGGCTGCATTGATGGGTATTTAAAGAGGGATTCCACCAAAAAAAAATATTAAAAGCCAGCAGCTATAAATACTACAGCTGCTGACTTTTAATAAATGGACACTCACCTGTCCAGGGTTCCAGCGATGCCGAGGCCGATCTATCGCTCGGCTCTCGGCTGCTGCCGCCACCATTCTAGGTGAGGGAATCGGGAAGTGAAGCGAATCGGCTTCACTTCCCGGTTCCCTACTGCGCATGCGCGAGTCGCGCCACGCAATAGGAAATCTCTGCGCTGTCATTGGGACCCGTGTGTGTCCCAGCAGACAGCGCGGCAGGGCAGGAAATGGCGTAGACTCCCACGGGAGTCTATGCCCGGAAGTGGGTGTAAATACCTGTCTTTGACAGGTATCTCCACCCCCCTCCCCCCCTGAAAGGTGTCAATTGTGACACCGGAGGGGGGGAGGGATCCGATCAGCGGAGGTTCCACTTTAGGGTGGAATCCCGCTTTAAATAATTTTTTTTCTTTAAAAGTTTTTTTCCGTAAAATTCCCTCCTAAACTTGGGGTGCATGTTATACGCCGGCGCGTGTTATACGCCGATGAATACGGTAGTTAGATCCATGCTAAAATTGTTTTAATTAAGCTACTTTTAGTTTATGTTGGAACTATAACTTGATATTATTACCATATATGTGATCTTTTCTTCTGCTGCCACCATATGTACTTATGTATACTAATTGTTAAAATTCAATAAACAAATTTGACAAGAAATAACAAATTGTTCAGAATAATGTAATCTAGGGTTCAGTTCAGTGTCAGCAGTTCCTTTATTATTAGGTGTGTTTTTTTTGCTCCTACAAGTAGGATTTCCTTTTCCAAATTCTGTTCTGTAGTCTATGACTCCCGGGCAGTTGTGGATCTGAAACTCTTATGTTAGATGGCTGATAAAAAAGGATCATTCGGAATTTTGCTGCAAAAACACCCATATTGTATGAATCCTGGGAGTGGTATGAAATGGTGTCTATACCCTAAATCACAAGAGGAGATGCTTCCAAAAATACCATACAAAAACACCACAAAGAAATCTGCACCTACGAAGGCTACCAATTCAATGGAAATGGTCGTTTATTGGACATATATATATCAAAATAGCATATATATGTGGCAAAGGTCAACCTGGACTACAAAACGGACTACATCAAAACTTTCACCCCAGTGAAAACTTAGCTCCCCCTTGATGAAGTAGTGGTCTGGTCTGTAAAGGTCTCTATGTGTAAATATGCATGGCCTGTGCCAGGGGTGGACTGACCCATTGGTCATTCGGCCACGGACCGAGGGCACGTGCTGCTAGGAGGCCTGTGAGAGCCTCTGCATCCGCAAGAAGGGGATTCAGGAGGACACATCTGTGATTCCTCTCACAGCGCGCCGCTCATTGCCGGCTTCTCCTTCCCTCCCAACCACCCCAGGTGCTTGTACATGAGATCACCTGGGATGGATGAGAAGAGAGGAGGGGCCGGAAACGAGTGGCGTGCTGAGAGGTATTCAGGCTACAGACATCGGGTGACCATGAGGCAGACAGGTGGTATAGGGGGCCCGGGCCCCAACAGGACTGCAGGAGGCCCCAGGATATTCTCCCGGTCCACCCACCCCCCACAGTGGTTCTCTGGTCCCCCCCCCCCCCAATCACACCCATTGCTCATTGAAATGCCATTTGACTTTGACTATGACAGTATGGCCTGATTTTTCCGACATGTTTTCTGTAATGCTTTCAGGGTAATGCGGCGTCATGCATGATGTGATGTTTCGGGGTATTATTACTCTGCGCAACACATGAGGCATCATACCGCAGGATGAATGTAATTTATTTGTATGCTTGGAACTGTATTGTTATGTAGTGTATTTATGCGCTGCATCGCAGTACAGAGTGGAATGTACCATGTTCAAAGTATTTGTTTTTTGTATATTTTCTTGCAAAATAAAGTATACGTTGTCAATCAAAAAAAAACTATCCACAAGTTGATTAGAGCATCGGACATTGTTGAGACTGTTCCAGGCCTCCCTTCAGCTGTTGCAAAGTGGACTGGAGGAATGTTTCTTCAAAGAGACTCACCAACAGGCACGAAGATCTGGCATGGATGGCAATTCAAGGGGGGGTGTCGGTCAGGACATTCATGCATGCCAGATAGTGCCATTTAATGAGCATTATAGGCCCCCGGGCAATACAGTGCACTGGGTCCCTGTCTACACAATCACGCACGATTGCCCATCAAATGCAGCTTTACTGTGCCCATGAATGCAGCCCCAAAGTGCCCACCATTGCAGCCACGCTGTATCCGTGAATGCAGCCTCTGTGTGCATGAATTCAGCCTCACTGTGCCCACCATTGCACCCTCACTGTGCCCATGAATGCAGCGTCACTGTACCAATTAATACAGACTCGCCATCACCTGGTAACACACACACACACAGCAGGCATCTCCTCCTGTGTATCACAGAGCTGGCTGGGTCTGTGTTCGGCGGCCGCACTGTAACAAGGTCCTGCCCCCCTAGACCGACTCGTGTGATAGGCGGAACATTGATTTAATCTACTATTACACGAGCCAGTCTAGGGGGGGGCAGGACCTTGTTGCACTGCGCCGCCCAACACAGACCCAGCCAGCTCCATGATACGCAGGAGGAGAGAGGGGCACTGCAGCCGCAACTCAAAGCGGCCCCAGGGCAGCCAGTCTGTCCCTGGCTGTGGTTGCTGAGCAGGCAAGGGGGGAACTTCTGAATTTAATGTTTCACATTAACAGGCCGGTGATTGGTTGCTTGGATCATCCGACAACCAATGCCCTGCTATTTAATACGTAAAAGTTAACTCCAGCAGTTTCTGCCCCCATCCAGCCCTGTGATACTGGCCGTTGTCCATTGAAGAAGAGAGTGGCAAAAATGTCTGCATGCCGGGTGCACATTAAGTCATCATGGGCACTGACGGGCCAGACATTTAGCGGCGGCGGGCTGGTGCAGGTCGCAGGCCTTAGGTTGCTGGCCCCTGCTCTATATCGTGTGTATGAAGCATTGTCTGGAGCCCGTTCATGGAACCAATAGAAAGGAAAGAACTGTGGGAAGGTCAGTCCTAGAACCAATAGGAGGCGGAGCTGTGTGACGAGTCATTTGAATACAATACCCACAATGCAGCAGTAACTCAAACAGCCTGTCTTACATATAGATAGTTATAGATGATTGGTGTGAGAAATGTGTTCACGTGTTATTTGTAATATGGAATGTTTATAAGACAAGTAAGATATAGAATAGATAGAAAATAAAGCGTTCCGATGTGACTCCCCCTGAGCTCAGTGCAATGTTCCTGTAGGAGGGTGCTCACTGTTGCCATCTATTGATAGCTTTGCGCAGTGGCAGTATTGTAGCCAATGAAGTTTAACTGAGGCGCGATTATTGCTAATTGAAAACTTTTTACCAATACCCCGTCATGACGGCTTGCAATATAGCCGGCAATGACAATTTTTGACAGTCTCTAAGGAGACTGAATTATCCGGTACAAGAATAGAACTAATGATACTGATAATGAACTGGTATATGTTTTTGTTAAAATTACTAGCAATGTAGTTTCGTTTTAACCACTAGACATCTGTGCTATAGCTAAAAGATAGCTGCAGCGCGGATGCCAATTGCTGGGAGGTCGTCCCTGGACGTCCTCCTGTTTACTTCCGCAATGCGCACTCCCACATCGGGGAAGTTCTGTGCTGGCCATGTCACTTGGACACAGCCTGTCACAGCGGCTGTTTACAGTACGATCGGCGTGTCCATTGAGAGATTATCTCATCGCTGGTGTTCTATCATATATGGTCCCCCATTGGATAGTGTCCGCTGTGTACTGCGCAGTACACGGCACACACAGATTCCAAAAATGGCCGAGGATGAACGGCGCCTGCGCCGTGATTTCAGGTTCTATCTCCAATATCCAAGTGAACATAGAGTAGGAATATAAAAGAGCCGAGCGCAGCGAGGCCGAACCCGAAGCATGGCGAGTGAAGCTCGCCCGCGAAGGGGCCCTCTAACTTTCCCAACGCTATGTCCGCTTGGATGGTGGGGCTACCACCTCCACTAACGGCGCAGGCGCCGTTCATCTTCAGAGATTTTCCGAAGCTTCTTCTGCCCCGTACTGCGCATGCGCAGTACAGGACGGACACTATATGATGGCAGGACACTATCTGCCAGAACACCGGCTTTCCCTCCTCACACAGAGACAGACAGGGAGAGATGAACCGCTGCAGTGGTTAGTGAAAAAAAAAACAGAAATAAAGTGCCATCTGTCCCCACTGCCACCTGTCCCCAGTGCCACGTGTCGTCAGTGTCCCATAGTGCCACCTGTCATCAGTGCCACATATCAGTGCCATCTGTCATCAGTGTCACATGCCATCTGTTATCAGTGTCACGTGTCATTGTCCTAGTGCTCCAGGGCCTTCAAAAGTGTACTAGGTAGTCAACAAGTTAATTTTATGCTCCTAGAACAGGTGATGGTGCTCCCTGTATGTTGGGCCTCTCTATGTGGCTAGGCTGTGGAAAAGTCGCACACATGTGGTATCGTAATACTCAGGAGGAGTAGCAAAATGTATTTTGGGGCATTATCTGTGGTATACACATTCCATGTAAGAGAAATAACCTATTACAATGAAAATTTTGTGGAAAAAAATAAAATCTTAATTTTGCAAAGAATTGTGGGGGAAAAAAAATGACAACATCAAAAAGCTCACCATGCCTCTTACTAAATACCTTGGAATGTCTACTTTCACAAAAGGGGACATTTGGGGGGGGGGTATTTTTACTTTCCTGGCTTGTTTGGGTCGCAAGAAATGAGATAGGCCACCAGTACTTCAGGTGTGATTTTTCTTTTTTTTTTTTTTTTGATTTGCACCACAGGTTAACCACTTGCCGACCAGCACACGACGATGTACGTCGACAGAAGGGCAGGGGCAGGCAAATGGGCGTACATGTACGTCCCTTTAAACTTGCCACCCTGCCATCGGGAGCGCACCGTCGGCGGCGCGCTCCCGCTCTGGTCGGGACTCCCGTGAGTCCGGTCGCGGGACCCGCGGACTCGATCGCCGTGTGCATACCCGCGATCGTCTCACGGAGCGGCCAAATGAAGAAATGCCGTTGTAAACAGCATTTCTCCATTCTGCCTAGCAACTAGTGATGCTGATCTCTGCTCCATGTGATTGGAGCAGAGATCAGTGTTCACTAAATGAAAGCCCAACCCCCCCACAGTTAGTAACACACCCCTAGGAACACTTAACCCCTACACTGCCACCCATGGTTAACCCCTTCACTGCCAGTGTCATTTACACAGGAATCACTGCATTTATATAGCAGTGATTACTGTATGAATGACAATGGTCCCAAAAATGTGTCAAAAATGTCCGATGGGTCCCCCACAATGTCGCAGTCACAATAAAAATCGCTGATCGCCGCCATTACTAGTAAAAAAAAAATAATAAAAAATTATTAATAAAAATGCTATAAAACTATCCCTATTTTGTAAACGCTATAACTTTTGCGCAAACCAATCAATCGCTTATTGCGATTTTTTTTTTTTTTTACCAAAAATATGTAGAAGAATACGTATCGGCCTAAACTGAGGGAAAAAAATGTTTTTTCATATATTTTTGGGGGATATTTATTATAACAAAAGGTAAAAAATAATGCGTTTTCTTTCAAAAAATGTCGCTCTATTTTTGTTTATAGCGCAAAAAATAAAAACCGCAGGGGTGATCAAATACCACCAAAAGAAAGCTCTATTTGTGGAAAAAAAAAAGGACATCAATTTTTGGGAGCCACGTCGCACGACCGCGCAATTGTCAGGTAAAGCGACGCAGTGCCGAGTCGCAAAAAGTGGTCTGGTCTTTGACCAGCAAATTGGTCCGGTCTGAAAGTGGTTAAAGACTTTCTAAGTTTCACAAAGACCAAATAATATCCACTAATTTTGGGTTATTTTTTACCAAAGATATGTAGTAGTATAAATTGTGCCCAAAATGTATGAAGAAAAATTAATAATAATTTGCAAAATTTTATCACAGAAACAAAGAAAAATTTTTTATTTTATTTTTTTCATTTATAGCGCAAAATATAAAAAACCTAGAGGTGATCAAATACCACCAAAAGAAAGCTCTATGTGTATGAAAAAAAGGACAAAAAAATGTTCATTCAAAATGTGAGAGCGCTGAAAGCTGAAAATTGGTCTGGTCACGAGGGGGATTTAAGTGCCCTGTTGTGAAGTGGTTAATAACAAACTGTA
This sequence comes from Lithobates pipiens, assembly GCF_037356315.1. Taxonomy (NCBI): domain Eukaryota; kingdom Metazoa; phylum Chordata; class Amphibia; order Anura; family Ranidae; genus Lithobates; species Lithobates pipiens. The sequence continues at coordinate 37,860,509 of NW_027507790.1, read as the reverse complement.
CTTGGTGGGATTGCCTGGTAGTAGAAAATTGCTGGAAAGATGTCTTTATTATGATTTCAATGCTGTTTGAAATCCCTATTAATCCTGATTATACAATAAATAGCACTTTTTTTTTAAAATATATTTTATTAACTATAACAGAATGTACAGGTGACATTAGGAATCAAGTACAGATATAAACAAATATAAACACTTAAGGAAGAACCATGAGGAATGGCGACCACCCCGGTGTCTCTTGGGGGAACACCAGACTCTGGCCCTTCAACTCAAAATTAGTAACTGGGTAGAAGAGGCAGAAGCAGTACTACACTTGCCAGTATTAAGGTGTAGTAAATACAATAAAGAGTATTGACGGTGTCTCTGAACACTATCCCTAAGCTAAGACTAACTTAACGCTAAGTCCATGAATTGCTAGATCCGTAAAACATTCAGGCTTAAGGAGAGAGAAGATAGCCTGGAGGTATAAAGCAAAGTCATCCAGAGGCCGTCATGGGACGGTGCATGTGGGTCTCCATGCTGACCAGAGCTGCCTTTTTTCCTGAGGGGTTAGGCAATGAGATATGAAGGAGGACCATTTCTGGTGCGGTTGCATAGAGCTCTGTTGGCCGCAGGTGTGGGCGTTCAATTGTTCCCTACACATAGCAGATTTGAGCTCCGTAATGGTTCTGGGTACTCTGGGAGGTGAGTTGGAGATCCAATGATGAAAAATGTTACCTCTGGCTATAAGTAATGTGAGAAGAACCCAGTCCAGATGCGACCTTGGAATTACGTTGGAAGTCGGTGAGGTGTTGTTACAGTGAGGAGGGAAGCCAAAAAGCAGAAGCATAGGTTCCTTGAGGATGTCGAAGGTTGTGACATTCTTGATGAATTGAAGTACGGAGGACCAGTAAGAGGCAATTCAGGAGCAGGTCCATAGCCTGTGTAGCAAGAACGGCTTGTGTTGTAGGCACCAGGAGCAGAAGGGACCAGCCGGAGGTGGGTGAATTGTGGAAATAAGCTCTGTGCATTAAGCGGAACTGTGTCTCCCTCCAGATATCACATCTGGTAATCCTTCTGGTTATTTGATATCCTTTAAGGATGTCTGAGAGGTCTAATTGTCCTGGGAGGTCCGATAACCAGGATGACATTGAGAAGGTGTGAAGAGGTTTGGTATAGCTCTGGTTGAGGGATAGATAGACTTCCGAAATGGAATACTGTCTTTCTGCAATCAAAGCATCTAAGGATGTCTGGAATCGTTTGGTTTTGTTGGGGCATGTCTTGGCAATGAAATCCGTGTATTGCATGACATGGAATGCGTGGTGGGGAGGTAAGTTGTATTCCACGGCCAGGCGGTCGTAGGGTTTCAAAGTTGAACTATCTGCTCCCTGGTAGAGGGAGTGGGCCAGGAAGAGTCCTTTGTCCCTCCATTTGGAGAAGGGTTCATACTGCAAGCTCAGTGTGAGCATTGGATTCTTTTGAATCGGTAGAAACCTAGACACAAAAGGGGAGAGACCCAGTTTTCTCCTTGTCTCCCTCCAGGCCACAATCATGTCTCTGAGTAGAATGTTCTGTTTAAGGTGAGTATGGATGCTCCGAAGGTTGCTATGAAGAACCGTGGCCAGATCAACAGGATGAGCCACTGCTGGCTCCAGATTATAGTTGGAGTAACAGGACGACCTGAGAATCCAGTCCATCTCATTTCTAAGCAAGCAAGCTATGTTGTACGCCCTAATGTTAGGCGGGCCGGCACCACCATCATCCTTTGAGAGGTATAATTTAGTCAGGGCTATTCTAGGTCTGCCCCCTTTCCACAGGAAGTTTGTGAGGGCCCTGTTGATAATCTGAATATCTTTATGCTTTAATAACAGTGGCAGCGTTTGGAGTGGATAGAGATGCCTTGCAAAGCTAATAATTTTAAACAAGGCCCATCTCCCAAAGAGCGATAGCGGCAACCTCGCCCAGGTCTCCAGTTCCCCCTGTATTTTGGCAATTAGAGAGAGGAAGGTTCTTTGCCAATGTTTATGCCTAAGTAGGTAATGTGTTTATGGTTAATACGAAAGGGGGAGACAGGGAGTCGCAAGTCATGGCTGGCCTTTCCTAGTGGTAGTAGTTCACTTTTTGTGAAGTTTATTTTTTACCCCGAGCACTGCCGGTATGAGACGAAAATGTCCTGAATGACCGGTATGTCAGTGTGTGGTGAAGTGGTAAATCTGATTATGTCATCGGCAAATGATGCCACGCGAAGATTTTCCGTTCCGAAGGGAATCCCATGAAGGTTGGGTGAACTCATGAGGTGTCAGGAGAGGGGCTCAATAACCAGGTTGAAGAGTAGAGGGGGCAGCCCTGTCTCGTACCTTTTGTGGAGTCATATGGGGTTGGACTGGACTCCTGCAGCAATCACCGTGGCCGTGGGTGCAGAGTAAAGAGTGTGTATGAAAGTCAGAAAAGGGCCTGAGATACCAAATTTTTGCATCACTGGCGACAGCCATTGGAAATTCACGTTATCAAAGGCCTTTTCCGCATCCAATAATAGTATGGCTATGTTGTCGGAAGGCCTTTGATTAGCGAACTCCAGGGCTGAAAGCACTTTCCTAATGTTGGATGCTGCCGATCTGCCTTTAGTGAAGCTGGCTTGTGCAGGGTGTATGAGTAAGGGCATTATGGTCGCTAGGCGAGTGGCCAGGATTTTGGAATCTACGTTGAGTAAAGATATGGGCCGGTACGATCCGGGTTCCTGCGGGTCTTTACCCTTCTTGGCTAGAAGTTTTATGTGGGCTTGATGTCCTGTTGGGAGGTACGGGCCTCCCTGCCAGATTGTATTGTATACAGACAGTAACGTAGGGGTTAAGTGTTCACGCAGTAGCTTATAGAACTCGGGAGTGTAACCATCAGGGCCTGGGGATTTACCATTTGTTAATCCGCTAACAGTTTTGGTTACCTCTTCCTCGGTGATCGGGGCATTCAGCATCTCCAAATCATCGGGAGCTATCTGGGGGAGGGAATAAGAGTCTAGCCATTGAGAGGCCAAAGACTGATCCATAGGCTCGTGGGCATTGAGAGAAGTGTAAAAATGTTTCCAAAGTGTTGACAGCTTTAGGAGATGTGGCCATGGTGCCATCGGGGTAACACAGGGAAGCAACGTGAGTGGGTGCCTTTGGTGAGCCTGGCCAATAGTTTTCCAGCTTTGTTCCCATGGACATGATATTGTAACTGAGTGTAGGACATTTTCATCTGTTCTACATTACTAGCCCACGTGTCAAAGAAGCCTCTAGCGTCTATCCATGCCTTGCTGTTGTCCTCTGTATTTTGTGTGCGGAGTAGGGAGTGAGCCTGTCTCACTAAGGCGCTCGCTGCCTGGTAGCTTTCGAGGGTTTTCTTCCTGTGGGCAGCGGTGAAGGTTATTATCCGCCCTTGCATAAATGCCTTGCCCGCTTCCCAAAATAGGTTGGGTTTCTCCTTATGGGAGCCGTTATTGTGCGAATACTCCATCCATGCTTCCTTAAACTGGTGGAAAGCCGCGTTCTGGGTTAGATAAAACAGGAATCTCCATTGTCTGTGGTCCGGGTTGTGCCTAAGGGTGTCAAGAGTAATTGAGATTGGGGAATGATCTGAAATGACTAGATCGCGAATGTTGGTGTCCCCCACCCTGGGGAGCAGAGAATGGGTGCAGAAAAAATAGTCGAGTCTAGCAAACGACTTGTGGACTGGAGAATAAAAAGTAAATTCCCTATCTAGAGGGTGGGATAGCCGACATGCATCTACTAGCCCCAGGGCTTGTGTCATGTGGTAGAGATGCGTATCTGGTGTCTATGGGGATGGTACGTGGTGTTGTGATGAATGAGTTCTATCCTCACTGTCGCAGTAGGTCAGGTTGAAGTCACCACCTACGAGGTGTAGAGCATCTAGGTCTTTGGCCAAGTTCATCGTTAGGTCACTGAAATATACCCTACTAGGGGAATTGGGGGCATATATGTGCATCAGCCTAAGCTCGCCAGCTGCAAGTTTAATAAGAATGGATATGTACCTGCCCTCTGTGTCATGGTCAGAAGAGATCACATTGCAGGCCAAATTTTTATGGAGTTAAATGAGAGTGCCTTCTTTCCGGCCTTGGGAAGCTGAGCCCAGCACTGTGCCCACCCAAAGCCTACGCATGCGAGAGAAGTCCTGCTCCTCCAGGTGTGTTTCCTGGAGTAGAGCAATGTCCGCCTTCAGCTTCTTCAGGTGGTGGAGTATTAGCGACCTTTTCCCAGGAGAGCGCAATCCCTTCACGTTCCAGGCGAAAACGCGAAGGAGCTGCATTGTACCCGAGGGGAGGGTAAGCTGCTCAAAATACTCTGAACTGCTGAGAAGAGAGTGAGACCTGTGGAACGTAAAATAAGCATTAAGGGTACTCTTTTTAACTTAAGTGTAGGCATTATCATTATACCAATTGTACATAGTTCCAATATTTTAGATTCTATAATAATTTTTTTATTTAAAAACTATACTTTTGATAATTAAGACTTTTTATTTTATTTTTTTTATCTGAGGTCTAAGTTGGTCTTATCCTCTCTTATACAATCTATGACGCAATCTTTTGAGTACCGTATTTATCACCGTATAACACCAGGGGAAAATCATGGGAGCGTGTTATACGCCGATCCCCCGCTGATTGTGAGTGAAGGAGCGAGCAGCGCTAATATAAACACATAGCCGAGTGTACTCGGCTAGGCTCTGCTCCTCTCAGCTCCGCTCACAGTCACGACCAGTCCCGCCCTATGATGGACATAACACAGGGACTGGGCGTGACAGGGAGCAGAGCCCAGCCTAGCCAAGTACACTCAGCTATGTGTATATCGGCGGCACTTAGCTCTGCTCACAGTCATGTCAGTTCCTTCATTGGACCTGTGTTATGTCCATCATAGGGCAGGACTGCAAGAGAAACCGAGATACACAGGACCGGCTCTGTGTATCTCGGCGGTGCCATATTTAAACATGAAGTGACGCTGACAAGGCATCAATGTCACTGGACAAGGCTGCAAATGACACTGATAAGGCTGCATTGATGGGTATTTAAATATAAGTTTTTTTTTCCTTAAAAAGTTTTTTCCTTAAAATTCCCTCCTAAACTTGGGGTGCATGTTATACGCCGAATACGGTAGTTAGATCCATGCTAAAATTGTTTTAATTAAACTACTTTTAGTTTATGTTGGAACTATAACTCGATATTATTACCATATATGTGATCTTTTCTTCTGCTGCCACCATATGTATTTATGTATACTAATTGTTAAAATTCAATAAACAAATTTGACAAGAAATAACAAATTTGTTCAGAATAATGTAATCTAGGGTTCAGTTCAGTGTCAGCAGTTCCTTTATTATTAGGTGTGTTTTTTTTTGCTCCTACAAGTAGGATTTTCTTTTCCAAATTCTGTTCTGTAGTCTATGACTCCCGGGCAGTTGTGGATCTGAAACTCTTATGTTAGATGGCTGATAAAAAAGGATCATTCGGATGGCGTGTCCAGCCGCGGACGAGTACGGACGTACAGAGACAGAGCTCTGGGACGGAGATTGCTATCCGCTGCCATCCGGAGCTCGTACGACTCGGACAAGCGTCCATCCTGTGCGGGGCTACTATTGTGGCCATCGGACGACTCCTCTCGGGTCATCTGGCAACTGGAAACGGTTTTGGAGCTGCGGGACGCCGCGAGGCATAAGGACAGCCGGACGCCATCTTGAGGCCTACGGGCAGGCCGCATCGCGCCACACGCCACCAACGAATACCGGAGCCTCCGTATTCCATCCCCGCAGGTCCGCGACCCGCCAACTAAAGGGGACTCTGAGCAGGCGTGGATCGTAGCCGACGGGCCCCTCTCTACACCCGGGGTGGCGTAAACGAAGTAGGCCGCAGTAGACTTCCACGGGCGCCATCTTGGGGCCTATGAACCGGCCGTTCCGTGCTGACCTCCACCGCCGGGCACCTGAGCTACAGGCATCCCACATCAGCAGACCCTGAGCACCCGACGACCGCTGTTGAGGAGCCCCAGGATGCAACCAGGACCCGCGGAAACGCCAGCCACGACTTGGGCCTTCCACCTGGGCACACAGTGAGTAATACAGAGCCCATCTCACCCCCCTCACCCTCACAGACAACGTTGCCCAGCACCCGGTTCCCCCTGTCATCCCTTCCTACAAGCCCTGGGTCATTTGGGGAACAAGAGCCACCAGTGGGACAACAAGAGCCAGCAGGCCTATTGACAGAATACCAGCGGCCATATTGCTACACCCTGAATGCTCATCCCACTTCTAAACCTACCTGCAATAGACTGACCTGGCTGTCCGGGACACAAAAGTACACCTGTAAGGATTGTACATAGGATACACTCCCCTCAATTGCTAGTCTGCCACATATTTTCAGAACTGGCAATAGGGGCAGCGGCCTGGTGTATAGCCTATATGCTATTGATGTAAAACAACCCTGGTGACCTGGGGACCCAAGAAGTGAAAACGGATCATCTTGACTATGTCAACGCACTCACGGAGAAGTACACATACCCATACCCTGCGCTCTCTGGGGACCCCGCAGAGCAAATCATCATCCGCAAACCTAAGCAAATTTAAATACTCGGGCAGCGGTAAACATTCCAAAAAGACGCCCCCACAGGACAACGGTATTATAGAAGACATGGAGGACGACGAGGTCTCTCTACCTGCCTCTGAAGACTCTACTGCTGGGGCCAATAAGACTGACCACCTGCTCACCTATGCGGCCATGACTGACATTGCGGCCGACATTAAAAGCTCCTTCACAGCTGCAATAACGGACATTAAAACCGAAATTCTGCGCCTAACGGAACAACTGGCAATAACCGACCGGGCAGGGAAGAGAAGAGACAGAGCCCTGATGAGACTGGATGACATCGCAGCCACACATTCCCAACACCTGATTGACATGAATCGACAAATTGAAGATTTAGACAATCGAGGACGCAGAAATAACATCAGAATTAGAGGAGTACCTGAGACTGTCCCCCAAGAACAAATCAAGCCGACTCTCACAGCCATATTCAATACCCTCATGGAAAAGCCGGAACAATCCCCTATTGATTTTGACAGGGCGCATAGGGCCCTCAGGCCTAGAGCACAAGATGGAAACCCCCCGAGGGACATCATTTGCTGTTTACCCAACTACTGCCTGAAGGAAGACATTCTTCAAAAGGCCAGGGCCAGAGAGCGGATAGTACATGAAGACGCTGTGATCCAACTCTTCCAGGATCTGTCGCCAATTACACTCAAAAACAGGAGAGCCCTGAAGCCACTCCTGGAAGTACTACGGCACAAAGGAATTAGTTATAGATGGAAGTTCCCGTTCGCGCTTCAAGCAAACTTCCTGGGGAAACAACTCTTACTCAAAGTACGAGGGGACCTCAACAAATTTTGTGATGAGCTTCAGATTGACACCGTAGAGCTCCCAGAGTGGTATGCCGAGTTCCGCCCACCCCCAGAAGTGAACAATCCGCAATTCTCGCCGGGACCGTCACATACGCAGTCGCCCTACCAACCTGGTAGACACCGCAGGAACCCGGACAGGAACAGTTTCGAGCACCCGTACCCCTCCAGAAATGCCAGAAGCCCAAGAGGGAGAGACGCAAGGGACTACTGACCTGATGGGGCTGCTCATAAGTTCTGTCCCTGCAACCTGTGTTCTGTTGCCACCCATTGAACATTGTGACCACCCGATTGCCTACGGACGACGTGCACAACTTCAACGTGAACGCTGCACTCATGTGTAAATTACACGCAGTATACCACTAGTCAGAGTGACTCACGACCGCACCTGGTCTTCTGCTTCCAACTGAACTGTAAGTACTAAATGCCACACCCGCTGCTGCCTCCCCGGTGCAGCCTGGTAGGGTATGTACCTGACCCGGACAACTGGGTTCCTCTTACAGCTTCCTGAACTTTATGCGGGCCACTCTGATCCTGCCATAGCGGAGACTTAAGCTGTATACTCGGGACTGCAGCTGAACGGTATTAAGTATATATCTCGGGCCTACACTCCTGGTCAATTGGTTCAATGGGTTCGTTGGTTTGTTAAAAGGTTAAACTATTTACTGTTTGTTGTTACATACCGGGTTGCAGAATGTTATGATACCATTCTAGGCTGGCAGATGTGCATATCTCAACCACCTTTGACCTGAATTGCTATTGCCTGAGCTTGTTATAATAATTTTTTTTTTAGGTCCATTACCTTAGGCGATTTCATACGTTCTTCATGGTTATGTACTGTTGATAGAGGTTTTTCCTTAACATTAACGGTTAATTTGGGCAATGTCCATATGCAGTGTCATTACCCCAAGCGATACCACCTGCGGCTAATACTTCTCACCAACTTAGCCTTACATCTGATCCCAGACACCCTAATCTCAAAGGGGGAAACCCCCCCCCAGCCTGAATTCTTCGGTCCTCGGGTCCCATCGGACCTTTCCATAGGGTTAACTACTTCTAGTACCACACTGCGCTGCTACACAGCACAACTCATACCACTACCTGCTATTACACCTCTCACTACCCCCAACAGGGGAAGTACCACCGCACTTTGGAACGAGCCAGACACTGGTCTGCCCGTTCCACAGGGTGGGCAGATCGATCTGCCCCACCAAACCACCCTACCTGTTCCATCCCCCCCCCCCTACTTACCCTTACTCCCTATTTACATAGACACCCCCTCGCTCCTACACTACCCCTACCCGTTTACACCTCACGATAACAGTGGGTCTGGATTATATTGACTGACTACTTTGTCCCCTCAAAACATCACGCTAGAAGTCACACCTTCACCATGGCATACGCTTTCCTGGGAAAAGCTCCTACCATTCTTTCCCATAATGTGAACGGTCTAAATGTGCCCGAAAAGAGGTCTAAACTATTGAGGGAACTTAAAAAAGCCCGACCTTCTTCAGTTGTCTTCCTACAAGAAGCCCATGTTAAAAGCAGTAATATTCCTAGGCTCACTGACAACGCCTTTACCACAGTATATCACGCCACCAACTCCCTGGCCAAAACTAAAGGAGTATCCACCCTCTTCCACAAAGACGCTCCCTTTGTGCTGAAGCAACAATTGGCCGACCCCGAGGGGCGATTTCTATTCCTCAAAGGCTCATGGGAAGGGTCCCCTATAACCTTCGCTAATGTTTACTTCCCTAATACCTCCCATATATCTTTCTGCGACAAAATTGTAGGGGAACTCAAATGGTTTGCTGAAGGATGCATCCTTCTTGGAGGAGATTTTAATGTCCATCTTGCACCCCTGAAGGACACCTCCACAGGACACACGCAAGTGCCGTATAGAACACTCAAAAGAATAAAAGCCCTCCTGCAATCATTAACACTAGTGGATACATGGAGATCCATGCACCCCACAGGCAGGGACTATTCCTTTTTCTCCGCACCACACAAAAAATATTCGAGAATAGATTTGATATTCATTTCACAAAGGGACCTCGGTAACCTGCTCTCAGCGGAAATAGGCATTATAGCCCTCTCCGACCATGCACCTACGGCGGTTACACTGCAGCTAAAAGCGCCATGCAAGTCTGTATTTAACTGGAGACTGAACTCCAACCTCCTCACTGATCCAATTATAAAAGAGGACATCCTACACGCCATCAACACCTATTTCGTTCACAACATTGACACTGACACAACCCCTCTGAATAATTGGGAAGCACACAAATCTGTAATTAGAGGCGAACTTATTAAATGGGGTGCCAGGAAAAAGAGGGAAAGGGAAAATGAAATTAATAACCTCTCCCAGCAAATAGCAAACCTTGAATTGCAACACAAACAATCCCAATCACTCAAAGTAGAAAATCAATTAACTCAACACAGGACCGCCCTAAGACTCCTGTTAGACATGAAACTTAAACGCTCCCTGTTTTTTAAGAAAAGTATTTTTTACGAACACGGAGACAAGAGTGGTAAACATCTAACCAAAGCTCTAAAAGACGCCACGCTGGCGAACCATATCCATGCGTTGAAAGATAGGAAAGGCACTTTGAAACACAACCCGGAAGAAATAGCACGTATATTCCATAACTATTATTCTGAACTGTATAAACTTCCAGCCCAACACAAACCGCCTCACCTTACACACACGAAACTGGATAACATACATGATTTTCTACGGAATAGCGGACTCCCATCACTGACAGTAGAGGATACAAACGCACTTGAGGACCCCATAACTGCCACTGAAATCTCAAACGCGATTGCAGACCTGAAAGCAGGGAAGAGCCCCGGACCCGACGGCTTCACATCACAATATTATAAAACTTACACCACTGCCCTAATAAAGCCCCTCCGTTCAGCCTTTAATTTCTTGGCAAAAAACCAACACGACTCCCAATCCTTCCTCATGGCGCATATAGCTGTGATTCCTAAGCCCAACAGAGAACACACGGACTGCGCAAACTTTCGACCCATCTCACTCCTTAACATAGACCTAAAACTCCTAGCCAAAATCCTAGCCAATAGACTAAAACCCCTTTTAGCGAACTTGATCGGCCCTGAGCAAGTGGGGTTCATGCCGGGGAGGGAGGCCCGGGACAACACCATTAAGGCCTTGAACTTGATACATTTTGCACGCAAATCCGGCACCAAGGGCATGCTGCTCTCTACCGATGCCGAGAAGGCCTTTGATAGGGTCTCCTGGGAGTACATGATGGCTACATGCTCGCACATTGGCCTTGGAGGAAACATGTTGTCATGGATCTCAGCTCTCTATCGGAACCCCCAGGCCAAAATCAAAATTAATAATATTCTCTCAGAACCCATATCCATTCATAACGGTACACGCCAAGGCTGCCCCTTGTCACCCCTTCTCTTTATTCTGACCCTGGAACCTTTAATTAGAACTATTAACCTAAACAAGGACATACAGGGATTTACACTAAAGGATAGAGAATATAAAATTGCTGCTTATGCTGATGACCTCCTATTCTTTCTCACCAACCCTCACGTCTCGATACCCAACCTACACAAAGTATTTCAAACCTTTGGATACATATCCAACTTTAAAATAAACCAGTCTAAATCGGAAGCCCTAAACCCCTACCACAGAACCTCCTCGAAAATTTACAAACCAATCACCCCTATAAATGGGAACGGGGCGCCCTTAAGTATTTGGGTATAAATTTATCCAGCGACATTGAAAAACTATATGATGCAAACTATAAACCCCTACTTGCCACAATTAAAAGAGACCTCCTTAAGTGGAATGCAAAAATGTTTTCCTGGTTTGGGAGGGCCGCCATATTGAAGATGACGGTACTCCCTAAACTTCTGTATGTATTTAACGCACTACCAATTAAAATCCCGGAACTCTTCTTTAAAACATTAAACCAAATTCAAAGGCGATTTTTGTGGGCTGATAAGAAACCTAGAATCCAATTCCGACATTTAACACTGGCTAAAGGAGATGGGGGTATAGGACTGCCCGACTTCAAAAAGTACCACCAGGCTACCCATGTCACAAGAGTTATAGACTGGCATTGTCATGGCCTGAATAAGGATTGGGTTCAAATAGAAAACAATTTGGCAAAACGCGGCATCCTCTACCTCCCATGGTGGTTTCATGCCAGACAGACCAAACTTATAGATCACCCACTAATTGAAACAACAATAAAGATCTGGCAAACACTGGTAAAATCACAAAAGATCGCAACAAACCCAGGTCCCCTGACGCCACTCGCGAATAACCCTGACTTTATCCCAGGCCTGCACCACAACCTACCACAAGACTTTCTAGTGCACACATGTATATCAGGTACACAAGTTAAGTCATTCGAAACTTTGACCGAGGAGGTGGGGGAGCTGTTTCCTGGAAGTTGGTTCTACATCCAATTAAAGGATTTCCTGGTAAATAACAAATACAAAAATCAATTTCGCCTCCCATTGACTCAGATTGAGAATATATGTTTACAGAGATCACCAATAACGAACACCACATCTCTTGCATACTCATTGCTAATTCAAGCGTCACAAGCTGACAAAAACAAATTCAAAACAAAGTGGGAACGTGATCTCCAGACAAGCATATCTGAGGAGCAATGGAATAAGGCATGCGTGCTGGCACACAAGTGCTCCTTAAGCTCCAAATACCAGGAAATATCCTACAAAATTTTAGCTCAATGGTATATTACGCCACAGCAAACCAGGAGATGGTCTCCCTCCACCTCAGACTTGTGCTGGAGATGTACGACTCACAAGGGTACCTTCCTGCACATATGGTGGGAGTGCCCGCTAATACAAGCCTATTGGGATGCAATCAAATCCTGGATAAAACACATAACAGAAACTCGCCTAGAATTGAACGCGGCTATGTGCTTGATCAATCTGGTCCCCACCAGTTTAAGCCGCTACAAAAAATCATTGTCCAGACACTTATTCACGGCCGCTAAAACACTGATACCAAGCCATTGGAAAACAACCAAAACACCGAGCATTACAGACTGGTTAGACAGAGTGCAATACATCTACAAGATGGAGGAGATTGTGGCTACCAAACATGAAAATGGCACGAACTTTATCAGAACATGGCAGCCATGGCTGATCTTCACACTCTCCCCTGAATTCCGCACGCTTTGAGATTAAACTCTTCAGCATCTTTTGACCCTCATCACGGTGGGAGCAAAGCTTAAGCAGACATAGAACCTTTCTAATTAACGGAGTTATGAATGATAGCGATGGGCTGATCACACCCCACACCCCCCTCTCCTTACCCCCTACCTCCCCCCTCCCCACACCCTCCACGCCGTTCTCAACTGTCCCCAAACATTATACGCTACTTTGCGTCTTCAATTGTGTCCTTACTCCAACCTAGCCGCTACCGAATCTGAACACAGTGGAGATGTACTTATATGCTATGTGGTTTACAGATTGATTGCAATGATATTTGTATTCAGACATTGAATGTAAACCGGATCTTATTTTCAATAAAATCTTTGATTGAAAAAAAAAAAAAAAAGGATCATTCGGAATTTTGCTGCAAAAACACCCATATTGTATGAATCCTGGGAGTGGTATGAAATGGTGTTTATACCCTAAATCACAAGAGGAGATGCTTCCAAAAATACCATACAAAAACACCACAGAGAAATATGCACCTACGAAGGCTACCAATTCAATGGAAATGGTCGTTTATTGGACATATATATATATATCAAAATAGCATATATATGTGGCAAAGGTCAACCTGGACTACAAAACGAACTACATCAAAAATTTTCACCCCAGTGAAAACTTAGCTCCCCCCTTGATGAAGTAGTGGTCTGGTCTGTAAAGGTCTCTATGTGTAAATATGCATGGCCTGTGCCAGGGGTGGACTGACCCATCGGTCATTCGGCCACGGACCGAGGGCACGTGCTGCTAGGAGGCCTGTGAGAGCCTCTGTATCCGCAAGAAGGGGATTCAGGAGGACACATCTGTGATTCCTCTCACAGCGCGCCGCTCATTGCCGGCTCCTCCTTCCCTCCTGTCCACCCCAGGTGCTTGTACATGAGATCACCTGGGATGGATGAGAAGAGAGGAGGGGCCGGCAACGAGTGGCGTGCTGTGAGAGGTATTCAGGCTACAGGAATCAGGTGACCGTGAGGCAGACAGGTGGTATAGGGGGCCCGGGCCCCAACAGGACTGCAGGATGCCCCAGGATATTCTCCCGGTCCACCCACCCCCCACAGTGGTCCTCCGGTACCCCCCCCCCATCACACCCATTGCTCATTGAAATGCCGTTTGACTTTGACTATGACAGTATGGCCTGATTTTTCCGACATGTTTTCTGTAATGCTTTCAGGGTAATGTGGCGTCATGCATGATGTGATGTTTCGGGGTATTATTACTCTGCGCAACACATCAGGCATCATACCGCAGGATGAATGTAGTTTATTTGTATGCTTGGAACTGTATTGTTATGTAGTGTATTTATGCGCTGCATCGCAGTACAGAGTGGAATGTACCATGTTCAAAGTATTTGTTTTTTGTATATTTTCTTGCAAAATAAAGTATACATTTTCAATCAAAAAAACTATCCACAAGTTGATTAGAGCATCAGACATTGTTGAGACTGTTCCAGGCCCCCCTTCAGCTGTTGCAAAGTGGACTGGAGGAATGTTTCTTCAAAGAGACTCACCAACAGGCACAAAGATCTGGCATGGATGGCAATTCAAGGGGGGGTGTCGGTCAGGACATTCATGCATGCCATATAGTGCCATTTTATGAGCATTATAGGCCCCCGGGCAATACAGTGCACTGGGGCCCTGTCTACACAATCACGCACGATTGCCCATGAAATGCAGCTTTACTATGCCCATGAATGCAGCCCCAAAGTGCCCACCATTGCAGCCACACTGTATCCGTGAATGCAGCCTCTCTGTGCCCATGAATGCAGCGTCACTGTACCAATTAATACAGACTCGCCATCACCTGGTAACACACACACACACACAGCAGGCATCTCCTCCTCTGTATCACAGAGCTGGCTGGGTCTGTGTTCGGCGGCTGCACTGTAACAAGGCCCTGCCCCCCAGACCGACTCGTTGTGATAGGCGGAACATTGATTTAATCTACTATTACACGAGCCAGTCTAGGGGGGGGCAGGACCTTGTTGCACTGTGCCACCCAACACAGACCCAGCCAGCTCCATGATTCACAGGAGGAGAGAGGGGCACTGCAGCCGCAACTCAAAGCGGCCCCAGGGCAGCCAGTCTGTCCCTGGCTGTGGTTGCTGAGCAGGCAAGGAGGGAAACTTCTGAATTTAATGTTTCACATTAACAGGCCGGTGATTGGTTGCTTGGATCGTCCGACAACCAATGCCCTGCTATTTTAATGCGTAAAAGTTAACTCCAGCAGTTTCTGCCCCCATCCAGCCCTGTGATACTGGCCATTGTCCATTGAAGAAGAGAGCGGCAAAAATGTCTGCCGGGTGCACATGAAGTCATCATGGGCACTGACGGCCACACATTTAGTGGCGGCGGGCTGGGTGCAGGTCGCAGGCCTTAGGTTGCTGGCCCCTGCTCTATATCGTGTGTGAAGCATTGTCTGGAGCCTGTTCATGGAACCAATAGAAAGGAAAGAACTATGGGAAGCTCAGTCCTAGAACCAATAGGAGGCGGAGCTGTGTGACGAGTCATTTGAATACAATACCCACAATGCAGCAGTAACTCAAACAGCCTGTCTTACATATAGATAGTTATAGATGATTGGTGTAAGAAATGTGTACACGTGTTATTTGTAATATGAAATGTTTATAGGACAAGTAAGATATAAAATAGATAGAAAATGAAGCGTTCCGATGTGACTCCCCCTGAGCTCAGTGCGATGTTCCTGTAGGAGGGTGCTCACTGTTGCCATCTATTGGTAGCTTTGCGCAGTGGCAGTATTGTAGCCAATGAAGTTTAACTGAGGCGCGATTATTGCTAATTGAAAACTTTTTACCAATACCCCGTCATGACGACTTGCAATATAGTCGGCAATGACAATTTTTGACAGTCTCTAAGGAGACTGAATTATCCGGTACAAGAATAGAACTAATGATGCTGCTAATAATGAAACTGGTATATGTTTTTGTTAAAATTACTAGCAATGTAGTTTCGTTTTAAGCACTAGACATCTGTGCTATAGCCAAAAGATAGCTGCAGCGCGGATGCCAATTGCTGGGAGGACGTCCTCCTGTTTACTTCCGCAATGCGCGCTCCCGCATCGGGGAAGTTCTGTGCTGGCCATGTCACTTGGACACAGCCAGTCACAGCGGCTGTTTACAGTACAATCGGCGTGTCCAATCATATATGGTCCCCCATCGGATAGTGTCCGCTGTGGACTGCGCAGTACACAGCACACACAGATTCCAAAAATGACCGAGGATGAACTGCGCCTGCGCCGTGATTGCAGGTTCTATCCCCACCATCCAAGTGAACATAGAGTAGGAACATAAAAGAGCCGAGCGCAGCGAGGCCGAACCTGAAGCGTGGCGAGCAAAGCTCGCCCACGAGGGGCCCTCTAATTTTCCCAACGCTATGTCCGCTTGGATGGTGGGGCTATCACCTCCACTCACGGCGCAGGCGCCGTTCATCTTCGGAGACTTTCCGAAGCTTCTTCTGCCCCGTACTGCGCATGAAAAGGTTTGGTATAGCTCTGGTTGAGGGATCGATAGACTTCCGAAATGGAATACTGTCTTTCTGCAATCAAAGCATCCTAAGGATGTCTGGAATCGTTTGGTTTTGTTGGGGCATGTCTTGGCAATGAAATCCGTGTATTGCATGACATGGAATGCATGGTGGGGAGGTAAGTTGTATTCCACAGCCAGGCGGTCGTAGGGTTTCAAAGTTGAACAATCTGCTCCCTGGTAGAGGGAGTGGACCAGGAAGAGTCCTTTGTCCCTCCATTTGGAGAAGGGTTCATACTGCAAGCTCAGTGTGAGCATTGGATTCTTTTGAATCGGTAGAAACCTAGACACAAAAGGGGAGAGACCCAGCTTTCTCCTTGTCTCCCTCCAGGCCACAATCGTGTCTCTGAGTAGAATGTTCTGTTTAAGGTGAGTATGGATGCTCTGAAGGTTGCTATGAAGAACCGTGGCCAGATCAAAAGGATTAGCCACTGCTGGCTCCAGATTATAGTTGGAGTAACAGGACGACCTGAGAATCCAGTCCATCCCATTTCTAAGCAAGGAAGCTATGTTGTACGCCCTAATGTTTGGAGGGCCGGCACCACCATCACCTTTTGGGAGGTATAACTTAGTCAGGGCTATTCTAGGTCTGCCCCCTTTCCACAGGAAGTTTGTGAGGGCCCTGTTGATTATCTGAATATCTTTATGCTTTAATAACAGTGGCAGCTTTTGGAGTGGATAGAGAAGCCTTGCATTTGGTAATGGTTTTTGGTAATGCTTTCAGGGTAATGCGGCGTCATGCATGAAGTGATGTTTCGGGGTACTATTACTCTGCACAACACATCAGGCATCATACCGCAGAATGAATGTAATTTATTTGTATGTTTGGAACTGTATTGTTATGTAGTGTATTTTATGCGCTGCGTCGCAGTACAGTGTGGAATGTACCCTGTTAAAAGTATTTTGTTTTTTGTATATTTTCTTGAAAAATAAAGTATACATTTTCAATCAAAAAAACAGTGGCAGCTTTTGGAGTGGATAGAGAAGCCTTGCAAAGCTAATAATTTTAAACAAGGCGCATCTCCCAAAGAGCGATAGCGGCAACCTCGCCCAGGTCTCCAGTTCCCCCCTGTATTTTGGCAATTAGAGAGAGGAAGGTTCTTTGCCAATGTTTATGCCTAAGTAGGTAATGTGTTTATGGTTAATACGAAAGGGGGAGACAGGGAGTCGCAAGTCATGGCTGGTCTTTCCTAGCGGTAGTAGTTCACTTTTTGTGAAGTTTATTTTTAACCCCCAGCACTGCCGGTATGAGATGAAAATGTCCTGAATGACCGGTATGTCAGTGTGTGGTGAAGTGGTAAATATGATTATGTCATCGGCAAATGACGCCACGCGAAGATTTTCCGTTCCGAAGGGAATCCCATGAAGGTTGGGTGAACTCATGAGGTGTCAGGAGAGGGGCTCAATGATCAGGTTGAAGAGTAGAGGGGAGAGGGGGCAGCCCTGCCTCGTACCTTTGTGGAGTCAAATGGGGTTGGACTGGACTCCCGCAGCAATCACCGTGGCCGTGGGTGCAGAGTAAAGAGTGTGTATTAAAGTCAGAAAAGGGCCTGAGATACCAAATTTTTGTATCACTAGCGACAGCCATTGGAAATTCACGTTATCAAAGGCCTTTTCCGCATCCAATAATAGTATGGCTATGTTGTCGGAAGGCCTTTGATTAGCGAACTCCAGGGCTGAAAGCACTTTCCTAATGTTGGATGCTGCCGATCTGCCTTTGGTGAAGCTGGCTTGTGCAGGGTGTATGAGTGAGGGCATTATGGTCGCTAGGCGAGTGGCCAGGATTTTGGAATCTACGTTGAGTAAAGATATGGGCCGGTACGATCCAGGTTCCTGCGGGTCTTTACCCTTCTTGGCTAGAAGTTTTATGTGGGCTTGATGTCCTGTTGGGAGGTACGGGCCTCCCTGCCAGATTGTATTGTATACAGAGAGTAACGTAGGGGTTGCGTGTTCACACAGTAGCTTATAGA
The DNA here is from genome assembly GCF_037356315.1 of Lithobates pipiens. Taxonomy (NCBI): domain Eukaryota; kingdom Metazoa; phylum Chordata; class Amphibia; order Anura; family Ranidae; genus Lithobates; species Lithobates pipiens. The sequence goes on along the minus strand of NW_027507790.1, from coordinate 37,842,359 downwards.
ACTCGGGAGTGTAGCCATCAGGGCCCGGGGATTTACCATTTGTTAATCCGCTAACAGTTTTGGTTACCTCTTCCTCGGTGATCGGGGCATTCAGCATCTCCAAATCATCGGGAGCTATCTGGGGGAAGGAATCAGAGTCTAGCCATTGAGAGGCCAAAGACTGATCCATAGGCTCGTGGGCATTGAGAGAAGTGTAAAAATGTTTCCAAAGTGTTGTTGACAGCTTTAGGAGATGTGGCCATGGTACCATAGGGGTAACACAGGGAAGCAATGTGAGTGGGGGTGTAGGTGCCCTTGGTGAGCCTGGCCAATAGTTTTCCTTTTTGCTTTGTTCCCATGGACATGATATTGTAACTGAGTGTAGGACATTTTCATCTGTTCTACATTACTAGCCCATGTGTCAAAGAAGCTTCTAGCGTCTATCCATGCCTTGCGGTTGTCCTCTGTATTTTGTGTGCGGAGTAGGGAGTGAGCCTGTCTCACTAAGGCGCTCGCTGCCTGGTAGCTTTCGAGGGTTTTCTTCCTGTGGGCAGCGGTGAAGGCTATTATCCGCCCTTGCATAAATGCCTTGCCCGCTTCCCGAAATAGGTTGGGGTTCTCCTTATGGGAGCCGTTATTGTGCGAATACTCCATCCATGCTTCCTTAAACTGGTGGAAAGCCGCTTTCTGGGTTAGATAAAACGGGAATCTCCATTGTCTGTGGTTCGGGTTGTGCCTAAGGGTGTCAAGAGTAATTGAGATTGGGGAATGATCTGAAATGACTAGACCGTGAATGTTGGTGTCCCCCACCTTGGGGAGCAGAGAATGGGTGCAGAAAAAATAGTCGAGTCTAGCAAACGACTTGTGGACTGGAGAATAAAAAGTGAACTCCCTATCTAGAGGGTGGGATAGCCGACATGCATCTACTAGCCCCAGGGCTTGTGTCATGTGGTAGAGATGCGTATCTGGTGTCTATGGGGATGGTACGTGGCGTTGTGATATCCTCACTGTCGCAGTAGGTCAGGTTGAAGTCACCACCTACGAGGTGTAGAGCATCTAGGTCTTTGGCCAAGTTCGTCGTTAGGTCACTGAAATATACCCTACTAGGGGAATTGGGGGCATATATGTGCATCAGCCTAAGCTCGCCAGCTGCAAGTTTAATAAGAATGGATATGTACCTGCCCTCTGTGTCATGGTCAGAAGAGATCACATTGCAGGCCAAATTTTTATGGAGTAAAATTAGAGTGCCTTCTTTCCGGCCTTGGGAAGCTGAGCCCAGCACTGTGCCCACCCAAAGCCTACGCATGCGAGAGAACTCCTGCTCCTCCAGGTGTGTCTCCTGGAGTAGAGCAATGTCCGCCTTCAGCCTCTTCAGGTGGTGGAGTATTAGCGACCTTTACCCAGGAGAGCGCAATCCCTTCACGTTCCAGGAGAAAACGCGAAGGAGCTGCATTGTACCCGAGGGGAGGGTAAGCTGCTCAAAATACTCTGAACTGCTGAGAAGAGAGTGAGACCTGTGGATCGTAAAATAAGCATTAAGGGTACTCTTTTTTTTTTAACTTAAGTGAACCTTCCTCCCTCCAGGTAGGGGATAAAGTACAAGCGAAAAGGGCAACAAGGGTAAGAGGGGTGGTGGATAACTCTACAGTCAAAGACTTATCTTTTTTCCTGTATGCAACTTCAACACCCGGAGATACGCTAGCCCGCAGCATGCGGGAAAATTAAGAGAGAAAAGAGGAGAAGGAGGAGATCAGAGGACAGGAGCAGGTCTCTGTCATAACATAGTGCAGCCAAGAATGAATGATTGCCTCATTTCAAGCTGAAGAGGGGGGTAATGAACGATCCCATATGGAGAAGTTGCATAGGGCTACTCTGTAAAACAAAAAAATACAATGATCATATAGAACATTACCAAGAAAAACTACTTGAACCTTGCGGAACTATATAAAACCGAAACACAAATCGTTGAGCAGTGACCATGATAATCAGTTTAGTGTGAGGGCTGGCTGCGGAGATTGCCCCACCACTACCTAAGTGGCGCAGGAAGATCAGCAAACGGGGGACAATCATAGCGCCATAGAGCCTTACCCAGACCATGAAGCGACCATTACCTAAGAAGCTGTGATGTCAGCGAAAGTCAGGTTGATCAGAAGGTGAGGTAGACTTCAGGCGCTTGGGAGGATCCTTCCGGGGACTGCGTTGTTCTTGCGGGCCCTGCCTCACCTTGTCCACGTAGGAGTCCGAAGTGGAGTGTGCGGTCGTGGGCGTACGTAGAAAAGTGTAGGCCTTGTCCGCTGACTGGAATGTAAGCTGTGTCCCGTCCGGGGATTGAAGCCGTAGAGTCGCTGGGTAGGCCAAGATGAAGCGGATGTTCCGTTTGAACAATTCTGCGCAAATCGGTTGAAATTCTTTTCTTTTGCGTGATACCTCCACTGAATAATCCGCGAAGAGCAGTCGTTTTTGCCCCTCCACCACAACGGTGCGTGACTTACGAAAACTTTGAAGAATGTCCGTGCGGTCCATGTAGTTGAGGTATTTGGCAATGACTTGCCGCAGTCGTTTGTTGTTGGGGGATGGCGCCCCTATGCGATGCGCCCTTTCCACTGTGCAGTGCTGATTGAGGCCCAGGGCCGCCGAAATGGTGGTGGAGCATAATACAAGTAGCATGTCAGGCTTGTGCGATTCTGGGAGGCCGATGATCCTCAGGTTGTTCCTCCTTGAGCGATTCTCGAGGTCCTCCATGCGATCGTGGAGATGTTGGTCTTGTACGAACTTCTCGAGTGCCGTATTCATATTGTATTGATCATCCTCCAGGGACGAGATGCGCTGTTCCACCACGCTGAGCCTCTTGGTCTGCTCCCCCAGTTCCATCCAGAGTTGCACCATGCCCTCTGCCATTGCTTTATCCATTGCAGCTGTTAGAGTTGGCAAGAACAATGCAGCCACTGCCGGTGCCAGGCTATCTGGGGGTGTGGTGTGTGCTTGGCAGCCAGGGCTGGTTGTGTCCATCCCCTCGTTGAGCGGTGCCTCCGGCTATGCCATGTGGGGCCTGCTGCAGCGAGCATTGTGAGGCAGAGGTGCGGTGGCCATCTTGGGGATCTGTTGCTGCCCTGAGGGGGAAGGAGATCCGTCCCGCGATCGTGAACCAGAGCACGAGCGCGGCTGAGACAGATAGCGGTCCATCTGCTGTGATGTGCAGGAGCGGCTGATACTGGTGTCCGACCAGCAAGGACCGTTCGGGGGTTTAATACGCCGGCTTTTGCGGCGGGCTGAGCGGAGCCTCCTGGCTGACCTCCCTTCACATAAGTATAAATAGCACTTTTAAACTTAACACCAGCCACTCCCTCCTACCGCCAATTCAAACTCCTATTACAGATCACTACAGCCGCGAAACAAGCAATTGTCAAAGCTTGGAAATCCCCGACCTTAAAGTAGAGGTCCACACAAAAATGGAACTTCTGCTTTTCAGAAACTCCCCCTGCCCACCCACCCCCCCCCCCCCCCCCCGTGTCACATTTGGCACCTTTCAGGGGGGAGGGGGTGCAGATGCCTGTATAATAAAGGTATTTGCACCAAGGGCTGGTGCTACCACTAGGCAAACTAGGCAGCCGCCTAGGGTGCCTTGCTGCCTAGGGTGCCCGGCCACTGGTGTTCCTACTCGCTTCTCTGTGGAGAGAGCAACTAAGTCTCAGCATCAGTGCCACACATAGTGTCAGAGGCGCAGCGGCGGTAGAGAACAGTGTCTGTGTCCCAACTCCTAAATGGATGGAAGCAAGCAAACATTCATTGATGGGAGCTGGTGAGACTGCATTTGTTGGCTGTTGGTGAGGCTGCATTTGATGGGCCCTGGTAGGCTGCATTTGATGGGCGTTGGTGGGCTGCATTGGATGGGCGCTGCATTAATAAGGCGAGGTATAGATGGGCAGTGCAAAGGGGTGGAGCCAAGGGTGGGGGGCAGCAAAATGAGGTTTCGCCTAATCCTTGCACCAACCCTGTTTGCACCCACTTCCAGGCATAGACCCCTTGCGGCTATTTTAACGTCCTGCGTGCATGAGGACTAAAAGTCAGCAACTGCAGTATTTGCACCTGCTGACTTAAATAAAATAAAAATTTGGCGGACATGGAGTCAATCAAGCAATGGTCCATGCCAAAACAGAGGCTTTATTACCATGTACTACCTGGGGACCTCTACTACCTCTCATTTATTTCTTCTCTATTTTTTCTCCTACCTAAGATTACTTTTTTCTTTTATCTTTTTTTCTCTCCTACTTTTTCCCCCTATTCTCTCACCCCTCTTTCAATTTACTCCTTTATATAGTTCCGGTAGCAGAACTTTTATTTCCTTGGTTATCATTATACCAATTGTACATAGTGCCAATATTTTAGATTCTATAATAATTTTTTTACTTTTATTTAAAAACTATACTTTTGATAATTAAGACTTTTTTTTTTTTTTTTTTTAAATCTGAGGTCTAAGTTGGTCTTATCCTCTCTTATACAATCTATGACGCAATCTTTTGAGTACCGTATTTATCGCCGTATAACATGCACTTTTTTCCCCTTAAAATCATGGGAGCGTGTTATACGCCAATCCCCCACTGATTGTGAGCAAAGGAGCGAGCAGCGCTAATATAAATACATAGCCGAGTGAACTCGGCTAGGCTCTGCTCCTCTCAGCTCCACTCACAGTCACGACCAGTCCCGCCCTATGATGGACATAACACAGGGACTGGGCGTGACCGGGAGCAGAGCCCAGCCTAGCCAAGTACACTCAGCTATGTGTGAATCAGCGGCACTCGGCTCACAGTCATGCCAGTTCCTTCATTGGACCTGTGTTATGTCCATCATAGGGCAGGACTGCAAGAGAAGCCGAGATACACAGGACCGTCTCTGTGTATCTCGGCGGTGCCATATTTAAACATGAAGTGGCGCTGACAAGGCATCAATGTCACTGGACAAGGCTGCAAATGACACTGATAAGGCTGCATTGGGTATTTAAATATAAGTTTTTTTTTTTTTTCTTAAAAGGTTTTTTCCTTAAAATTCCCTCCTAAACTTGGGGTGCATGTTATACGCCGATGAATACGGTAGTTAGATCCATGCTAAAATTGTTTTAATTAAACTACTTTTAGTTTATGTTGGAACTATAACTCGATATTATTACCATATATGTGATCTTTTCTTCTGCTGCCACCATATGTACTTATGTATACTAATTGTTAAAATTCAATAAACAAATTTGACAAGAAAATAACAAATTGTTCAGAATAATGTAATCTAGGGTTCAGTTCAGTGTCAGCAGTTGCTTTATTATTAGGTGTGTTTTTTTTGCTCCTACAAGTAGGATTTCCTTTTCCAAATTCTGTTCTGTAGTCTATGACTCCCGGGCAGTTGTGGATCTGAAACTCTTATGTTAGATGGCTGATAAAAAAGGATCATTCGGAATTTTGCTGCAAAAACACCCATATTGTAGGTATCCTGGGAGTGGTATGAAATGGTGTCTATAACCTAAATCACAAGAGGAGATGCTTCCAAAAATACCATACAAAAACACCACAAAGAAATCTGCACCTACGAAGGCTACCAATTCAATGGAAATGGTCGTTTATTGGACATATATATATCAAAATAGCATATGTATGTGGCAAAGGTCAACCTGGACTACAAAACGGACTACATCAAAATTTTCACCCCAGTGAAAACTTAGCTCCCCCCTTGATGAAGTAGTGGTCTGGTCTGTAAAGGTCTCTATGTGTAAATATGCATGGCCTGTGCCAGGGGTGGACTGACCCATCGGTCATTCGGCCACGGACCGAGGGCACGTGCTGCTAGGAGGCCTGTGAGAGCCTCTGTATCCGCAAGAAGGGGATTCAGGAGGACACATCTGTGATTCCTCTCACAGCGCGCCGCTCACTGCCGGCTCCTCCTTCCCTTCTGTCCACCCCAGGTGCTTGTACATGAGATCACCTGGGATGGATGAGAAGAGAGGAGGGGCCGGCAACGAGTGGCGTGCTGTGAGAGGTATTCAGGCTACAGGCATCAGGTGACCGTGAGGCAGACAGGTGGTATAGGGGGCCCGGGCCCCAACAGGACTGCAGGAGGCCCCAGGATATTCTCCTGGTCCACTCACCCCCCACAGTGGTCCTCCGGTCCCGTCCCCCCCCATCACACCCATTGCTCATTGAAATGCCATTTGACTTTGACAGTATGGCCTGATTTTTCCGACATGTTTTCTGTAATGCTTTCAGGGTAATGCGGCGTCATGCATGATGTGATGTTTCGGGGTATTATTACTCTGCGCAACACATCAGGCATCATACCGCAGGATGAATGTAGTTTATTTGTATGCTTGTAACTGTATTGTTATGTAGTGTATTTATACGCTGCATCGCAGTACAGAGTGGAATGTACCATGTTCAAAGTATTTGTTTTTTGTATATTTTCTTGCAAAATAAAGTATACATTTTCAATCAAAAAAACTATCCACAAGTTGATTAGAGCATCGGACATTGTTGAGACTGTTCCAGGCCTCCCTTCAGCTGTTGCAAAGTGGTCTGGAGGAATGTTTCTTCAAAGAGACTCACCAACAGGCACAAAGATCTCACATGGATGACAATTCAAGGGGGGTGTCGGTCAGGACATTCATGCATGCCATATAGTGCCATTTTATGAGCATTATAGGCCCCCGGGCAATACAGTGTACTGGGGCCCTGTCTACACAATCGCGCACGATTGCCCATCAAATGCAGCTTTACTGTGCCCATGAATGCAGCCCCAAAGTGCCCACCATTGCAGCCACACTGTATCCGTGAATGCAGCCTCTCTGTGCCCATGAATGCAGCGTCACTGTACCAATTAATATAGACTCGCCATCACCTGGTAACACACACACACACACACACAGCAGGCATCTCCTCCTGTGTATCACAGAGCTGGCTGGGTCTGTGTTCGGCGGCTGCACTGTAACAAGGCCCTGCCCCTCAGACTGACTCGTGTGATAGGCGGAACATTGATTTAATCTACTATTACACGAGCCAGTCTGGGGGGGGCAGGACCTTGTTGCACTGCGCCGCCCAACACAGACCCAGCCAGCTCCATGATAAACAGGAGGAGAGGGGGGCACTGCAGCCGCAACTCAAAGCGGCCCCAGGGCAGCCAGTCTGTCCCTGGCTGTGGTTGCTGAGCAGGCAAGGGGGGAACTTCTGAATTTAATGTTTCACATTAAAAGGCCGGTGATTGGTTGCTTGGATCGTCCGACAACCAATGCCCTGCTATTTAATGCGTAAAAGTTAACTCCAGCAGTTTCTGCCCCCATCCAGCCCTGTGATACTGGCCATTGTCCATTGAAGAAGAGAGCGGCAAAACCGTCTGCATGCTGGGTGCACATGAAGTCATCATGGGCACTGACAGGCCAGACATTTAGCGGCGGCGGGCTTGGTGCAGGTCGCAGGCCTTAGGTTGCTGGCCCCTGCTCTATATCGTGTGTATGAAGCATTGTCTGGAGCCTGTTCATGGAACCAATAGAAAGGAAAGAACTGTGGGAAGGTCAGTCCTAGAACCAATAGGAGGCGGAGCTGTGTGACGAGTCATTTGAATACAATACCCACAATGCAGCAGTAACTCAAACAGCCTGTCTTACATATAGTTATAGATGATTGGTGTAAGAAATGTGTACACGTGTTATTTGTAATATGGAATGTTTATAGGACAAGTAAGATATAGAATAGATAGAAAATAAAGCGTTCCGATGTGACTCCCCCTGAACTCAGTGCGATGTTCCTGTAGGAGGGTGCTCACTGTTGCCATCTATTGGTAGCTTTGCGCAGTGGCAGTATTGTAGCCAATGAAGTTTAACTGAGGCGCGATTATTGCTAATTGAAAACTTTTTACCAATACCCCGTCATGACGGCTTGCAATATAGCCGGCAATGACAATTTTTGACAGTCTCTAAGGAGACTGAATTATCCGGTACAAAAATAGAACTAATGATGCTGATAATAATGAAACTGGTATATGTTTTTGTTAAAATTACTAGCAATGTAGTTTCGTTTTAAGCACTAGATATCTGTGTTATAGCCAAAAGATAGCTGCAGCGCGGATGCCAATTGCTGGGAGGTCGTCCCTGGACGTCCTCCTGTTTACTTCCGCAATGCGCGCTCCCACATCGGGGAAGTTCTGTGCTGGCCATGTCACTTGGACACAGCCAGTCACAGCGGCTGTTTACAGTACAATCGGCGTGTCCAATGAGAGATTATCTCATCGCTGGTGTCCTATCATATATGGTCCCCCATCGGATAGTGTCCGCTGTGTACTGCGCAGTACACGGCACACACAGATTCCAAAAATGACCGAGGATGAACGGCGCCTGCGCTGTGATTGCAGGTTCTATCCCCACCATCCAAGTGAACATAGAGTAGGAACATAAAAGAGCCGAGCGCAGCGAGGCCGAACCCGAAGCGTGGCGAGCTAAGCTCGCCCACGAGGGGCCCTGTACTGCGCATGAAAAGGTTTGGTATAGCTCTGGTTGAGGGATCGATAGACTTCCGAAATGGAATACTGTCTTTCTGCAATCAAAGCATCCTAAGGATGTCTGGAATCGTTTGGTTTTGTTGGGGCATGTCTTGGCAATGAAATCCGTGTATTGCATGACATGGAATGCATGGTGGGGAGGTAAGTTGTATTCCACGGCCAGGCGGTCGCAGGGTTTCAAAGTTGAACAATCTGCTCCCTGGTAGAGGAAGTGGGCCAGGAAGAGTCCTTTGTCCCTCCATTTGTAGAAGGGTTCATACTGCAAGCTCAGTGTGAGCATTGGATTCTTTTGAATCGGTAGAAACCTAGACACAAAAGGGGAGAGACCCAGCTTTCTCCTTGTCTCCCTCCAGGCCACAATCATGTCTCTGAGTAGAATGTTCTGTTTAAGGTGAGTATGGATGCTCCGAAGGTTGCTATGAAGAACCGTGGCCAGATCAAGAGGATGAGCCACTGCTGGCTCCAGATTATAGTTGGAGTAACAGGACGACCTGAGAATCCAGTCCATCCCATTTCTAAGCAAAGAAGCTATGTTGTACGCCCTAATGTTAGTAGGGCCGGCACCACCATCACCCTTTGGGAGGTATAATTTAGTCAGGGCTATTCTAGGTCTGCCCCCTTTCCACAGGAAGTTTGTGAGGGCCCTGTTGATAATCTGAATATCTTTATGCTTTAATAACAGTGGCAGCGTTTGGAGTGGATAGAGAAGCCTTGCAAAGCTAATAATTTTAAACAAGGCGCATCTCCCAAAGAGCGATAGCGGCAACCTCGCCCAGGTCTTCAGTTCCCCCTCTATTTTGGCAATTAGAGAGAGGAAGGTTCTTTGCCAATGTTTATGCCTAAGTAGGTAATGTGTTTATGGTTAATACGAAAGGGGGAGACAGGGAGTCGCAAGTCATGGCTGGTCTTTCCTAGCGGTAGTAGTTGACTTTTTGTGAAGTTTTTTTTTAACCCTGAGCACTGCCGGTATGAGATGAAAATGTCCTGAATGACCGGTATGTCAGTGTGTGGTGAAGTGGTAAATATGATTATGTCATCGGCAAATGACGCCACGCGAAGATTTTTCGTTCCGAAGGGAATCCCATGAAGGTTGGGTGAACTCATGAGGTGTCAGGAGAGGGGCTCAATGACCAGGTTGAAGAGTAGAGGGGAGAGGGGGCAGCCCTGCCTCGTACCTTTGTGGAGTCATATGGGGTTGGACTGGACTCCTGCAGCAATCACCGTGGCCGTGGGTGCAGAGTAAAGAGTGTGTATGAAAGTCAGAAAAGTGCCTGAGATACCAAATTTTTGCATCACTCGCGACAGCCATTGGAAATTCACGTTATCAAAGGCCTTTTCCGCATCCAATAATAGTATGGCTATGTTGTCGGAAGGCCTTTGATTAGCGAACTCCAGGGCTGAAAGCACTTTCCTAATGATGGATGCTGCCGATCTGCCTTTGGTGAAGCTGGCTTGTGCAGGGTGTATGAGTGAGGGCATTATGGTCGCTAGGCGAGGGGCCAGGATTTTGGAATCTACGTTGAGTAAAGATATGGGCCGGTATGATGTGGGTTCCTGCGGGTCTTTACCCTTCTTGGCTAGAAGTTTTATGTGGGCTTGATGTCCTGTTGGGAGGTACGGGCCTCCCTGCCAGATTGTATTGTATACAGACAGTAACGTAGGGGTTACGTGTTCACGCAGTAGCTTATAGAACTCGGGAGTGTAGCCATCAGGGCCCGGGGATTTACCATTTGTTAATCCGCTAACAGTTTTGGTTACCTCTTCCTCGGTGATCGGGGCATTCAGCATCTCCAAATCATCGGGAGCTATCTGGGGGAAGGAATCAGAGTCTAGCCATTGAGAGGCCAAAGACTGATCCATAGGCTCGTGGGCATTGAGAGAAGTGTAAAAATGTTTCCAAAGTGTTGTTGACAGCTTTAGGAGATGTGGCCATGGTGCCATCGGGGTAACACAGGGAAGCAATGTGAGTGGGGGTGTAGGTCCCCTTGGTGAGCCTGGCCAATAGTTTTCCAGCTTTGTTCCCATGGACATGATATTGTAACTGAGTGTAGGACATTTTCATCTGTTCTACATTACTAGCCCACGTGTCAAAGAAGCTTCTAGCGTCTATCCATGCCTTGCGGTTGTCCTCTGTATTTTGTGTGCGGAGTAGGGAGTGAGCCTGTCTCACTAAGGTGATCGCTGCCTGGTAGCTTTCGAGGGTTTTCTTCCTGTGGGCAGCGGTGAAGGCTATCAACCGCCCTTGCATAAATGCCTTGCCCGCTTCCCAAAATAGGTTGGGGTTCTCCTTATGGGAGCCGTTATTGTGCGAATACTCCATCCATGCTTCCTTAAACTGGTGGAAAGCCGCGTTCTGGGTTAGATAAAACGGGAATCTCCATTGTCTGTGGTTCGGGTTGTGCCTAAGGGTGTCAAGAGTAATTGAGATTGGGGAATGATCTGAAATGACTAGATCGTGAATGTTGGTGTCCCCCACCTTGGGGAGCAGAGAATGGGTGCAGAAAAAATAGTTGAGTTTAGCAAACGACTTGTGGACTGGAGAATAAAAAGTGAATTCCCTATCTAGAGGGTGGGATAGCCGACATGCATCTACTAGCCCCAGGGCTTGTGTCATGTGGTAGAGATGCGTATCTGGTGTCTATGGGGATGGTACGTGGCGTTGTGATGCATGAGTTTTATCCTCACTGTCGCAGTAGGTCAGGTTGAAGTCACCACCTACGAGGTGTAAAGAATATAGGTCTTTGGCCAAGTTCATCGTTAGGTCACTGAAATATACCCTACTAGGGGAATTGGGGGCATATATGTGCATCAGCCTAAGCTCGCCAGCTGCAAGTTTAATAAGAATGGATATGTACCTGCCCTCTGTGTCATGGTCAGAAGAGATCACATTGCAGGCCAAATTTTTATGGAGTAAAATGAGAGTGCCTTCTTTCCGGCCTTGGGAAGCCGAGCCCAGCACTGTGCCCACCCAAAGCCTACGCATGCGCGAGAAGTCCTGCTCCTCCAGGTGTGTCGCCTGGAGTAGAGCAATGTCCGCCTTCAGCCTCTTCAAGTGGTGGAGTATTAGCGACCTTTTCCCAGGAGAGCGCAATCCCTTCACGTTCCAGGAGAAAACGCGAAGGAGCTGCATTGTACCCGAGGGGAGGGTAAGCTGCTCAAAATACTCTGAACTGCTTAGAAGAGAGTGAGACCTGTGGAACGTAAAATAAGCATTTAGGGTACTCTTTTTAACTTAAGTGTAGGCGCGAACCTTCCTCCCTCCAGGTAGGGGATAAAGTACAAGCGAAAAGGGCAACAAGGGTGAGAGGGGTGGTGGATAACTCTACAGTCAAAGACTTATCTTTTTTCCTGTATGCAACTTCAACACCCGGAGATACGCTAGCCCGCAGCATGCGGGAAAATGAAGAGAGAAAAGAGGAGAAGGAGGAGATCAGAGGACAGGAGCAGGTCTCTGTCATAACATAGTGCAGCCAAGAATGAATGATTGCCTCATTTCAAGCTGAAGAGGGGGGTAAGGAACGATCCCATATGGAGAAGTTGCATAGGGCTACTCTGTAAAACAAAAAAATACAATGATCATATAAAACATTAACAAGAAAAACTACTTGAACCTTGTGGAACTATATAAAACCAAAACACAAATCGTTGAGCAGTGACAATGATCATCAGTTTAGTGTGAGGGCTGGCTGCGGAGATTTCCCCACCACTACCTAAGTGGCGTAGGAAGATCAGCAAATGGGGGGACAATCATAGCGCCATAAAGCCTTACCCAGATCATGAAGCGACCATTACCTAAGAAGCTGTGAGGTCAGCGAAAGTCAGGTTGATCAGACGGTGAGGTAGACTTCAGGTGCTTGGGAGGATCCTTCCGGGGACTGCGTTGTTCTTACGGGCCCTGCCTCACCTTGTCCACATCGGAGTCCGAAGTGGAGTGTGCGGTCGTGGGCGTACGTAGAAAAGTGCAGGCCTTGTCCGCTGACTGGAATGTAAGCTGTGTCCCGTCCGGGGCTTGAAGCCGTAGAGTCGCTGGGTAGGCCAAGGTGAAGCGGATGTTCCGTTTGAACAATTCTGCGCAAATCGGTTGAAATTCTTTTCTTTTGCATGATACCTCCACTGAATAATCCGCGAAGAGCAGTAGTTTTTGCCCCTCCACCACAACGGTGCGTGACTTCCGAAAACTTTGAAGAATGTCCGTGCGGTCCATGTAGTTAAGGTATTTGGCAATGACTTGCCGCAGTCGTTTGTTGACGGGGGATGGTGTCCCTATGCGATGCGCCCTTTCCACCGTGCAGTGCCGATTGAGGCCCAGGGCCGCCGGAATGGTGGTGGAGCATAATACAAGTAGCGTGTCAGGCTTGTGCGATTCTGGGAGGCCGATGATCCTCAGGTTGTGCCTCCTTGAGCGATTCTCGAGGTCCTCCATGCGATCGTGGAGATGTTGGTCTTGTACGAACTTCTCGAGTGCCGTATTCATATTGTATTGATCATCCTCCAGGGACGAGATGCGCTGTTCCACCACGCTGAGCCTCTTAGTCTGCTCCCCCAGTTCCATCCGGAGTGGCACCATGCCCTCTGCCACCGCTTTATCCATTGCAGCTGTTAGGGTTAGCAAGAACAATGCAGCCACTGCCTGTGCCAGGCTATCTGGGGGTGTGGTGTGTGCTTGGCAGCCAGGGCTGGTTGTGTCCATCCCCTCGTTGAGCGGTGCCTCCCGCTATGCCATGTGGGGCCTGCGGCAGTGAGCATTGTGAGGCAGTGTGCGGCTGAAGTGCGGTGGCAATCTTGGGGATCTGTTGCTGCCCTGAGGGGGAAGGAGATCCGTCCCGCGATCGTGAACCAGAGCACGAACGCGGCTGAGACAGATAGCGGTCCATCCGCTGTGATGTGCAGGAGCGGCTGATACTGGTGTCCGACCAGCAAGGACCATTCGGGGGTTTAATACGCTGGCTTTTGTGGCAGGCTGAGCGGAGCCTCCGGGCTGACCTCCCTTCACATAAGTATAAATAGCACTTTTAAACTTAACACCAGCCACTCCCTCCTACCGCCAATTCAAACTCCTATTACAGATCACTACAGCCGCGAAACAAGCAATTGTCAAAGCTTGGAAATCCCTGACCTTAAAGTAGAGGTCCACACAAAAATGGAACTTCTGCTTTTCGAAAAATCCCCCCCCCCCCGGTGTCACATTTGGCACCTTTCAGGGGGGAGGGGGTGCAGATACCTGTATAATAAAGGTATTTTCACCAAGGGCTGGTGCTACCACTAGGCAAACTAGGCAGCCGCCTAGGGTGCCTTGCTGCCTAGAGTGCCCGGCCACTGGTGTTCCTACTCGCTTCTCTTTGGAGAGAGCAACTAAGTCTCAGCATCAGTGCCGCACATAGTGTCAGAGGCGCAGCGGTGGCAGAGAACAGTGTCTGTGTCCCAACTCCTAAATGAATGGAAGCAAGCAAACATTCATTGATGGGCGCTGGTGAGGCTGCATTGATGGGCGCTGGTGAGACTGAATTTGTTGGCTGTTGGTGCGGCTGCATTTGATGGGCGCTGGTGCGGCTGCATTTGATGGGCGCTGCATTAATAAGGTGAGGTATACATGGGCAGGGCAAAGGGGGTGAAGCCAAGGGTGGGGGGCAGCAAAATGAGGTTTCGCCTAATCCTTGCACCAGCCCTGTTTGCACCCACTTCCAGGCATAGACCCCTTGCGGCTATTTTAACGTCCAGTGTGCATGAGGACTAAAAGTCAGCAGCTGCAGTATTTGCACCTGCTGACTTTAAAAAAAAAAAAAAAAAATTTGGCGGACATAGAGTCAATCAAGTAATGGTCCATGCCAAAACAGAGGCTTTATTACCATGTACTACCTGGGGACCTCTACTACCTCTCATTTATTTCTTTATTTTTTCTCCTACCTAAGATTACTTTTTTCTTTTATCTTTTTTTCTCTCTTCTACTTTTCCCCCCTATTCTCTCCCTCCTCTTTCAATTTACTCTTTATATTGTTCCGGTAGCAGAACTTTTATTTCCTTGGTTATCATTATACCAATTGTACATAGTTCCAATATTTTAGATTCTATAATAATTTTTTTATTTTTATTTAAAAACTATACTTTTGATAATTAAGACTTTTTTTTATTTATTTTTTTATCTGAGGTCTAAGTTGGTCTTATCCTCTCTTATACAATCTATGACGCAATCTTTTGAGTACCGTGTTTATCGCTGTATAACATGCACTTTTTTCCCCTTAAAATCAGGGGAAAATCATGGGAGCGTGTTATACGCCAATCCCCCGCTGATTGTGAGCGAAGGAGCAAGCAGCGCTAATATAAATACATAGCCGAGTGAACTCGGCTAGGCTCTGCTCCTCTCAGCTCCGCTCACAGTCACGACCAGTTCCGCCCTATGATGGACATAACACAGGGACTGGGCGTGACGGTGAGCAGTGCCCAGCCTAGCCAAGTACACTCAGCTATGTGTATATCAGCGGCACTCGGCTCACACTCATGTCAGTTCCTTCATTGGACCTGTGTTATGTCCATCATAGGGCAGGACTGCAAGAGAAACCGAGATACACAGGACCGGCTATGTGTATCTCGGCGGTGCCATATTTAAACATGAAGTGACGCTGACAAGGCATCAATGTCACTGGACAAGGCTGCAAATGACACTGATAAGGCTGCATTGATGGGTATTTAAATATAAGTATTTTTTTTCCTTAAAAAGTTTTTTCCTTAAAATTCCCTCCTAAACTTGGGGTGCATGTTATACGCCAATGAATACGGTAGTTAGATCCATGCTAAAATTGTTTTAATTAAACTACTTTTAGTTTATGTTGGAACTATAACTCGATATTATTACCATTTATGTGATCTTTTCTTCTACTGCCAGCCATATGTACTTATGTATACTGATTGTTAAAATTCAATCAACAAATTTGACAAGAAATAACAAATTGTTCAGAATAATGTAATCTAGGTTTCAGTTCAGTGTCAGCAGTTCCTTTATTATTAGGTGCGTTTTTTTTGCTCCTACAAGTAGGATTTCCTTTTCCAAATTCTGTTCTGTAGTCTATGACTCCCGGGCAGTTTGGATCTGAAACTCTTATGTTGGATGGCTGATAAAAAAGTATCATTCGGAATTTTCGCTGCAAAAACACCCATATTGTATGAATCCTGGGAGTGGTATGAAATGGTGTTTATACCCTAAATCACAAGAGGAGATGCTTCCAAAAATACCATACAAAAACACCACAAAGAAATATGCACCTACAAAGGCTACCAATTCAATGGAAATGGTCGTTTATTGGACATATATATATATCAAAATAGCATATATATATGTGGCAAAGGTCAACCTGGACTACAAAACGGACTACATCAAAATTTTCACCCCAGTGAAAACTTAGCTCCCCCTTGATGAAGTAGTGGTCTGGTCTGTAAAGGTCTCTATGTGTAAATATGCATGGCCTGTGCCAGGGGTGGACTGACCCATCGGTCATTCGGCCACGGACCAAGGGCCTGTGCTGCTAGGAGGCCTGTGAGAGCCTCTGTATCCGCAAGAAGGGGATTCAGGAGGACACATCTGTGATTCCTTTCACAGCGCGCCGCTCATTGCCGGCTCCTCCTTCCCTCCTGTCCACCCCAGGTGCTTGTACATGAGATCACCTGGGATGGATGAGAAGAGAGGAGGGGCCGGCAACGAGTGGCGTGCTGTGAGAGGTATTCAGGCTACAGGCATCGGGTGACCGTGAGGCAGACAGGTGGTATAGGGGGCCCGGGCCCCAACAGGACTGCAGGAAGCCCCAGGATATTCTCCCGGTCCACCCACCCCCCACAGTCGTCCTCCGGTCCCCCCCCCCCCCCCATCACACCCATTGCTCATTGAAATGCCATTTGACTATGACAGTATGGCCTGATTTTTCCGACATGTTTTCTGTAATGTTTTCAGGGTAATGCGGCGTCATGCATGATGTGATGTTTCGGGGTATTATTACTCTGCGCAACACATCAAGCATCATACCGCAGGATGAATGTAATTTATTTGTATGCTTGGAACTGTATTGTTATGTAGTGTATTTATGCGCTACATCGCAGTACAGAGTGGAATGTACCATGTTCAAAGTATTTGTTTTTTGTATATTTTCTTGCAAAATAAAGTATACATTTTCAATCAAAAAAACTATCCACAAGTTGATTAGAGCATCGGACATTGTTGAGACTGTTCCAGGCCTCCCTTCAGCTGTTGCAAAGTGGTCTGTAGGAATGTTTCTTCAAAGAGACTCACCAACAGGCACGAAGATCTGGCATGGATGGCAATTCAAGGGGGGGTGTCGGTCAGGACATTCATGCATGCCAGATAGTGCCATTTTATGAGCATTGTCTACACAATCACGCACGATTGCCCATCAAATGCAGCTTTACTGTGCCCATGAATGCAGCCCCAAAGTGCCCACCATTGCAGCCACACTGTATCCGTGAATACAGCCTCTCTGTGCGCATTAATTCAGCCTCACTGTTCCCACCGTTGCACCCTCACTGTGCCCATGAATGCAGCGTCACTGTACCAATTAATACAGACTCACCATCACCTGGTAACACACACACACACACACACACACACACACACCAGGCATCTCCTCCTGTGTATCACAGAGCTGGCTGGGTCTGTGTTCGGCGGCCGCACTGTAACAAGGTCCTGCCCCCCTAGACCGACTCGTGTGATAGGCGGAACATTGATTTAATCTACTATTACACGAGCCAGTCTAGGGGGGGCAGGACCTTGTTGCACTGCGCCGCCGAACACAGACCCAGCCAGTTCCATGATACATAGGAGGAGAGAGGGGCACTGCAGCCGCAACTCAAAGCGGCTCCAGGGCAGCAAGTCTGTCCCTGGCTGTGGTTGCTGAGCAGGCAAGGAGGGAACTTCTGAAGTTAATGTTTCACATTAACAGGCCGGTGATTGGTTGCTTGGATCGTCTGACAACCAATGCCCTGCTATTTAATACGTAAAAGTTAACTCCAGCAGTTTCTGCCCCTATCCAGCCCTGTCATACTGGACATTGTCCATTGAAGAAGAGAGTGGCAAAAATGTCTGCATGCCGGGTGCACATGAAGTCATCATGGGCACTGACAGGCCAGACATTTAGCGGCGGCGGGCTGGGTGCAGGTCGCAGGCCTTAGGTTGCTGGCCCCTGCTCTATATCGTGTGTGAAGCATTGTCTGGAGCCTGTTCATGGAACCAATAGAAAGGAAAGAACTATGGGAATGTCAGTCCTAGAACCAATAGGAGGCGGAGCTGTGTGACGAGTCATTTGAATACAATACCCACAATGCAGCAGTAACTCAAACAGCCTGTCTTACATATAGATAGTTATAGATGATTGGTGTAAGAAATGTGTACACGTGTTATTTGTAATATGGAATGTTTATAGGACAAGTAAGATATAGAATAGATAGAAAATAAAGCGTTCCGATGTGACTCCCCCTGAACTCAGTGCGATGTTCCTGTAGGAGGGTGCTCACTGTTGCCATCTATTGGTAGCTTTGCGCAGTGGCAGTATTGTAGCCAATGAAGTTTAACTGAGGCGCGATTATTGCTAATTGAAAACTTTTTACCAATACCCCGTCATGACGACTTGCAATATAGTCGGCAATGACAATTTTTGACAGTCTCTAAGGAGACTGAATTATCCGGTACAAGAATAGAACTAATGATGCTGCTAATAATGAAACTGGCATATGTTTTTGTTAAAATTACTAGCAATGTAGTTTCGTTTTAAGCACTAGACATCTGTGCTATAGCCAAAAGATAGCTGCAGCGCGGATGCCAATTGCTGGGAGGTCGTCCCTGGACATCCTCCTGTTTACTTCCGCAATGCGCGCTCCCACATCAGGGAAGTTCTGTGCTGGTCATGTCACTTGGACACAGCCAGTCACAGCGGCTGTTTACAGTACAATCGGCGTGTCCAATGAGAGATTATCTCATCGCCGGTGTCCTATCATATATGGTCCCCCATCGGATAGTGTCCGCTGTGTACTGCGCAGTACACAGCACACACAGATTCCAAAAATGGCCGAGGATAAACGGCGCCTGTGCCGTGATTTCAGGTTCTATCCCCATCATCCAAGTGAACATAGAGTAGGAATATAAAAGAGCCGAGCGCAGCGAGGCCGAACCCGAAGCGTGGCGAGCGAAGCTCGCCCGCAAGGGGCCCTCTAATTTTCACAACTCTAT
This sequence comes from Lithobates pipiens, assembly GCF_037356315.1. NCBI lineage: Eukaryota > Metazoa > Chordata > Amphibia > Anura > Ranidae > Lithobates > Lithobates pipiens. The sequence goes on along the minus strand of NW_027507790.1, from coordinate 37,823,626 downwards.
GTCCGCTTGGATGGTGGGGCTACCACCTCCACTCACGGCGCAGGCGCCGTTCATCTTCGGAGACTTTCCGAAGCTTCTTCTGCCCCGTACTGCGCATGGAGAGGTTTGGTATAGCTCTGGTTGAGGGATCGATAGACTTACGAAATGGAATACTGTCTTTCTGCAATCAAAGCATCTAAGGATGTCTGGAATCGTTTTGTTTTGTTGGGGCATGTCTTGGCAATGAAATCAGTGCTCTGCATGACATGGAATGCGTGGTGGGGAGGTAAGTTGTATTCCACAGCCAGGCGGTCGTAGGTTTTTTTTTTTTTTTCTTTTGAAAAAGCCCATGGCGTGCAAACACACCCAAAAAACTTCCACCCGGTGCATAAAAAAAGTGCACACACATAAAGAGTGAAACACTAAAAAGTGCAGACGGGTGCCTGATGTCCTCCAAAAGAAGGACCATACCCTGATCCCCCGTGGCGTTAGGCTCCAGACGGGGACTGAGGTACCAGACTCAACAAGTGGTCCCCGGACGAAACCGGAAGACCTCCTTTCCCCGGGAGGACTGCCGAAACAGAACCTCCTAGGTACTTGGTACTGTGGGGGCTTCCCCAAAGGTAGGCCCCCCCCTCATGGAGATTGGACCAAGCCAGAAGGCCTATGTCTGCTCTCCCACAAGACGTTCAGGATTGGTCCGAGGACCGACACCCTACTAATCAAAACGTGAAGCGACAAACAGTGACAAAACACACACAAATAAAATAAATAAAAAGTGAGGAAGGGATAGTGGAGAGGAGAGTGAAAAGTGGCCATTGTGCAATACAATGGCCGGCCCTCCAGCCAGGAATCAAATATTCCTCTGATCCTAGCCAAAAGGCCAGGCCCTAGAGGCAGGTGTAAAAAAAGCGTGTAATCAAAGTGCAGACGCACAGTGAATAAGGCACCCCTGGACTGCCACTCCAGGAGCACATCACCATGGGCTTTCCAACAAAAGCATCCCCGACAGCCCAGCCCAGACCACGACAGCCCCCACCACAGCCAGAAAGGCATGGAGATCAGCGAGCTTAGTGAGACCCTTTGCCATCAGGTCAAACCCTCACTCCCACCTAATTATATTCGAGAGGTACAGGCCGCCCCCCTGCTGGAACAGGAGAGCTAAGCGTTCCCTCCCAAAAAACTGAGTGGGGCTAAAGCTGCCACAATCCAAGCCGGTCTGCCAGGGTCCCCTCCCCTGGCGCCGACCAGTGGTTCTCCACCCCCATCAGAAGGCTTCACGAACCGGCTACAAACCAGTCCGGGTCACCTTTACAACAAACAGGCTTTGCATAGCAACCGCCACCCCTGCTCCACCTCGCCGTAGAACAGGGACGGTAAACAAGCGCCACCTATTGGCAACTGATAAGAACAGATACTACACTTGATCTTAGCCAAAAGGCCGAGCCAGGCGGTCGTAGGGTTTCAAAGTTTAACGATCTGCTCCCTGATAGAGAGAGTGGGCCAAGAAGAGTCCTCTGTCCCTCCATTTGGAGAAGGGTTCATACTGCAAGCTCAGTGTGAGCATTGGATTCTTTTGAATCGGTAGAAACCTAGACACAAAAGGGGAGAGACCCAGCTTTCTCCTTGACTCCCTCCAAGCCATAATCGTGTCTCTGAGTAGAATGTTTTGTTTAAGGTGAGTAGGGATGCTCCGAAGGTTGCTATGACGAACAGTGGCCAGATCAAAAGGATGAGCCACTGCTGGCTCCAGATTATAGTTGGAGTAACAGGACGACCTGAGAATCCAGTCCATCCCATTTCTAAGCACGCAAGCTATGTTGTACGCCCTAATGTTAGGAGGGCCGGCACCACCATCACTCTTTGGAGGTATAATTTAGTCAGGGCTATTCTAGGTCTGCCCCCTTTCCACAGGAAGTTTGTGAGGGCCCTGTTGATAATCTGAATATCTTTATGCTTTAATAACAGTGGCAGCGTTTGGAGTGGATAGAGAAGCCTTGCAAAGCTAATAATTTTAAACAAGGCGCATCTCCCAAAGAGCAATATTGGCAACCTCACCCAGGTCTCCAGTCCCCCTGTATTTTGGCAATTAGAGAGAGGAAGGTTCTTTGCCAATGTTTATGCCTAAGTAGGTAATGTGTTTATGGTTAATACGAAAGGGGGAGACAGGGAGTCGCAAGTCATGGCTGGTCTTTCCTAGCGGTAGTAGTTCACTTTTTGTGAAGTTTATTTTTAACCCCGAGCACTGCCGGTATGAGATGAAAATGTCCTGAATGACCGGTATGTCAGTGTGTGGTGAAGTGGTAAATATGATTATGTCATCGGCAAATGACGCCACGCGAAGATTTTCCGTTCCGAAGGGAATCCCATGAAGGTTGGGTGAACTCATGAGGTGTCAGGAGAGGGGCTCAATGACCAGGTTGAAGAGTAGAGGGGAGAGGGGGCAGCCCTGCCTCGTACCTTTGTGGAGTCGTATGGGGTTGGACTGGACTCCCGCAGCAATCACCGTGGCCGTGGGTGCAGAGTAAAGAGTGTGTAAGTCAGAAAAGGGCCTGAGATACCAAATTTTTGTATCACTAGCGACAGCCATTGGAAATTCACGTTATCAAAGGCCTTTTCCGCATCCAATAATAGTATGGCTATGTTGTCGGAAGGCCTTTGATTAGTGAACTCCAGGGCTGAAAGCACTTTCCTAATGTTGGATGCTGCTGATCTGCCTTTGGTGAAGCTGGCTTGTGCAGGGTGTATGAGTGAGGGCATTATGGTCGCTAGGCGAGTGGCCAGGATTTTGGAATCTACGTTGAGTAAAGATATGGGACGGTACGATCCGGGTTCCTGTGAGTCTTTACCCTTCTTGGCTAGAAGTTTTATGTGGGCTTGATGTCCTGTTGGGAGGTACGGGCCTCCCTGCCAGATTGTATTGTATACAGACAGTTATGTAGGGGTTACGTGTTCACGCAGTAGCTTATAGAACTCGGGAGTGTAGCCATCAGTGCCCGAGGATTTACCATTTGTTAATCCGCTAACAGTTTTGGTTACCTCTTCCTCGGTGATCGGGGCATTCAGCATCTCCAAATCATCGGGAGCTATCTGGGGGAAGGAATCAGAGTCTAGCCATTGAGAGGCCAAAGACTGATCCATAGGCTCGTGGGCATTGAGAGAAGTGTAAAAATGTTTCCAAAGTGTTGTTAACAGCTTATGGAGATGTGGCCATGGTGCCATCGGGGTAACACAGGGAAGCAATGTGAGTGGGGGTGTAGGTGCCCTTGGTGAGCCTGGCCAATAGTTTTCCAGCTTTGTTCCAATGGACATGATATTGTAACTGAGTCTAGGACATTTTCATCTGTTCTACATTACTAGCCCACGTGTCAAAGAAGCTTCTAGCGTCTATCCATGCCTTGCGGTTGTCCTCTGTATTTTGTGTGCGGAGTAGGGAGTGAGCCTGTCTCACTAAGGTGCTCGCTGCCTGGTAGCTTTCGAGGGTTTTCTTCCTGTGGGCAGTGGTGAAGGTTATTATCCGCCCTTGCATAAATGCCTTGCCCGCTTCCCAAAATAGGTTGGGGTTCTCCTTATGGGAGCTGTTATTGTGCGAATACTCCATCCATGCTTCCTTAAACTGGTGGAAAGCCACGTTCTGGGTTAGATAAAACGGGAATCTCCATTGTCTGTGGTTCGGGTTGTGCCTAAGGGTGTCAAGAGTAATTGAGATTGGGGAATGATCTGAAATGACTAGATCGCGAATGTTGGTGTCCCCCACCTTGGGGAGCAGTGAATTCCCTATCTAGAGGGTGGGATAGCCGACATGCATCTACTAGCCACCGGGCTTGTGTCATGTGGTAGAGATGCATATCTGGTGTCTATGGGGATGGTACGTGGCGTTGTGATGAATGAGTTCTATCCTCACTGTCGCAGTAGGTCAGATTGAAGTCACCACCTACGAGGTGTAGAGCATCTAGGTCTTTGGCCAAGTTCGTCGTTAGGTCACTGAAATATACCCTACTAGGGGAATTAGGGGCATATATGTGCATCAGCCTAAGCTCGCCAGCTGCAAGTTTAATAAGAATGGATATGTACCTGCCCTCTGTGTCATGGTCAGAAGAGATCACATTGCAGGCCAAATTTTTATGGAGTAAAATGAGAGTGCCTTCTTTCCGGCCTTGGGAAGCCGAGCCCAGCACTGTGCCCACCCAAAGCCTACGCATGCGCGAGAAGTCCTGCTCCTCCAGGTGTGTCTCCTGGAGTAGAGCAATGTCCGCCTTCAGCCTCTTCAGGTGGTGGAGTATTAGCGACCTTTTCCCAGGAGAGAGCAATCCCTTCACGTTCCAGGAGAAAACGCGAAGGAGCTGCATTGTACCCGAGGGGAGGGTAAGCTGCTTAAAATACTCTGAACTGCTGAGAAGAGAGTGAGACCTGTGGATCGTAAAATAAGCATTAAGGGTACTCTTTTTAACTTAAGTGTAGGCGCGAACCTTCCTCCCTCCAGGTAGGGGATAAAGTACAAGCGAAAAGGGCAACAAGGGCAAGAGGGGTGGTGGATAACTCTACAGTCAAAGACTTATCTTTTTTCCTGTATGCTACTTCAACACCCGGAGATACGCTAGCCCACAGCATGCGGGAAAATGAAGAGAGAAAAGAGAAGGAGGAGATCAGAGGACAGGAGCAGGTCTCTGTCATAACATAGTGCGGCCAAGAATGAATGATTGCCTCATTTCAAGCTGAAGAGGGGGGTAATGAACGATCCCATATGGAGAAGTTGCATAGGACTACTCTGTAAAACAAAAAAATACAATGATCATATAGAACATTAACAAGAAAAACTACTTGAACGTTGCGGAACTATATAAAACCGAAACACAAATCGTTGAGCAGTGACAATGATCATCAGTTTAGTGTGAGGGCTGGCTGCGGAGATTGCCCCACCACTACCTAAGTGGCGCAGGAAGATCAGCAAACGGGGGACAATCATAGCGCCATAGAGCCTTACCCAGACCATGAAGCGACCATTACCTAAGAAGCTGTGAGGTCAGCGAAAGTCAGGTTGATCAGACGGTGAGGTAGACTTCAGGCGCTTGGGAGGATCCTTCCGGGGACTACGTTGTTCTTACGGGCCCTGCCTCACATTGTCCACGTAGGAGTCCGTAGTGGAGTGTGCAGTCGTGGGCGTACGTAGAAAAGTGCAGGCCTTGTCCGCTGACTGGAATGTAAGCTGTGTCCCGTCCGGGGCTTGAAGCCGTAGAGTCGCTGGGTAGGCCATGGTGAAGCGGATGTTCCGTTTGAACAATTCTGCGCAAATCGGTTGAAATTATTTTCTTTTGCGTGATACCTCCACTGAATAATCCGCGAAGAGCAGTAGTTTTTGCCCCTCCACCACAACGGTGCGTGACTTCCGAAAACTTTGAAGAATGCCCGTGCGGTCCATGTAGTTAAGGTATTTGGCAATGACTTGCCGCAGTCGTTTGTTGTCGGGGGATGGCGCCCCTATGCGATGCGCCCTTTCCACCGTGCAGTGCAGATTGAGGCCCAGGGCCGCCGGAATGGTGGTGGAGCATAATACAAGTAGCGTGTCAGGCTTGTGTGATTCTGGGAGGCCGATGATCCTCAAGTTGTTCCTCCTTGAGCGATTCTCGAGGTCCTCCATGCGATCGTGGAGATGTTGGTCTTGTACGAACTTCTCGAGTGCCGTATTCATATTGTATTGATCATCCTCCAGGGACGAGATGCGCTGTTCCACCACGCTGAGCCTCTTAGTCTGCTCCCCCAGTTCCATCCGGAGTTGCACCATGCCCTCTGCCACCGCTTTATCCATTGCAGCTTTTAGGGTTGGCAAGAACAATGCAGCCACTGCCTGTGCCAGGCTATCTGGGGGTGTGGTGTGTGCTTGGCAGCCAGGGCTGGTTGTGTCCATCCCCTAGTTGAGCGGTGCCTCCCACTATGCCATGTGGGGCCTGCGGCAGCGAGCATTGTGAGGCAGTGTGCGGCTGAGGTGCGGTGGCCATCTTGGGGGATCTGTTGCTGCCCTGAGGGGGAAGGAGATCCGTCCCGCGATCGTGAACCAGAGCACGAGCGCGGCTGAGACAGATAGCGGTCCATCCGCTGTGATGTGCAGGAGTGGCTGATACTGGTGTCCGACCAGCAAGGACCGTTGGGGGGTTTAATACGCTGGCTTTTGCAGCGGTCTGAGCGGAGCCTCCAGGGCTGACCTCCCTTCACATACGGCACCGGAAGTATAAATAGCACTTTTAAACTTAACACCAGCCACTCCCTCCTACCGCCAATTCAAACTCCTATTACAGATCCCTACAGCCGCGAAACAAGCAATTGTCAAAGCTTGGAAATCCCCGACCTTAAAGTAGAGGTCCACACAAAAATGGAACTTCTGCTTTTCGGAAACTCCCCCTCCCCCCCGGTGTCACATTTGGCACCTTTCAGGGGGGAGGGGCTGCCGATACCTGTATAATAAAGGTATTTGCACCAAGGGCTGGTGCTACCACTAGGCAAACTAGGCAGCCGCCTAGGGTGCCTTGCGGCCTAGGGTGCCCGGCCACTGGTGTTCCTACTCGCTTCTCTGTGGAGAGAGCAACTAAGTCTCAGCATCAGTGCCGCACATAGTGTCAGAAGCGCTGAGGCGGTAGAGAACAGTGTCTGTGTCCCAACTCCTAAATGGATGGAAGCAAGCAAACATTCATTGATGGGCGCTGGTGAGGCTGCATTGATGGGCGCTGGTGAGACTGCATTTGTTGGCTGTTGGTGAGGCTGCATTTGATGGGCTCTGGGGAGGTTGCATTTGATGGGCCCTGGTAGGCTGCATTTGATGGGCGCTGGTGCGGCTGCATTTGATGGGCGCTGGTGAGGCTGCATTTGATGGACGTTGGTGGGCTGCATTTGATGGGCTGTTAACCTTCAAAATCTATATTTCTGATTTATTAATCAGAAGATATGATATGGGTTGAAAAGAGAATTCTTATTGACAAAGGAAAGGAAGGTTTAACATAACACCATTTATTAGAGTACGTTACAGGTTTATCTAATACACAGAAAATATCTATAGTCTAAGTGAGGGAGTAAAATATTAGTTTAAAATACAACAAGAGTACAATACATTCATTACAATACAAAACAGGACATATGACAATTCGGTATACCTTGTAAGTGCTGGGAGATGATCTGATAATTTACCTACTCTCTGGTCAGTCTCATCTGCCATTATCCTAGGTTTGGGGTCCCCTTAAGAAGGGCCATTTCTCATTGACTTGCCTAGGACCACCCTGATTGGTTAGCCCTCTCCTCCCCTCAATAGCACCTCCTCTTTTGGGTTTAATTGGTTAGTGATAATTAGTCTGAAGCCCACTTGATTAAAGAGGAAGTTTGCTCTTGAATAGGACACTTAACTAGGCATAGTCCCAGCCGGGGTAAATTGTCCATTCCTGAACAGATCAAAGAAATATTTTAAGCATATCAACCACCCTTTGAAATGGATAAATGGTTGATTAGCACGGAAGAATACACAAGCCTTTATCTAGCAAATGAATTCGGCTCCGTACCGACTACACACCCAAATGGTATCTGTTCGTGGGTTTTGATTATTACATTAGGTAAACAGCAGGACATCTCCCTCACACCCACACTTAGCATACCTGTGAGACAAAGGTATTGTTAATTGAATTATATACGCTGACCAGACGTCTGTTCCTGTAAATCAAATCATCTGGGCAGGTTAAGCTAAAATTATTATAAACCTTCTTTATTTCTTATCCTAATATATACATCTATCATACAAATATTCCCAGTTGCTAATGGAGATTACTCATAAACTCCTCATAAGGCAACAGATGACCCCTTGTGGCAAGTTGAGTCCAATGAAACGACGCCACACTTAAGTGAGTAATTGTTTATGTCTAATCTCCATTAGTGAGTTCAGTTTCTCCCTCTGCCATCTTAGAAGTCGGCCGAGATATATCACCATACCCGTCATAAATAACAGTACCCCACACTGCAATATGAGAAGACCTTTTATTCCCATTTCCACCCAGGTCCTGGTGGTGACCAAACTGAAATCCCCATCATGTAAAAGTTCATTCAACCTTTTCCCTGTTTTCTCCATATCATTACTAATTTGAATTATATGGGTATCCTTCCTTGCGAGCAGATTGTGAAGGTTTACTGACAGAGTATCAATTTTTATATCAAAATGGGGTAGATAGGTTATAGGATCTGGGACATCAGGGGGACTCTCAATGATATAGTCTTCTGTTAACACTGGTATGGGGGTTACTACAGTTTGCCCAATAATAGTGTACTCGTGTGGAATGAAGCAAAAATTTGGATAGGGTATGGGACACGACTGACCCCCATAGAGAAATGTCTGGTGATTGGTAACGACACAGTACAGTCCATCCATGTGGTAGGTGACCTTTGTGCTAGGTGTTCTCCATTTTGACAGCTTCACTGGGCAGTTAGCTTCCATCTCACTTGTGCTGGTTTCTTGAGGTGGGTGGCGTGGACTTTCCAGTTGGGGGTCCCTCGCTACTTTGGCGGTGGGATCCGGGTCATTGCTTAGACCACAGACTGGAGTGTCAATTTCAAACACATCACAACGGCATAAGTACCTATTGTCTTTGACAGTGCAGCAGGCAGTGTGTGGTGCTTTCCATCGCCCTTGAACTTGAATGAGCATTTCGGGGAGGTGCAACCTTTCCTTGTACACGTCGTTTTCGAGGCACCCGAGGGAGTGTATGGACGCCATCGTGTTAAAGTAGTCATCTTGTGGATGGAACACTGGCAGCGACATGGTGAAGGAAACATACATTAGGTCTCGGTAGGCGCACAGGGACGGGCTCTTCTTGCAAGCAAATGGCCCTCTATTTGGGTGTGGTGTTACTATCCCTATATTTCGAATTGTGGAAACTGGCAGAGGTTTGCACTTGTCTCCAGAATGTACATTCATTCCACCACTATTATTAGTGTGAGTACAATACCATTGGGTAAGGTCGGTATCTCTTAATATATCAGGGATTTTACCTGCTTGGATATCTCGGATGATATTAGTGACCTTGGTTAAAACAAAATTTCCATACGCAGTGCATATTACCTCTTTCCCCATACCATCCTCTCTAGCTTTCTGATTATTTATGTTTATGATTTCGTTGATTTTCTGTTGTGTCTTTTCAAACAACTGGGCAATATCTTTCATGTTATACACCGTAAACCTTTCCTCCTCTGCAAGCCCCTCAACACCCTGCAGAACTGGTTTCAGCACTTGCCGACCCTCTTTTTGTTAAAAATTTCCGATATGCCTGCGAATCGCTGACAAATCGGCTCGGTTCCAAATTGACATGCCAGATCCAAAAAGTCCTGGGATGGACCCAAGTATGCTGTCCAACCCCTTTAACTTTCTGGATCTGAAAATGCCCCTATGGGGAGTGAGGTTTGGTTCTGCAAATGGGTCCTGAGTTCGGCTTGCATGGGAGGCAATCAAATCTACCAGCAAGGAGGAGTAAAACAGAGACACATTTGTCCGGGCACATGAGCCGAATTCAGCCATGTTCCACTGGGACAAATTAAGTACCACGGGTACATGAATGAACTTAACGTTATTGAACAGAATTCCAGGGATTGATGTTGCCGTTAGGCCACTAGGTGGTCCCTCTTGCAGTGATGGGCATTCCAAGGATGTTGGTTCATAGTAGGGGATTGCAGCTGTATTTTTGGGCAAAATGGTAGGATCAGGGGTCTTAGTCTTTGGGGACACGTGCAAGGTGACTTTTCCTGGGACGTACTGAAGAGTGGATGCCTGTGTGTTGCTGGACAAGGGGATGGAGATAACAAAAGAATATTTCCACTCTCCGGCATCACTCAACCGTGTCTCTTGAATCAACAAGGATCCATTCTGAAAACTCATGACTCTATCCCGGTAGTCAGTGATATTCCCTGCGACGCCTTTACCCCAGACGAGATGATTATCAATGGGACTCCACCAATATACTTGCTTCCCCACAGTCCCTACAATGGCCACAGGTAATAAAATGGATTCCCCCTCTAGGCAGTAGACATGATTCTTGTCAACGATCACGCTGATGAGTGGTCCAGTCTCCTCTTCCTTGGTAGTTGTGATCAGCTGGAGCAGGATAACGATCCACATCGACTTCATGGCTCTAAAAGGAAAGAAAGCAGCACATTTTAGTTGATTTCTTTGGCTCCATGGAACTGTTTCAGTTGGTTCGCATGAACCCATTTATCTTGTGTCTTTTTGCCCGCCTCTATTCTGATTTTATATACAGACGGACTTAATTTATCAATAATAGAAAATGGACCTCTCCATTTTTGACTTAGACTGTGATCCAGGGGACGTAGTTCCAAGAACATAACTCGGTCTCCTATGGCCCAAGTGCATTCTCGAACCCCTTTGTCAAAATACGCCTTGGCTTTCTTTTGACTTTTACCCATTTGTGCTGCGGCAAATACATGGATCTCTTTTACCGCTTTTTGGAGTTTAAGGAGGTATTGGTCCATTGAAAGTCTGTCTATGGTAGGTGTATGCATCTCTAGCCAGAGATGTTCAGGGAGTCTCATCTGTCTACCTGTCAGCACTTCAAAGGGTGTCAGCCGGGTAGCATATGAGGGGGTTGCTCGGATGGCCATGGCCAGTAATGGCAGCAGATTATCCCAGTTCTTACCATTGATGTGTACAAATTTTTTTAGCATTGTCTTAATCTGCCGATTGGCTCTTTCAACCTGACCTGAAGATTCTGGGTGATATGGAATGTGAAATTTTTGCTCCACCCCTAACATCTGTAGGCAGGTTTTTACCACCTTTCCAGTAAAATGGGTCCCCTGATCTGACTCTATTGATCCTGGGAGCCCCCATCTACTGAACACCTGTTCTACTAAAATCTTAGCCGTATTTTGTGCAGTGTTACTTTTGGTTGGGAAGATCTCTGCCCATTTAGAAAATAAATCTGTGACTACGAAGATGAATCTGTTGTTTCTAGCAGTGACTGGCAAGGGTCCCATGTAATCCATTTGTAAGGCATTCCATGGCCCTTCTTTCAGTCTAATTCGTAAAGGGGCATTGATCTTCCTTGGTGCGGGGTTAACCTGTGCACAGACAATACAATTGTCACAATACTATTGTCACAATACTGCTTCACATCTGTCATCATGGAAGGCCACCAACCTATGTTCTTGAGCCGCTCACCTGTTTTCTCTGACCCTTGATGACCCCCAGTAGGCAGGTCATGCACTATGTAAATCATTTCATTTTGGTATTTTTCAGGAACCACCCAAGTTACTTCATCTCCATGATGCAACAATACCTTTTTATCTTCTGACAATGTGAGGTGTTTTATATATTTTGCCAAAGTATTCCCCTCAGAGAGTTCTCCAGTCTCATTTTGCAGTTTTTGCATTATTTCCTTAATGTTGTCATCCTGGCATTGTATGTCCGAAATATCCGGAACTACTATGCAGGATTTTGTGAGGGCACAAACACTGGGGCACAAGACTAGGTCCGGTAAATTCGACGGAATTTCCCAGATCTCCCCTCCCTGTGCTCCTTGTTTGGCCAAGCAATCCGCCGCCTCATTTTGTTCCCAGTATGGGGCAGTACCTGAATGACCTTTAACTTTGCACACCCATGGTTTGACTGGCAACTTTTGCACCAATGATACAATATATTTCAACAGGGATGCATGTTTAAGTGGAGACCCATCTGAGGACATGTACTGGTGGGTGTGCCAGAAGGGCAGAAATTCTATAAGAGCATTACAGAACCACGCAGAATCTGAGTATAAAACAATTTCTTGGTCCCCTTTCATCAGTTCTAGGGCATGAGCGATTGCAGCCATTTCCGCAAATTGTGCTGATTTGACTTTACATGACCGAAAGATTGATGTTTGGGTCTTTGCTTGTGGATTGATATAGTATATTCCAAATCCTGCACATGGAGAACCCTCCACGTAAAAACATGATCCATCTGTGAAAATTTGGCCTGCGTTTTCGGGGACTGTTTCCTTTACTGACAAAGGTCTAAAGAATTGTTGTGCCGCTGATTGTGGGGTGATATCACATTCATGTGGTACTCCCTGGTAAAGGAGGCCATGGGCTCTAGTGGACGGATTATTTGTGTGTTGAACTTTAATGTCTCTGTCTTGAAGCAACAAAGCCCAATGGGCCAATCTGGCATTTAATACATTGCCATCCTTCACTCGGTCTGTGAGTAAAAATTTAGTGGGAGTGTGAGTTGTGTGCAGGATGACTGGGTTAAGTCCTATGATGTATGTGAAGTATTTCACTGCCCAAAACGTAACTAGGAGGTGTTTTTCACATAGAGAGTACTTCATTTCCACAGGAGATACTAATTTAGACGCATATGAAATGGGTCTCTGTTGCCCATGGATTTCCTGTGACAGAACAGCTGACATGGCTGTCTCTGATATGGCAGTCTCAATGTGAAAGGGCAGTTGGTACTCTGGGTTGGCTAATGCTGGCGCTTGCGCTAAAGCTTCTTTAAGCTCCTGCACTGCCTTGGTGTGTTGCTCAGTCCATTGCCATTGGGTATCCTTTTTCAACAAATCATACAGTGGTGCAGATTTTTGTGCAAATTCAGGGATGAAAGCCCGTGAATAATTTACCAATCCTAAAAAAGATCTCAGAGTCGGGATGCTCACTGGCAGCGGTAATTGTAGAATGGCTTTTACCTTTTCAGTTGCTATCTTACGTCCGTTTGCTGTCACTGTAATCCCAAGAAAAGACACAGATTCCTTCAACAATTGTGCCTTAATGGGATTACACTTCAGTCCCGCCTTTCCTAGGATCTGCAGAAGTTCCTCCAATAGCCGCAAATGCTCTTCTTTGTCGCATGTGGCTAGCAACAAATCGTCCACGTACTGGAAAAGATTCTTTGGAGAAGAAAAATCAATTAAAATATCTCTCATGGTTGCATGAAATAACGTAGGAGAGTTATGAAATCCTTGAGGGACAGAATTGAAAGTATACTGTTTTCCCAGAAATGTAAATGCAAATTTGTATTGACATTCTTCTGACAACGGTAATGACCAAAAACCGTTTGATATGTCCAGCACTGTGAAATATTTGTGTTTGGGATTTAACATGCTCAAAACATCCGGGACAGATGCAACGGTGGGGGCGCAATTGTTTGTAATACTGTTCAATTTGCGGTAACCGATTGTTAATCTCCACGAATTGTCAGTACTTTTGCGAATCGACCATATTGGCGCATTTGTTGTTGATACACATGGTCTGATGACCTTTTGGTCAAGCAGTGACTCTATGGTTTCCTGTATGTAGCTGATAGCTTCCTTTGGAAAGGGGTATTGTTTCTGCGGAACTGGGTCTGGCCCACTGATGTGTATTACCGTATTTACCTTTCCACAGTCATGTTTGTGTTTTGCAAAGGATCCCTGATGTCTTTCTATCACAGGCTGCAGCAGCTGATGTTCTGGGTGATCTGTAATGATCTCCAGTATGTCATATTTTAAATCATTGCGTTTGATGGCTGCAATTGTGTGAGAATCAGGTATCACAATGGTGCTATTCTGATCAGTTGGAACCCCTTGCAGTAGTAACAGGTTGGTCAGATCCAACATACATCCATTGGGAATTAAGAAGTCTGAACCCAGCAGGCTGGTTTCATTTGGCAAACACATTAATGCTAATGGCTGTTTTAGGGTTAACTCACCAATTTGGATTGTTAGGGGCTTGGACAAGGCAGACTCAACATTATGTCCAGCAAAGCTCTGGAGATTCAGTGGCTTTCCTGAAGATAGTGTTGAGTTTAAGGGATCTTTGTCATGCATAATTGATATCGCCGCCCCTGTGTCGATTAACATGGTACATTGACGGCCCCTAATCAACGCTGACACTACAGGGCGCCCACACCTATCCAGAGAAATAGGTGCTAAGATTTTGGGGCCTTGTAGTTGTCACCATTGATGACGGTTAGCCTCTGTCTGGAAAGCTACCTGTACTTCCTTTCCAGGGCCTACTTGAAAGGCCTGTAATTGTTGTCGCAACTCTGCATAAGTAGGAGCTCTTTCTGTGTCACTGACATGCTTGCCCTGTGATAGGTGGCTATGAGAGTTTTCTCTTCCTCTGCCTCTATAACCTGATTTCCCCCTATATCCCCTCCCCCTCCCTTGTAAACTTTTGTCCCAGTTAGGGTTGTATGGAGGATTGGCTTCTCCTGGGGCATGGGGGCCTTCTACGGTGGTAGTCCTGCATTGTACTGCAGCCACCTTCCTAAACAGCTGTTTCTCTTCTCTTTCCTTAAGCCTGTGCTGTTTATAGGCTTGGATGGCATGGAATGATCTATGTATTAATCCAATCACCTCCTCATAGCTATGTTTTCTAGGATCTATCAAATGCTCACATTTTATTCGAATAGCGGGATGGGCATTGTGTATCAGTAGGTTCTTATATTCCATGTCCTCTCTAGTGGTTTTACCATTGTTAGTGTTATATGCTGCCCACAATCTATTGGCATAAACTAAAGGGTTTTCCTCATTACTTTGTTTGATTTGATAGGCCACCATCAAACCTATAGCTGAGGGGTTTATGACTGTTTGCAATTCGGCCACGGTTACTTTGTAGCAACAGGGCGCTGCATTAATAAGGTGAGGTATACATGGGCAGGGCAAAGGGGGTGGAGCCAAGGGTGGGGGGCAGCAAAATTAGGTTTCGCCTAATCCTTGCACCAGCTCTGTTTGCACCCACTTCCAGGCATAGACCCCTTGTGGCTATTTTAACGTCCAGTGTGCATGAGGACTAAAAGTCAGCAGCTGCAGTATTTGCACCTGCTGACTTAAAAAAAATAAAAAATTTGGCGGACATGGAGTCAATCAAGCAATGGTCCATGCCAAAACAGAGGCTTTATTACCACGTACTACCTGGGGACCTCTACTACCTCTCATTTATTTCTTCTCTATTTTTTCTCCTACCTAAGATTACTTTTTTCTTTTTTCTTTTTTTCTCTCTTCTACTTTTCCCCCCTATTCTCTCCCTCCTCTTTCAATTTACTCTTTATATAGTTCTGGTAGCAGAACTTTTATTTCCTTGGTTATCATTATACCAATTGTACATAGTTCCAATATTTTAGATTCTATAATAATTTTTTTATTTTTATTTAAAAACTATACTTTTGATAATTAAGACTTTTTTTTATTTATTTTTTTATCTGAAGTCTAAGTTGGTCTTATCCTCTCTTATACAATCTATGACGCAATCTTTTGAGTACCGTATTTATCGCCGTATAACATGCACTTTTTTCCCCTTAAAATCAGGGGAAAATCATGGGAGCGTGTTATACGCCAATCCACCGCTGATTGTGAGCGTAGGAGCGGGCAGCGCTAATATAAATACATAGCCGAGTGAACTCGGCTAGGCTCTGCTCCTCTCACAGTCAAGACCAGTCCCGCCCTATGATGGACATAACACAGGGACTGGGCGTGCCCGGGAGCAGAGCCCAGCCTAGCCAAGTACACTCAGCTATGTGTATATCAGCGGCACTCGGCTCACAGTCATGTCAGTTCCTTCATTGGACCTGTGTTATGTCCATCATAGGGCAGGACTGCAAGAGAAGCCGAGATACACAGGACCGGCTCTGTGTATCTCGGCGGTGCCATATTTAAACATGAAGTGACGCTGACAAGGCATCAATGTCACTGGACAAGGCTGCAAATGACACTGATAAGGCTGCATTGATGGGTATTTAAATATAAGTTTTTTTTTTTCTTAAAAAAAATTTCCCTTAAAATTCCCTCCTAAACTTGGGGTGCATGTTATAAGCCGGCACGTGTTATACGCCGATGAATACGGTAGTTAGATCCATGCTAAAATTGTTTTAATTAAACTACTTTTAGTTTATGTTGGAACTATAACTCGATATTATTACCATATATGTGATCTTTTCTTCTGCTTCCACCATATGTACTTATGTATACTAATTGTTAAAATTCAATAAACAAATTTGACAAGAAAATAACAAATTGTTCAGAATAATGTAATCTAGGGTTCAGTTCAGTGTCAGCAGTTCCTTTATTATTAGGTGTGTTTTTTTTGCTCCTACAAGTAGGATTTCCTTTTCCAAATTCTGTTCTGTAGTCTATGACTCCCGGACAGTTGTGGATCTGAAACTCTTATGTTAGATGGCTGATAAAAAAGGATCATTCGGAATTTTGCTGCAAAAACACCCATATTGTATGAATCCTGGGAGTGGTATGAAATGGTGTCTATACCCTAAATCACAAGAGGAGATGCTTCCAAAAATACCATACAAAAACACCACAAAGAAATCTGCACCTACGAAGGCTACCAATTCAATGGAAATGGTCGTTTATTGGACATATATATGTGGCAAAGGTCAACCTGGACTGCAAAACGGACTACATCAAAATTTTCACCCCAGTGAAAACTTAGCTCCCCCCTTGATGAAGTAGTGGTCTGGTCTGCAAAGGTCTCTATGTGTAAATATGCATGGCCTGTGCCAGGGGTGGACTGACCCATCGGTCATTCGGCCACGGACCGAGGGCATGTGCTGCTAGGAGTTTGTGAAAGTCTCTGCATCTGCAAAAAGGGGATTCAGGAGGACACATCTGTGATTCCTTTCACAGCGCGCCGCTCATTGCCGGCTCCTCCTTCCCTCCTGTCCACCCCAGGTGCTTGTACATGAGATCATGTTTCTTTAAAGAGACTCACCAACAGGCACGAAGATCTGGCATGGATGGCAATTCAAGGGGGGGGGTGTCGGTCAGGACATTCATGCATGCCAGATAGTGCCATTTTATGAGCATTATAGGCCCCCGGGCAATACAGTGCACTGGGGCCCTGTCTACACAATCACGCACGATTGCCCATCAAATGCAGCTTTACTGTGCCCATGAATGCAGCCCCAAAGTGCCCACCTTTGCAGCCACACTGAATCCGTGAATGCAGCCTCTCTGTGAGCATGAATTCAGCCTCACTGTGCCCATGAATGCAGCGTCACTGTACCAATTAATACAGACTCCCCATCACCTGGTAACACACACACACACACACACAGAAGGCATCTCCTCCTGTGTATCACAGAGCTGGCTGGGTCTGTGTTCGGCGGCCGCACTGTAACAAGGTCCTGCCCCCCTAGACTGACTCGTGTGATAGGCGGAACATTGATTTATTCTACTATTACACGAGCCAGTCTGGGGGGGGCAGGACCTTGTTGCACTGCGCCGCCGAACACAGACCCAGCCAGCTCCATGATACACAGGAGGAGAGAGGGGCACTGCAGCCGCAACTCAAAGCGGCCCCAGGGCAGCCAGTCTGTCCCTGGCTGTGGTTGCTGAGCAGGCAAGGGGGGAACTTCTGAAGTTAATGTTTCACATTAACAGGCCGGTGATTGGTTGCTTGGATCGTCCAACAACCAATGCCCTGCTATTTAATGTGTAAAAGTTAACTCCAGCAGTTTCTGCCCCCATCCAGCCCTGTGATACTGGCCATTGTCCATTGAAGAAGAGAGCGGCAAAAATGTCTGCATGCCGGGTGCACATGAAGTCATCATGGGCACTGACGGGCCAGACATTTAGCGGCGGCGGGCTGGGTGCAGGTCGCAGGCCTTAGGTTGCTGGCCCCTGCTCTATATCGTGTGTGAAGCATTGTCTGGAGCCTGTTCATGGAACCAATAGAAAGGAAAGAACTATGGGAAGGTCAGTCCTAGAACCAATAGGAGGCGGAGCTGTGTGACGAGTTATTTGAATACAATACCCACAATGCAGCAGTAACTCAAACAGCCTGTCTTACGTATAGATAGTTATAGATGATTGGTGTAAGAAATGTGTTCACGTGTTATTTGTAATATGGAATGTTTATAGGACAAGTAAGATATAGAATAGATAGAAAATAAAGCGTTCCGATGTGACTCCCCCTGAGCTCAGTGCGATGTTCCTGTAGGAGGGTGCTCACTGTTGACATCTATTGGTAGCTTTGCGCAGTGGCAGTATTGTAGCCAATGAAGTTTAACTGAGGCGTGATTATTGCTATTTGAAAACTTTTTACCAATACCCCGTCATGACGGCTTGCAATATAGTCGGCAATGACAATTTTTGACAGTCTCTAAGGAGACTGAATCATCCGGTACAAGAATAGAACTAATGATGCTGCTAATAATGAAACTGGTATATGTTTTTGTTAAAATTACTAGCAATGTAGTTTCATTTTAACCACTAGACATCTGTGCTATAGCCAAAAGATAGCTGCAGCGCGGATGCCAATTGCTGGGAGGTCGTCCCTGGACGTCCTCCTGTTTACTTCCGCAATGCGCGCTCCCGCATCGGGGAAGTTCTGTGCTGGTCATGACACTTGGACACAGCCAGTCACAGCGGCTGTTTACAGTACAATCGGCGTGTCCAATGAGAGATTATCTCATCGCTGGTGTCCTATCATATATGGTCCCCCATCGGATAGTGTCCGCTGTGTACTGCGCAGTACACAGCACACACAGATTCCAAAAATGGCCGAGGATTAACGGCGCCTGCGCCGTGATTTCAGGTTCTATCCCCACCATCCAAGTGAACATAGAGTAGGAATATAAAAGAGCCA
Source organism: Lithobates pipiens (assembly GCF_037356315.1). NCBI lineage: Eukaryota > Metazoa > Chordata > Amphibia > Anura > Ranidae > Lithobates > Lithobates pipiens. The sequence goes on along the minus strand of NW_027507790.1, from coordinate 37,805,059 downwards.
TAAAGCATTCTGGTGTGCCTCCCCCTGAGCTCAGTGCAATGTTCCTGTAGGAGGGTGCTCACTGTTGCCATCTATTGGTAGCTTTGCGCAGTGGCAGTATTGTAGCCAATGAAGTTTAACTGAGGCACGATTATTGCTAATTGAAAACTTTTACCAATACCCCGTCATGACGGCTTGCAATATAGCCGGCAATGACAATTTTTGACAGTCTCTAAGGAGACTGAATTATCCGGTACAAGACTAGAACAAATGGTGCTGATAATAATTAAACTGCTATAAACTTCATGGTATTGTTAAAGTTACTAGGAATGTAGTTGCTTTTTAGTAACAAACTGTACTTGGTGGGATTGCCTGGTAGCAGAAAATTGCTGGAAAGATGTATTTCTTATGATTTTAGCGCTGTTTGAAATCCATATTGATCCTGATCCTACAACAAACTCCTATTACAGATCACTACAGCCGCGAAAGAAGCAAATGCCAAAGCTTGGAAATCCCCGACCTTAAAGCGGAGGGTCACACAAAAATGAAACTTCCGCTTTTCGGAACCCCCCCCCCCCCCGGTGTCACATTTGACACCTTTCGGGGGGGGGGGTGCAGATACCTGTTTAATAAAGGTATTTGCACCCACTTCCAGGCATAGACCCCTTTGCGGCTTCACTTCCTGATGGTGGCGCCAGTATCCAAGGACTGAGGGACATGTTGGCTTCGGCTGCCGACATCGCGGGCACCCTGGACAGGTAACTGTCCTTATTTTAATGAACACTGGACATTTTTGGACATTTTTACAGCAGCTGTTTTTGGCAGTAGACGTTTTTTTCTCCAGTCATTAAACTCTCCATCCTGTTATCCTATGTGTCCATGCACACATAGGCTGTTATCAGCAGTTTTGGGCAGTGGCGTTTTTGAGCCGTAAAAAAAAAATAAAAAAAAAATAATCCCAAAACTAGTGGTTTCTGAGAGACGTTTTTCAGCTGTAAAAATGCTCTAATGCTCAAAAACATTGCTCACCAACGTTTTTGATCCATTGAAGAAATTTAATAAATACATTTTTTTTCTTCAGAAAACAAAATGCTACAAAACGCTATTGCAAAAACATTGAAAGAAGTTGAAAAACTCACTGCAAAGCTACTGACGTTTTTATAACGTTATTTTAACGTCCAGTTGCATGAGGACTAAAAGTCAGCAGCTACAGTATTTGTAGCTGCTGACTTAAAAAAAAAAAATAATAATTGGCGGAGCTCCACTTTAATAATTGCTGAAACTAAAAATAGAGTCAATCAAGCATTGGTCCATGCTAAAACAGAGGCTATAATTCAAGATAAAATATCCAACTTTGAGAATATATGGAATCCCTGTGTGACTCACTTTTTGCCTTCTAATTTTGATGCTTCCCTACCAAGACCTTGGTTATCTCGATTTATACTTCCATTCTCTGCATTCGCGGTATGTGTTTATTACCATTTACTACCCGGGGACCTCTACTACCTCTCATTTCTTTATTTTCTGTCTATTTTTTCTCCTACCTAAGATTACTTTTTCTTTTTTCTGTTTTGTACTTCTTCCCCCTATTCTCTCCCTCCTCTTTCAATTTACTCTTTATATAGTTCTGGTAGCAGAACTTTTATTTCCTTTGTTATCATTATACCAATTGTATATAGTTCCAATATATAGTATACGATTTTAGATTCTATAATAAATTATTTCTTTTTTAAAAATGTTATTTAAAAACTATACTCATGATAATAATTAAGACTTTTTTTTTTTTTATCTGAGGTCTAAGTTGGTTTCTCTCTTATACAATGTTTGACGCAATCTTTTGAGTAGTTAGATCCATGCTAAAATTGTTTTAGTTAAACTACAACTCAATATTGTTACCATATATGTGATCTTTTCTTTTGCTGCCCCCATATGTACTTATGTATACTAATTGTTAAAATTCGATAAACAAATTTGACAAGAAAATAACAAATTGTTCAGAATAATTTAATCTAGGGTTCAGTGTCAGCAGTTCTTTTATTAGGTGTGTTTTTTTTTTTTTTTTGCTCCTACAAGTAGGATTTCCTTTTCCAAATGCTAGCCTATGACTCCCGGGCAGTTGTGGACCTGAAACTCTTATGTTCGGATGGCTGATAAAAAAGGATCATTCGGAATTTTGCTGCAAAAACACCCATATTGTATGAATCCTGGGAGTGGTATGAAATGGTGTTTATACCCTAAATCACAAGAGGAGATGCTTCCAAAAATACCATACAAAAACACCACAAAGAAATATGCACCTATGAAGGCTACCAATTCAATGGTCATTTATTGGACATATATATAAAATCAAAATGGCATATATATGTGGCAATGGTCAACCCCCCCAAAGCTTGGGAGGAATGTTTCTACAAAGAGACTCCCCAACAGGCACAAAGATCTGGCATGGATGGAAAGATCTGGCATGGAAGAGCATTATAGGCCCATGGGCAATACAGTGAACTGGGACCCTGTCTACATAATCACACACGATTGCCCATCAAATGCAGCTTTACTGTGCCCATCAAATGCAGCCTCCCTGTGCCCACCATTGCAGCCTCACTGTGCCCGTGAATGCAGCCTCACTGTGCACACCATTGCAGCCTCACTGTGGCCATGAATGCAGCCTTACTGTGCCCACCATTGCAGCTTCGCTGTTTTCACCATTGCACCCTCACTGTGCACATGAATACAGTTTCACTGTGCCCATGAATGCACCCTCACTGTGCTCATGAACGCAGCATCACTCTGCTAATTAATACAGACATACTTGGTAACACACACAAACAGCGAGCATCTCCTCCTGTGTATCATGGAGCTGGCTGGGTCTGTGTTTGGCGGCCGCACTGTAACAAAGTCCTGCCCCCCTAGACTAACTTGTGTGATAGGCGGAACACTGATTAAATTTACTATTACACAAGGCGGTCTAGGGGGGCGGAACCTTGTTACACCGCGCCGCCGAACACAGACCCAGCCAGCTCCATGATACACAGGAGGAGAGAGGAAAAGAGCGGAATGTTGCAGCCACAACTCAAAGCGGCCCCAGGGCAGGCGGCCTACCCGGAAATTTCCCGGTATCCCGGCAGGTCAGTCTGGCCCTGGTTGTGGTCACTGAGCAGGTGGGGCCCCCCAAGCAAGTGGAGCCCCCAGACAACTGCCCAGCATGCCCCTAAGAAAAGACAGCTCTGATGCCAGAAACCTGTGCAGATACAGGCACTACCCTTTTTGCATCATCAAGGATATGCACGTTTTCTGGGAGTGCCCCTTTGCACAGGGCCTGTTGAGGGCCTTGGAACTTGAACTTAAAGACTTTGTGCCACAGACCTCAATCACACACCTCGGTGTGTTGAGCGGACTCTTCTGTGGAACTCATTCACAGGAGGACAGTTCCTGGCAGGTTCTGTGTTGCTTTAAGGATGCTTTATGGTGCACCAGAAAGTGCCTCATCCACCTGCGGGAGAGGATGTCCATTGAGGATTGTTGCAGACTGGTTCACAGTCTTCTCAGAGACTATAACTTGATGGACTTTAGGGATGAGCCGAACCCCCCCCCCCCGGTTCGGTTTGTACCAGAACTTTCGAACGGACCCCAAATTCGTACGAACGTTAGAACCCCATTGAAGTCTATGGGACTCGAACGTTCGAAATTAAACGTGTTAATTTTAACTGCTAATATGCAAGATACTGTCCTAAAAAAGGAATTGGGGACCTGGCTCCTGCCCCAGGGGACATGGGTCAATGCCTAAAATGTTTTTAAAAATGGCCGTTTTGGCGGGAGCACTGATTTTAATGACGATTAAAGTGAAAAAAAAGTGAAATATTCCTTTAAATATCGTGCCTGGGGGGTGTCTGTAGTATGCCTGTGAAGTGCCACGTGTTTCCCGTGTTTAGAACAGTCCCTGCACAAAATGACATTTAACGGAAATAACGTCATTTAAAACTGCTTGCGGTCTTAATGTTATATCTGGTTCCTGCAATATGGTTGAAAATCATTGAGAAAAATGGCATGGGTAGCCCCCCCTGCCCATTACCAGCCCCTTTGGGTCTTGTACGGATATTAAGGGGAACCCCGTACCCATATTAAAAAAAGGAAATACGTGTGGCCCCCAGGCCCTATATACTCAGAACAGCAGTATATAGGCGGTGCAAACAAGACAGGGACTGTGTAGGTTTGTTGTGTTAAGTAGAATCTGTTTGTAATTTTCAACTGGTACATTTTTAAAGTGTAGCTCCAGTCAAAAAATCTATTTTTAAGCTTTTTGGAAAACATAGGGAAGGGTTATCACCCCTGTATAATTTGTTTTGCCGTCCGTCTTTTTTCATCTCACTTGCTGTTGTCTCCTTTCATTTGCAAGTAGGAGATGTTTGTAAGTTGGATGTTTGAAAGTAGGGGCCTGCCCTATATGCTCTGCAGAAATGGCGGAACAAGGTGTTGGTTTTGCCACAACATTGTAAGCCCTCAAAGTGACTCTTGGTGGGCGCTGGAGCGCCCTGCTGTGAACGATTATATCAAGAATTGTAATTACATGCCATTGTTGAACAGTGGTAGAAAAATTGACCTTTGGTGGTTGTGGTGCTGGTGCCACAACACTATAAGTCCTCACAGTTACTCTGGGTGGGCACAGGAATGGGCCCTCCTGTGAAATATTATATCAAGAATTGTAATTACATGCCCCTGTTAAACAGGGGCAGAAAAATTGGGTCTTAGGGGCTGGTGCCACGACACTGCAACCTCTCCCATATACTCTAGTTGCAGTGCAGGAATGAGCCCTGCTGCAAAGCATTGCATCAAAAATTGTAATTAAACGCCCCTGTTAAACAGGGGCAGAAAAATTGGGCTGGTGGCATCACCCAGAACCAAAAATGTTCTTCCAACATATCAGCGGAGGAGGAAGAGGATAGACAATCAACATAACAGGACAGTCACTCAGCATCAGCATAGGCAGTCTTGAAGGGATGTGATATTTCAAAAAAAATTATTCGGTTACATCAGCTTCAGGTGCTTGGTAGCTGTGGGTGATCCAAGACTGATTCATCTTGATGAAGGTCAGTCGATCAACTGATTCGGTGGACAGGCGCACCCTGTGATCGGTAACAAAGCCACCAGCAGCACTGAAGGTGCGTTCCGAAAGAACGCTGGATGCAGGACAGGCCAGTAGCTCAATTGCATACTGTGCAAGCTCTGGCCAGTGATCCATCCTCAAGATCCAGTAAGCCAGAGGATTTTCGGTGGGAAAGGTGTCCAAGTCTGACCTTGCACCTAGGTATTCCTGCACCATGTAAATCAGACGCTGGCGATGGTTGCTGGAACCGATCATACCTTGGGGCTGGGGACTAAAAAATTGTCTGAAAGCATCGGTCAGACGGCCACCTTCTCCACCGCTCCTTCTGACCGATGCCTCAGCAACACATTGTCCAGGACCAGGAGTTTGTAACCTCCCAGTCTCTGGGAACGCGTTGCACAGACCTTTCTGCAAGGCCTCCCGGAGATGTCTCATCCTCTGCTCCCTCTGCGACGGCAAGATAAGGTCGGCAACCTTACCCTTGTACCATGGATCAAGGAGAGTGGCCAGCCAGTAATGGTCCCTCTCCTTGATCCGAAGAATACGAGTATCCTTCCGCAGGCTTTGCAGGATCAGGGAGGCCATGCAGCGTAGGTTAGCTGAGGCATTCAGTCCGGAGTCCTCTGGGTCACTAAGGACAACATGATCCGCAGCTACCTCCTCCCAGCCACGTACAAGTCCACGGGTTTCTTGGGACTGTAAATCATCCCTACAAGACTGCTGCTGCTGCTGCTGATGCTGAGTGCCAGCCTCCACCTCCATGCTGACACAATCATCCTCCTCCTCTTCCTCATTCTCATCCTCTTCCTGTGTGATGGGTGGCACAGCAGGAACACTGTCTGGATAAAGGGGGCCTTGAGAGGCAAGGAAGTCCTCCTCTTCCTGCCTCTGTTCTGCCTCAAGTGCCCTGTCCATTATTCCACGCAGCGTATGCCCCAAGAGGTGGACAAGAGGTACAGTGTCACTGATGCATGCACTGTCACTGCTCACCATCCTTGTGGCCTCCTCATACGGTGACAGGACAGTGCATGCATCCCTGATCATGCCCCACTGGCGTGGTGAGAAAAAACCGAGCTCCCCTGACCCTGTCCTGGTGCCGTAGTCGCACAGGTACTCATTGATGGTCCTCTGCTGCGTGTGCAGCTGCTGCAGCATGGCCAACGTTGAGTTCCACCTGGTGGGCATGTCACATATAAGGCGGTTCTTGGGCAGGTTCAACTCCTTTTGGAGCTCAGCCAGCTGAGCACAGGCATTAAATGATCTGCGGAAATGCACACAGACTTTCCTGGCCTGCTTCAGGACATCCTGTAAGCCCGGGTACCTGCCCAAGAACCGCTGCACCACCAGGTTAAGGACGTGAGCCACACAGGGTACATGGGTCAGTTGTCCCTGTCGGAGGGCGGAGAGGAGGTTGGTGCCATTGTCGCAAACCACCATTCCTGGCTTAAGCTGGTGTGGCGTCAACCACCTCTCGGCCTGCCCCTGCAGAGCTGATAAAACATCCGCCCCAGTGTGGCTCCTGTCCCCCAAACAAACCAGCGCAAGCACGGCATGGCATAGTTTTGCCTGCGTACTTGCGTAGCCCCTGGAACGCCTACGGAGCACCGCTGGTTCTGAGGACAAAGCACTGGAAGAGGCCATGGAGGAAGAAGAAGAGGAGGGGGTGGAGGAGAGAGGTGTTTCACAACTAATAGTAGCATTTTGGAGGCGTGGTGGCGGAACAACCTCCAACACTACTGCACCTTGTCCTGCATCCTTCCCAGCTGCCAGAAGAGTGACCCAATGGGCCGTGAAAGACAGGTAACGTCCCTGCCCATGCCTGCTGGACCATGAGATGCACCTTACCACTGACCGCCCTGTCCAGCGAGGCAAGGACATTGCCTTACACATGCCGGTAGAGAGCCGGAATCGCCTTCCGTGAGAAAAAGTGGCGTTTGGGGACCTGCCACTGAGGAACCGCACACTGTACAAACTCACGGAAGGGGGCCAAGTCTACCAACTGAAAAGGCAGCAGTTGAAGTGCTAGCAATTTAGCCAAGCTAGCATTCAACCGCTGGGTATGTGAATGGCTGGGAGTGAACTTCTTTCGCTGGTTCAGCAGCTGGGGCAGGGACATTTGCCTGCTATAATCGGACGTGGGTGTACTGATAGCAGAGTGCCCGGAAGCACTTGGCTGTGACACACCTAATTCTACACCTTCATTCCTCTCAGAGCAGGTTTCAGAGAGGACTGAAGGTCTAGTGGGGTTGGAGATCCCAGCTGATGAGGAGCAAGGAGAGGTCCGCTTTGTTCTTTGGTGTGGGTCTTTGAGGTACGCTTGCCAACGAGCTGCATGGCAGGTCAACATATGTCTGGTCAAGCATGTGGTGCCCAAGCGGCTGATGTTTTGGCCACACGAGATACGCTTGAGACATATGTTGCTAATAGCAGCGGTGCGATCTGATGCACTCGTCTCAAAAAAGGCCCACACCAAAGAACTTTTAGAATAACGCGCAGAGGCAGCGCCCTGCACAGGCGGAGCTCTGCGGTGTGATTCAGTCGGTGTGCTGCCCCTAAGCTGGCCCCCGGAGGGCATCCTGCCTCGTTGGACATGTGCCTCCTCCTCCTCCTCCTCCTCTTCCTCCTCCTCCTCCTCCTCTCTCCTACCAGGCACCCACGTGGAGTCAGTGCCCTCATCATCCCCTCCCTCTTCATCGCTGGAGCAAACCTGGCAGTATGCTGCAGCTTGTGGAACATGACTGCCAGATTGCTGTCCTTCTTGAGCATCCCCTCTCTCTGCGCTCACGCTACTGCCTTCCTCTAGCTGAGTATCATCATCAGAGCCTACAAAACACTGGGCATCCTCCTGAAGCATGTACCCAACACTGTGCTCAAAGAGTTCAGGAGACTCCTCAGGAGGACGTGGTGGGTCTAGGGAAGGAGTCACTGATGATGACATTGAGAGGAGGGAAGACGATGCGTTGGCAGCTGCTTTGCTAGTACCCTGAGCCTGGGTGAGAGAGGATGAGGAGGATGAAGAGGGCTTGGTCATCCACTCTACCAAGTCGTTGGCATGTTGCGGCTCAACATGTCCAGCTGCCGAAAAGAAGGACAAGTGTGTCCCATGGCCACGTGCTGATGATGACGATGCACCGCGTCCACGACCAGCACTGTTGTCTCTAGACACAGAGCCTGCTTGCCCTTTTTTATCGGCTTGCGCCTGTCTGCCTCTCCTTGCTGGCCTTCCAGACATGGTAATGGCCTGAAGGGAGATGGAAAAACCAGCAATCGGGTAGTGTATATTGTGCTGGAGGCACACACAACATCCACTAACTCCTGCAGATGGCAGATGGCTCAATTAGAGAAGAGCTATGTAGGTGGATATAACGGTGTATACTGGGTTCAGGGCACGCAGACAGCACGCACAATCTCCTACAACTGACTGCAAGCTCTATTTAAAAAGAGCAAGATAGTTAGCTATATAGGTGGATATAGCGGTGTATACTGGGTTCAGAGCACGCAGACAGCACGCACAATCTCCTACAACTGACTGCAAGCTCTATTTAAAACGAGCAAGATAGTTAGCTATATAGGTGAATATAGCGGTGTATACTGGGTTCAGAGCACGCAGACAGCACGCACAATCTCCTACAACTGACTAAAAGCTCTATTTAAAATGAACAAGATAGCTAGCTATATAGGTGGATATAGCGGTGTATACTGGGTTCAGAGCACGCAGACAGCACGCACAATCTCCTACAACTGACTGCAAGCTCTATTAAAAAAGAGAAATATAGCTAGCTATATAGGTGGATATAATGGTGTATACTGCACTACAGAAGAGCAAGAACGCAAAATCGGCCGATAACGAACGGTGTATACTGTGTTGAAGGTACACAGAACACCCACTAACTCCTACAGACGCCAACACACTACACAAGGCCGCTGCGCTGGCGGCCTTATATAGTGTGGGGTGTGTACTACACAGCCTGAGCTATGATTGGCCATAGGCATCCTGCCTGTGGCCAATCATGGCTCTCCTCGCTGCCGGCGCTGTGATTGGCCAAGCATGCGGGGTCACAGTGCATGCTTGCCCAATCATGAGCCAGCAATGCACTGCGATGGCGCAGTGCATTGTGGGCCGTGAGCGCCACGCGAATTTGGCGCGAACGGTCCATAACGTTCGGAATTCGCCGAACGGGCGAACAGCCGATGTTCGAGTCGAACGTATGTTCGAGTCGAACGTATGTTCGACTCGAACACGAAGCTCATCCCTAGTGGACTTTAAGGAGGAAGAGGAGGTCTGATGATCCCCCCCCCCACATGTATCCTTTAGCAGTTCAATAAAGCTTCGGGCCTGTGAACTCCTTTTCCCCCCTCCCCTATTCCCATCATACCCATTGCCTGTTGAAATGCAATTTGACTGAAATGGTATATGACTTGCTTGTAACATGCTTTTAGTTAATGCTTTCAGGGTAATGCGGAGTCATGCATGATGTCATGTTTCAGGGTATTATTACTCTGCGCAACCAGGGCTGGTGCAAGGATTTTCGACACCCTAGGCGAAACCTAATTTTGCCACCCCCTTGACTCCACCCCAACTCCACTCCGACTCCACCCCAACTCCACCCCCTTTGCCCTGCTCATGTATACGGTGGAGGTGGAGATTTTTTGTAATTACCCCCAAATGTAATCACCTCAGTGTATACCTCTAATGTATAGTATACAGGTGGGGGTGTGCAGTATACTGGTGGGGGTTGGGGGTGTGCTGTATGCAGGTGGGGGTTGGGAGTGTGCTGTATACAGATGGGGGTTGGGGTGTGCAGTATACAGGTGGGATGGTAGGGGGTGCAGTATACGAGTGGGAGTGTGCTGTATACAGGTGGGGGTGTGCAGTATACAGGTTGGAGGGTGGGGTGAGCAGTATACAGATGAGGGGTGGGGGTGCAGTAAACAGGTGGGGGGGTAAAGGGTATGCAGTATACGGGTGGGGGGGTGGGGATGTGCTGTATACAGATGCGGGTGTGTTGTATACAGGTGGTAGGGTGGGGGTGGGGGTGTGCACTATACAGGTGGGAGGGTGGGGGTGTGCAGTATACAGGTGGGAGGGTTGTGGGTTCAGTATACAGATGGGCGTTGGGGGTGTGCTATATACAGGTGGGGGTGTGCAGTATACAGGTGGGCGTTGGGGGTGTGCTGTATACAGGTGGGCATTGGGGGGGTGTTGTAAACAGGTGAGTGGTAGGGGTGTGCAGTATACAGGTGGGGGTTCAGTATACAGGTGAGGGGTGGGGGGTGCAGTATACAGGTACAATACACAATAGGTGGTACAATACACTCACCTGGGCACAGTCAGTATGCAGACAGCTGTGAAGGGAGGCTGGTATCCCCCTGGCAGTAGCTCCTCTCACATACATACAAGGCAGTCAAGGTATGTGCATAGATGACTAACCGTCAGGCAGAAGAGGAACAGTGTGATGAGTACGGAGCCCCGCGCCGGCTCCTCACATCACTGGACACCGACTTCACTCTCCTCCATTACTGACCATACATTTCGCCCTTTTCCTCACTCCGGACCGTCCAACCCCACCCCTCAGCGACGTCCTACAACTCCACCCTTCAGAGCTCATCCTCTCTCCTAACTCAGACTGAAGATGACCCTGTCCCCTGCAGATCGCCTTCTGAGGAGTTACTAAGCGATCTGAGGGAGGCTGGGAGCCAAGGTGCAAACGAGGGGGAGAGGGAGGGAGGGAGGGAGGGGGGTTCCTCTGACTGAAGGAGCGGGACAGGAAGATGCCAGGGGAGGCAGGGCGCACCATCGTGATTCAGCTGCTTATTTCAACAACCCCCCTAGTGGCCGTAGCTGCGCCCTAGGCGGCAGTGCGCCCTAGGCGGCTGCCTAGTCCGCCTAGTGGTAGCGCCAGCCCTGTGCGCAACACATTAGGCATCATACCGCAGGATGAATGTAATGTATTTGTATGCTTGGAACTGTATTGTGGTGTATTTATGCGCTGTGTCGCAGTACAGAGTGGAATGTACCCCGTTGAAGTATTTGTTTTTTTGTATATTTTTATGCAAAATAAAGTATACATTTTCAATCAAAAAAAAAAAGTGTTCAGTGGGTATATAAATATACATCCCCAGAGTGTCTTCTCACAACAGGGGGGCCTTACATACCATTCTAGCCTATTGGCCTATATACTATTGTCTCTTATTCAGCTCCTACTCAATCCTGTCAAGTCCAACCTGCTATACTATTAAAGTGGTTGTAAAGGCAGAAGTTTTTTTTTAATCTGAATGCATTCTGTGTGCAGCAGCGGTCTCATACTTACCTGAGCTCCCTGCGATCCAGAGATGTTGCACGAGAGACTCAGCTGACTGCGACTATCCCTCCCCATTGGCTGAGAGAACAGCGAAGCACCATTGGCTCCCACTGCTGGTGGCTGGAACATGCCTAGTTAATGTCATCAGGCACAAGCTGATATCTTTTCAGCAGTTCTGACAATTTAATCATTGTCCCTTACTCTTCCATAATTATTTGATGATTTTCGGGCTCAGGTGGAGTAATCCTTGTGCTGAGGTTCCAGGCAATTGCATTGCCCAGCAGATCAGTATAGAAGTGGATGTCTGGACTATGTCAGAACTGCTGAATATAAATAACAACTTGTGACTGATAACATTAACTATCCATGTTCCTCCCCCAGTCACCAGCTGAGCAGATGGAGCACAGAGCCCAGTCCGGTCCAGATTAAGGTGACCAGATTTAGGACGCCAGTAGCTGGAAGTTTGAAATGGTGCACAATAAAAACCTGTGGCTTTGAGTAACTAAAAGGCAGGCTTCAGCCAAGGCACTCCTGAAGAAACCTCAAGGCAAACCAGTTTAAAAAGGCTGATATAGAGGATCAGTTGACAATCAATTTGACAATTATTATGTCCATTTCCTCTCTTTGCCATCTATGAGGAGCCAACAGTGTGCACCACAAAATAAATGTTCACTCTTGTCAGGTATTTGCAATAAAAAGTTGTCAATTATCCGCTCACCACTCCCATCAGTACATCATAGCTTCAGATGAATAGTCCATGATTGTTGACACATCCGGTTATTAATCCTGTGAGCTGTTGGCTGTAAACCGAGGATCTTCCAAAGTGTCTGCTCCAGGGGCGGACTGACCATTGGGCCACTTGGGCACTGCCCGAGGGCCCCGTGACACTAGGGGGCCCCATCAGGGTTGCCAGCCTCAGTAAAACCAGGGAAAGTATGTGAAAATCTGTGTTTTTTTTACATCTGTCTCTGAAATGTCCCTTACCGACATCCTTTTGGTCTAAAAATCCAGAGATTATAGCTGCCCCACCTCTCCAGTACCTTCTCAGCCAATATAAACATGTCTATGTATACTGTGTGATTGTATACTATTTGTGTATACTGTGTGGCCCCATAATGTCTGATTGCCCGGGGGCCACATGAGTTGTCAGTCCGCCCCTGGTCTGCTCTAATATGATGTATGCTGCAAGTAGCGATGCTGGGAGTCAGTGGCGGCTGGTTCTCCAGCCGGGGAGGGAGGCGGCAAGCAAACCACCCGAACCAATCAAGGGAGCAACGGTTTTCATGAAGCTCGATCTGAGAGGGGCATCCAGTCTCGTGAGGATCAAGGAGGGCAACAAATGTAAAACTGCATTTAATACTAGGACAGGACATTACAAATACCTTGTAATGCTGTTTGGTCTTTGCAACAGCATTTTTTCATGAATTCATCAACGATGCCCTCTGTGATATGTTACAGGTTTATCTCGACGATATTCTCATATATTCAAAATACCTAGAGAGCCACCACCCAGATCCTCTATTGCAGGTTGGAAAAATGTTCCATCGTATCGGGTTACATTTCTGGGTTATGTCATTTCCACTGCTGGTGTTTCGATGGACCCGGAAAAACTATCTCCGGTTCTACAGTGGCCTCAACCCATAGGTCTATGTCCACTTTGGCTACTTAACACTGGCTATGTTTTGACTACGTTTACTTATCTGTACCAATTTATTAAAAGGTGTGATTTTTATGTCTCCGTCTGATTCATGGTTCCTGATACCCAGGCTCTAATCACGTGCTTAAGGAAAAAAAAAACCCTATTGGAATCCGGATCCCCGCATGCAGATTAGGAGGCTGGCCGCATAGATAGGGGAGGCAGCACCCCTGCTCCCCATATGGAGCAGCCACCATTGCCTGGAGTCCTCTCTCGGGCATAGGTGTGCGCCCTCATAGGGTTCCTGATACCGGCATTTTCCAGCATTGCCAGTATACTGACTGACTGTGGACCACAAGAGGGGGCATGTACCCCTCTCCCTACGCGTTTCGCCCCTCACACTGATCAGGGCTTTGGGTGTGTGAATACATGTAATGTGCAAAATATGACGTTGTGTAGGTCGAGGGGCAGGTGGATTCTCAAACTAATAGGAGGCGGAGCTGTGTGATGTGTCATTTGAATACAATACCCACAATGCAGCAGTAACTCAAACAACCTGTCTTACATATAAATAGTTACAGATGATTAGTGTGTAAGAAATGTGTACACATGTTATTTGTAATATGGAATGTTTATAGGACAAGTAAGATATAGAATAGATCTAGATAGAATAGAAAATAAAGCGTTCTGGTGTGACTCCCCCCGAGCTCAGTGCAATGTTCCTGTAGGAGGGTGCTCACTGTTGCCATCTATTGGTAGCTTTGCGCAGTGGCAGTATTGTAGCCAATGAAGTTTATCTGAGGCGCGATTATTGCTAATTGAAAACTTTTACCAATACCCTGCTATGACGGCTTGCAATATAGCCGGCATCTGCAATTTTTGACAGTCTCTAAGGAGACTGAACTATCTGGTATAAGAATAGAATTAAGATGGTTGTTAAGCTATTATTATAAAATGCTTCTGTATTATAATATGTTCCTTTTTGTCTGTGTTCATAATTATGCTTATCTGTACTGGTAATGCACTGTCTTCCTGTGACCAGTTGCCTCCTTTCTCGTCTCCTCTGTCTAGATCAGGAGTGCCCAACCTTTTGAAGAGTAAGGGCCACCTAAGCGACTTGGTAACCGGCTGCGGGCCACTCTACTTTTTTTTTTCTTTTTGCGGATCGGATTGGAGGTAGGCGTTTGTAAGTGGACATAAGTCCATTTACATCTTCTACTTTTTAGAGGTCAATGGAGGGTCCAATTGGGTCGGACTGACTGTGTGAAAGGGGCCTGTGGCTCAGTGCAGGTAACCCCCAGGTGCACTGCTCTGCACCTGCGGATCAGTTTGAAAGCAGCCCAGTAACTACTGCAGAACAGATATGCCCATATATACACTGTGATTTTAGTGATAAACTTACTATCATTAACAGCTTTCATCACAAAGCAGGAGGTCGCGGGCCACATCAGAGGGGTCTGCGGGCCACTGGTTTGGCACTCCTGGTCTAGATAGAGGATCAAATCAACAGTCTCGGACCAATCCTGAAAGTCTTTGGGAGAGCGGACATAGGCCTTCTAGCTTGGTCCAATCTCCATTGGGGGGGCCTACCTTCGGGGAAGCCCCCATAGTACCTAGGAGGTTCTGTTTCGGCAGTCCTCCCGGGGAAAGGAGGTCTCCTGGTTTCGTCCGGGGCCCACTTGTTGAGTCTGGTACCTCAGTCCCTGTCTGGAGCCTAACGCCCCGGGGGATCAGGGTATGGTCCTTCTTTTGGAGGACATCAGACACCCGTCTGCACTTTTTAGTGTTTCACTCTTTATGTGTGTGCACTTTTTTTATGCACCGGGTGGAAGTTTTTTGGGTGTGTTTTGCACGCCATGGGCTTTTAAAAAAATAAAAAATCAAAATCAAATCAACAGTCTCTAGTCAATTAAGTTTGACAATTATTATGTCCATTTCCTCTCTTTGCCAACTATGAGGAGTCAACATTGTGCAGCAGTTGTGTCAATCTCCACTTCATACTCGGCACCGCAAAATAAATGTTCACTCTTGTCAGGTATTAGCAATAAAAATGCATGTAAAAGTTGTCAATTATCCGCTCACCACTCCCATCAGTACATCATAGCTTCAGATAAATAGTCCATTATTGTTGACACATCCAGTCCTTAATCCTGTGAGCTGTAAATTGAGAATCTTCCAAAGTGTCTTCTCTATTATGATGTATAGTGCAAGTAGCAATGGCAGGAGTCCTCTCTCGGGCATAGGTGTGTGCCCTTATAGGGTTCCTGATATCGGCATTTTACAGCATTGCCAGTATACTGACTGTCTGTGGACCACGAGAGGGGACATGTACCCCTCTGCCTACGCATTTCGCCCCTCGCACTGACCAGGGCTTTGTCTGTGTGTGTGAATACGTGTAATGTGTAAAACATGACATTGTGTAGCTCGGTGCTGTTCACTCATATTCAAGACACGTCTCTTCCCTCTGTATCCTGAGAGAAGAATTGTCTGTTCCTGGAACCGATAGAAAGGAAAGCGCTGCGGGAAGGTCTGTCCTAGAACCAATAAGAGGCAGAGCTGCAATGTCAATCATTTGAATACAATACCCACAATGCAACAGTAACTCAAACAGCCTGTCTTACATACAGATAGTTATAGATGATTGGTGTAAGAAATGTGTACACGTGTTATTTGTAATATGGAATGTTTAAAGCACAAGTAAGATATAGAATAGATAGAAAATAAAGCGTTCCGGTGTGACGCCCCCCCCCCCCCCGAGCTCAGTGCGATGTTCCTGTAGGAGGGTGCTCACTGTTGCCATCTATTGGTAGCTTTGCGCAGTGGCAGTATTGTAGCCAATGAAGTTCAACTGAGGCGCGATTATTGCTATTTGAAAACTTTTTACCAATACCCCGTCATGACGACTTGCAATATAGCCGGCAATGACAATTTTTGACAGTCTCTAAGGAGACTGAATTATCCGGTACAAGAATAGAACTAATGATGCTGCTAATAATGAAACTGGTATATGTTTTTGTTAAAATTACTAGCAATGTAGTTTCATTTTAACCATTAGACATCTGTGCTATAGCCAAAAGATAGCTGCAGCGCGGATGCCAATTGCTGGGAGGTCATCCCTGGACGTCCTCCTGTTTACTTCCGCAATGCGCGCTCCCACATCGGGGAAGTTCTGTGCTGGTCATGTCACTTGGACACAGCCAGTCACAGCGGCTGTTTACATTTCAATCGGCGTGTCCAATGAGAGATTATCTCATCGCCGGTGTCCTATCATATATCGGATAGTGTCCGCTGTGTACTGCGCAGTACACAGCACACACAGATTCCAAAAATGGCCGAGGATTAACGGCACCTGCGCCGTGATTTCAGGTTCTATCCCCACCATCCAAGTGAACATAGAGTAGGAATATAAAAGAGCCATAAAGCATTCTGGTGTGCCTCCCCCTGAGCTCAGTGCAATGTTCCTGTAGGAGGGTGCTCACTGTTGCCATCTATTGGTAGCTTTGCGCAGTGGCAGTATTGTAGCCAATGAAGTTTAACTGAGGCGCGATTATTGCTAATTGAAAACTTTTTACCAATACCCCGTCATGACGGCTTGCAATATGGCCGGCAATGACAATTTTTGACAGTCTCTAAGGAGACTGAACTATCTGGTACAAGAATAGTATTAAGGTGGTTGTTAAGCCACTTCTATAAAAACTGGCAGGATCAGACAGTTATTACAGGGAGCCATGTGACACAGCACAAGCACTGTACTGTATAACATGCTTTAACTACTTAACGACTATGCTATAGCCAAATGATGGCTACAGCGCAGCTCGAAAACTCTGGGAAGGTGTACATTGACGTCCTCCCAGAATTTTGAATCCAGATGACCCGGCGCATCACGGTAAATGGGTGCTGACAGTGGCCGTTTACCACATGATCGCTCCGTCAAATGACGGAGCGATCACTTGTAAACAAACCGGCGTCATGTCTGGTTCCTCTCTCCCTCTCTGTACAGATCGGTACAGGGGGGGGGGGGGGAGAGGGAAGAGATCAGATGCTGCTGCCGCACTGTGGGCTGAATGTATAGTGTCCACAGCGCTGATTTGTGCCCACTCCAGCCAGCCATCCATACTCAGCCAGCCATCCATCCATTCTCAGCAATACTCATCCATGCTCAGCCATCCATCCATACTCAGCAATACTCATCCATCCATCCATGCTCAGCCATCCATCCATACTCAGCAATACTCATCCATCCATCCATAGTCAGCCAGCCATCCATACTCAGCAATACTCATCCATTCATGCTCAGCCATCCCATCCATACTCAGCCATACTCGGCAATACCCAGCAATGCCAGCCAGCTGTACCCAGCCACCCAATCCATACTCAGCCATACTCAGCCATACCCAGCCATCCCATCCATACCCACCCGCACCTGGCCGTACCTAGCAGTACCCAGCCGTACCCACATCAGTTCTCATCCATGCCACTAGAGTGCCTCACAAAAGTGTAATAGGCCTGATGGTGCTCCCTGCATGTTGGGCCTCTCTGTGGACAGGCTGTGTAAAAGTCTCACACAGGTGGTATTGCCATACTCAGGAGAAGGAGAATCTATTTTGGGGTGTACATACCATGTGTTAGAAATATTGTATAAATAGACAACTTTGAGTAAACAAAAAAGCGTTTTCATTTTCTTTACACAATTTTCCAGTAACTTGTAGAAACAAATGACAAAAAAGACTCACTGTGCCCAATATTCCCCCCCCCCATTCCAAAATTGGGTCATTTTTGAGGCGTTTCCATTGTCCTGGTGCTCCAGGACCTACAAAAGTGAAGAGGTAGTCAAGAAACTATATGTGTAATGTGTAATTTATGCTCCAATAATGCCCCGACAGTGCTCCCTGCATGTTGCGCCTCTGTATGTGGCTATGATGTGTAAAAGTCTCACACATGTGGAATCGCCGTACTCAGGAAGAGTAGTAGAATGTGGTTTGGGGTGTAATTTGTGGTATGCTTATGCTGTGTGTGAGAAATAACCTGCTAATATAACAATTTTGTGAAAAAAAAGAAAACAAAATCTTGATTTTGCAAAGAATTGTGGGGAAAAAATTACAACTTCAGAAAAACTCACCATTCCTCTTGCTAAATACCTTGGAATGTCTACTTTCCAAAAATGGGTAATTTGGGGGGTATTTGTATTTTCCTGCCTTGTTAGGGTCTCAAGAAATGAGATAAGCCGTCAGTACATTAGGTGCGATGCATTTTCAGAGATTGGCACCATAGCTTGTGGACTTTCACAAAGACCAAATAGTATACACCAATTTGGGTTATTTTTACCAAAGAAATGTAGCAGTATGAATTTTGGCCAAAGTTTATGAAGAAAAATTACTAATTAGCAACATTTTATAATGGAAACTAAGAAAAATTATTTTTGTTTTGCAGAATTTTCAGTCTTTTTTTCTTTTATAGCACAAAAAATAAAAAACCCAGAGGTGATTAAATACCACCAAAAGAAAGCTCTATTTGTGTGAAAAAAAGGACAGATTTCATATAGGTGTTGCATTACTGAGTATTTGTCATTCAAAATGTGTGAGCACCGAAAGCTGAAAATTGGTCTGGTTAGGAAGGGGGTTTAAGTGCCCAGTGGTCAAGTGGTTAAGGGAACAGGATCTGTTTTTTTATTATTATTTTTTTTTTTTGGGGGGGGGGGGGTTTAACAAATGCTTTAAGAGATTTTCTCTGGTATAGATTATATTTCTTGTAGAGAATTTTCTTGTGTTATTATTTTGTAGTATAAGGAACAAAGCAGTAAATGTTTAGTGTAGTATAAGTGTTTTTACCACTTGCTGACCAGTCCTTAACTGGAACTTTTTGTTTAAAAGTTTAAATATATACACACACATACAGTATCTCACAAAAGTGAGTACACCCCTCACATTTTTTTAAATATTTTATTATATCTTCTCAAAACTGAAGAAATTACACTTTGCTACAATGTAAACTAGTGAGTGTACAGCTTGTATAACCATGTAAATTTGCTGTCCCCTCAAAATAACTCAACACACAGCCATTGATGTCTAAACCACTGGCACAACCCTAAGTGAAAATGTTCAAATCGGGCCCAATTAGCCGGTTTCCCTCCCCAGAGTCATATGACTCGTTAGTGTTACAAGGTCTCAGGTGTGAATAGGGAGCAGGTGTGTGAAATTTGGTGTTATCGCTCTCACTCTCTCATACTGGTCACTGGAAGTTCAACATGGCACCTCATAGTAAAGAAGTCTCTGAGGATCTGAAAAAGAAGAATTGTTGCTCTGCTTAAAGATGGAGTAGGCCAGTGATGGCGAACCTTGGCACCCCAGATGTTTTGGAACTACATTTCCCATGATGCTCATGCACTCTACAGTGCAGTTGAGCATCATGGGAAATGTAGTTCCAAAACATCTGGGGTGCCAAGGTTCGCCATCACTGGCCTAGGCTAT
Source organism: Lithobates pipiens (assembly GCF_037356315.1). NCBI lineage: Eukaryota > Metazoa > Chordata > Amphibia > Anura > Ranidae > Lithobates > Lithobates pipiens. The sequence goes on along the minus strand of NW_027507790.1, from coordinate 37,785,577 downwards.
AAGAAGATTGCACAAACCCTGAAACTAAGCTGCAGCACGGTGGCCAAGACAATACAGCAGTTTAACAGGACAGATTCCACTCAGAACAGGCCGCCCCGCCATGGTCGACCAAAGAAGTTGAGTGCACGTGCTCAGCGTCATATCCAGAGGTTGTCTTTGGGAAATAGACATATGAGTGCTGCCAGCATTGCTGCAGGGGTTGAAGGGGTGGAGCCTGTCAGTGCTCAGACCATACACAGCATGCTGAATCAAATTGGTCTGCATGGCTGTCATCTCAGAAGAAATCCAGCAAACAGTTTGTTGAAGACAAGCAGACTAAGGACATGGATTACTGGAACTGTGTCCTGTGTTCTGATGAGACCTAAATAAACTTACCGTATATACTCGAGTATAAGCCGAGATTTTCAGCCTCTTTTTTGAGGCTGAAAGTGCCCCCCTCGGCTTATACTCGAGTCATCGCTGTCTGCCCGCTCGATCAGCGTGTCGAGCAGACAGACAGCGGCCATTCTATGATTCAAAAGCCGCGCCTCCGGCTCCGCCTTCGCCTGTGATAGGCGGAACACTGAATTTCCCAGCAGCCTGTGTTCCGCCTATCACGGGCATCTTCTCATCCTCGTACTACGGACGAGGATGATACGACGTCCGTGATAGGCGGAACACAGGCTGCTGGGAAATTCAGTGTTCCGCCTATCACAGGCGAAGGAGGAGGCGCGGCTTTTGAATTTTACAATGGCCGCCGACGAAGAGGGCACGGGACGGAGGCAAGGCAAGGCACGGCACGGGACAGGACGGGACGGGACGGGACGGGACGAAGGCAAGGCACGACACGGGACGGAGGCTCGGGACAAAGGCTCGGGACACAGGTAGGCTGGACACACACACACACACACACACACACACACACACACACACACACACACACACACACACACACACACACATGGAGACACACACACACGGATGGATGGATGGATGGAGACACACACACACACAGGGATGGATGGATACACACACACACAGGGATGGATGGATGGATGGATGGAGACACACACACACAGGGATGGATGGATGGATGGAGACACACACACACAGGGATGGATGGATGGATGGATGGAGACACACACACACAGGGATGGATGGACACACACACACACAGGGATGGATGGACGGACACACAGGGATGGACGGACACACAGGGATGGACGGACACACACACAGGGATGGACAGGCATGTCTCACCCTCGGCTTATACACGAGTCAATAAGTTTGCCAGTTTTTTTGGGGGTAAATTGGGGGCCTCGGCTTATATTCGGGTCGGCCTATACTCGAGTATATACGGTATTTGGTTTAGATAGTGTCAAGTGTGTGTGGTGGCAACCAGATGAGGAGTACAAAGACAAGTGTGTCTTGCCTACAATCAAGCATGGTGGTGGGAATGTCATGGTCTGGGGCTGCATGAGTGCTGCCCGGCACTGGAGAGCTACAGTTCATTGAGGGAACCATGAATGCCAACATGTACTGTGACATACTGAAGCAGAGTATGATCCCCTCCCTTCAGAGACTGGGCCACAGGGCAGTATTCCAACATAACAACCCCAAACACACCTCCAAGACAACCACTGCCTGCTAAAGAACCTGAGGGTAAAGGTGATGGACTAGTTGAGCATCTGTGGGGCATCCTCAAATGGAAGGTGGAGGAGCGCAAGGTCTCTAACATCCACCAGCTCCGTAATGTTGTCATGGAGGAGTGGAAGAGGTCTCCAGTGGCAACCTGTGAAATTCTGGTGAACTCCATGCCCAAGAGGGTTAAGGCAGAGCTGGAAAATAATGGTTGCCACACAAAATATTGACACTTTGGGCTCAATGTGGACATTTTCAAGTGCTCACTTTTGTTGCCAGCGGTTTAGACATTAATAGCTGTGTGTTGAGTTATTTTGAGAGAACAGCAAATTTACTTTATTATACAAGCTGTACACTCACTACTTTACACTGTAGCAAAGTGTAATTTCTTCAGTTATACATTGTAAAGTAGTGGGATGGGACGCTTAAACAAAAATAAAAAAATTACTTTTTATTTTTTATTTTTACACTGTCCCTTTATTTTTATTTTTTATCACTAAATAAAAAGGTGACTCAAAAAAGGTCCTCTTTATTGAGAGATTTGGGGTCAAAAAGAACCCAAATCTCTAATTTACCTTTAAAAGAAACAAATCAAAAAAATTGAAAAAAAAAAAGAAATATGGCCTGGGAACTTGAAGTGATGTCAGGCATTGCTTCGGTCTTCTTAGGGCATAGAGACAAGTGGCGGCCATCTTGGTGTCACTCTTCTCCATACCCAGCTACTGCCAGCATTGGATCGCTCCCAGACTTCACCAATGGGTCAGGTAAGCGACAGAAGCGAACGGGGCACCCTACCCAATGTTTCTCTTCTCTCTCAGTTTCTCTCCATCACGCCGCTAATGTGACCCCAGTGTTGACAGAGTGGGGCAGGGTTAGGTCAAGGAAGGATGCTGTGCGGGTGATCAACACCCTTCTTATTAACACTGATGACATCAATGGATGTTAGGATGCCGGTGGCTGGAAGGCTGAAATGGTGCACAATAAAAACTTGTGGCTTTGTGTAACTAAAAGGCAGCTGTTGGCTTGTATATATTTTTGGGCAATTTTTAGACACTTTGTCAAGGCACCCTGCTTGAAAAAGGCTGTCCGTTATTGTTGACACATCCAGTCCTTAATCCTGTAAGCTGTTGGCTGTAAATTGAGGATCTTACAAAGCGTCTGTTCTAATTTGCTATATAGTACAAGTAGTGATGCCTGGAGTCCTCTCTTGGGCATAGGTGTGTACCAGCATAGGGTTCCCGATATTGACATTTTCCAGTATTGCCAGTATACTGACTGACTGTGGACCACAAGAGGGGGCATGTACCCCTCTGCCTACGCGTTTCGCCGCTCGCACTGACCAGGACTTTGGGTGTGCGAACTATGTGTACTCTGTAATACATGACATTGTGTAGCTCGGTGTTGTTCAGTCACATTTAGGACATGGCTCTTCCCTCTATATGCTGAGAGAAGAATTGTCTGGAGCCCGTTCCTGGAACCAATAGAAAGGAAAGAACTGCAGGAAGGTCATTCCTAGAACCAATAGGAGGTGGAGCTGTGTGAATAGTCATTTGAATACAATACCCGCAATGCAGCAGTAACTCAAACAGCCTGTCTTACATATAGTTAGTTATAGATGATTGGTGTGTAAGAAATGTGTACACGTGTTATTTGTAATGTGGAATGTTTATAGGACAAGTAAGATATAGATTCGAAAATAAAGCGTTCAGGTGTGACTCCCCCTGAGCTCAGTGTGATGTTCCTGTAGGAGGGTGCTCGCTGTGGCCATCTATTGGCAGCTTTGCGCAGTGGCAGTATTGTAGCCAATGAAGTTTAACTGAGGCGCGATTATTGCTAATTGAAAACTTTTACCAATACCCCGTCATGACGGCTTGCAATATAGCCGGCAATGACAATTTTTGACAGTCTCTAAGGAGACTGAATTATCCGGTACAAGAATAGAACAAATGGTGATGATAATAATTAAACTGCTGTAAGCTTTATGGTACTGTTAATGTTACTAGCAATGTAGTTGCTTTTTAATAACAAACTTTACTTGGTGGGATTGCCTGGGAGCAGAAAATTGCTGGAAATGTATTTCTTATGATTTCAACACTGTTTGAAATCCCTATTAAAGCGGGAGTCCGCCGGGACTCCGCGTTTTTTTTTTTTTTAAAAGCCAGCAGCTACAAATACTGCAGCTGCTGACTTTTAAAATAGTGACACTTACCCGTCCAGTGCGCCCGCGATGTCGGCACCCGAAGCCGATCTCTAGATCGTCCCTTGGGTGCTGCCGCCGCCATCTTGGGTATGGGAATCAGGAAATTGAGCCTTTCGGCTTCATTTCCCGGTTCCCTACTGCGCATGCGCGAGTCGCGCTGCGCAATAAGGACGGTCCCCGCTGCCTCTGGGATCTGTGTGTTTCCCAGCAGGCAGCGGGGCACTTGTGGAAAGGGGCGGGCACTTGCGGAAAGGGGCAGTACAGGTACTGTACAGGTATCTGCACTCCCTCCCCCCTGAAAGGTGCCAATTGTGGCGCCGGAGGGGGGGAGGGTTCCGATGAGCGGAAGGTCCACTTTAGGGTGGACCTCCGCTTTAATCCTGATCCTACAATACATAGTGTAACGAAAATGTAAGCGTAGGATAGTTTTGCCTTAGCAAAATGTGATTAGTGTAATTGTAGAATTGAAAAGAACAGAGCCAGTTTTCTAGGATCGAAGTGACACCTAGATGCCAATAAAAGTTCCCATCAGAGTAAACATAGAATGCCACCTTCCTGAGGCCTCAAAGAAAACTGCTAGTCATTTTGGCTACACAGATCTGCAGGGGGCATTCACAAGGCCCCCCGGCCGGTCTGCAAACTTTGAATAATATCAACAGATCTAAGGAACCTATGTTATCTCTCATACAATGGAGTAGATCAACAAATTATAATGAGACTGTGATAGTGCGGCAGACAATCTGACACTAACTGTCACTGGGGAGAACTGACTAACTGCAATTGACATCACCAGTGACACTAATACAGTGATCAGTGGTAATACTATATACTGTCACTGAACTAATGACACTGGCTGGGCAGGTTTAACTATGAGCCCAACTATGTGTACACATAGGAACCTCTCAGTTTCTCGGTCCTGCAAGGCAGGACCGAGAAACTGGCAGATTGCTCCCTCTGTGTTGTTTACTAACACAGGGCTCTGGGCTGTGACTGCACACAGCCGATTAGCAGGTCCCAGCTGTGAATCATTTGCTTGCTGACAGGCTCCAGCTGTGTGCAATCACAGCGGGTGCCAGGCAGGAGGCCCATATGGGTACGTCACTTTGCCTACAGTGGCCTTTCATCCACAGTACATTGCAGGCGGTCACTACATGGTTAATTAATAATTCCAGGCTTCTCGGCCTTTTGGCTAAGATCAAGTGTAGTATCTGTTCTTATCAGTTGCCAATAGGTGGCGCTAGTTTACCGTCCCTGCTCTACGGCGAGGTGGAGTAGGGGTGGCGGTTACTATGCAAAGCCTGTTGGTGTAAAGGTGACCCGGACTGGTTCGTAGCCGGTTCGGGAAGCCTTCTGATGAGGGCGGAGAACCACTGGTCGGCGCCAGGGGAGGGGACCCTGGCAGACCGGCTTGGATTGTGGCAGCTTTAGCCCCAGTCAGTTTTTCGGGAGGGAACGCTTAGCTCTTCTGTTCCAGCAGAGGGGCGGCCGGTACCTTTCGAATATAATTAGGTAGGAGTGACGGGAGTGAGGGTGGGACCTGATGGCAAAGGGTCTCACTAAGCTCGCTGATCTCCATGCCTTTCTGGCTGTGGTGGGGGCTGTCGTGGTCTGGGCTGGGCTGTCGGGGATGCTTTTGTTGGAAAGCCCATGGTGATGTGCCCCTGGAGTGGCAGTCCAGGGGTGCCTTCTTTCACTGTGCGTCAGCACTTTGATTTAGGCACCTAGGTCACGTCACCATTACACGCTTTTTTTACACCTGCCTCTAGGGCCCGGCCTTTTGGCTAGGACCAGAGGAATTTTTGATTCCTGGCCGGAGGGCCGGCCATTGTACTGCACAATGGCCACTTTTTCACTCTCCTCTCCTCTCCTCTCCTCTCCACTATCCCTTCCTCACTTTTTATTTATTTTATTTGTGTGTGTTTGTCACTGTTTGTCACTGCACGTTTGATGAGTAGGGTGTCGGTCCTCGGACCAATCCTGAAAGTCTCTGGGAGAGCGGACATAGGTCTTCTGGCTTGGTCCAATCTCCATGAGGGGGGGCCTACCTTCGGGGAAGCCCCCACAGTACCAAGTACCTAGGAGGTTCTGTTTCGGCAGTCCTCCCGGGGAAAGGAGGGATTCCGGTTTTGTCCGGGTCCCACTTGTTGAGTCTGGTACCTCAGTCCCCGTCTGGAGCCTAACGCCCCGGGGGATCAGGGTATGGTCCTTCTTTTGGAGGACATCAGGCACCCGTCTGCACTTTTTAGTGTTTCACTCTTTATGTGTGTGCACTTTTTTTATGCACCGGGTGGAAGTTTTTTGGGTGTGTTTGCACGCCATGGGCTTTTTCAATAAAAATTAATAATTCCAGGCATTGCATCGCTTCTCGGCCTTTTGGCTAAGATCAAGTGTAGTATCTGTTCTTATCAGTTGCCAAAGGAGGCGCTGGTCCATCCCTATTTGAGAGGGTTTGGGCGGCGCTCTCCGATGGTGTAATTTGCATCCCGAAGGATGGTTTCGGTAGGGGCCACGTCGTGCCGCCCGACAGTATACTGGGGGCCGATGTATGGTTGAGTCTGAGCCATCTGGAAGGATGCCCCTGGTGAGGGCAGGTGCTGCCTGGTCGGATCCAGAGGGCCGGGTACCCGGCCTCTGGTCTGGATTGGGGTAGCTCTAGCCCCGGGCAGTTTTTCGGAAAGGAACGCTGGTTACTCCTTATGGATGAGGGGGAGTGCCGGTTAGTACATCCGAATATAATTAGGAAGGAGTGATGGGAGCGACGGTGGAGCCTGATGGTAAAGGGCTCTCACCAAGCTTCCTGATCTTCATGCCTTCCTGTCTGGGGTGGGGGCTGCTGTGGTCTGGGCCGGGGGTCGGGGGCGGTCTTGAAAGCCTATGGAGTATGTGCCCCTGGAGTGGCAGTCCAGGGGTGCCTAACAATCACTGTGAGTGAGGGTCACTTTGATTTTGGGCACCACGGTCACTGCACCATGACACGCTTTTTTAGCACCTGCCTCTTGGGCCGGGCCTTTTGGCTGGGACCAGAGGAATTTTTTATTCCAGGCCGGAGGGCCTGGTCGTTGTTTCACACAACGACCACCTTTTCACTCTCCTCTCCACTATCCCTTCCCCACTTTTTATTTATTTTCAGTGTGTCTTGTTTTGTCACTTTGCACGTTTGCTGTGATGAGTAGGGTCACAGGTTCTAGGGCCTGTCCTGAAAGTCTGGTGTGGGGGTGGACATGGCCTTCTCGCTTAGTTCACCCTCTGCCTTAGGGTTTGGGGTCTTCCTTCGGGGGAGCCCTACCTAGTATTTGGGTGGGTCTGTTTCGGCAGACCTTCCGACGAACGGGGTCTGACTGGTTTCGGCCAGGAAGATCAAGTTTTAAGTGTCCTTGTCCCTGTCAGGAGCCTAAACGCCCCGGGGGATTCAGGACAAGGTCCTCTGATTTTAGAGGACTTGTGTACCCGTCTGCACTTTTTTGTGTCACTCTTTATGTGTGTGCACATTTTTTATGCACCGGGTGAAGTTTTTTGGAGTGTGTTTTGCACGCCACTGGCTTTCAATAAAAGAAAAAGAAAAAAAATCTGTTCTTATCAGTTACCAGGAGGTGGCACTTGCTCACTTTTTTTGATTGTATGTCTTTGTTTTTGTCACTGTCACTGCACGTTTGATGAGTAGGGTGTCGGTCCTCGGACCAATCCTGAAAGTCTCTGGGAGAGCGGACATAGGCCTTATGGCTTGGTCCAATCTCCATGAGGGGGGGCCTACCTTCGGGGAAGCCCCCACAGTACCAAGTACCTAGGAGGTTCTGTTTCGGCAGTCCTCCCGGGGAAAGGAGGGATTCCGGTTTCGTCCGGGTCCCACTTGTTGAGTCTGGTACCTCAGTCCCTGTCTGGAGCCTAACGCCCCGGGGGATCAGGGTATGGTCCTTCTTTTGGAGGACATCAGGCACCCGTCTGCACTTTTTAGTGTTTCACTCTTTATGTGTGTGCACTTTTTTTATGCACCGGGTGGAAGTTTTTTGGGTGTGTTTGCACGCCATGGGCTTTTTCAAAAAAAAAAAAAAAAAAAATTAATAATTCCAGGCATTGCATCGCTTCTCGGCCTTTTGGCTAAGATCAAGTGTAGTATCTGTTCTTATCAGTTGCCAAAGGAGGCGCTGGTCCATCCCTATTTGAGAGGGTTTGGGCGGCGCTCTCCGATGGTGTAATTTGCATCCCGAAGGATGGTTTCGGTAGGGGCCACGTCGTGCCGCCCGACAGTAAACTGGGGGCCGATGCATGGTTGAGTCTGAGCCATCTGGAAGGATGCCCCTGGTGAGGGCGGGTGCTGCCTGGTCGGATCCAGAGGGTCGGGTTCCCGGCCTCTGGTCTGGATTGGGGTAGTTCTAGCCCCGGGCAGTTTTTCGGAAAGGAACGCTGGTTACTCTCTTGGCTAGGGGGGAGTGCCGGTTAGTACATCCGAATATAATTAGGAAGGAGTGATGGGAGCGATGGTGGAGCCTGATGGTAAAGGGCTCTCACCGAGCTTCCTGATCTTCATGCCTTCCTGTCTGGGGTGGGGGCTGCTGTGGTCTGGGCCGGGGGTCGGGGGCGGTCTTGAAAGCCTATGGAGTATGTGCCCCTGGAGTGGCAGTCCAGGGGTGCCTAACAATCACTGTGAGTGAGGGTCACTTTGATTTTGGGCACCACGGTCACTGCACCATGACACGCTTTTTTAGCACCTGCCTCTTGGGTCGGGCCTTTTGGCTGGGACCAGAGGAATTTTTTATTCCCGGCCGGAGGGCCTGGTCGTTGTTACACACAACGACCACCTTTTCACTCTCCTCTCCACTATCCCTTCCCCACTTTTTATTTATTTTCAGTGTGTTTTGTCACTTTGCACGTTTGCTGTGATGAGTAGGGTCACAGGTTCTAGGGCCTGTCCTGAAAGTCTGGTGTGGGGGTGGACATGGCCTTCTGGCTTAGTTCACCCTCTGCCTTAGGGTTTGGGGTCTTCCTTCGGGGGAGCCCTACCTAGTATTTGGGTGGGTCTGTTTCGGCAGACCTTCCGAAGAACGGGGTCTGACTGGTTTTGGCCAGGAAGACCAAGTTTTAAGTGTCCTTGTCCCTGTCAGGAGCCTAACGCCCCGGGGGATTCAGGACAAGGTCCTCTGATTTTAGAGGACTTGTGTACCCGTCTGCACTTTTTTGTGTCACTCTCTATGTGTGTGCACATTTTTTATGCACCGGGTGAAATTTTTTGGAGTGTGTTTTGCACGCCACTGGCTTTCAATAAAAGAAAAAGGCAGTCCAGGGGTGCCTTATTCACTGTGCGTCCGCACTTTGATTTTGGCACCTAGGTCACGTCACCATTACACGCTTTTTTTTTACACCTGCCTCTAGGGCCCGGCCTTTTGGCTAGGACCAGAGGAATTTTTGATTTCTGGCCGGAGGGCCGGCCATTGTATTGCACAATGGCCACTTTTCACTCTCCTCTCCACTATCCCTTCTCCTCTCCACTATCCCTTCCTCACTTTTTATTTATTTTATTTGTGTGTGTTTTGTCACTGTTTGTCACTTCACGTTTTGATTAGTAGGGTGTCGGTCCTCGGACCAATCCTGAACGTCTTGTGGGAGAGCGGACATAGGCCTTCTGGCTTGGTCCAATCTCCATGAGGGGTGGCCTACCTTCGGGGAAGCCCCCACAGTACCAAGTACCTAGGAGGTTCTGTTTCGGCAGTCCTCCCGGGGAAAGGAGGTCTTCCGGTTTTGTCCGGGGACCACTTGTTGAGTCTGGTACCTCAGTCCCCGTCTGGAGCCTAACGCCCCGGGGGATCAGGGTATGGTCCTTCTTTTGGAGGACATCAGGCACCCGTCTGCACTTTTTAGTGTTCACTCTTTATGTGTGTGCACTTTTTTTATGCACCGGGTGGAAGTTTTTTGGGTGTGTTTGCACGCCATGGGCTTTTTCAAGAATTTTTTTTTAAAAAAAAACTGAGGCGCGATTATTGCTAATTAAAAACTTTTTACCAATACCCCGTCATGACAGCTTGCAATATAGCCGGCAATGACAATTTTTGACAGTCTCTAAGGAGACTGAATTATCCGGTACAAGAATAGAACTAATGATGCTGCTAATAATGAAACTGGTATATGTTTTTGTTAAAATTACTAGCAATGTAGTTTCATTTTAACCACTAGACATCTGTGCTATAGCCAAAAAATTGCTCTTGCGCGGATGCCAATTGCTGGGAGGTCGTCCCTGGACATCCTCCTGTTTACTTCCGCAATGCGCGCTCCCACATCAGGGAAGTTCTGTGCTGGCCATGTCACTTGGACACAGCCAGTCACAGCGGCTGTTTACAGTACAATCGGCGTGTCCAATGAGAGATTATCTCATCGCCGGTGTCCTATCATATATGGTCCCCCATCGGATAGTGTCCGCTGTGTACTGCGCAGTACACAGCACACACAGATTCCAAAAATGGCCGAGGATGAACGGTGCCTGCGCCGTGATTTCAGGTTCTATCCCCACCATCCAAGTGAACATAGAGTAGGAATATAAAAGAGCCGAACGCAGCGAGGCTGAACCCGAAGCGTGGCGAGCTAAGCTCGCCCGCGAGGGGCCCTCTAATTTTCCCAACCCTATGTCCGCTTGGATGGTGGGGCCACCACCTCCACTCACGGCGCAGGCGCCGTTCATCTTCGGAGATTTTCCGAAGCTTCTTTTGCCCCGTACTGCGCATGAAGAGGTTTGGAATAGCTCTGGTTGAGGGAATCGATAGACTTCCAAAATGGAATACTGTCTTTCTGCAATCAAAGCATCTAAGGATGTCTGGAATCGTTTGGTTTTGTTGGGGCATGTCTTGGCAATGAAATCTGTGTATTGCATGACATGGAATGCGTGGTGGGGAGGGAAGTTGTATTCCACGGCCAGGCGGTCGTAGGGTTTTTTTTGATTGAAAATGTATACTTTATTTTGCAAGAAAATATACAAAAAACAAAATACTTTTAACAGGGTACATTCCACACTGTACTGCGACGCAGCGCATAAAATACACTACATAACAATACAGTTCCAAACATACAAATAAATTACATTCATCCTGCGGTATGATGCCTGATGTGTTGTGCAGAGTAATAATACCCCGAAACATCACATCATGCATGACGCCGCATTACCCTGAAAGCATTACCAAAAATCATTACCGAATACATGTCAAGTCATACAGTCTTAGTCAAAGTCAAAATCAAAATGACATTTCAATGAGCAACAGGTGTGATGGGGGGGGGGGGGTTGGAGAAGGTGGGGAGGGGAGGGGAAAAAGAGTTCACAGGCCCGAAGCTTTATTGAACTGCCAAAAAGGGTACATAGTGGTGGGAGGGGGAAATCTTCAGACCTCCTCTTCCTCCTTGTTGTCCATCAGGTGAGACTGAGCAGGTGAGTCAGTCTGCGGCAGTCCTGGATGGACATCCTCTCCCTCTGGTGGATGAGGCGCTTTCTGGCACACCAAACAGCGTCCTTAAAGCAACACAGCACCCGCCAGGCACTATCAATGTCCTCTTGTGCGTGAGTCCCACAAAAGAGTCCGTTTAACACACCAAAGTGAGTTATAGCAGTCTGTGGAACAAAGTCTTTGAGATCAGGTTCCAGAGCCCTCAACAGGCCCTGTGCAAAGGGACACTCCCAGAAAACATGCAGAGCAGTTTCCTCCTGGATGATGCAAAAGGGGCAGTGTCTGTATCTGCACAGGTTTCTGGCATGCATGAATGTCCTGAGTGGCAACCCCCCTTGGTTTGCCATCCATGCCAGATCTTTGTGCCTGTTGGTAAGTCTCTTTGAAGAAACATTTCTCCAGACCACTTTACAAGTGGCTGAAGGGAGGCCTGGAACAGTCTCAACAATGTCCGATGCTCTGATCAACTTGTGGATAGTTTTTGGCTTCCACAAGTCGGGCTTCACTCCATGTAGCCCCCGCTCCTTAATAAACTTGAAAGTGTCCAAGTAATACCAAGGAGTGTCCCATTTGTCCCATCCAAGGGACCTCCAGAGAGGCAGGAGGAAAAAACGGCACATGGAGTTACCACCAGAGTCTACAGTTCTGTCCACCAAAGTTCTGCGGATGCAGTTATAGGCAAAGAAGACCCTCAGTAGGGTGGCGATGTCGGGCACGCCCTTACCGCCCTTGAGGGGTTCCTTGAACATAACCGCCCGCTTTACTCTGTCCATTTTGGAGCTCCAGATGAAGTGAAACACTGCCCTGGTGATGGCCTTGCAGGTGTTAACCCGGGGGGGCCAGGCCTGGGCGAGGTACTGCAACACAGGGAGAATCTCGCTGCGGAGTACCAGTGTTTTACCTTCGATGGTGAGTTCTCGGAGGCTCCAAAGTCCAAACTTCTGTCGCATCTTTGTCAGTCTTTCTTCCCAGGACTTCAGGGCTGCGCCCTCTGCTCCAAGCCAGACCCCAAGGATTTTGATGAAGTCTGCTTTGATGCTGAAGGGCATGGGTGCAGAAGAAGGCAGGAACCACTTTCCGAAGAGCATGACTTCCGACTTCCCGCAGTTGACCTTTGCCCCTGAAGCTTGGCCGAAGTCCTCACACATCTGGGCGAGTGTGTCGATGGAGCGCCGGTCGGCACAGAACACCTTCACATCGTCCATGTAGAGCGAGCACTTGACCTCCCGTCTGTCCGGTTCTGGTGCGGTGATCCCTCTGATCTCTGGGTTCCCTCTGATGCTTCGGGCGAAGAGCTCTATACAACAGACAAAAAGCAGAGGGGAGAGAGGGCAGCCTTGTCTGACCCCAGACAATACTGGAAAGGGGTCAGTTTTCCAACCGTTCACCAACACCACACTACAAATATCGTTATACATAACATTTACATACGAACAAAACATCTCCCCAAGACCAAACCTGCGCAGAGTGCTGCACATAAACTCATGGGAGACACGGTCAAAGGCCTTCTCCTGGTCAAGACTGACCAGGGCCGCGTGCACACGGCGGCCATGAATGTACTGGAACGTGTCCCGGACAAGCGCAAGGCTGTCCGCAATCCTGCGACCAGGAATGCCACAAGTCTGATCCGGGGGGATGATCTGTCCGATGACAGATTTCAGCCTGTTGGCCAGAACCTTGGCGAGGATTTTGTAGTCCACGTTCAGAAGAGAGATCGGACGCCAGTTTTTCAGGTCCGATCTCTCCCCCTTGCGCTTGTACAAAATCGTGATCATCCCCTCCCTTAGGGTCGGAGGCATTCTGCCCTCCACCACCATCTCCTCGTACAGCTCGAGCAGGTCCGGGCCTACGAGATCCCACAGCGTTACATAAAGTTCAACTGGGAGACCATCGCAGCCCGGGGTCCTACCTTGCCTAAAGGATTTAGCGGCAGAGTGCAGCTCCTCCAACACCAAGGGGGCGTTGACGTCCGATGAACCTGCAGGACCAATTTGGTTAGAGATACCTGACAGGAACCTGTCGGCTGCCTGTGAATCTGTTGTTTTCGGGGAGTAGAGTATGGTGTAGTAGTCGCTGACCACTTGCATCACAGCCTCCTTTCCCTTCTGGAGTGTTCCGGTCTCGTCACGCAGCTCAGACAAGGGTGTGTGTCCTGAGTGGAGTTTCCTGAAAAAGAAAGAATTACACTTCTCACCTTTCTCAAGGTTCTCCACCTTGGCATGGAAGACAATGTGCCTGGATTCTTCCTCAAAGTGCCCTTTCAGGCTCTTCTTGGTGTCCTCCAGGTCCTGCCTAACGTCTCAGCCACAGTGGTAAAGGTCCTGCAGGGACTGCAACTGACGTTGCAGTCTCCTGAGTTCCTTCTTCCTGGCACACACTTGCTGTCGTCCCTTTGCCTGAAAGAAGCTGCGCAGCTTGACTTTCACAAACTCCCACCAGTCACTTACCCTTCCGAAGAATCGCTTTTCCTCCTTCCAGGTGGCATAGGCCTCCCGGAGTTCCCCCATCAGTTCCTCATTTTCCAGCAGGGTACTATTCAGCTTCCAGGAGCCTGGTCCGCGGGCAAAGCCCTCGCCCAGGTTACCCCGAAAGTGGATAGCCCTGTGGTCAGAGAAAAAGCAGGGGATCATGGAGAAATCGCGATGCTTGACTGCTCTTGAAGTGAGCACGAAGTCGATCCTGGAACGCACTGATCCATCGGGACGGCACCATGAGTAGTTCACGGTACCTCTCCCTATGGATCCCACGGCGTCCTGCAGGGAAGCCTCCGAGATCATCTCCTTGAGCAGCCTGGATGTAGCATCAAGTTTTGCGTACATGCTGGAGCTGTGCCCATCCTCCTCTATCGGACAGTTAAAATCACCGCCGATTACTACTGCCCTGGTGGTGACGAGTTGGGTCCGCAGGGTCTGGAAAAGTTCCAGCCGCTCATTCTTATCTGGGGGGGCGTACACGTTGATGAGCCTAATTGGCTCTCCCACCCACGAGCCGTCTATGACCAGAAGACGGCCACAGACTAGCTCATGGATGGAGTCAACCGCGAAGCGCCCACCCCTGACAAGAATGGCTACACCTGCAGACTTACAATCGCCACCCCCGGACCAGTAGGAGGGACCGAGGGTCCACTGGGAGGTCAGATGGGTGTACCTCCTCAGAGGAGGGAGTGCGCACTCCTGGAGCATGTAGACATCACTGCTGAGTGGCTAGGAATGTCAGTGCCGCTTGCCTAATCGCTTCTCGGCCTTTTGGCTAAGATCAAGTGTAGTATCTGTTCTTATCAGTTGCCAATAGGTGGCGCTTGTTTACCGTCCCTGCTCTACGGCGAGGTGGAGCAGGGGTGGCGGTTGCTATGCAAAGCCTGTTGGTGTAAAGGTGACCCGGACTGGTTTGTAGCCGGTTCGGGAAGCCTCCTGATGGGGATGGAGAACCACTGGTCGAAGCCAGGGGAGGGGACCCTGGCCTTTTGGCCTGGATTGTGGCAGCTTTAGCTCCGGTCAGTTTTTCGGGACTGGAACGCTTGTTCCCCTTTTGGAGTGTGGGGGGAGCGGCCAGTACGTCCCGAATGTAATTAGGTGGGAGTGATGGGAGTGAGGGTGGACCTGATGGTAAAGGGTCTCACTAAGCTCCTGGATCTCCATACCTTCCTGATTAGGGTGGGGGCTGTTGTGGTCTGGGCTGGGGGGCCAGGGATGCTTTTGTTGGAAAGCCCATGGTGATGTGCCCCTGGAGTGGCAGTCCAGGGGTGCCTTCTTTCACTGTGCGTCCTGCACTTTGATTTAGGCACCTAGGTCACGTCACCATTAACACGCTTTTTCACACCTGCCTCTAGGGCCCGGCCTTTTGGCTAGGACCAGAGGAATTTTTGATTCCTGGCCGGAGGGCCGGCCATTGTATTGCACAATGGTCACTTTTCACTCTCCTCTTCACTCTCCTCTTCACTCTCCTCTTCACTCTCCTCTTCACTCTCCTCTTCACTCTCCTCTTCACTCTCCTCTTCACTCTCCTCTTCACTCTCCTCTTCACTCTCCTCTTCACTCTCCTCTTCACTCTCCTCTTCACTATCCCTTCCTCACTTTTTATTTATTTTATTTGTGTGTGTTTGTCACTTCACGTTTGATTAGTAGGGTGTCGGTCCTCGGACCAATCCTGAACGTCTTGTGGGAGAGCGGACATAGGCCTTCTGGCTTGGTCCAATCTCCATGAGGGGGGGCCTACCTTCGGGGAAGCCCCCACAGTACCATGTACCTAGGAGGTTCTGTTTCGGCAGTCCTCCCGGGGAAAGGAGGTCTTCCGGTTTCGTCCGGGGACCACTTGTTGAGTCTGGTACCTCAGTCCCCGTCTGGAGCCTAACGCCCCGGGGGATCAGGGTATGGTCCTTCTTTTGGAGGACATCAGGCACCCGTCTGCACTTTTTAGTGTTTCACTCTTTATGTGTGTGCACTTTTTTTATGCACCGGGTGGAAGTTTTTTGGGTGTGTTTGCATGCCATGGGCTTTTTCAATAGAAAAAATCTGTTCTTATCAGTTGCCAGGAGGTGGCGCTTGCTTCCATCCCTGTTCTACGGCGAGGTGGAGCAGGGGTGGCTGTTGCTATGCAAAATCTGCTGGCGTGAAAGTAACCTGGAGCGGTTCGTAGCCGAAAAGGGAAGCCTTCTGATGGGAATGGAGAACCACTGGTCTTCGCTAAAGGGTCGGGTCCCTGGCCTTCTTGCCTGGATTGTGGCAGCTCTAGCTCTGGTCAGTTTTTTGAGAGGGAACACTGGTTCCCCTTTCTCCCACCGGAGGAACGGCTAGTACTTTCCGAATGTAATTCGGTAGGTGTGATGGGAGCAAGGGTGGGGCCTGATGGTAAAGGGCTCTCACTAAGCTCTCAGATCTTCATGCCTTTCTTCCTGGGGTGGGGGCTGCTGTGGTTTGGGTTGTGGGTCAGGGTTGCTTTGAAAAGCCTGTGGTGAGGCGCGGCTGAATTTATTTATGTATGGTTGTGTTGTGTGTCATGTTTTATGTTTGTCACCTGCACGTTTGACTAGTAGGGTGTCGGTCCTCAGGCCAACCCTGAATGTCTTGTGGGAGGGTGGACATAGGCCTTCTGGCTTGGTTCACCCTCTCTTTGGGGGGTCTCCCTTCGGGGGAGCCCCTACCCTAGTACCTGGGTGGGTCTGTTTCCGTAGACCTTCCAGAGAAAGGCGGTCGTCCGGCTTCGGCTGGATGGGCCATGTATTTGGTACCTCAGTCCCTGTCTGGAGCCTAACGCCCCGGGGGATCAGTGTAAGGTCCTTCCTTGTGGAGGACAGCAGACACCCGTTGCACGTTTTTGTGTGTCCACTTTTTTTGGCACCGGGTGGAAGTTTTTGGGTGTGTTTTGCGCGCCGTAGGCTTTTTTTTTTTTTTAAAAAAAGGTAGTTCAGGGGTGCCTTATATTCACTTTGATTTTTGTCACCATGGTCACTTCACCACAACACACGTTTTTCACACCTGCCTCTTGGGCTGGGCCTTTTGGCTCGGGGGAAATTTTTATTCCTGGCTGGGGGGCCAGCCTTGGTATAGCACAATGGTCACTTTTCACTCACTCTCCCACTTCCTTCTCCCCACTTTCTTTTTATTTAGCCCTGTGTTTGTCACTTTTTTGTATTTTTATGTTGTGTCACAGTTTTGTCACAGTGTGATGTGTAGAGTGTCGGTCCTCGGGCCAAGCCTGAAAGTCTTGGGAGGGGGTGGACATAGGCCTTTTGGCTTGGTTCTCCCTCTCTCTCAGGGGGTCTCCCTTCGGGGGAGCCTCAACCGAGTACTTGGGTGGGTCTGTTTCGGCAGACCTTCCAGAGAAAGTGGTTGTCTGGTATCGGCGAGATATACCAAGTATAGTACCTCAGTCCCTGTTTGGAGCCTAACGCCCCAGGGGATCAGGGTAAGGTCCTTCCTTGTGGAAGATGGTGGTACACCCGTTGCACGTTTTTGTGCACACGCCCAAATCTGCTTAAGAAAAAAGTTCCAGAACTTGTTTGAGCTTCAGGCATTTTGGAGATTCTGGCTTCAGGTGTTTTGGAGCGGAGATGTGAAACATCTCCATAGAGAATAATTCATTTTTTCCCCTCCAGTGTTTTGTAGCTTCAGACTTCAAGCTAAAAAACGCTTAGGTGTGAATGGGGCCTAATGAATGGGCTGCTCCTGGTTCAGAGAATGCTGGTGGAGAAAAGTGGAGATTGAGATTGTGATGGTCTAGGATCCCCAGCTGAGACAGAATGGAGGCTTCGGTTTGAAAGGGGCCCAAGACATAATGGAAAGAAGATGGCTTCGCAGGATCCATGAGAAGGTTCAGTTTGGATACATTATTTTTCCCTAGTTGGTCACCTGAGCCACCACACCACAGCCATTACTGTCTTCTCTGCCTTTGAGCTAAGCAAGGTAGACAAGCTTTCCTAAAATGATCCCTAGCCATAATTAAAGCATCTTTTTAAATCCTCTCAACTCTAAGGGGGAAACTCTTTTTATCTGCATCTTTAAAGCAGCAGTAAACGCATTCACATCGGAGTTACTGGACACTGTACTCTAAGCTGTGCACGTGCAATGCGGTTATTGATGACTGTTCACTGAGCTATGCATGCGCACTGGAGTTACTAAAAGTTGTACACTGAATTGCACATTGGAATTAATGGAGAGTATACACTGAGCTGCACATGCGCACTGGAATTACTGAAGACTGTACACTTAACTGTACATGCATATTGGAGTTTCCGGAGACTGTACATTGAGCTGAGTTGCACATGCTCACTGGAGTAACTGTAGAGCATACACTGAGTTGCACAGAGTGCTATAATGCTTAGTTCCTCTGCTGAGGTCCCCTTTAAGTGTTTTTTTCAGTGAAGGGCACCATTAATGCTATGGCACACAAAGACATTTTAGACCATTGTGCAATTCCAACATTTTTCCACCAGTTTGTACAAGACCTTTTTCCGTCTTGGCATGACCATACCCCTATGCATAAAGCTATGTCCATAAAGACCTCATGGTGTAAAGGAACCTAAGTGACCTGCACAGAGCCCTGACCTTTAACCGTACTGAACACCTGGGATGAAATGGAATGCTAATTACAAAGCTTGCATTCTTGTCCAACATCAATACCTGACCTCACAAATGCTCTTTTGACTGAAAGGGCAAAAAATTCCCACAGACAAACTATAAAAACATTTGGAAAGTCTTCCTAGAAAATTGGAGACTGTTATAGCTGCAAAAAGGGGTGGTGCCCAGTCTTTTAGAGTGGAATATCCAATAAGTTTATATAGATGTGATGGTGTGGGTGTCCAGCTTTGGCCATATAGCGTATCTGGTGGATGTTCCTGTAGAGTATCTGGTGGATGTCCACGTTTGGCCATATAGCGTATCAATGAATGTTCCATTCCACTGAAGGATGAGCTGGAAACTCCAGCACTGTGTAATAAGTATTGGGTGGGTGCTTTGTGTTGGTTATTTTTAGTGTTTTCCAGTATAGCCTGGGATGTGATGACATATTATGATCTCTAGATTGAGAATAAAACAAATCCCTCATCAGAAGTGTGTTACACTATAGTTATTATTTTTGTGTTCTTATTTTTTGAGAACACCGTTATCCTTCATGGTCAAGTCACCTTACATTCATGTTGCATAGCCCGGGGCCAAGAAAAACAGGTGTGAAAGGAAAGCAGTTGTTGTCTTTCTTCATGCTGAAAACCATAGTTTCTATAGATATTTTTTTTTTCTTTGTACTGGATAGAGCATGGAATTGTTAGCACGTCTGTCAGCTTATTATTGCTTTGTGACCCCCATTAAGCAGCGTTTACCACATAGCATGCCCTCAGTGATGGTGGTCACCAAGTCTCTTCAATGAGAACACCTACAGTAGTAATATACTGGACTTTTTTAGTACCCTAGGTTCACACTTCTGCGTTTATGTGGGCCGTGCTTGTACGGGCACGGCAGCCCATTCAAATGAATAAGCTGCACACGCAATGCGATTTTACATGCGTGGGGTGCAATTCAGAATGAATTGCAGCCCCGCGTATTTTCAAAAAACAGCGCGTTTTCACTGCGGGTGCTTGCGGCTGTTGGAATCGCTGTGATTCCCTCACATGCACAGGTGTGAACAAAGCCATAGAGTGGGCAAATGTTAATATCTCTTACAGGTTTTTTATTATTGTCTGCATCCTTGATGAAGATGCTTCTTCTGCACAATACAATCTGATTGCACAATCCCCTTTAGATCTATCATCAACTTTGTAGTGAAAAAGCCTTCAATGCTACTAATTGAATAGATTGTTTAGGCTGGCCATACGTTTTTCAATTCCCTTTATGCCGCCTACACATGACCAGACTTTACGGCAGAAAAGGTCCGATGGTCTTCCCGACGGACTTCTGACGGAGTTCTGAACGAACGGACTTGCCCACACACGATCTGACCAAAGTCAGTTTGTTTTGAATGTGATAACGTAAGACAGGACTAGAAAAGGAAGTTCAATAGCCAGTAGCCAATAGCTGCCCTTGCGTTGTATTTGGTCCGTCAGACCAGCACACAGACAACCGGTTTTCCCGATAGAAATTTATTCCATCGGACAGATTTGAAACATGTTCTATTTCTAGGTCTGTCTGAATTTTTGAAGAAAAAAGTCAGATGAAGCCCACACACAATCGTAATATCCAATGGAATGATTCCGTCTGACCTTTTCTGCTGGAAAGTTTGGTCGTGTGTATGCAGCATTAGATGTATCTTCAACTATGTAGTGCAAGGGCCTGACTAATTGCATACAATGGATTTGGCTAGATGGACCCAAGTGAAGTACCTCAGTCCCCGTCTGGAGCCTAACGCCCTGGGGGATCAGGGTAAGGTCCTTTCTAGGGAGGACTAGTGCAACACCTGTTGTATGTTTTGTGTTACCTCTTTATGTGTGTGCACCTTTTTTTTTTGGTAGTGGGTGGAGTTTTTGGGTGTGCTTCATACGCCACAGGCTTTTCAAATAAAATAAAAACAAGCCATAATAAGCAGTGTGGATGGCATTGCTTGCATACAGATGAGTGGCTATGCTGCAAAAAATGTAATAAATGAGAGATCAGATTTAAACATTCGAGAAATACAGATATCAACAAGTCAAGCAACAGTGACCCAGGTGTGATTTACTACCATCTTCTATCTAGCCAAGAGAAGGGATTATGTTCAGAAATAGCCCCCTCACGTCCCTGTGGCCCACTAATGGGCGAACACCTTCTGATATCTAATCCACAGAGAAAGCACAATAAAAATAGACATGTGCTGTGTGGCTTATGTATGTTACTAGAGATAGGCAGCCTCCTCCAGTCTAAAAATACTTAAAACAACTGAAAGCTAACTTGGTCTCTGCCGGGCCAGACTCATCTTTCTCTGCTGCTAAAAATGCTCCGTCCCCTCTCCTGTCCCTTCTTTTTGCTCTTTCCTCTCTAGACATGAGAGTAGAGCCTGTCTATCTAATAAAAAGACATAGTACCTAACAGGTGACTATTTCAGAGCACATGCATGTACCAAAAAAGTATAAATGTAATGTAAAATTAGTAACATTTTACTGCTGATATAGATATATATATATATAAAATGACAGTTGGTGCTACCTAATTCTTCTTTTTTGCAGAGTACAATATACACTCATCTGCCATTTTATTAGGTACACCTGTTCAATTGCTTGGCAACACAAATTAGTAATCAGCCAATCACATGGCAGAAACTCAATGCATTTAGGCATCTAGACGTGGTAAAGATGACTTGCTGAAGTTCAAACCAAGCATCAAAATGGGGAAGAAAGGGGATTTTTAGTGACTTTGAATGTGGCATGGTTGTTGGTGCCAGACAGGCTGGTCTGAGTATTTCAAAAACTGCTGATATACAGAGATTTTCACGCACAGCCATCTCTAGGGTTTACAGAGAATGTTCAGAGAGAGAGAGAGAAAATATCCAGGCAGCTGTGTGGACGAAAACATGCCCTGTTGATGTCAGAGGAGAATGGGCAGATCTATCTAGATTATAGAAAGAAAACAGTAACTCAAATAACCACTTATTACAACCAAGGTATGCAGAATACCATCTCTGAATGCACAACAGATCGAACCTTGAAGCAGATGGGCTACAGCAGCTGAAGACCACACTGGGTGTCACTCCTGTCAGCTAAGAACAGGAAACTGAGGCTACAAGTCACACAGGATCACCAAAATTGGACAATACAAGATTGGAAAAACATTGCCTGGTCTGATGAGTCATGATTTCAGCTGCAACATTCAGATGGTAGGGTCAGAATTTGGTGTAAACAACATGAAAGCATGGATCCATCCTGCCTTGTATCAAAGGTTCAGGTTGGTGGTGGTTATGATGTAATGGTGTGAGGGATATTTTCTTGGAACACATCAAAGATGTGCAGTCGACAAATCTACAGCAGCTGCATGATGCTATCATGTCAATATGGAGCAAAACCTCTGATGAATGTTTCCAACACCTTGTTGAATCTATGCCATGAAGAATTAAAGCAGTTCTGAAGGCAAAATGGGGTCTAACTTGGTATTAGCAATGTGTACCTAATAAAGTGGCCGGTGAGTGTATAGTGACATCATATGGCAAATGTTTTAGGCCAAACAACGCAGCCCTTCCTAACACCAGTAATAAGAAATCCATCTACAACATTGTATCACATGTGTACAGTATATATGCGTTCTACTTAAAGCGGAGCTCCACCCTAAAGTGGAACTTCCGCTCATTGGAACCCTCCCCCCCTCCGGCGCCACAATTGGCACCTTTCAGGGGGGAGGGGGGTGCAGGTACCTGTACAGTACAGGTATCTGCACCCACTTCCGGCGTAGATTCTGCAGAAGCTACGCCCCTTTCCGAAGGTCCCCCGCTGTCTCCTGGGAAACACACGGATCCCAGAGACAGCGGGGACCATCCTTATTGCGCAGCGCGACTCGCGCATGCGCAGTAGGGAACCGGGAAATGAAGCCGCAAGGCTCCACTTCCTGATTCCCATACCCAAGATGGTGGCGGCAGCACCCGAGAGACGATTGAGAGATCGGCTTCGGGTGCCAACATTGCGGGCGCGCTGGGCGGGTAAGTGTCATTATTTTAAAAGTCAGCAGCTGCAGTATTTGTAGCTGCTGGCTTTTAAAAAAAAAAAAAAACGGCGGACTCCCGCTTTAAGGCAACTTATTCCTGTGTATATAAACCCAAGAACAAACACGTAATATGTTGGATCCTACCAGTCTGTAGATGTGATGGCTGCACTTGTTTTCTTTCCTTTTTCCCGTTCATTTTCACTTGCTGTTTAGGCCAGTAACACATTTCCTGTCCATGGGTGACAACACTCATTGTATTGTTACTATAGTGGAACAGTGTTGTCTTTCTAGGCTCACTCCTGATTAGGACTATATAACACATCCCTCTTGTCTTATCTCCATAACTCAGGAGGAGGTGTTCTGTAGTTAATAGCAGTGAACTGGACAGGACTGATTGCCCATTTGAGCTCCAGAAGATTTTACCCCCTTCATGACCAGGCCATTTTTTGCTATTTGGCATTCTGCTATTTTAACTGGTAATTGTGCGGTCATGCAACACTGTACCCAAATTACATTTATATACATTTTTTTCCACTCAAATAGAGCTTTCTTTTGGTGGTATTTGAACAACACTGGATTTTTCTATTTTTTGTGATTAAAACAAAAAATAAGATTGAAAATTTTGAAAAAAAAACAATATTTTTTACTTTATGCTATAAAATGTATACAACAAAAAGGAAAGAAAAAACCTAATATCTTCATACGTTTTTTGCCAAAATGTATTCTGCTACATGTCTTTGATAAAAGAAAATCCCAATAAGTGCATATTAGTTTGTGTGAAAATTATATTGATTACAAACTATTATATACTGGAATGATTAATTATTATTTTTTTACTTATTATACTACTAATGTTAGTGATCAGCGACTTATAATGGGACTGAGACAATCTGACACTAAAGCTGGATACACACTATAGAATTTTCTGTAGATTTTTTTCCTTCAGATTTTCCAAAACCATATCATATGAGCTCGCCAGTGACATTAATACAGTCACCAGTGATAATGCTATACACTGTCACTGTACTAATGACACTGGCTGGGAAGTAGCTAACATCTAGGGTGATCAAGGGGTTAAATGTGTGCCTAACTATGTGAAATATGTGTAAGGTGTACTGCATTTACTACTAGATCTCTCAGTTACTCACAGGGTTCTAGGCTGTGATTGTATGCAGCTGATCAGCAGGTCCCGCCTTGAATCATTGGCTGGGACTTGCTGACAGGCTCCCATTGTGTACAATCACTGTGGGTGCCAGGCGGGGGGTGCACCCGGAAATAGGCAGCGACATACTCGCAAGCAATACATTGCGGGCAGGCGGTTGGCAAGTGGTTACAAACATTGTTTTAGATTTCAGTGCAGCTGGGATTGAGAGCCACTAGCTGTGCCAAGTGTTGTTTGCTGGCCATCAAAGGGGGTACATTTACGAACATATCCCCAGCTATGTTTATATACAGATTGCAGACAGGACAAACTTAAACTAGACTCTCAAAATTGGATAAAATCTACTGAAATGTAATAATTCTGAGCAGTTAGTCAGGTATTTATATAGGGGTTGTGTAGATGGATACCTATTGTTTGGCAATGGCATGTCAAGAATAAGAATAGATGGGCTCAAATGCAGTATTCATTAAGGCTGGATTCACACCTATGTGAATTAGATGCAGGTTTCTCCGCATCCAATTCGCATAGCAGGAGAATGTGACCCGGCTCCCTATGGAGCTGGTTCACATATCTCCATTGCGGCTGCACAGCGCACTGCACAGAAACGCTGTGCGTCTTTGGTTCAGTTTCAGGGTCAAATTCAGGCATAGTTTTGGCCCTGATTTGTCCCTGAAACGGGGAACAGGGATGCACATCGCCTCTTTGCGATCCGTGGTCAGTTCCAGTGTGAACCCGGCCTAAAGCAGAGTTCCAGGCAAATGCTGAACTCCTATAAAAATTTGGGATATTTTTTTTTTATACCTTTTTTGGATATTTTCTTCAGGACGTCCGTCCCATGGCGCTGCAGTCACGTATGTCACTTCTGTACCTTTTCTCATGCCCTCCTCCTTCCCCCCATTGCCTTCTGGGACGTGTGTGTCCCAGAAGAAGGGACCATTCAAAAAGTGCAGTGCCTGTTTCTCTTAGTAAAGATGTCGGCACCTGCACCCAGAGCTGATGGACGGGTCGACTTTGGGTGCTGACATCGCGGGCTCCCTGTACAGGTGAGAGTCCCAATATTAAAAGTCAGCAGCTACAGTATTTGTAGGGTAAAGTCTTAGGGCATATTTGACACCCAGAGCAGATTACTTATTAACACCCACTGCAAAATAATTTTCCTTAATATTTGTATTTAAATATTAAATGAATAATAACTGAGAATAAAGACAGACAGCGAAAATTGTGGTGTCTCTAACATTGATGTATAAAAGACCCATTACAGTAGTGGGGAAAAAATTGCATTGGTAGTAGTGTAGGTGAGAGTTCAATCCGCCATTGCTCACTGCTCATTGAAGGGGCGGTGCAAACTGGGGCGGTGATGTCACAGGGGCGGGACCACCAGGTCATGTCACCGGGTGGCCCCGCCTCTTACCTATTCAAGAACTGTCAGATGGAGGAGCAGGCAGTGGGTGGTTAGTTTTTGACGAGTACAGAGCTTTTTTTTTTCTCTCCAGATTCTTATAAGACCTCTGCCCGCAGACCCCCACAACCACAGCCCAGGGTTGTGGGGAAGAGGCCCTTGTTCCCATCAACATGGGGACAAAGGTGCTTTGGGGTGGGTGGAGCCCCCAAGGTGCTTTGGGGTGGGGGGAGCCCCCACCCCAAAGCACCCCCCCCATGTTGAGGCCGTGCGGCCTGGCATGGTTCAGGAGGGAGGGTGCTCGCTCGTCCCCTTCCTTTCCTGCTGGGCTGCATGCTCGGATAAGGGTCTGGTATGGATTTGGGGGGGACCCCACATGCCTAAACACATCAACCACAGACACATTCTGTAGATGTGACTCTAGACTTAATATTCTCTAGGTATTTGTTAGTGATTTAATTGTACCTTGTTTTAAAAAAGCCATTCATTTGTTTGAATGACTATTTCATTGCAACATGTTCTGGTATTACTTGTGGACGCTTATTGCCTTATCTAGGAAAAAAAACAACATAAAAACGGAAACGCTGATTCAATAAAAAGTGGTAAAATTATTGGTGGATCAATGGTAATGAGGTTAGGGATAACCTTCTTACAGTTCTATATCTTCAAATACATCTTCATAGCTTGTGTTTTCTTTCTGCATTGTTATGTTCACCATCTGAAAGCACCCTAGAGGGAATTTCATCTGTACGGTAGAGTAGAAAATGTAACAAATCTCTAACTATTACAAAATTGTTACATGATTCTTTCCAGAAATAACAACAATGCATCAGAGCTTTCCAAGAATGTTGGGGGAGTGGAGGTCTACCTACTCCTTAAAGTAGAACTGTATGCAAAACCTTTTTTTTTTTTTGGATAGAGCAAGGGAGGGTTATAATACGTGTCAGATTTTATTTTCTTGCCATTTGTGTTCTATTGCAGAGATTTCCCTTCACTTCCTGTCCCATAGCCAAACATCCCTGTAAATTAGGGGAATTCCTTGAGGACTCCCAGGTCACCAGAACTAGTGTCCATCTACTAAATTTCTGGAGACAACCCAAAATGTGGTATTTTATTTCACATTCAATGATATTATTAAACAGGACAGATAGAGAGCTTGAGCCTAGGTTCACACTGACGGCGGGATTGAAATCGCATTATTTCATACCCGCATGTCAGTCTGACTTAGGGAGCGATTTCAAAGACATCTGTGTGGGTTCCTGCACAGATGTCTATACAAATAGCAGCCCGAAATTTCCAAAAGTAGTATAGAAACTACTTTTGGGAATTGGTGCCGCGTTGCATTGGTTCGGAGGGTGCCATTGCCATTGATTTGGCATGCGATATAACATGTCAAGTCGCATGCCAAATCACATCAATGTGAACCTACGCTTAATCTGCTTGACAAGGGCAGAGGTAGCAATAAAAACTGACAAGGCATTCTGATCTCTCTCCACTCTATCCAACACTAAAAAAAAAAAGTTTTTCCTTTAGGTATACTTTAAGGTACACCAAAGAAAATTTTGTGTGGGTTGTCATTAAATGCTAGATGCCTGGCTGTCATTGGCTTCTGTTTATTTTAGTTTTAATTTCAATATGCAATAATACTATTTCCTACCTATGGCCACACCTATAAATTATTCCCAAAAAGGTAAGACTGGCCCCTTGTATATCTTTTGGACATTTTCTTTTTTTAACCCGCAGTGGTGCTCAAAAACAAAACACTTGTAAGTGAACAAAAAATGCACTGAAAGAGGAGGGCCGGTTTAAAAAAAAAAAAATTAAAAGTCAGCAGCTGCAAACACTGTAGCTGCTGACTTAATAAGCACACTTACCTGTCCAGGGTGCCCGCGATGTCGGCCGACCCGTCCCTCGGCTCTCAGGTCCCGGCGCCGCCATTCTATCTAAGGGAAACAGGCAGTGGAGCCTTGCGGCTTCACTGCCCGTTTCCTACTGCGCATGCGCAAGTCGCGCAGCGCTTTGTGAATGGGGCGCGCTGTGTTCTGGGACACACAGTTCCCAGAACACAGCGTGACCCATTACCCAGAAGACGCTGCACGGAGGAGAGAAGAAAGAAGATCTCCGCGGAGGAGGAAGAGGCAGATTAGGATGATGTGCCTAGCAACAGGCATTTCTGGTAAGTTAAAAACATTTATTTTATTTTATTTTTCCTGATTTTTTTTTTCTAATTTTTTATGTATTTTTTTTTTCAGGGTGGCCCTCCACTTTAAGGGTGTGTCTCTAGTACACCTTCCAAAGAAGTAGGACCTTCCCTAGCCACAAGGCACACTTGTGGACCCCTCTCCTAATGGTCAGCCAAAGCCAAGCACTCAGTATAAAGAGAGTCCCGCTCCCTGGTTCAGGGAGGAAAGAATTTTATGGACAGACACACACCACCTCCATAAACATAAGTGCAAGTGACGCACACAGGGAGAGAAAAAAATCTATTTAAATAAATAAGTGCCAGCGCTATTGCTTGCTGCTACCAAAAATTGCCCTGGTCTCTAACAAAAGACCTAGTCAAAAAGGCGACAATTTACGCGGCCATGTGCTCATTCTCCCAGTCCCATAGTGACACCAATAGCACCCCTGGGGTGGCCAACTCCCAGGGGGCACTGACACCATGGGTTTTCTGCCTTTCCAGCTCATGACCAAACCAGGTGGCATCATTCAAATCAGGAGGCAGTGAGTACGTCAAGTTTGTCTTCATGGAATTATTCCCTTGCCCTCTCCAGTAAGCAGCCCAGTTTTTGTTTTTACAGGACAAACTCTCAGAGCCCCATCATGCCAGCAGAGATACTGTACAGCCAGCTACTCCTACCAAAAGACCAGAATGATGATTGAGCACCCCTATTGGACACTGATAAGAACAGATTCTACACTTAGTCTTAGCCAATCTTGTCTTAGCGATAGATTGCTGTCAGATTTTCATTGCTGTCCTGTTAGTGATATTCAATCTCTAGATGTGTTTTATTTCTGATTGTCCTGATCACCAATGTCATTGGGAAGGAATGAGAACGAGGGTAAATCCACAATTTTAAATTGTCACCAGAACTGAAATGTAGGGGAAAGCTTCCAATAGGCACATTTGCCTGCACGACAGCTGTCTATGAGAGGAAATCCTTCACGTTGAAAAGAAATCCACTCACTTCCTGTCCACAGGACTAGAAGGGAGAATTCTCCCTAATTGGACACAGATGGCGAAAAAAAAAAATCCTCTAATCCGCCTCCTCTATCCAAAATAAAAGAGGGAAAAAAAAGTCTGGGCTTTAGATACTTTTTAAATGACTTTATACTTTTAATTGAATGTATTATTTCAGAAATATAGGCGCTCTTGTTGCTAACTTGTTTTTAAGGTGAATTGTCTAGTGCTGTTATTCAGATCCTGGCTTTACTGGCTAGTGAGTGGTGCTCCTTGGATTTTGGGTCCATCTAAGCTGTGAAAAAGTCTCACACACGTGGTATCCCCATACTCGAGAGGTGCAGCAGAATGTGTTTTGGAGTGTAATTATGTCTGTAAGTATAAGTATGCATATGCTGTGTGTGTCAGAAAAAGATTGTTAAAATGACAACTTCGTTAAAAAAAATATATTTGATATAAGTTCTTAATTTTTCCAAAAAATTTTATGTAGCACCCTTCTAGGTAGGTGCTAGAAGAGAGTATAGTTTTTGGTCTTTCTGCTTACCAGGAAGATGGTCAGGTAAAACTTAAGAATCCTCTCTGCCTACCAGGGAGCAGGATCTATTGGTTAGGTCTGCTCATTGTGCTCAGGTGCAGCTCAGCTTGTTCTGACTGTCCCTCACTGCTCCAATAGGGAGGTATATTGGACAGTGGGAGGGGACCTGAAAAATGAGTGCACAGGCTTTGTTATAGCCATGGCAATTGGCAGAGAAATAGTGCAACATTGTATGTTGGGATACTGTATATAAAGCCAGAGTACATGTGCTCAGAGTGCGTTAAGCCAGGCAACAGAGTCCAAGAGGGAGAGGCCAGCTGCCCTCTCCTCCACAGAGGCAGTCGTGCGGGCCTGGGTGGTCGACACAGGGGCCTAGAGAGAGTGAGAAGCTGAACCGGAAGGGGGGCACCAGGAAGGATCTGATTCTGCCTACTGTGAGTACAGATATATGTCTTTTGGGCCTGTCGAGTGAGGGCCGCTCCCTTCAGCTAGAAGAGTCAGTGGACGGGTGTAAAGGGGATGCTAGAGAGTGTCCTGAAGATAACGTAGTGCATCAAGTCTGCTGCTAGTGAGAACAAGAAGACTTAATTCCTCCATAAATGTGGCTGTATGATTAAAGCAGTGTGTCTGCTTCCACAAAGTAATCCGGTGAGGTCAAGTGAGAGTTGTCCTTATCCATTGTGAATAGTTCCAGTTGGAATATCCCACTAATCCCTTATCCCATCCAATTTCCAAAATAAAATACAGAAACACAAATGCCCTGGACTGGTTATCAAGTAATGAGCAATGGGAGTACGGGTGGGACAAATGGAAATCCCTAGCAACCAAGTGGGAACCCTTAGTACCCAGCTGCTGGTAACCAGAGAGAGGCCTAAGGCGTCAATACTCAACAAGCCCTACAGGAACAGTGCTACATGTAATTAAAAACTACAACTTCAAAAAAATCACCATGCCCCTTACTAAATATCTTGGACTGTCTAATTTCCAAAAAAGGGGTGATATGGGGGATATTTATACTGTCTTGACATTTTAGGGCCTGAAGAAATTAGATAGGCAGTTAGGAATGATCAATTTTTTTATGTATACCATAGTTTGTAGTCTCTATAACTTTCACATAGATTAAATAATATACACTGATTTTATTTATTTATTTTTACCACAGAAAGGTAGCATAATGCATTTTGGCCTACACATATGAAGAAAGATTGTCTGTTTGCAAAATTTTAAAACAGAAACTAAGATTTTTTTTTTTCTTTTTCAAAATTGTATGGTATTTTTTAGTTTATTAAATAGCACCAAAAGAAAGCTCCATATATATATAAAAAAAAATTAAAGTTTAATTTGGGCACAGTGTTGCAGTAATTGTCATTCAAAGTGTGACAGCACTGAACATTGAAAAATGGCCCAGGCAGAAAGGGAGTGAAAGTGTCTTGAGGTAGTTAAACAGAACAAGTCTCTATTTTTGTTCCCTTTGAAAAATGTAAGCAGACCTAAGCTGGCAAGTGGGAGCTGACAGCAGAATATAAACAAAAGAGCTGAAAGAAAACACAGCGTGAGGGGAACACACCGAATACCTGGCCATTGTTCATTGTGATTGATTTTTTACATTTGAATTTTCTTGGTGAATGAGTCCATACTCATACACATGGGGGGCTAGGATCTGGTCCAGATTCCATTAAGTCACTCCAAGCTCACCAACAGTCACCAGGCCAAGTTGTGTGGTGGAGATTTTGAGCAAGGAGCTTAAAGGAAACCATTCTGAATGTATGACTTAATGTTTTCAGGTTTATGTGTGTATGTGGGCAGAGGTTTTTACTGGAAGATATCAGGACCTTTTAGAAATACAGAAGTGTCTTCTATCTCGTGGGAACCATTGAATGTCCCCAGGTGTTAAGTGAATACCAATCATCTTTGCAGACATTGAGGCTCCATCTCCCCAGGGGACATTAACATGCTAATGTCGGAACTGTTTGGGCTGAAGGATCAAAGGAGGTGGTTCATTAATTTATAGACTGAGTGGCACTGGAAGTTCAGACCTGAAACCTGAACATTTCCGGGAGCTCCAGAATTAGCCAATCAGAGTGTGAGCCATCTTGAACCAATCAGTATTTAGACTTCAGAATCAGCCAATCAGAGGTTGATGCAAACTCAGAGCCAATGGGTGCATTCCATCTTCCGATTGGCCGAGAATGCATATAAAATGGGGCAAGAGTTAGCTGATGGCCTGTTCAGTTCCAGGCCATCGGGGCGACAGGATGTCCGTGTAACGTATACTTGTCTCTCTCTCTCTCTCTCTCGCTCTCATGGACTGGACACGTAAGATTCCCATGTAATGTATTTCCCTAATCTCTCTTCATCCCGGTGGCCCCCCCCCCCTTTTTGCAAAAATGGTAACGTTGGGAAAAACTAGATACTGTGTCTGTATTATTATTATGTCTCTTTTCTATCTCTAACCTATTTCTTTCCTAGGACTTGTCTTGAAATATTGATAAATATATTGAAGGTGTATGTCTAATGTAACCATATGGCCTAAATTATCTTTGCAGCCTAAGCAACACTGTACTTGTAACATCACTTGAGTTATATGATAAGTTCTAACTATTCTGAAGTTTATTTTCTGTATAAATAAATATAATTTTTTATCTTTTCACACTGTTATCATTCGTTTTTATTTTTATGTAGACAAAGGTTTAATCACTTATTTCTTGTATCGTTAATCATTTAAGTGAGATATAAAAATAGCCAGTTGTGGGGAAGAGGCCTTTGTCCTTATCAACATGAGGACAACATGCCTTGCCAGGGTGGTCCTCCCCAGCAATGTACCCCCCCCCCCCCGTTGAGGGTATCTGGCCTGGTATGGTTCGGGGGCGGGGGCACTAATATATGCTCGTATAAGGGTCTGGTATGGATTTTGGGGGGGACCTCACATAATTTTTTTAAATTTTTTGGCATGAGGGGGGAACCTGCACACTGTTTTTTGACAACTCTTTTGTTTACATTTCGCTGTCAGTGGGGAATCCCCTACTGACAGTGGAGATGAGTGAAGGTTATCAAGGACACCGAGCGGATGCGTAAAGGGATGTAAAAATGGATATAAAAAACGGAACTGAACTGATAACTGATGGAAAAACTAATGGAGTCTGTTTTTTTCTTTGCAAAAATGTGACTGAATGGATCACACTTGTGTGAAAGGGCCCAAAGCTGGTTTCACACGGGCTTTCTTCAGCCAGACCCGATCGGACCCTCCAGGTCTCTTCTGTGGAGCAGCGGATGTCAGTGGACACATTATTTCTTAATGCAAACAGATTTGTCATTTATTGTTTTTTTCCTTTCCAGAGTATTTTTAAATTTCCATTCAAGGAGTAAACATTCATATCCTCAATATTGTGGTCTGGGTATGAGAAATGATCTTCCTGAAGACTGCAGTAAATATGTTCCTTGTGTTTTTTTAGGGTGTGTCTGTGCAATGTTTGTAATTTCTGTCCCGTTTCACCAATGCAACATGGTTGCATGTGTTGCAATAAATAAGCAACATTAATGGAAGTAAAGCTGTATTATCCAGTATTAAGTGTCGCTTTGTGTGCGTGACCCTTTTTAATGAGTTGATGTGGCTGCACAATTTGCAACATTTTTTGTTGCAAGGTTTTGTTCCCTTGTTTGTTCCCCTGTAGTCGTAAAAAGTTTTCTGCTGATACAGTATCTCTGAAGTTGGGTGGTTGCTTGAAGTCTAGCAATGGGGGTTGTTGGAAGATTTATTTTAGCATTTCATCTTCTGTTATAATGGGTTGTAGCTTTTTGATTGTTTTTCTTATACCTTTAAGTACTAAGGGGTTAATTTACTAAAGGCAAATCCACTCTGCACTACAAGTGCACTGAAAGTTCATTTTGAAGTGCAGTCGCTGTAGATCTTAGGGGAAGCTCTGAAATAAGGGAAGCTCTGCTACTTTTATTATCCAATCATGTGCAAGCAACAATGCTGTTTTTTATTTTCTTTTTTTTGTCCCCCTCATATCTACAGCACTTTACTTCCAAGTGCACTTACAGTGCAAAGTGGAGTTGCCGTTAGTAAATAACCCCCTATATGCGGCAACTAAAGATATATGGTAATTTGTATTTTCTCTTTTGTTTTTTATTAGGTTTTTCACTTTGGGTTTTCAAGGCATTTTCTTATGCTTCTTAATTTTGTTTATTTTTTTTCTTATGGTGCTCCTTTTATTGCTGCAACCATTCTAATGCTGCTATTCTTTAATTACAGCATTCACAATGAATGGCAGCAAACCAAAAGAAAATTTATACTATGCACGCTAACCATTTGATTTTTTTATTTTTTTATTTAGATTTGTAAATATTTAATTACAATGAAGAAATTATAATGAAAATCTTGTACATAAACAATTCTGAATGCAGTTAGTGAGTGTAAATAGAACACCCTTTATTAGAAAAGAAGCTGGGGTGTGTCCAAACCTGTACCAGTAAAACAGTAACTATAGGGGTTATTTACTAAAAGCAAGTGCACTTGAAAGTACACTTGGAAAAACAGTCGCTGTAGATCTGAGGGGGACATGCAAGGAAAATAAAAAAAACAGCATTTTAGTTTGCACATGATTGGATGATAAAATCAGCAGAGCTTCCCCTCAGATCTGCAGCAACTGCACTTGGAGTGCAGAGTGGATTTGCCTTTAGTAAATCAACCCCATTATCTAGTAATATATGGAAAATAAAGAAGTCAGGCTTAGCCAAATTTTTTTTGCTACTAACTGCCCATGATTTCCACAGACAAGCCTAGGTTTTGGAGATGTGTATGCAGATTTCTGTCCCCAAAATAGTCCACAATTTGCAACCCTTTTCAGTTTCCACTTTTTTTCTATTTTTATTTTTTTTTTTTTTTTTTATAAATTACGAAAAAAAAGCTTCCAATCAAAGTTATTGTTTCTAGTTGTCTTTTGAATGTAAAACTGACCTTATACCTGTAGGTTTTTGTTCAAAAACTCTTCAAAAATGGAAGGACAGTCCCGAGGAGAGAACTACAGAACTTACAAATGGATGTTCTCCGCTTTATTTGGGGTAATAAGAAACCTTGCATGAATAAATTAACGTTACATGCCTCAAAATCGTGCGGTGGGCTTGGCCTCCCTAATTTACAAGCTTATTATCAAGCGGCTCAAATAACACAGCTTTCATACACTACGGCTAAGGGGCCTCTGCCCCTTTGGGTGTCTATTGAAGCTCTCTCGTGCCACCCTTTTGCTATTGGCTCCTTGATGTGGCTGCCGAGTCGCCTTCGCCCTCCCATTTTGTGCCCCACCCTGTCTCACTCCCTAGAGGTCTGGGACAGGGTGTGACATCGTAAACCGTTATCATACCCCATTGGCCCCGGTGTTTTGTAATCCGGAATTCTCCCCTGGCTTGACTCCACAGGTATTTCAATGGTGGCTTAATAAAGGACTCCTACGGATAGGTGACTATCTAGAAGGGAACCGACCTCACTCGTTGCAGAGACAATGCAGATGCCCTCTAGCGAACTTTTTCGGTGTAATCAAATTATCTCCTTTATACGTACTAAACTCAGTTTGCTGGATGGACCGTTTGCACTTACGAGTTTTGAGTTATCTTGTCAATCAAAGGACCTATTACGGGGACGCCTATCTACTATTTATGCCGCTATTACGGATCCAAATACTAAACTCCCCTATATGACCCATTGGGAACTGGACTTGAACACTACTTTTGAACTGTCTGACTGGCAAGACATAGCTTATGCTTTATCTAAAGTATCCATTAATACAACACTGATTGAGGCAAATTATAAAACCCTCCTGCGATGGTATTTAGTTCCAACCAGGATCGCTAAGATGCATCCATC
This sequence comes from Lithobates pipiens, assembly GCF_037356315.1. NCBI lineage: Eukaryota > Metazoa > Chordata > Amphibia > Anura > Ranidae > Lithobates > Lithobates pipiens. The sequence continues at coordinate 37,751,103 of NW_027507790.1, read as the reverse complement.
TGCATCTCCCATGTGCTTTCGATGGTGTGGCCAGGTGGGTACGATGTACCACATTTGGTGGCAATGCCCGACGATAACTAGATTTTGAATTCGTATATTTAACCTCATATACACAGTTACTGGGGTTAATATTCGTAGAGCCCCGGAAATTGCACTTTTTCAAAAACTCCCTGATGGGGTTCCTAAGAAATCCTCAAAACTGATAGTATATATAATTTTGGCTGCCAGGATAACCATAGCTAGATATTGGAAGCAGTTGATGGTTCCTCTTGACTCTGTGAAAATTAAGCTTAACTGGATCATGGTTAATGATAGACTCACCTGGACCCTCCGTAATAATACCAAGAAATTCGATATGATATGGGACCCATGGATCAAATATGTCTCTCCCTTGTGATTTGCCACTGGTTGACCCTCCCTTTCCCTCTTCTTCTTTTTTCCTCCTTTCCCTCTTTCTTCTCTTTTTCTTCCTTTCTGTCTTTTCTTTTTCTTCTCTATATTTACTGTCCAACAAGACAATCTTATAACTTACAAAATTTGAGGCGCAATTCCATGAGGTTGATACTCACGGCAGAAGGGCGCAAGGGAAATCCCCCCCCCCTTTTCTCCTTCTCCTTCCCCATTCACCCTGTCCTTTTCCCTGCGCTATTATTGCCCCTGACAAAACACGCATTAATGGCCCCCTGGGTGAGGTGTAAGGGGGCCTGGCAGAGTGTGGGGCATACTTCAAAACCTGGTCGTTAAGGCACCATACTCTTCTAGGTTGCTAAGTAATGTGCAGTTCATCAATATTTTTGTTACATATAGTTTATGTTCAACTTACAGTTTTGAGAAACTGCACTCCCAATTTCACTGTCGGAGGACCTAACTGATGTTTATGTTGGAAGTCACATCTTTTAAAATTTTGATGTTTATTGACTGTACTTTTTGTGATATCATCTTGTTGTCTTACTTCGCATTGTAAATAAAAACATATTGAAAGTAAAAATGGAAGGACAGCAGTGGAAATTTTCTATCGAATGTAAGGTAGTGAAGGAATTTCTGTTATCGAAATTGGCTCCCTAACAAGAAAAATCATAATTAGTGTTACCTGGATCATAAAAATGAGTCCATGAAAACACCCTTAAATGCTCAAACAAACAATTTTGATCTTTCTCGAATGAATAGTTGCATGAAAATTTTCAGGTGTAGGCTAGCTTTACATCCAGTCTTTGACCTCTACTATCTTCATTGTTAAATCTCATCTTGATAACAATGATGGCTAGGTAAAGGTCTTTACTTAAAAATAAAATGAAAAACTTGAAATTTATATAATTTCACTGACTAGCCTTAGACCTTCAACTTCTCCTTGTTATGCAAAATAAGAAGGCAAACTAAGAGCAGGTAGCTTTTAGGAAAGTCATTACTGAACAAGATGTTAGTTGTGTGCCTGAAAATAAAGCTGATCACTATACCACTAGTTGAATTATCTTCTGTTCTTATATATAAAACCTATTTTTCTATTCTCAACGCTGTCCTGTATTGACTACTTATATTGCTGTTGTTTATTTTAAATGCAAAGAGAACAGTAATATATTCATGCCTTATATTCTCTTTTCCCTGCAGTCTGACTTTTCTTAATGGCTATACTCTTGAAAGGTTTCAGACAAGCAAATGATTCATGAGTAGCAGGAACTGGAAATAAAGCAGAAGTTGACTCGTTGGCATATTAGCTCTAAACATATAAGTGGGGGGCATGATAGTACTTTCTTCTATCAAAGTATTCTCTGCAATGGTTCCTAGTACTAGAATTTCTTTTTCTCCTTTTTTTTCTAATTTTGTACATTTTCAAATTGTTTAATGCTATTGTATACCTAATTTTATTTATTTGTTTTATTTTATGAATAGTTACATAGTTATGTTGAAAAAAAGACACAAGTCCATCTAGTTCAACCAAAAAAAAAAAATATCATATAATCCCATATAACCAATCCTTCACTCACAGTTGATCCAGAGGAAGGGGAAAAAAACCCAGCAAAGCATGCTTCAATCTACTACAGCAGGGGGCGAAAAAAAAAATTCAAAATAATTCCTGCCTGGTCCCCTGAGGGTCAATCGGATTTTCCCTGAATCACCTTTACCTATAAATGTCAGTACCCGGTTATATTATGAACATTTAGGAAAGAATCCAAGCCTTTTTTTAAAGCAATCTACTGAGCTGGCCAGAACCACCTCTGGAGGGAGTCTATTCCACATCTTCACAGCTCTTACTGTGAAGAAACCTTTCCGTATTTGGAGATTAACTATTTTTGAGAGTGCCCCCTTGTCCTCTGTAATGAACTTAAAGTGAATAACTCAACACCAAGTTCACTATATGGACCCCTTGTGTATTTGTACATGTTGATCATATCCCCCCTAATCTCCGATTCTCAAGAGAGAATAAATTCAGTTCCTCTAATCTTTCCTCATAGCTGAGCTCCTTAATGCCTCTTATCAGTTTGGTTGCCTTTCTCTGCACTTTCTCCAGTTCCCCGATATAAACATTTATTTTTTAAGAATGCTTTCAGAAATATAAGTGTTAATAGTTTTATTTTCTAAATGAACCACTTGCCTGCTGGGCCGGCGAAGAGTTCAGACCCCAGCTCCATAACACAGCAGGAGATTCCCCATGAATGAGTGGAGAGAGGTAAATCACTCCGCTAGGGAAGGCCGACCGGGACTTGAGTTAGCACTGACATGCGGTCGCGTCACGGAGGTGAAGAAGTGCCAGGAGAAAAAAAAGAACGGCATGCCGCCCTACTCGGCGGATTCCATGCCCCCTCTTTGCCATTTTTCCGCTCACTGTACGATCCCATAGGATCAGAAGCTCGCACCCATGCGGGAACGTTCTTTTTTTTTTTTTAAAGAGAAGGAGGGTTGTAGGCGATGGAGGAGGGTGGGGCTTAGCGTGGCATTGGTGTTCTCCAACGTCCAGCGTGGGAAAGTGTATTTTTAAAAGCACCATTGTTACTGCTGCAAACTGCGGAGGGACACAAGAGCAAGAGGGGCATGAAAGAGGTTGGTTGACAGAGGCTTTTCTTTTGACACATTTACTATTACATCAGGCTGAGTAGCTTCATTCAAGGCCATTCCTTATGTGCAGTTTCATTTGAGACTGCTGCAAAACAGTATCCTCTCAACTTGGAACAAAAAGATCCAAGCTCTAGACTTCCCGATGCGTTTATTCCCCAAAGTGCGCCAAAGCCTCAGTTGGTGGTCTATATCCAAGAATTTTCAGAAAGGAAAGTCCTTCCTACCAGTTACCTGGAAGGTGGTGACAATGAATGCCAGCCTTCTGGGCTGGTGAGCAGTCCTGGAAGAAGAATCTGTCCAAGGAAAATGGTCCAAAACAGAAATGACCTTTCCCATCAATATTCTAGAGATTTGGAATTGTCCAGTCAGGATCCAATCCAACAATGCCCCAACAGTGGTCTATATCAATCACCAAGGGGGCACAAGGAGTCATGCAGCTTAGAGAGAGGTGAATTATATCCTATACTGGGCAGAAGACAACATTCCTTGCCTATTGGCAGTCTTCATTCCGGGAATAGAGAATTGGTAGGCGGACTACTTGAGTTCTGCTGCTTCCGCGCCTTCTTCGCAGGATCAAGCAGGAAGGGAAGGAGGTGATTCTTGTGGCCCCAGTGTGGCCCAGGAGATCTTGGTATGCATAGATTGTAAAGATGGCGGCGGGAGGACCCGTGGACCCTACCACCACAGCCAGACCTTCTCTCTCAAGGTCCAGTATTCCATCCTACCTTACAAACGCTAAATTTAACGGTTTGGCTATTGAGACCCACATTCTGAAAGGCCATGGGCTGTCAGGTTCAGTAATTTCTACTTTGATTAATGCTAGGAAGCCGGCCTCCAGTACCATATATTATAGAGTCTCCTGGTGTGAATCCAGGGGTTGACACCCCAGGAAATATGTCATAGGTAGGATCCTTGAATTTCTACAGATTGGATTAGAAATTAAGCTGGCCTTGAGTACTAGCAAAGGCCAGGTGTTGGCCTTATTGGTGTTTTTTCAATGACCACTTGCTTCACACTCTCTGGTTCATAGCTTTATTCATGGGGTAACGTGGATTAATCCTCCGGTTAGGTTACCCTGGAGCCCTTGGGACTTGAATTTAGTCCTGTCGGCATTACAGAAACAGCCTATTGAGCCGATAGGTTATATACCCTTGGTCCCTTTGACAAGAAAATTTGTTTTTCTGGTTGCCATTTCTTCTGCAAGAAGAGTATCAGAGTTGGCTGGTCTTTTCTGTAAAAAGCCATATTTGATTATTCATAAGTATAAGGTTGTATTGCGTCCTCATCCTAATTTGCTACCGAAGGTAGTGACAGGTTTTCATTTAAACCAGGATATTGTTCTGCCTTCATTTTTTCCAGAACCTCGTTCTGCGGAAGAAAGGTCACTACATTCTCTTGATGTGGTGAGAACAGTCAAGGTCTATTTGAAGGTGACCGCTCAGGTTTGTAAAACAGATCTTTTGTTTGCATTGCCAGAAGACCCTAAGAGAGGACAGGCAGCATCAAAGTCTACTATTTCTAAATAGATTTGTCAAGTGATTGTTCAAGCTTATGGTTTAAAGAGCAAAATTCATATTTTCATATTAAAGTGCCTTCCACCAGGGCTGTTAGTGCTTCCTGGACAGCGCATCACCAAGCCTCCATGGCTCAAATCTGCAAGGCCGCAACTTGGTCTTCAGTACATACATTTACCAGGTTCTATCAAATAGGTGTAAAAGGTCATGAGGATATCACCTTTGGGCGCAGTGTACCGCAGGCTGCAGTATAAGTTCTCTAGTCTCTTAGTGCCCTAATTTTGTTGTGTCTCTGTCAGGGAAATGCTCGGAATGGACGCAGTGCTGGGCTCTGGGGTGTGCCAGTGGGTGCTGGCGCTCGCGGGTGCACGCTAATGTACGGTGCGCATGTGCGTGCACCTGTGTGCGCGTTTGTGCGGGTGCACGCGGTTGGAACGCATCAGCCTATTTAGGTTGTTCCTGCAATGTGCTCAGTGCTGTCCGATCTGCAGCTCTCTGTGTCCTAGTACCCATTATCGCGTTTGAAACTTCTGATCTCCTGACTACCCGACTTGACCTTTGGATTATCCTGTCTTCTGCCTACCTTGACCCCGGCTTGTCTTTGACCTGAAACCTGCCTGCTCCTTTGTACCGCGCTGCCCGCCTGTTGCCAACCCTGCCTGTGACCCGGACTTTGAACTTGCCTGATCCCTTGTACTGCACCGCCTGTCTGTTGCCGACCTTGCCTGTGACGCGACTTGCCTATTCAGCTCCCGCTCTGCATCTGCTGCCAGCATCCAGCTGCCTGAAGACCACCGACCCATCTGCATCAAGACCGTTGGGCCTCTCCTTCTGCAGTAATTCGCCAGGCTCTCATACCACTCTGCGCTCCCATGCCTCCTGACCATACTACCAGGAGCCGCGAACCAGACACGTAAGGGAGGCCTTCCCCTGCTATCTCCGGCTCATCAGTCAGGTACGTGAAGTCTGACAGTATCGGACAGCCATGTCCGAGCCCGAGCAGGGAGCCTCCCCCATGGAGGAGCTGTGCAGACACCAGGCGGGTCTCACACAAGCTGTGAAGAACCTTCAAGAAGGCTACATTAGGTTGGAAGGACAAATCCAGGTTCTGTCTTCTCCTACACACCAACAAAGTGTTTCCGCTGCCGGACCAGCATCAGCACCCCCCATAGTAATGCTACCTCCTGAGCCCAGGGTACCTACCCCCGAGAGATTTTCTGGAGATCGTAGTAAATACCGGTCATTCCGCAATGCCTGTGAGCTCTACTTTGCCTTGCAACCATGCACCTTCTCGTTGGAGGCGACTAAGGTGAGCTTCGTAATTTCTCTCTTGTCTGGGGAACCACAGACCTGGGCCTACCGCCTCGTGGAGCAGAAGTCAACTTCCCTCGACAATCTGAATACGTTCTTTGCCGCCATGTCCCAACTATATGAGGATCCCCAGTTGAAAGCCACTGCTGAGGCCGCCTTGCATGCTTTGCAACAGGGGCGTAGGACAGTTGAGGATTACGTGGTGGAACTCAGGCGATGGAGCTCCGATACTGAATGGAATGATGCTGCTCTGCGTTACCAATTCCACATGGGACTATCTGATTGCTCAAGGATAATGTGGCATGGGTCGGTATCCCCCAGTCTTTGGAGGAACTTATTAATCTGTCCATTCAAATTGATCAACGCCTCTGAGAAGACCACCAGCCAATTTCGTCCCACATGGGTCCTTCCCAAGGTCCCTAGTGCTACCGGTTCCTTCCGGCCGATCCCCCTTGCTCCTCCTTCTCCGGTAGGCGACACCTCCGAACCAATGCAGCTTGGTCTCATCCGTCCATCCCTCACTCCGGAAGAACGGCAACGCCGAAGAATCAATAATCTTTGCATGTACTGCGGTGAACCCGGCCACTACGTGAGATCTTGTCTCAACGAGACATGTAAGTCTCTTCCAATTCCTCCAAAGCATGCATCTACCTTGCCTAAATCTGCTTCTCACCTTGCTCTCTCTGTCATCCTACATCTTCCTGACAAGGATATACCAGTCACAGTCATAATTGGCTACGGAGCATGCAGTTGCTTTATTGATCTTACTTTTGCTGCTAACCATTGCATTCCCCTCTGAACAAAACCTCAGAGCCTTGCTGTACACCTTGCTGAAGGCTCTGTCCTCAGTTCGGGCCCTGTCACCCAGGAGACCGTCCCTCTGTTGGTCACCATGGGCCCTGAACATCAAGAACTCTTATGCTTGGACGCCATTTCCTCACCCCTTTTTTCCCATCATTCTGGGAATGCCTTGGTTACAGGCCCATAATCCTAGCATCAATTGGGCCACAGGGGAAATCAAGTTCCTTTCCGGATATTGTCAGCAGCTCTGTTTACACGAAGTTCCTGCAAAACCTCCTCAGCTCCTTTGCTTGGACACTGACTCCGAATTGCAGCAGGCGATCCCTGCACCCTACTGGGACTTCCTAGATGTGTTCAGCAAGAAGGGGACAGAGACTTTACCCCCGCATAGACCCTACGTCTGCCCGATAGAGCTTCTGCCAGGAACTGAAGTCCCCTTCAGGAGAATTTTCCCACTAACAGAGGAGGAGCTGGAAACCCTAAAGACATATTGATGAGAAATTCAAGAAAGGGTTTATCTGCCCGTCTATCTCTCCGGCTGGGGCTGGCATCCTCTTTGTTGAGAAAAAAGACCACTCTCTACGGCCTTGTATCAACTACTGGGAGTTAAACAAAATAACTATTAAGAACTGCTACCCATTGCCTCTTGTGCTTGAACTCTTCCAAAGGCTGGGATCTGCTGTCATCTTCACCAAACTAGACCTCCATGGTGCCTACAACTTGATCCATATTCGAGAGGGAGACAAGTGGAAAACAGCCTTTCATACCCGATTCGGGCACTTTGAATATCTTGTCATTCCCTTTGGTCTATGCAATGCACCCGCAGTGTTTCAACACTTTGTTAATGATATCTTCCGTGACCTTTTGGACTTGTACGTCATAGTATACCTGGATGATATCTTAATCTTTTCCTCTTCAGTTACCGACCATCGCAGGCATGTTCGGAATGTGTTATCTCGACTCAGGCAGCACGGACTCTACGCCAAACTGGAGAGATGTGAATTTGAGCTCCAGTGCATACAGTTTCTTGGCCTGATCATTTCCGTTGATGGTATCAAAATGGACCCCCAAAATGTGTCTGCCATTCTAGGCTAACCCACTCCTTCCGATAAAAAGGGAGTTCAACGTTTTATTGGCTTTGCCAATTTCTATCGGAAATTCATCAGGGGCTTCTCTGCAATAATTGTCCCCATCACTGAACTAACCAAGCAAGGGAACCGATTCTGTTGGTCTCCAAAGGCCCAAGCCACCTTAGAAAAACTTAAAGAGCTGTTTACTTCTGCTACTATCTTGAAACACCTGGATCCTGCGTTACCCTTCATCCTTGTGGTGGATGCATCAGAGATTGCAGTGGGAGCCGTGCTCTCCCAGCGGCAAGGTGCCAAGGCCCTCTTCTATCCAGTGGCCTTCTTCTCACGTAAGCTCTCCACAGCGGAGAAAAATTATGATGTGGGAGCCTTGGAGGAGTGGCGTTACTTGCTGGAGGGTGCTGCACACCCCATCCTGGTTTATACTGACCACAAAAACCTGGAGTATTTGAGAACAGCCAAGAGATTGAAACGACGGCAGGCAATATGGGCCCTGTTTTTCTCCAGATTTCAGTTCCACATCACCTACAGACCTGGCTCCAAAAATATCAAACCGGATGCTCTTTCCTGCATGTTCCATGACACTGAGGAATCTTTACCCCCAGATACCATCCTTCCTGCGGGAAGTTTATGTACTTCAGGAGGACCTCCTGTCCCAAATAAGACAAGCTTCTGTGGGATTTATCCCATCGGTTGAAAATGGTGTATGGTCGCAGGATGGCGTGTTCTGGTACAAGGACAAAATTTTGGTCCCGGAGAGTCTGACAGTGGCAATTTTGGAACTCTGCCACAACCACAAGTTGGCTGGACATTTCGGCACTCTGAAAACGGCAGAGTTGGTGCAGCGTGCATTCAGGTGGCCTCAGCTGGCAAACGATTGCATGAGCTATGTGGAATCTTAATAAAAGTATTATGTGGCGCTACCTGACTAAGAAAAACAATCAATATGACAATAATTAATAATGGGGGAAAAAAAAAGTATATAAAAAATATAAATAGATATAAATGTGCAATGTGCAAATAATTAATAAAGTGCAAATCTCTTAAAGTGCAAAATGCAACTGATTAATATTAAAGTAATGCATTAATCACATCCGTGTAATCTTCAACAAAAAGTCCATAGATAAATATGCAAGAAAGTCCATATGGCATAACAAGCTATGTGATCTTGATAAACAAACGTGCAGTTCAAAAGGTGTAAAATAAAGCCGTGTAAGTCCAAACAATCTCCATGCAGTGAGATCAAAATATAAAGAAACACCACAGCTGTGACACTCCACCACTCATGGACACTTCAGTGCTCGGTGCACCCCTTTATTTCTCCCAGCCTCTCATCTCAAAACCCAGACCACTCAGGGCCACACAGCGCTGTAAATGTATTGGTGACAGTCCCAATCCTTCTCTGTTCCTCGTATGGTCCCTTCAATAGAATAACCAATATCATCGGCAGTGAATATAAATGAGATGGAGAAAAGAGGGGGGGGGCTCCAATAGTGTAGTATTTAAAACGATTTTTATTTCAAACAACATCCACACTTACATTAAAGTTGACAATCGCGAGTAAACAGTATACTTCCGGTCTCGGCCGCGACCGGAAGTGACGAACGTGACACCTGGCTCCTTCCTGATGCGTTGCATCACATCCACGTGACTTTATCAAAATCTTGCACCACCTGTGCCCAGAGCAAGATTAGCAATGGACTTCTTCCTTACCAACAGGCTGTTACAGGAGACTATGGCCAAAACCTAGGAATACAAGAGGATGTTTGACAGGAAGAAGCGGGGAGAGCTGTACATTGTACCCCATACTCATTCACATAGGGTGGGGGGCCGTTATCTGGGGCCCCCTTATTAAAGGGGGCTCCTGGATTCCGATAAGCCCCCCGCCCGCAGACCCCGACGACCAATGGCCAGGGTTGTCGGGAAGAGGCCCTTGTCCTCATCAACATGGGGACAAGGTGCTTTGCGGTGGGGGGGCCGCAGGGCCCCCCTTCCCCAAAGCACCCCCCCATGTTGAGGGCACGCGGCCTGGTACGGCTCAGGAGGGGAGGGGGGGGCGCTCGCTCGTCCCCATTCCCTTTTCTGACCAGCCGGGCTGCGTGCTCGGATAAGGGTCTGATATGGACTTTGTGGGGGAGCCCCATGACACCAGACTAAGGCCCCTTTCACACTGACGATCCATTCAGGCCCGCCTGTCAGTTTTTCAGGCGGACCTGAATGGATGCTCCATAGAGCTCTATGGAGAGTCAGATGTCAGCGGTGACATGTCTGCTGACATCCAACCCGCTCCGATCCGAAAAAGTGTGACGGAGGAAAAAGCTATTTTTCCATCCGTCATCGGATCAGATGACGATGGACACTGCGGTCTGTCATCACCCGATCTCCCATAGGGGAGAGCGGTGCTGTGACAGGTCCGTCCCTGCGCAGTTTGCAGAGACGGACCTGTCATCTTCCTGCTCACCGGAGATCGCTCTAGCGATCCCCACAGGGCGGATCAGTGATAGGACCCTAAGTCCGTCGGATGGTCCGATCGTGTGTACGCGGCATTAGAGGCGCCTCTCTTCTCTTTTATACTCTGTAGCTCCTGATGGATTTTGCTTCTAATCCCCTTGTGGAGCTGCCATTTGTGGATGGACATTTTATGGTTACACAACCTATCACATTGCTAGAATCTTTTGATATGGGCTATAACTGAAGAACCTATGAATAAATGGTTGTGGAATAAATCATTTGAGTTTTCATTATTTCTTATGTGGAAATTCACTTTGATATACAAGTGCTTTAGATTAAAAACATGTTTCTGAAACAAATTATGCTCGCAATCCAAGGTTTTACTGTACTTATGACGAGCTTATCGAATGTATGATTGCCTTTTTTTTTTTTATGCTAATCTCCATATCGAAAATGAATAGACTACTAAAGTATGACAAAATAAAAATTCATACGTGATGTAATGTCTTGTATTGGATTTTCAGATGAAAACTGCACTGGTTAAACGAAAATCGTACAATCTGATATTGTACGAGAATTTTTTTTGTGTTTGTCCCTTTGGAAAATATTGTATGACAGCTGTGTACGATATTCTGCTTGTGTGCATGGGGCTTTAGGCTACTTTCACACTGGGGCCGCACAAGCGTCAGAGTTAAAGCAGCACTTCTTGGCTGCTAGCGGCCGAAGAAAAGGTTAAAAGTGCCCGCGTTGTGGCACTTTAGGCACCGGAAGCGCTGCCCATTCATTTCAATGGGCAGGGCGTTTTGGCAGCGCTGTATACACCTCTCCCAAAGATGCTGCTAGCATGACTTTTTCTAACTTCCCACAAGCACACCACCCCAGTGTTAGACCCCTTTCACACTGGGGCGTTTTTCAGGCGCTTTTGTGCTAAAAATAGCTCCTATAAACGCATGCCCGGTCTGAGAGCCCGAGTGCTATCACACCGGGGTGGTGCGCTTACAGGATGTTAGAAAAAGTCCTGCGAGCATCATCTTTGGAGGCGCGTTTACACCGCGCCTCCACCGGTCCTGCCCATTGAAATGAAGCGCCTGCAACGTGCTATTTGGGTGCTATTAACCCTTTCTTCGGCTGCTAGCAGGGGTTAAAAGTGCCCCGCTAGTGGCCGAATAGCGCCGCTAAAATTAGCAGCGCTTTACCACCAACGCGGCTGACAGCCAGTGTGAAAGGGCTCTTAAAGCACTCAGACTTTCACATTCGGACGGCACGTGAGGCAGTTTTCAGGCGCTATTTGTAGCGCCAAAACCCCTCAAAACCGACTCAGCGTGAAAGGCGTCCTATGGTGTGTACTAAGCATAGGCAGCAGAGTGATTTGGTGAGAACACAGGGACAGTCCCTTGTAAATTAGGGACTATGCTGACACCTCCCATCTTGCAGTCACAGCACCCAATGAAACCTGTCTCGGCTTCCCACCCCCAAAATCACAGAAGAACGCGCGGCCAAGTATGTGCGCGCTCCCCCTCCTCCAGCAGCGAGCCACCCCACGCACACGGAGGAGGGGGTGCTGGCTGCGCGTGACGCCAGGGCTACGCAAGGACCGGTGGGGTGTGGCTGGAGGGCAGTTGGTGCACGCGCACGCAGGAGGCGGAGGCGCGTTCGTGCCTTGAAGTGTGAAAGTTGTAGCCGACTCCCGGGGTGCGTTCCGGCTGAGCGGCATCATGGACGACCTGGGTAAGTGTGTGGCAGAGCAGGGAGGGGGGCTCATGGCTGGCTTTGGTTGTGGCAGTGATACCTGGCTTCCCCCAAGTTCTGTCCTGTGTGTGGGAAGGAGAGTGCCCGGTGCTGCGGTCAGTCAGTGGCTGTATGTGTGAGGAGAGAAGGAGAGAGTCTCCAGTGTGCGGGACAATCTTACAAGTGGCATTCCTGTGCCTATCACATGGAGGAGGGGGAGGCAGCACATGTTATGACGCTGAATGCAGCATGCTCCCTGTACTGGGCATCTTCTATGACTGCACTGCCTGGGGGAAGATGTGCCCATACACTGCCACCATACGAATCCTTCTCTTGTCTACACCATGACCCCCTGGTGATGTAGTTTTATTCTTCAAGGTGTTCGGATTCTGGTACATCTGGTTTGACAGCCTTGGGCTACTTATTTGTAGATGACATGTATTTCTATAGAGCTGACAGTTTACACAGCTTCACATTCTGTACATTCATCTCAACCCCCTACCCTCCCGAAGAGCTTACAATCTAATGGTGACCATCTTACAGAACGATCTGCACACAATCTGGGCATGCAATCAGATCTAGGCATTTATTGTAAAGACACATGGCATCAATTGATTTTTAAAGCACAACTGATTGGTTTTATAAAAAATAATAATAATTTGATTGCTCTTGATAGATCATAGGAAAGTAGATGACCAACTATGATCATTAGGCTTATGGGCACTCTTTCTAATCTCCTATTCAGTGTGTGTGGGGTGGGGGTTATTTACTAAAACTAGAGAACAAAATCTGGTGCAGCTCTGCATAGAAACCAATCGGCTTCCAGGTTTTATTGCCAAAGATTAATCGAACAAGCTAAAGTTAGAAGCCGATTGGCTACCATGCACAGCTGACCCAGATTCTGTGCTCTAGTTTTAGTAAATCAACCCTAGGGATTCTATTGATAATACAATCATATTTAAAATCATTCCATGTATGGATACCATAAGGCAAGTGCACATGCTAGGGCCAATTTGGACAGGAGCCAATTAACCCACCAACATATTTTGGGAGTGGTGGGGGGATCCCATGCAGCCACATGGGAACATGCAAGCTCCATGCCTTCTGTTGGGATTTAGTGTTTTTGGAGCACGAGGTGGAAAACAATCATGCATGCAGCCACATGGGAACGTGCAAACTCAATGCCGATTGTTGGGGTTCAGTATGTTTTTGGAACGTGAGGGGAAAATCATGAAAACTCAATGCTGATTGTTGGGGTTCAGTATGTTCTGGAATGTGAGGGGGGGAACATGCAAACTTGATGCTGATTGTTGGGGTTCACTATGTTCTGGAATGTGAGGGGGGGAACATGCAAACTTGATGCTGATTGTTGGGGTTCACTATGTTCTGGAATGTGAGGGGGGGAACATGCAAACTTGATGCTGATTGTTGGGGTTCACTATGTTCTGGAATGTGAGGGGGGGAACATGCAAACTTGATGCTGATTGTTGGGGTTCACTATGTTCTGGAATGTGAGGGGGGGGAACATGCAGACTGTTGGGATTCAGTATGTTCTGGAATGTGAGGGGACATGCAGACAGTTGGGTTTCTAATCAAGGACCCGAGTGCTAAAAGGCAGAAGTGCCAACCACTAAGCAAGTATTACTTATAACGTAAATGTATAAGACTGCATGGGCGTATTAAAAAATACTCTCATCTATGCCGGATCTTTCTGCCAGGAGCTGATAGAAAAATGCAGCCAGATGCTTGTTTTTGATTTGTATGTGACGTTTAGAAGCATATGTGCATAAACTTGTTCCGCTGACTAGAATATTTATCAGAGCCACTAGAAATAATTTCTGCACATTTTACACAAATGCATTTATATGTATCTCTAATTTATGGCAGTAAATTCTTGAGTTAATTTTTGGGATTTTTTTTTTTTTTTTTTCGAACGCTGCTGTAAAATACAAATCTTAGTGATTGCTTTTTATTTAAAAAAAAGTCATACTTGCCTGTTCTGTGCAATGGAATTGCATAGAATGATCTTGATCCTCCTGTTCTGTGGTGCCCATATAGGAAGTCTCTTGCTTAATCCCGAGCTGCGCTGCCTGCGTCCCTTACACACACAGCGGGGGGTTGGGCCCCCTGTGCTCTCTCCTCACAAGCTGTGATTGACAGCAGCAGGAGCCAGTGGCTGCACTGCTGCCTTTCTGTCCACTGAGGAGATAAAGAGAAAACTGCTCCTCTCTGGCACAGGGCAGGATCGATATCGGGCAGTTTTAACTATTTAGGAGGGGGTGGATCCTGTTCACAGAAGGATTTTTACTTGAATGCATTAAGGTAAAAAGAAAAACGTATGCCTTTAGAAGCACTTTAAGGTCGTAATGTGCACGAACAGCTGTGTTTAGAGCCATTAAAAAAAGGCCTGTTAAATGACCTGTTTTTCTGTCCATATAAATGAGGCCCCAAAAAAAACTTGAAATTTCATGAAAAGTCAACTGCAAACTTTGCTTCCCGGGTGGATTGGATTTAAATCGAGTCAATTTAAATCCATAATTTTTAAAGGGCAACTGTAATCTGTTTCACAGCGGCTCCTCCACTGACTCACTGTTGACTCACCAACAGTCCCATTCATTTTAATGGGACGGTTGGTGGTGCAGCAGTCACACAACGAGGGAAGGGTTGCGGCAGCAGGTGAGTGGACGCCTGCTAACAGGCGCTGCCATGATGGATCGGAATTGACAGATGCTATTTAAAATGGAAGTAAACCCTTCCAAACAACTTTGACCTACAGGTAAGCCTAGATTAAGGCTTACCTGTAGGTCCAAGTAATATCTCTTAAACCTATATGGTTTAGGAGATATTTGCCCGAAAATGGGCACCGCTGTCTACGGCGCATGCGCCGTAGACAGCGGCGCGCAGGCGCACTAAATGCGGCAAGTCCAAGAATGGATTTGCCTAATTTGTCGACTCCCGTGCGCATGCGCGGGAGTGACGTCATCGCGGCTCCGCCGAATGGCAGCGTCGGAGCTCCGAGACGCGACTCCCGTGCGCATGCGCGGGAGTGACGTCATCGCGGCTTCTCCGCTGTCATTCGTCGGAGCTGCGAGAGACGCCACAACCAAGATGGATGCGGCGGACTACAGGTGACAGCGGCGACTTCGCTGGCTCCTGTGTCAGGTAAGTGACACATAATGAGCTACTATGCGATGCATAGTAGTCCATTATGCTTTACCTTTGCAGGGAAAAAAAGAGGAAGTAAACCCATCAGGGTTTACTTCCTCTTTAAATGTAAGGACTTATTCTTGCTGGTAGTTAGACTCTTTAACCACTTGCCGAATGCCAGTACATGCCCTTAATTTAAGGACGAATATTGTTATGGCAGCAGTTAGTTACCATAATCCTGGTCAAAACGTCACTTCCGCCCATAGTTCTTAAAGTGGTTGTAAACCCTCCCCCACAACTTTGTCCCATGTAAGTCGGCATAAAAAACCCTAATGAACACTGCTTGTCTCCTTACTTGCTTAGTATTGTAATTCATTTTGTTCTTTAGAATGACATCACTGAGCATGCCCAGATCTCCCCTTATTTACAGCACACTCTCTGTGCTCATCTATCTGTTATCAGGACTTCCTACAGCACACAACACTGATATCCCAGGAGACTTCATAATCACTCAGAGCCACCTCCTACACACCATGTGATCTCACATGCACTGTAAAGCAGGGCATGGGACAGCATTACTGCAGTCTTATCAACTGAAGCTGATAGGACTCACACAGGCAAGCACAAGTAAATAATATGAAATAAAACAAGTCAGCTATGAACAAGGAAGCAGGGTTACCATAGAAACGTTGGATTGAGAAGGAGGCTTGGTTAACAGTACAGGAAGTGCTCAATGTAAGGGCGGAAATGCACTCCACTGTGGACTCAGAAAACAATACTTAAGATGGCGCTGCCTTACCCCTGGAAACAAGTTTTTTAAAGTTTCTTCAAACAGTAAGTAATATACAATTTGGGCTGGATTACAGTGGCTAAAGTTCTATAATTTACTTATTATAATGGACTAAATGAAAAGAAGCATCAGAGTGGGAGAGTTTACTTCCCCTTTAACCACTTCCCGACCAGCGCACGACGATGTACGTCGACAGAATGGCACGGGCAGGCATATTGGCGTACAGGTACGTCCAATATTCAATGCCGCCCTGCCATCGGGAGCGCGCCACCGGCGGCGCGCTCCCGCGCTGGTCGGGACCCCGTGAGTCCGGTCGCGGGACCCGCGGGCTCGATCGCTGCGGGCATCCCCGTGATCGTCTCACGGAGCGGCCGAATGGAGGAAATGCCGAGTAAACAGCATTTCTCCATTCTGCCTAGCAACTAGTGACGCTGATCTCTGCTCCATGTGATTGGAGCAGAGATCAGTGTTCACTAAATGAAAGCCCAACCCCCCCACAGTTAATAACACACCCCTAGGAACACTTAACCCCTACACTGCCACCCACTGGTTAACCCCTTCACTGCCAGTGTCATTTACACAGGAATCACTGCATTTATATATTGATTACTGTATAAATGACAATGGTCCCAAAAATGTGTCAAAAATGTCCGATGGGTCCCCCACAATGTCGCAGTCACAATAAAAATCGCTGATCGCCGCCATTACTAGTAAAAAAAAAAAAAAAATTATTAATAAAAGTGCTATAAAGCTATCCCTATTTTGTAAACGCTATAACTTTTGCGCAAACCAATCAATCGCTTATTGCGATTTTTTTTTTTTTTTTTTTTTTTTTTTTTTTTTTTTTTTTTACCAAAAATATGTAGAAGAATACGTATCGGCCTAAACTGAGGGAAAAAAAATGTTTTTTTATATATTTTTGGGGGATATTTATTATAACAAAAAGTAAAAAATAATTCGTTTTTTTCAAAATTGTCGCTCTATTTTTGTTTATAGCGCAAAAAATTAAAACCGCAGGGGTGATCAAATACCACCAAAAGAAAGCTCTATTTATGGGGAAAAAAGGACGTCAATTTTGTTTGGGAGCCACGTCGCACGACCGCGCAATTGTCAGTTAAAGCGACGCAGTGCCGAATCGCAAAAAGTGGTCTGGTCTTTGACCAGCAAATTGGTCCGGTCTGAAAGTGGTTAAAGGGCCATTTTATTTAAATAATTTTTTTAAAAAATTACAATTTATTTTAATTTTTGTACTTTTTTTTTTTTTAGTTTTTTTATTGCATTTTAGTGTAAATATGAGATCTGAGGTCTTCTTGACCCCAGATCTCATATTTAAGAGGTCCTGTCTTGTGTTTTTGGTATTACAAGGGATGTTTACATGTGTTTTTTTTTTTTTTTTTTTTTTTTTTTTTTTTAAATGGGTGTAAAAATAAAAAGGTAAAATAAATAAGAAAAAAACGTTTTTTAAAACTTGCGCAGTCCCACCGTGAAGTATGGGTAGAGCGAGAGCAATAATTCTAGCCCTAGACCTGCTCTGTAACTCAAAACATGCAACCTATTTTTTTTATTTTTTTTAAACGTCGCCTATGGGGATTTTTAAGGGTAAAAGTTTGTCGCCATTCCACAAGTGGGTGCAATTTTGAAGCCTGACATGTTGGTATCAATTTACTTAGCGTAACTTTACTGTTGTCTTATATTTTCCAGAAAAAAGTGCGCTTGTAAGACTGCTGCGCAAATACTGTGTGACAAAGTATTGCAACGATGGCCATTTTATTCTCTGGGGTGTTAGAAAAGAAAAAATGTATGTTTGGGGGTTCTAAGAAATTTTCTAGCAAAAAAAATGTTTTTAACTTGTAAAGAGAACATCTAAAAAAGAGGCCCGGTCCTTAAGTGGTTAATATTTACACTCAAAATAAGGGTTTCCCATTTAGAACAATAAGCTGTTGGGTTAGTAAAACAGAGTTGCATAACTGATTCAATCATACAGCTTGTAGTGTACATACTGTAGATTTTCAAAACAATGGGATAAAGGAATATTCCTGAACTGTTTTATCTCATGGTTACTGTGAAATTGTGTAAATTCATCAATGCAGTGCATGTTATCTCAGCTTTCAAAGCTTGGATTCATTGAATAAGTATACCAAAAAAATGAAATATTGCAGAATATGCAGTCTCATGCTATATCCAGTTCATGCTGAATAAACAAAATGTATCTTAACCACTTCCATACCAGGCACTGATTTGATGGTGGCTGTGCTGATAATCAATCTGCTGATTGTCAGCACAGACACCCCCCCCCCCCCCCCCCCCCCCAACAGGGGGAACTGCCGATCGGCTCTCCCTGTCAACGTGAACCAGGAAAGCCATTTACCAGCATTTCCTGGTTCATGTGATGATTGGCTGTGATAGTTCGCAGCTGATCACGTGGTAAGGGGCTTCATACCACGATTGGCGTTGCGGTGTGTTAAGCCTCATACACACGATAGGACTTTGTACAAACTTTCCCTTGGATTTTTGTACAAAGGGCGTCGGCCGTGAACTTGTATTGCATACACACAGCAGGACTTTTTAAGCCAACTTTTACCAAATCACGTGGTTTTTCTGCTCTTTACCGCCACCTTTGGTCAACTTCTGTATTGTTGTCTGATCTTTTGCATTGGTTCTGAGCATGCGTGTTTGTACTTTGTACAAAAGTCCAATGGTTTTCTGTACACACGATAAGACTTTGCTCCATCGGACTTTTGTTGCCAGAAAGTTTGTCCATTCGCACAGCCAACAAAAGTCAGATGAAAACCAAAAAAGTTTGTCCGATGGAGCGTACACATGGTCGGAGGTTGTTTCAAAACAGCTAATTTGCCTGTTTGTTGTCAAAAAGTCCGATCGTGTGTATGGGCCTTTAGACTCGCACAAGGCACCTCCGCTTGCTGGCTGTATTATCCTGATTACGTCATATGACGTCCAGTCAGGATATCACAACCACTTTTGCCGCTGTCTTTCTGCTATATGGGTTAAATAGAAAACCTATGTTTATTAAAATTTTGATAAAAATCTAAAAAAAATGTTTTTATCCTCCCTGTTTGCTTCACACCGTTACTCACAAAATCAACCTGTTGCCATTATTTGAAGCGATCTCTGCCAAACAAATGATCTTAAATATGGCACTATATCTGTACTGGCACTTAAAGTGTTTTTAGGAAATGTTATACACTAGTCATGGTGAGTGACGTATATCAATTCAATAATTCTACTTTACAGTAAACCAGCATGCGAACACATGGATCAGTATGCACAGCATGCATCAATGGTAACAGTCTAGTTCTCATCTGAAATGCCTAAAGCCCTTGATGTACAACAATATAACCCACCATATGTTTGAATTTACAATTTCATTTAGCGCTACCAACAACTATGTAATATAGGGCCTGCCTGACTGAATAGTTTATGTATGTCCTCATATTACATAGCTTTGGTAAATCTAAAGATGGTTGTAAAAATTGTACAGTCACACTGTAACATGTATGGTGGCCCCAACCAGTTCCCACAGCTGTCAACATGGATGCTGGTGTGAGTACAGGTTCCAATGATGAAATACAAAAATGGGGGGGCGGCCCTACAGGGAAATGGGGTATACAGGGTATACAGAAGTACTTATTAACTTTCAGACAGGCTCTACCACCCCACTGAAAAGTGGGTCATTTTTCTTTTATATTTACATTTTGCGTGGTTTTTTTTTGTTTTGTTATTTTTTTATTTTTTTTTTCCAATGTGAAATGTGTAAAAATCTTAATAAGCAAACAAAGTTTTAATTATTAATAGTTTATAAAATAGAAGTAAACAAAAATAATCAGCATGAAAATAAGGTCTCATGCCCACGGGTATTTAAAAAAAATGAGCTGTAAAACTAGTACCGACGCCAGGAAAGGCGTTAAAAGCGCGATTTATATGCATTTTGCATTGGCATCAATGCGCGTTTAGCTGCGCTAGCTTTCAGCCACGTTTCTATCTGTATTCAGAATCAATGGTTCCCTATGGGAGCCCATTGATTTGAAGTCGCATCAAGATGATGCAACTTGTGTGCTGAAATTCTTGAAGGGGAACCCCGGTAAGATGTTAAAAAAAAAAAAAACTTTGCGCGAAGTCCTCCCTGTGTAGTGCATTTATTTTTTGTGAATGAGTAGGGGTACGATGTACCATATACTCAATACCTAGGGTGGGGAGGGGGGGTTCCAGATTCCGATAAGCCCCCGCCCACAGACCCCGACAACCAACGGAAAGGGTTGTCAGGAAGAGGCCCTTGTCCTCAACATGGGGAGAAGGTGCTTTGGGATGGGGGCGTAGAGACCCCCGCCCCAAAGCACCCACACACCCATGTTAAGGGGATGTCACCTGGTATGGTTCCAGGCTTCATGCTCAGATAAGGGTGTTATGGATATTGGGTGTACCCCCATGCCATTATCGACTTGGGGGGGAGAAACCTCACGCAAAATCTGGACTTCTGCAGATCGAAGTTTATCCCTTTGATCTCTAGATGGAGAAACAGATACAAAAAGGAACAATGTTTCTTTTTATCGTAGTGTTTCAGAGACTAAGCAATGTTATTAAACATTGCCCACTGCTGCTGGGTTTTATTAATTTTTTTCATTTTTTTGTCAGCTCCAATTGCCAGACTTCTTTAACACTTCAGCTGTCAACGGTGGAACCCCACTGACAGCTGAATGAGTCATCGGTTTAAGGAAGCGACGGCCACGCTCCTTGTCCGATTTAATTTAAAGTGAGGTCCTTCGCGCTGCTAATTAAGTGAATACATTTATAAACTAAGATCTAATGTGTACACTTAAACACAAAAAATGATAAACATGATCAATGCAGACTAACACATTAATATTGAGGTGAAATAATCCAAATCATTGGTTAAAAAAAGAAAGTAAACACAGTAATTGAAATCCAAAATGAGTGCGTTTACATCAAAAAAGTCCAAATCAAAGTAATAAATTAGTGACAATCATGAGTGTCCATAATCCTGGTGAATCTTCTAAATAGACAATTATGTTGTGAAATTGATGTTAATCTTTGTGACTAAATAGTCACGTAATGGCGCCAGAGCTCTTGCCTCCAGATGAAGAACCATAAGCCTTAGATTGGTATCCTGAGATGGGATCGCCTGTATATGGTCCGTGTTTCCAATCGATGTCTGTGTGGATAGTTATGGTCGTGGTTTGCGATCCGCTGACAGCTTGGTTAGCCTCAGGATCTCGTGGTTCCTTTATGGACGTTCAATATCCGTGTCACATGCTCCTTGCATCACTTCCTGTCTCTGTCAATTTGATTTGGACTTTTTTGATGTATACACACTTATTTTGGATTTCAATTACTGTTTACTTTTTTACCAATGATTTGGATTACCTCATCTCAATATTAATGTGTTAGAAGTCTGTGCGGGTCACTTTTATTATTTATCTGATTAATTGCTGGCCTTTTTTCTGCATTCAGTTGTCGGTGGGGGAATCCTGCTGAAAGAACCGAGCCTGAAAATATTGGTTTCATGTAGAGGTCGGCCGATACCGATATTTAGAAATCGTGGCGGACTATATATATATATATATATATATATATATATATATATATATATATATATATATATATATATATATAATTTTTTTTTTTTTTTTTTTTTTTGGGCCGATATGCTAGGCCGATTTATTTTTCCCCTTCATCTCATAAAATCTAACAGTTAGACCCCTTTCACACTGGGGTGTTTTTCAGGTGCTTTTGGGCTAAAAAAAAAAAGCACTTGTAAAGTGCCTGCAAAACTGCTCCCCTGCAGTCTGTGTGGAAGCCCGAGTGCTTTCACACTGAGGTGATGCGCTGGCAGGATATAAAAAAAAAAAAAAAAAAAAAAGTCCTGCAAGCAGCATCTTTGGAGTGGTGTATACCGCTCCTCTACCACTCCTGCCCATTGAAATGAATGGGCACCACTGCCGAAGCTCCTGCAATGTGATTTGGCAGCGGCACTTCATGGGCACACTTAACTCCTTCCTCGGCCGCTAGCTGGATTATAAGTGCCCCGCTAACAGCCAAATAGCGCCACTAAAACTAGCAGCATTTTACCGTTAACACCTGCCCGCTCCAGTGAGAAAGCAGCCTTAAGTAATAAGCAATACAGAAAATGTCTTACATTTAAACATAACAAACCTTCAATCAGTTCACTTGTATGTTTAATTTAGATTAAAAAAAAACAAAAAACCTATATATTAAATAATCAAAAAAAAAAAAAAAAAAAATATATATATATATATATATATATATATATATATATATATATATATATATATAATTTTGGTGCATAATAAATTAGTTTTTTCATCGTAATACTTGGCTATGGTTACTGAATCCAGTTGGGTAGTTGAGCTTTACAGTTTTAAGAAGTGCCCTCAGCACTGAGAATGTCAGCTGTAACAGGAGAAGTGGCTCCGTGTTATTTCAGGGGATGGCTTGTGTATTTCTTGGCCTGCTATACAGTGTTTGTTTTAAATAACGTGTAATGTAGGCTTTTTAGTTCTGGCAAGGCATATAGTTTGAGTTGACTTGGTCTATGTCTGGCGTGCTGCGTACGCTATGATTAGGCTCATTTATAAAAACAGTTGCTGAGAAAAGATGCTACTATTGGCAAACCATGGAGTTCCATCTGTAGTGTCTAGTGCTGGATGGAAAGTGAATACAGTACTAACATCTCATTTGTTGGTTTTTACATTACTGTTCCTTCGACCTGTATTTGTAAAGCAACCATAGATGTTTTGTATGTTTGTCAACGTGCAGAAAAATTGGTTGGCTTTTATTGTGCAAAGAGAAGGGGGCATCTAGTTTTTTCTTCTGCCTCCGTTTTTATAATAAGAGCATAAAGGATAAATTCATATTTTTCATAAAATGCAATGCACATTTTTTGCAGGTAAAAAAAGTGTTTATTATTTTATATAGGGAGTCTGCAGAGCATTGCACCTGCAGCAGCATATCATGGGTGCAATGCAGGGCCATGGAGAGTCTGAAAATGCCTGTATCTTATACGGGCAGGCAGTTACTTGAGAGCAGGAAGAATAGATGCACTACGAAGGTGATCACCAGCGCTCTCACAGTTCATTGAGAACTACAAGCTGTCAGTCGCAATGGCTGATAGTAGTTGTAGTTCATTCATTCACAGGGAACTGAATGAGTGACGCCTCCTCACGCAGCCACATTCTTTTTAAAAAGTGGCAGAAACTGGAACATGCAATGGTCCGTATTCCCATCGCACACGTTCCTGGGGAAAGCTCTAGGATTCTGAGTGCTGTAGCAACCACCAGCTGGAGACTGGATCATGAATGCCATAACGGATATATTTGCCAGCACACCTTGAATTTTTATTTCAGCATGATCACATCACAAGCAAGAAAGTGGAACATTTTGGAGTCACGCAGTGCTTGCCTTACTAGTCCCATGGAGCCCAGAATTGTCCTCCTTGCAGCTGAAGTTCTCTTTTTGCAGCACTGTTTCCATGTTGCCATCTTAAAACTCCATTTTCGGGGAGACTTCTTGATAGTTATGCTTGCAGTGAGATCCCATGGGTTTGCAGGTCTTTAGCAGGTATTTGAGCCCTGGCAAAGTTCTGGGGCATAGCTGACATGCCAGAATTTTGCAGGTTCCTGCTAGATATTTGGGTTCTGGTAGAGACTTATGGCATACCTATGAATGCTGCACATGTAGACATGCCACAGGGCTCTGCCTTGTCCTGTATACCTGGTCTTATGGTGGACATGCAACCCTCATTAAAACACTGCCCTCTGGCATATGTAGTGTGGACAGCCCAGGAGGCAGAAGGGTTGCTCTCTTCCTCACCTAAGCAAGGAATCAGGTGCGGCCAACCACTTCCTATCTCTGTGTATGGTATATAATTTGCTTTTCCCAACATATTCAAACAGTCTGTGAAACTCGAGAGAGAGTTCATTTGATGGGTGGAGGTCCTCTTTAATAACTGAACTCCATATGATGTCTGAATTGTGTAATATGTAAAGTCATTGGAGGATTTGTAATCCACCTCCGCAGATGATCAAACTGGAAAAATGTGTATCATCTTGGACCACCAAGCGAGGGCTTTTTTTTTTTTTTTTTTAAAGTTATTCTGGGCTAAAGACAAACTAGATTGATTTTTTGCTTAAAATGAGTTCCCTTAGGTAAGGTACAGAGGAGCTCAACCCAGGACAGAGCAGAAGGAAATTCTATCTAAATATACCTATGGTGGTCAGCCAACATCATGCTATATAATCCTTTTTGTATATGTCCTGTTGAGCGATTTCCATGGTGACAGCCTATTCTAATGCTTCCTTTGTGTAATTGTGTCATAATGACTTCCTCATGTGTTTGTTTTAATTCTACAGCTCTGTAGAAAACTGTTTTGCAAAGGCTGCATGTAAAGTGCAGGATATGTTTTGGGCAACTTCTTGCTTTGTTTTATTTTGAAACAATGACTCGCCCTATCGCATAGTTTTCAAACAATGTGGTAGGGGTGAGTACCATCTGTGGTACTGCTCTTCATTGTGGGTGGTATTGGTACAATTCTAGATTTATGTACAGCATGCTTACTCTAGTGATGATGGCATGAAATGGAGCATGTTGGTTTAACCTGCAGCCTGGAAGTATGTGCTTCTATGGCCTTCTGTGTTCTCTGTGGATTTTGGCCCTTGAACAGGGTAGTGTTGCCTGTCATGAGATGGAATTGAAGAAGATATATACCAAAAACACAATTTGAGAGGGAACATGTTTTATACAGGTTTCTTGGGGATTGTGCAAAGGCAGCTTCCACAGCTCAGGCAGTGTTGTAGCAGTGTATTATTAGAATATTATACCAGATTTATATAGCGTCAACAGTTTGCGCAGCACTTTACAACATGAGTGTAGGTGATGTGCACAAGTGCCATTCACCCTGTTAGCAGGAAAGCTACATGGTGATGATTTATGGTGATAATAGCAAAGTTTATTGTTGACAGGAGGGAGTGTAAAATAGATTTTGTAAAATGAAAGTGAACAATCTTTCACTGCACGTACTCCGTATTGTAAAACTGGAGTTGTGATTAGGAATGCAATTGATACTGGTTCTAGGTGCCAAGTTGAAAAACTTGGCATTTGAAGTTTTTTTTTTTTCTTCTTTCTCAGCTGCAGTACTGAACATGTATGTGTAATAGTACATATATCATTACCTGCACACAGCTGCTTCTGCTAATAATTGGTGTATCCTCAGCTGCTGGATACTCCCCTGAGCAGCTGTTTTGCGACTCTGAGTTATACTGGCCATACACTATGCAAAATATCATCCGAAATTCGATCATTTAGACAATTTGTTCATTTTTCAGCCAGTTAATGACAAAATCGATATTCGTTGGGACATTTTTGAGCCGAAAAATGGACGAGTTTGGAAATTTTCTGCCGAACGATAAATTGAAAGGTTAATGTGTTTCCCATCCGGACTGTCTGCACTAGATATATGTAAAAAAAAAAAAAAATGCATTAGTTTATGTCCACGGAGCGATTTATCGGTCATTACATGAGGGCACTATTGTTTGCGCTCATGGCCGAATGTTCTTTTTTTTTTAAAATGGGTTCAGACGATTTTTCGTATAGTAGGGGTGCAACGGCTCAAAAAACTCACGGATTGGAACGTTCCATGGATCGGATCAGCAAATAGAATTTTGCAAAAACCTGAGAAAATTCCACCACCATATAGTCCCCACTGTAATAGCCACATGTTGTGGATGGATGTGACTGTAATTGTCACAGAGCAGCGCTGTGGGCACTACAGATCCAGCCCACAGCGCTGCTTCCATCTGATCTCTCCCCTCCACTGTACAGATCAGTACACAGGGGGGAGAGAGGAACCGGCGACATGACGTTGGTTTGTTTACAAGTGTTCACATAGTAAACGGCCGTCGGGTGTACCAAGATAGCTGCCGCTCCAGAGCTAGGCCAAAGCCGTGGCCTTTCCTAAGGCTGAGGCAGCGTTTCGGGGGGGGTGTGCCGATCTGAACAAGTTGACCCATTCGGATCATGGATCAGTGACGATCCGTTGCCCCCCTAGTGTATAGCCAGAGTGTGTGTATGTATGTATGTATGTATATTGTATATCTTACCTGCTCTGTGTAATGGTTTTGCAGGGGGCAGCCCTGATCCTCCTCATCTTGGGTCCCCTGCTGTCAGTTGATTCGCAGGGTTCTCGCATTGCAATAGTGTGAACCGGCCCTAAGACCCCATTCACTCTTGAGCGCTCCACAAGCAAAATTCATTTCAATGGCCCCTGTTCACATTTGGGTGCTTTGTTGCCTGTAGCACAGTGGTTCTCAACTCCTGTCCTCAGGACCCAGATAACTGAAATACATGACAGGTGATATCATTTGCTGCTCAGTGATTGCAGTCTGCATCTCCCCAAGGTAATACATAAAACCTGGCCTGTTAGTGGGTCCTGAGGACAGGAGTTGGGAACCACTGCATGTAGCAAAATGCCTGCCACTTCAAAAAGTACATACTACTTTTCAGACAGTTTTGAGCGTTTTTTGTCTCCATAAACTTCAATAGAAAATGCCTTAAAACAGTGAGAAATATGTGTTTTCTGGCGTTTTCAGCTTAAACAGCAGCTTCCCCTCCCCTTTTCTAGAGTCACTCCACACCTTATACAGGTTTCTATTGGCCACAGCAAAAACACCTGAAAAAACACCTATAATAATTGCAAATCTGCAAGAAAATGCTCAGCTCAAGTGTGATTGTAACCTGAGATACACCCAGCCCCTGCTCCCTCCTCACTGGCTGGAATTGACAATGGCTCCCACTGCTCTGTCTCAGCCAATCGGATGCCAGAGACCCTGGAGAGCAACTGCTCTTATGCATGTCCCCTGGATTGCAATCAAGCTCAGGTGTATATTAGGGGGGCTGTTGGGGAGCTGAAAACTGAAGGTTTTTTTTTTTTTACCTTCATACAGAGAATACATGAAGGCAAACCTTCTGCCTTTACAACCACTGTTAGGCTGGGTTCACACTGAAGCAATGCGAGAACGCCGCAAATCCGCGGCGGGTTCCCGCATCGCATGCCTCCCGGCGGCAGTTCACACTGCCCTATGCGAACTCCTGGGAGTGTCAGTGAAATGTTAATGACACCCCCAGATCAGTTCGCATATCGCAGTGTGATCTGCAAACTCGGACAGGAATTGGATTGCATGGTGTGAACACCCATGCGATCCGATTCTGCTGCGGACCAAAAAAAGGGTCCTGTGCGAGTTTGGGGCGGGTGCGATGCGAATTCAGCCATACTATCTGTATGGCTGAACTCGCATTGCACAGAGATCAGATGTGATTTGCAGTGCGGTGCGAATCACATCCGGGTCTCCTAGCCGCAGCAGTGTGAACCCAGCCTTACTGAGAAAAAAAAGCAGCGCTTGCCCTCCCCCTTCTGTCCTTTCCACTATTCACAGAACTCCTGTTGTCCCACAATGCATCAATTTCTGTGAATCGAGGCAGAGGTTGAATGGAAGAATGCGATACATTGTGGGAATGGAGTAGCATGAATAGTATGAATGGTGTAGACCGAGGTGGGTCAACTTTTCTCAGTAACAGTTAACCTTCATAATGCTGTAAGTCAGATGTATAGGCTGCATCGAGCAGCTGTAAAGGAGACTTTTGGGGGTGACTTTTGGCAGACTATGGCCGTACACCATATTGCAAATAACTTGTGTTTTGTGCTGTCCCCCAACCATTTTAGCATAACTGAAAATTGTTGCAGTAAAGAAATAAAGGTCATCTGTAAGGAGTAGATACCCTTTTAACCAGATGCATATTCTGCAGGATCATTGAGCTCTTGTGTACATAGTTGGGCCATTGTGGAGGGTGTCTAGAAATGTTTTATTCCTTTGTTTAGGTGCTAAGATAAGAAAGGTAAACACAAATGCATGCACATAGAAATACATATTAATATCAGACTAGAGAACTTTGTGTAATGCATGGCTGGGATCCACAGCCTGTTGCTTAGACTGTTAAGCGTGGAGTGCCCATTTATGCGTGTTAGTGCCCTTCTTTTATGAGAGATTCCTGCTAAACGGGGCCATGCTGTCAGCGTTGTTTTTCTCAGTGTATCCTGGTTTCCTGTACTGGAGCTTGTGTTTGAGTAACAAGGTGTGTACTAGGACTGCTGACATAGCTTGGAGGTGGAATTGTAGGGGGAAGGGTTCTTGGCTTGTGATAGAGGGGTGTGGGAGGAAGGGCCTGCTTCCTTACATTGCTGTTTTTTGCTTCCTTTTAAATTTCAAATGTTTGCTTAAATGCTGTACTTCAGGCAAAAGATCCGGTGTAATCAACGCTTTGTACTCTGTCCATGCTGGGGATTAGAAAGTATAAATTCATCTCCCTCATTCCAGAGAAATGTGCTGTTTTACAGTAATGGATGATAATGATGCCACATGGCTCCCGCATTCTTAGTTGTGAATGGCTAATGTCACGTCACTCATTCTTTCTGTAATTGCATGGGGCAAATGATTCTAATTAGATGAGCTCTGACCCTTCACAGCCTTTTGTGGGGGTGTGCATGCATTTTTTTTTTTTTTTCTTAATTTGTAATCTAATGAACTGAAAGAGTAAAGCAAATTTTAAAGCCATATCTGTTTAAAAATCATTAGGAAGCAATATCTGCCTGCCGTCTATCTGACGAGTATAGACTCCCCATTCCTGGGAAGTTACTCACTGGATGAGTATATGAAGTTACACAAGATTGGATTACAGTGCAGAGTGGTGTGTAATGAGTCTACTGGGTATGAGGACACTGGGGGCTCTGTTTCGAGGTTTCCTACTTGGATATCCACGCTTTGTACAGCTGTTTGTGAGTAACTTGCAAAACATCTTATGACTAGTAGTAGTCGACTGTTAGTGGACGCAATTTTTATACCAATCGTGTTCTTCCATTCTTAAGCTTCATGTACACGGGACGTTTGAAAGCCTCTTCTGGAGGCTGGAACTTGACAGCTAGTGAACATTTAAAATATCAGTTTTACCACATTAATGCGTGTTTAGCGGCTTTTATGCACGTTTGCATTTTTAGAATTTTTAGTTCGCTTTTAACCGGTTTTACAGATCAGTAGACCCTCCCAAATGCTCTCAATGCAGGAAAAAAACTGTCTTTCTCTCATTCTGGAAAGTCTGTTTTTTAACATTGCAAATGGTCATAAATGATTCCCCATTGAAAACACTTATAAGTGCGAGTTACCGCATTTTCACATTATTACAAGCATTTGGTGTTTGAAATGCCCCTGAACTACCATCCTAAAAGCAAATTTTTGCGTTTAAAAAAACAAAAAAAGTCTAAACTACTATAAACTCCTGAGTGTACACGTACCCATAAGATGGAGAGAGAAGAGTCCAGGGACTGCTGAAAATAATGCCCAAATGCTCCTTAACATCTGTTTACCAGCTGCAGTGTACTTGAGGCATTAAAGTGCAAAGGCTCAAGGTTTTTTACCTTCATGCATTCAATGCGTGAAAGTAAAAAAAAAAAAAAAAAGTGAGGAACGTGCTGACAACGGGCAAGTGGATGCCCTCTAACAGGCGCTGCCATGATGGACTTGAAATGACAGGTGCCCTTTAAATGTAAGGACTCATTCTTGCTCGTAGTTAGAATCTTTAATGTTAGTAAAAAAAAAAAAAAAAAAAATGCTTCAAAACTAAGCTCCGTTGTTGTGCTACATAAAGATGGCCTAGGCCAGTGATGGCGAACCTTGGCACCCCAGATGTTTTGGAACTACATTTCCCATGATGCTCATGCACTCTGCAGTGTAGTGGGGCATCATGGGAAATGTAGTTCCAAAATATCAGGAGTGCCAAGGTTCGCCATCACTGGCCTAGGCTATAAGAAGATTGGCAAAATCATGAAACTGAGCAGCAGCACTGTGGCCAAGACCATACAGCGGTTTAACAGGACAGGTTCCACTCAGAACAGGCCTCGCCATGGTCAACCAAAAGTTGAGTGCACATGCTCAGCATCATATCCAGCGGTTGTCTTTGCGAAATAGTAGTATGAATGCTGCAAAGGTTGGAGGGGTCAGCCTGTCAGTGCTCAGACCATATGCCACACACTGCATCAAATTGAGACAAGTAGACTAAGGACATGGATTACTGAACCATGTCCTGTGGTTTGAGACAGAGATCTGACAGTGGTCAGAGAAATGTATTTGGTTCAGATGGTGTCAAGCATGTGTGGCGACAACCAGGTGAACAGTACAAAGACAAGTGTGTCTTGCCTACAGTCAGCATGGTGGTGGGGGTGTTATGGTCTGGGGCTGCATGAGTGCTGCCAGCACTGGGGAGCTACACTTAATTGAGGGAACCATGAATGCCAACATGTACTGTGACTTGCTGAAGCAGAGCATTATCTCCTGCCTTTGGAGACTGGGCCACAGGGCAGTATTCCAACATAATGACCCCAAACACACCTCCATACGTCCGCTGCCTTGCTAAAGAAGCTGAGGATAAAGGTTATGGAGTGGCCAAGCATGTCTCCAGACCTATTGAGCATCTGTGGGGCATTCTTAAATGGAAGGTGGAGGAACGCAAGGTCTCTAACATTCACCAGCTCCGTGATGTTGTCATGAAGGAGTGGAAGAAGAAGACTCCAGTGGCAACCTGTGAAGCTCTGGTGAGCTCCATGCCCAAGAGGGTTAAGGCAGTGCTGGAAACTAATGGTGGGCACACCAAATATTGACACTTTGGGCCTAATTTGGACATTTTCACTTAGGGGTGTACTCAAATTTGTTGCCAGCAGTTTAGACATTATAGACTATGAGTTATTTTGAGGGGACAGCACATTTTACACTGTTCTACAAGCTGACACGTACACTACTTTACATTGTAGCAAAGTGTAATTTCTTCAGTGTTGTCACATGAAAAGAGAATAAAAAAAAATGTACAAAAATGAGAGGTATACTCACATTTCTACTGTAGGATTTTAGCAGAGTTTAGGAGCTGCTGCGGTTAGGGGAGCTTTAACCTTCCTCCTGAACACAGAAGAATCGCATTCGAGATAGGAATGTTTTGACCCTCTGCCGCAAGGCTGCGTTTTTCCTGTGTCTGGCATTGAAAGTAGGCTATGTACATGAAACCTAAAGCTGCTGATGCTGAACCAGTCAAATTTGTGTCTGTCTATAGCCAGCTTGAGATCAAGAAAAATGTATCCCTTTATGCTATGTTCGCACCTATGCCTTTTTGCTGGGTGCATTTTTTGCGGCACAACAGCCCATTCAAATGATTTTGCATGCATAGGGGTGGTCTTCAGAATGAATAGCAGCTCCTTGCCTTTTCGTAGAGCAGTATGGTTTTTACTGTGGGTGGTTGTGACTGCTGGAATCTCTGCGATACCCGCAGCCACACGTAGAAGTGTGAACCTAGCCTTATATTCTTTGTATTCTGGTCTGTTGCACTTCCATTGCGGTGTAACACACTTTTTCATTAAAATGCATTGAAAACGTGGCAAAAACGCACCTGTGTTGGGGTTTTGAGCCTCGGTTCACACTGCTGCATTGCGGGAAATTGCGTAAATCCTGTGCATTTCACTGCGTCCATGCAATCTGCTGCGGGTGTAAATGTTGGATCAACACAGTGAAACAGCTTGCAAAACGCAGTGTAAGTGTCAGAATTGGATTGCATTAATGTTTACAATTCAGGTGCAGCAAAAATAAAGGCTCCTGCAGATTCTGTTTGAGCCATACCTACTGTATGCCTACTGAATCACATTAGGTGTCCTGCGGAGTCTCGTGACCTATAAAAATATCAAAATTGCCCACTCTTTTTTTTATTTTATTTTTTTCGGTGGCCATTATTGGTACTTTTCAGCGGCAGATACTTCCCTGAATTTCTACCTCCTATCCTTTAAAGCCAAGGAAGCTGCTTCTGTTTGATCTGCAACTCCCATGGTGCTACACATGTGATCAATTTTGACACCAGCTGTTTAATAGTTTGACCATTTGGTTGAGTACACAAGCAAATGTGACAGTTGGCAATCCTGGCATTCCAGGAATGTAACTTTTTTTTTTTTCCTCAAATTTATGGCTTAAGTTCCACTTTATGATTTATTGCTGTTCAGGGGCTCTGGGCTTCAGAAAAATGGCAGCCTCCAGCAAGAAGAAACATGAACAATGCTGGAGGGGATTTACAGCGCACACTAATTTTGGTAGCATAATTAATGTGGAATGTATGTTCCTTGCTAAAGAACACTATTTGTTATAAAGTTGTTGTGGGTAAAGTTCTGCTTTTAAGGTGGGTGCAGCTCAACTTCCTGCTCCCCACCCCCTTCCTTGTTTGACACCCAGTCAACAGTGCAAAAAGAAGCATCAATTCTTGTAAGTAAGAGTTTGTGTGGTTGTGATCATGGGGCGATTAAAGGGAAAAGAGGTTTGCCAAAAATATCTTTTGAACCCACCAATTCTCAGTCTTGATTGTATGCTCCATAGACCACTGTTACTTTGGTATAAGAGGATCTTATTTGTTGTATGTAACAATGCTGTGATTGTATGTTGACATTTTCTCTTCTGTGGGCAGTGTCATTTCTGTAGTTGTAAGGCTTTGTATGCTGTGCTGGTATTGCGGAGGTGCTGCGAGTGCCAACTTGCAAGGAATGTCAGGATTCCTTGAGACATTTCCCTCCTGTGATAGAAACAGGCCCTGAGGGTAGTATTGCAGAAATCACTGCGGAATGTAATCTTTCTGTACCCGCCTTCCATGTTTTTCAATAAAAATTCCTTGCTTCATCCGTCATACCATCGGTTCTCCTGCTGCGTTGTCTCACATGTACTCAGTCTGAAGCGTCATAATTCACTAAAGCATCAGCTAGTGTATATGAAAGATCTGAGAACAATAACTAAGACCTTAGGGAAAAGTGAGACCGGTATTGGCTTAAGAAGCAAATACCTTTTGCCTCAGGCATTCTGACAAAATTGCTACATATCCTCTGTCCTTATGCACTTACAGGCTCTTTAAGTGTCCCTTGTGAATAGTGGGAAATGTTCAGATATAATTATATCTATATATCCCACAAGTCCATCATATCACTGAAATCTGAATAGATTGAGAAAACTGGCCAGTGAGAAAGGTATTTGGAAAGTATAGCTCTGTATAATGTGTGTTTTTGTTTTTTAAAAGTGGTTCACTTAAAAAAACAAACAAACACAATGCATGCTAAAAATGCTGTGCTTGGGTATAGAGACTGTACTAAAGCCGAGCGGACCACACCAGCCCCCCTTCCCCCATGTGAATGAGTATGGGGTTTGAGTGGGGAATAGGCCCTTGTCCCCCCAATATTGAGGTCATGTGGGTTGGGGGCACTTGCTTATTCCCCCCCCCCCCACCTGTCCCTTCCTGACCTGCTGGGCTACTTGCTCGGATAATGGTCTGGTATAGACTTGGCCATTTTTTTTTTTTTTTTTTTTGGTATGGGGTTCCCCTCCCCTCCATGTCAGTTTATTTTTATTTTTACTTAGCTTGCTATGGGGGTACCTGAGCCGAGCCGCAGCTCCCTGTTTCCATTCCGACGGAAAGCTGCAGTTTGGCACCACCCCCTCACGCTCTCCTGATTGGCTAACTGACTTTTTAACAGCAGCGGGAGCCAATGGTGCTGCTGCTGTCTCAGCCAATCAGGGCTCAGGTAAGTATTGGAGGGGCTGCTGTACACAGGTTTTTTGTCTTAATGCATAGAATGCATTAAGATAAAAAAACCTGCCTTTACAACCACTTCCAACCCACCATATAGCAGAATGACGGACGGAAAGTGGTTGTATTATCCTGACTGGGCGTCATATGATGTCCAAAAGGATAAGCTGCTAGCGCGGAGATCGGTGGAGTCAGTCTGACACACCGCATCTCCTATCCCAGTAAACGGCTGATCACATGGTAACCAGGAAGTGGCATTTATCTTCTTTTCCTCTAATCGTGCTGATGAGGCACAAGGAGAGACGATTGGCTGCTCTCCAAACGGGGTGTCTGCACTGATGATCGGCGCATAGATTATCAGTGCAGACCCATCGTGGGTACCCAATAGCTCACCAGCGATGCCAATCTGCCCATCAGTGATGGCTGCCATTGCTGCCTAATCAGTGTACATTAGTGAAGGCGAAAACTTGCTGATTTACAAAGTTTTTATAATGGAATTTTTCAGGTAAACTTCTATACCCTTATCTATCTTCTCCTTCCCTGTGAACCTACTTTTCATCTCAGGTTGGGACTTCCTTAGTTTCTCCTGGTGGATGCATTCTAATCTGCTTTGAATTCTCTTCTGCCCATCTGGTTTAGTGGCATATTTGCAACACAGACCCCCAGGGATTATTTTCCCTATATATCAGTGCTATCATGTTCCCCCTTCATCGCCCCAAGTATACTACAAATTGGGAATTGGACCTTGAGACTTCTATCACCTCAGACTGATCCATCAAAGAGTTCTCTTAATGTAGTAGCTAAGGAAACCAATTATTAGGTGCGAAGCACATGGTATCCTTCCATCTCTTCTGTGTGATGCCCGAATATCCCACCAGTTGCTTTAGGGAATGGAGTGCTGAAAACACATTTAGACATATTTGGTCGGACTGTCTGAAAATGTGGTGTTTTTTGGGCTCTTGCCAAACTATTTATGCCATCTTAAACGGACCCCTATGGAAAAATCCGGGGGAAGGCCTTTTAACCACTTCTATACAGGGCCATTATCAAATGACGTGCACTCTGCCAACCTGGGTGGGCATCATATGCTTCTTGCCGCTACTGCAGACCCCCAGCGCAAAGTTGAGGCATGTCCCTTGGATTTCAGATCAGTGTAAAGAGCCAATAAAATTTGTCTTTGCTATGTGACCCGCTTTGTCCAATCACAGCCGGTCACATGCACTGTCCTCATGCACACCCCTAGGGGCGTGCAGAGCGGCGATCGTGTAAGCAGCCAATGAAATTGGTTCTTTACCTGGTGACTGGCTGTGTCCAATCACAGCCGGTCACAGAATGTCAACAAAACAATCGTGTGTGTGTGAGGAGGAGATTGCTGCAACAGTTAGTGCTTACAGTGCACACTATTTGCACTGATTGCCCCTGGTATTAAACAGTACCTGTCACCAGCCCATCGATGTACCCGAGTATCCATTTGCAGCCCATGCCTCATGGAATATACCTTTGCATTTCAAAATGTCATTTTGTGGGTAATTCCAATGTCCTGGTGCTCCAGGACCTTCAAACGTGTGATGGGAAGGAATGACATTATATGTGTAATTTTATGCTCCTAGAACGCCTGAAGGTACTACTAAAAGTCTGAAGGAGTAGCAGAATGTATTTTGGGGTGTAATTGGAATTTTGCATATGCTGTGTGTGTGTGTGTGTGTGTGTTATGACAAATTTTTTGTGTGTAAAAAAAAAAATACTTTTATTTTCCCAAGAATTGTGGGAAAAAATTACAACTTTAAAAAACATGCTGTGCCCCTTAACTACTTGCTTACTGGGCACATAATTCCCCCCCCCCTCCTGCCCAATTTTCACCTTTTAGCGCTGTCACTCTTTGACAATTGTGTGGTCATACAACACTGTACCCAAATGAAATTTTTATCACTTTTTTTCCCACAAATAAAGCTTTCTTTTGGTGGTATGTGATCATCTCTGGGTTTTTTATTTTTTGTTAAAAAATACAAAACCTTCATTGATGTACGCTGACGAGGCTACGTTGATGGGCACTAATGAGGTGGCACTGAGGGGGGGCACTGGTAGGTGGCACTGATTGGCACCACTAGCATTGATAGGTGGCACTTACGGTGGGTACTAATTTGTGGCACTGTGGGCACTGATAGGTGGCACTGATTGCTGGAACTTGCGTACTGTGGGCACTGATTTGTGGCACTGATAGTGTGAGAAGAGAAGAAAACCAATTACCGTTCCTCAGTTTACATCATGTGATCAGCTGTCATTGGCTGACAGCTGATCATGCGGTAAGGGGCCGGGACCGTCCCCTTACTAGGATCTGCGATCACAGCGCATTCCCACAAAGGGGAGGACGTCAATAGACATACTCCCGGCAAAGCTGATCCACGCGGTAGCCGTCATTCGGCTATAGTGTGCATCTGAAACAGTTAATAAATACCTTGGACTGTCTACATTTTCAAAAAGGGTCATTTGGAGGGTATTTGTACTTTCCTGACATTTCAAGACCTCGAGAAATGAGTGCAGTCAGTGCATCAGGTGTGATACATTTTCAGTGATTGACATCTTAGCTTGTTGACTCTATAAGGCCCCTTTCACACTGGGGCGGTTTTCAGGTGCTACAGCGCTAAAAATGGCGCCTGTGTAGCACCTGCAAAAAACGCCCCCTTTCACTCAGTGTGAAAGCCAGAGGGGCTTTCACACTGAAGTGGTGCGCTTGCAGGATGGTGAAAAAAGTCCTGCTAGCCACATCTTTGGAGCGGTGTATTCACTGCTCCTAAACCGCTCCTACCCATTGAAATCAATGGGACAGTGCGGCTATACCACCCCGCTAGCGGCCGCAAACCGCTGCTGAAACGACGGTAAAGCGCCGCTAAAAATAGCGGTGCTTTACAGCCAACAGCCGCACCAGTGTGAAAGGGGCCTAACTTTCGCACAGACCAAATAATATACTTATTTAGGTTGTTTTTACCAAAGATATGTAGCAGAATACATTTTGGCCTAAATTTATGAACAAAAATTAGTTATCGGCTAAATTTTATCATAGAAACAAAAAAGTGTGGTGTGTGGGGTTTTTTTTTTTTTTTTTTTTTTTCACCAGTGTTGCATAAAAAATAAACGCAGTGGTGATTAAATACCACCAAAAAGCTCTATTTGTATGAAAAAATTTTGTTTGGTTACAGTGTTTCACGACTGAGTAATTTTGCATTCAAAATGTGAGAGCGCTGAAAATTGGTCTGGGCAGGAAGGGTGTACAAGTGTCCTTTATTGAAGTGGCTAAATAGACCGTTGATGGGTCTAAATCCGAATTCCGATTTCTCACCCATATCTTCACTTCTACAAAACAGACCATTGCCAGGTCATGGAGAAAACCAAACATCCCTTTTGAGGAGCTTAAATCTTGCATTAAATAGTGTGTGACACATGAGAAGTTGATAACCATGTTGGATGATAGACTATCCAAATTGCAGAAAGTATGGGATTCCTGAATCACACACTATTTGCCAGGGGACTGTACCTGTTCTCTCCTTACTATCTAAAGCCCTTATAAATGGAAATTTCTTTTGAGCATTGGTTTACCCCATCATCCTTTTTTTTTTTTTTTTTTTTTTTTTTTTTTTTTTTTAATTCTACTCTTACCCCTCCATTCCTTGATTTCCTTTTTCCCTTTGTCTACTGCTTGCTCTTTTGTGGCTTTTCCTCACCCTCTGCTGCGTTTTCCCAGATACTGTTCCTTTTTTCTTTTTCTGAGAAAGGAGACTTAATGTACAACATGACTGAATAGTCTCTAAACTTAGATGCATGTTATGGAAATGCTGACTTTGGTGCAGGAAGACGTTCCTCACCCACTGTTATACCAAAGTGCAATGCTTGCAGAGGCTTTGAACTAATATATAATAATGTCTGCTAGTGTAGATTTATGCAGCATTCCCACTACAGGTTTACTTTAGGCTGGGCAAGTCATGATGATCTGTGTTTAGAATATTAAATCTTAAAAAAAAAATGAAGATCTTGATAATTTTCAGATTAGTAGGTAGAGACATACACGCTTGGCCAACTGTTCTTAGTAAAACTAGCCATTGGCTCGGTTGGACTTTTCGGCACTTGTGAGCATCTCCATGTGCATCTTTTCAAAGTCCTTGTAAAGGTAAAAGGTTTTCTCTGTTAAACCTTTCCCTGTCCACACCCCCCAATCCCTCCCCCCCCTTACCTGAGCCTCATGGTGAGCGGCTTGCTTTGGGGGCACTTTGAGAAGGTGAAGAGCGCTGGCATGGGCACCCAGGAAGGCCTGCTATGTGCAAAACCTTTGCACAGAGCAGGTAAGTATGACCTGTTTTAGACCCCATTCACACCTGAGCGTTTTGTAGCTTGAAGCCTGAAGCTACAAAATGCTAGAGGGGAAAAATTCTATTATTCTCAATGGAGATGGTTCACATCTCCACTACATGTCGCCTGAAGCTCAAACAAGTTCTGGACCCTTTTTTGTCGCTCGAATTGAGCAGATTTGGGCGTTTTTCTTCTTTTAACATTGACCTTTTGCCCTGCACAAAATCGCGGCAAATTGCTGTAAAAACCGATGCAAAACGCTGCAAAAACCGCTTAAACGCTACGCTCGGGTGTGAAAGCAGGCTAAGGGGGGAAAAAACACCTTTTAGAGTCCCTTCAATAGGTGGGCTCAGCTGAGTGTTCATGTGAAAGGCCAATTTGCACAACTTTTCTTTTTTTTTTTTTTTTTTTCCTCTCCCCTTGCAATAGGATTGATAGAGCTAGGAAAGAAGGTAGAGCCTCTGCTAGGGTTTTAATATTGCAGGCTTTCCCTTTTTAACCTCCCTGGCGGTATTCCTGAGTCTGGCTCGGGGTGAGATTTAATTACCATAAGCGGATCCAGGATCCATGGAGGGGGTTACTTGCCTTGTCCCCTGGATCCAGCGATGTCTCCCCACTGTGATCAGGGAGCCGCCGTGTCTCGCTCGATCTGTGACAGTGCCGAGCTCCGTTCCCTGTGAGCGTTGCGACGCACGGGGATGGAGTTCGGCACCAAATTCAAAAAGTAAAAAATACAGTATACTGTAATCTTACAGATTACAGTACTGTATCAAATAATTGCACATCCCCTTTGTCTCTAGTGGTTTGTCCAGTGTCCTGCAGGCAGTTTTATATTATAAATACTGTTCTTTCTGCCTGGAAACTGGAGATTGTCCATAGCAACCAAAAAATGTCAGTTTACATCGAAAAATGGTCCTAGTGCTGTAGACAATAGTTTGCATTCATCTTCCAAAAATTGGTTGTGTTTTTAATAATATTGTCCATGGGAAAGAGTGGATTGTTTGTGCACTGATTGTTGCTAGCGCTGTGATTTAATAATTTGAATCCATTGCCTTTTATTATATTTGGTGCAAAACATGTAACACTTTAAATTTAATTAAGTTCATATGCAACACTCAGCATCCTGTAGTATTCAGGAAGGCTCTCATTGTGGTATCCCTTTTCTGAAGAAGCCAGGCCTAAGTTGTTCTGCATTGTGGCTGTGATCTAATGTTGCATACTGCTGCGGCTTTAGCTATTTTTCAATATATGTGTGGAACGACAAAGATCATTTGTGCCATATTTTACTATTTTACTTTGGAAATGTACATTAAGCTGGATAACTAGGATAGATAAGGAAGTTAAAGCGTTGTATAGTCCCATTTTTTTTTTTTCTTTTACCTACAGGTAAGCCTATAATAAGGCTGTATGGTTTAGGGGAATGCTAGACCCTGCTGGAAAGAAATCTCCCGCGAGCATGCGTGGAAGTGACGCTATCGCTGCTCTGGCCACTCGCAGTGCCAGAGCGGCGATACCCAGAAGACACGCCGAGGGAACATGTCAGCTCCCTCGGCGTGTATCGGGTGAGATGTCGGGGCCTCGTTCTAAGGTAAGTATTTCATAATGAGCTAGTATTCGGTGCATACTAGCTCATTATGCCTTTTCCCTTACAGGCTCGAAAAAAAATAAAAAATTCAGCGGGTTTACTCCTGCTTTAAACAGATTTTATTACTGACCACGTTATCTGACCAGTCTAACCTAACCTTTTGTCTGACAAAGAGGCTACCCAAAGTGATGCAGTGGGTTGTGCTTCATAGAAAGACATTTGGCAAATGAGTGTGGCATGTGAGCCTACAACATGATACTGACACCTGACCCCTTTGCATCTATTGTCTATGCAAGTCGTTTTCTCTGTTATTGTGAATGCAGAGTCCTGGGTTTAGAGCCCATTCACACAGGGGCAACACGACTTGTAGGCGACTTGAGTCAGGCAACTTGGACACGACTTGAGTTAAGATCACAGCGCGACTTGGGACGACTTCAAAACGACTTGTGATGACTTCAAGCCCGACTTGGGACGACTTACAAGTCGCCCCAGGCCAGGCGATTTTTGCCGAGGCCAAGCAGAGAATGAGCTCAAGGGGGAACTCCACGGCAAATTTCTGAAAAAAATTTGGCGTGGGTTCCCCCTCCGAGGGCATACCAGGCCCTTAGGTCTGGTATGGATTCCAAGGGGAACACCCTACGCCGAAAAAACGGCGTGGGGGTCCCCCCCAGATCCACACCAGACCCTTATCCGAGCACGCTACCCGGCCGGCCAGGAAAGGGGGTGGGGACGAGCGGGCGGCCCCCCCCCTCCTGAGCCGTACCAGGCCGCGTGCCCTCAACATGGGGGGGTGCCTTGGGGGAGGGGGGGCGTGCGGCCCCCCCCACCCCAAAGCACCTTGTCCCCATGTCGATGAGGACAAGGGCCTCTTCCCGACAACCCTGGCCGTTGGTTGTCGGGGTCTGCGGGCGGCTTATCGGAATCCGGGAGCCCCCTTTAATAAGGGGGCCCCCGGATACCGGCCCCCCACCCTATGTGAATGAGTATGGGGTACAATGTACCCCTACCCATTCACCTGTGGAAAAAAAGTACAAAAAAAAAACACAACACAGGGAAAAAATATTTTATTGCACAGCTCCGGGGGTCTTCCGTCTTCGGGGGTCTTCTCGCCGGACTCCTCCGCTATCTTCTTGTAGCTCTTTTGCTAGCGGAGGAGTCCGGCTTTCTTCCTCCCCGCCGCCGGCCTCTTCTCCCGACTTCGGGGGTCTTGTCCCCCTCTTCGGTTCTTCTGCCGGGCCACCGCGCCTTCTTATAGCTCTTTTACAGGCGGTGGCCCGGTCTTCTGTCGCCGCCGCCGCCTTCCGTTCATCTTCTTCATCTTCTTCATCTTCTTCATCTTCTTCTTCATCTTCTCCAGGAGATGTTGACACGACGCTCTCTCCGGCCACAATGCCAGGGACGCGCTCCGCTGCCACTTATATAGGGACAATGGGGCGGTGTCACATGGTGACCCCGCCCCCTTACCATGTGACATCAACCCATGTGACACCGCCCCATTGTCCCTATATATGTGGCAGCGGAGCGCGTCCCTGGCATTGTGGCCGGAGAGAGCGTCGTGTCAACATCTCCTGGAGAAGGAGAAGGAGAAGACCGGGCCACCGCCTGTAAAAGAGCTATAAGAAGGCGCGGTGGCCCGGCAGAAGAACCGAAGAGGGGGACAAGACCCCCGAAGTCGGGAGAAGAGGCCGGCGGCGGGGAGGAAGAAAGCCGGACTCCTCCGCTAGCAAAAGAGCTACAAGAAGATAGCGGAGGAGTCCGGCGAGAAGACCCCCGAAGACGGAAGACCCCCGGAGCTGTGCAATAAAATATTTTTTCCCTGTGTTGTGTTTTTTTTTTGTACTTTTTTTCCACAGGTGAATGGGTAGGGGTACATTGTACCCCATACTCATTCACATAGGGTGGGGGGCCGGTATCCGGGGGCCCCCTTATTAAAGGGGGCTCCCGGATTCCGATAAGCCCCCCGCCCGCAGACCCCGACAACCAACGGCCAGGGTTGTCGGGAAGAGGCCCTTGTCCTCATCGACATGGGGACAAGGTGCTTTGGGGTGGGGGGGGGGGGGCGCACGCCCCCCCTCCCCCAAGGCACCCCCCCATGTTGAGGGCACGCGGCCTGGTACGGCTCAGGAGGGGGGGGGGCCGCCCGCTCGTCCCCACCCCCTTTCCTGGCCGGCCGGGTAGCGTGCTCGGATAAGGGTCTGGTGTGGATCTGGGGGGGACCCCCACGCCGTTTTTTCGGCGTAGGGGGTTCCCCTTGGAATCCATACCAGACCTAAGGGCCTGGTATGCTCTCGGAGGGGGAACCCACACCAAATTTTTTTCATAAATTTGCCGTGGAGTTCCCCCTTCAGAGCTAATAATTCTGTCAAAGTCGCCTCCGTATAGACGGAGATCCGACTTGGAGGCGATCTCCATTGAAATCAATGGGTACCGGTCGCCTACAAGTCGGATAGAAGTAGTACAGGAACCTTTTCTGAAGTCGGAGCGACTTCAGTAGTGTGCATTAAGACGGCTCTCATTCACTTACATTGCTTTTTAAATGTTGTCCGACCTGAGGCGACTAGGGGCGACCTGAAGTCGGATCAGGAGTTGCCCCTGTGTGAATGGGCTCTTAGTAACACTTTTATCTGATCTCCTACAGTACACAGAACATGGAAATGCATTTATATTAGTACATTTTCTCATCAGCGGTTAAAGCAGTCTTGTGACTTCTATAAAAATAGCAAAGAGAATGCAGCTCTGTGCAATAATAGCTTTAATGATAAAGTGCTGCTACACTATCATCAATACTAAAAAGCAAATTGATTACAAAATATGGTGCAACAAAGACTTGTAAATCAAGCAAGTTCACAGTGAAATCCTTCTTCTATCTTTGCAATACCATCAATACTAAGTATACAAAAAGAAATGAACATAAAATATGGTGCTATGAAAATTGGTTAATCAAGCAAGTTCACAGTTCCCCTTCACAGGGATTGTTATAATCGCACCTGAAGTAGAGCTGCACGATTCTGGCTAAAATGAGAATCATAATTTTTTTGCTTAGATAGATCAAGATTCTCGTGGCATAACATCATCTTTCACATTAAAACAAAAAAAAATTGTGCCAACTTTACTGTTTTTTTTTTTTTTTTTTTTTTTTGAAGTGTCTTTTTTCTCCCAAAAATTGCATTTGACAGACCGCAGTGGCAAATACAGTGTGACCTAAAATATTGCAGCAATTGACTTTATTTTATTTTCCTAGGGTCTCTGCTAAAATATGTTTGGGGGTTCCAAATAAGCTTCTAGCAAAGATAGATTTTAACTTTAAACAAGTGTCAGAAAAAGATTTAGACTAAGAGCCGGTTCACACAGGGGCGACTCAGATCTGACTCCAATGTAAGTGAATGAGAGCCGTCTTAATGCACACTACTGAAGTCGCTCCGACTTCAGAAAAGGTTCCTGTACTACTTCAATCCGACTTGTAGGCGACCGGTACCCATTGATTTCAATGGAGGTCGCCTCCAAGTCGGATCTCTGTCTATACGGTGGCGACTCTCACAGGATTATCAGCTCTCAAGAGGGAACTCCACGCCAAATTTATGAAAAAATGGCGTGGGGGTCCCCCTCAGATCTATACCAGACCCTTATCCGAGCACGCTACCCGGTCGGCCAGGAAATGGGGTGGTGACGAGCGAGCGCCCCCTCCTGAGCCGGACAATCCATTCAAGTCCGCCTGTCAGTTTTTTAGGCGGACCTGAACGGGCGCTCCATAGACCTCTATGGAGCGACGGATGTCAGTGGTGATATATCCGCTTACATCCTTATGTAATAGGAATAAAAGTGATTAAAAAGAAGAAAAATTAAAGGGACAGGGTAAAAAAAGCTTCACTGCCAGTTTCCCTTTGTCAAGATGGCGGGGCCAGCACCTGATAGAGGACACTGCTGGATGCCTGGACAGTGTTCTAATAAAAGTCAGCAGCTACAGTGAGCCTGGAGCTCCTCTTTAAACTGCTTGGTTTCTGTAGTTTTACCTGCCCTCTAGTTTGAGAATTCCCACAGGCTGCATGTTTTAACATTGGTTAGAAATGACTAGATGCATACACTTTTCACGTTTCTGCATGTGTTGTGATGGATCTCCTTCCGTTCACAAACTTCACATAAATGGCAAAGTGCAAGTCACAGCCGTAAAAAGCCCAGATGGGACTTCCCTGCAAAGGGTTGATATTAAATTGATGTAATTAAAAAAAAAAGGACTTTGACAAGTGCATGTTTTTTGCCAATTCTGGAGAATGCAGCAAAAGATATTTTTTTTTCTTCTAAGGTTGAATAAGCCTTTTGAAATACTGTTTGCCTGCTTGCCATAGACTCCACAAAAATCTTGTATGATGATATCTTTACTGGAGAGGATTAGTATGGAAATTGCTTAGCTGTGAGGTAAGCAACATTCAGAACATTGACTCAGACCACTGCAAATCTAGTCGTCTGTTGTGCTTTTAGGGAATGGGCCGCATCTGACCGCAGATTGAAGTCTCTCAATTCCTTTTATGTCTTAGCTGGATATGAGTACAGCTCAGAGTTTCCTGGGTGTGTGTGCAGCTGCTGACCTTTGGCCACTGCATTGTGCTTTGATAATCTTAACTCCTGTGTGTGATACACTGTGAGTGGCAATCCGGAAATGGCTGATGAAGTGACTCAGTCTGAGAAATGTAAGAGTCTCTGAGGTTGCAGTTTGTATCCTGTTTATCTGTGCTTTACTTTACCTTGCAGCATTCTACACAAGGGGCATGCAGTGACGAGTGCTGAAATAAAGGTTTTTTTTTTTGTTGTTTATGGGGGAGGGAATTGGATTTAAAGCTTCCCCAAGTTTGCACAGAGAAAATTGAGTACTGTCCCCAAGTTTTCACAGAAAGTTATGCAAAAGATCTAACGTGCAATAACATCAAAGGTACTGCAGGCTTAATTAAATTGTTATGAACATCTGCTCTCCAGCTGTTCAGTTTTGCTGCTTTTGCACAAAAAGCAGGTTTTGCTTAAAGTGATGGTAAAAGCGAAAGGGTTGATTTTTTTTTTTTTTTTTTTTTTTCGTAAACACTTTAGCCCTGGAAGGATTTGCCCCCTTCCTGACCAGAGCACTTTTTGCCATTTGGCACTGCGTTTCTGTAACTGACAACAGTCGTGCGACGCTGTACCCAAACGAACATTGATGTCCTCCAATCCACCCCCCCCCCATTCCCCCCCACGGATCAACTCCGCGGTTTTTATTTTTTTGCGCTATAAACAAAAGAATGCAACAATTTTGAAAAGAAACGCAATATTTTTACTTTTTGCTATAATAAATATCCCCCGAAAATGTTTCCCCCCCCCCCCCCCCAGTTTAGGCTATTA
This sequence comes from Lithobates pipiens, assembly GCF_037356315.1. Lineage (NCBI taxonomy): Eukaryota > Metazoa > Chordata > Amphibia > Anura > Ranidae > Lithobates > Lithobates pipiens. Next base: position 37,706,238 of record NW_027507790.1, on the reverse strand, counting down.
TGTATTCTACATATTTTTGGTAAAAAAAAAAATTGCAATAAGCGTATATATATTGGTTTGTGCAAAATTTATATCATCTACAACATAGGTTTTATGGCATTTTTTATTATTATCTTTTATTAATAATGGCGGTGAGCTGCTATATATATATATATATATATATATATATATATATATATATATATATATATATATATATATATATATTTTTTCTTTTTTCCGGACACTTTTGAGACCATTTGTCATTTTAGCAATCGGTGCTATGAAAATGCACCGATTACTGCGTAAATGGCAGTGAAGGGGTTAACCACTAGGGGGCGATGACGGAGTTAAGTGTCTCCTAGGGAGTGATTCTAACTGGGAGGGTGGGCTTCAACACACATGACATCGATCACCGCTCCCAGTTATCACTAGACAGAACAGGGAAATGCTTTGTTTACGAAGGCATCACCCCGTTCTACCTCTACGTGGCACAATCGTGGGGACCCGCGGTCATGGTGAACGCGGAGCCCGCAGTGCCGCTTCTTAAAGGGGACGTAACTGTAAGCCCTTTTGCACACCTGTGCCATTCTGCCGACGTATATCGTCGTGCAGCGGTCGAAAAGTGGTTAAAGTGAATGTAAACCCTCACATATACCCAGTGAAGTGAACAGCCACAGATGATACACCGGGGTGAAACAAATCACCCTATATAAGTTTTACATGCATATCTGCTGTCTTCCGCTGTAGATATCCTTTGGAAAGTGCACATTGGGTTACATATTTTCTCTTCCTGTTCAGCACTGGGAGTGGATTATTTGCATACAGCCAAGACAGCTGATTGGAGGAAAGCCCCCCCCCCCCCCTCCACATTGGTGAAGAAAGAAATGTGCAGAGCTCTGCTGTGAGAAGGCAAGCTGTCTGCTAATTTATTTATAACAACCTCCCGCAACACATTTCAGGCTCCTCTTCTCTCCTGTGTCAGAACTTGTCAGTTATCAGGCTGATGACAGAACTACGGGGCAGGAGAAAGCCACGGAAGCATTGGAGAGAGAGAAGAAAACGGATGGGCACAGCTCAAATTTCATGAAACAGGTTTACATCCACTTTAATGCATCAAGATAAAAAAAAAATCTGCCTTTACAGCCCCCTTTTTAAGGTAAAAAGCTTCCATGATGATGACCTACCGAATACTTACCTGACCCAGATCCAGTGCTATACCCATAAGCGGCAGCACTGATGTCTTGCTTGCCTTTTCTCCCTTCCACCCCCTCCCCTTTCCCTCGCTCCCTCTCTTTCGCCCTCCCCTTTCCCTCGCTCCCTCTCTTTCGCCCTCCCCTTTCCCTCGCTCCCTCTCTTTCGCCCTCCCCTTTCCCTCGCTCCCTCTCTTTCGCCCTCCCCTTTCCCTCGCTCCCTCTCTTTCGCCCTCCCCTTTCCCTCGCTCCCTCTCTTTCGCCCTCCCCTTTCCCTCGCTCCCTCTTTCGCCCTCCCCTTTCCCTCGCTCCCTTGCTCCCACTCCCTTCACAGGACTCGGAAGCAGCTGTGGGAGCCATTGGCTCCTGCTGTTATCAATCAAATCTTGCGAAGGGGGGGGCAGTGCCAAGCTGGGCTCTGTTTATAGAAGCGCTTAAAGCGGAGGTCCACCCTAAAGTGGACCTTCCGCTCATCGGAACCCTCCCCCCCTCCGGTGCCACAATCGGCACCTTTCAGGGGGAGGGGGTGCAGTTACCTGGATAATCCAGGTAACTGCACCCACTTCCGGGATAGCTCTCTGCGGAAAGGGGCGTAACGTACGCCCCTTTCCGCAAGTGCCCGCCCCTTCCCGCAAGTGCCCCGCTGCCTGCTGGGAAACACACAGATCCCAGAGGCAGCGGGGAGCGTCATTGCGCAGCGCGATTCGCGCATGCGCAGTAGGGAACCGGGAAATTAAGCCGAAAGGCTCCATTTCCTGATTCCCATACCCAAGATGGCGGCGGCAGGACCCGACAGGCGATCTAGAGATCGGCTTCGGGTGCCGACATCGCGGGCGCGCTGGACAGGTAAGTGTCACTATTTTAAAAGTCAGCAGCTGCAGTATTTGTAGCTGCTGGCTTTAAAAAAAAAACAAAAAACGCGGAGTCCCGGTGGACTCCCGCTTTAACCCGTCTCAGGATTGAGCCTGTGCAAGTGACCCTATTGCAAGCAGCTTGCTATGAGGGCACTTGGCCAGGAGGAGCCGGCGCATCAGCTGGGGACCCAGAAGAGGGGCTTTGGGGCTGCTCTGTGCAAATTAATTGCACAGAGCGAGTAAGTATCGCATCTTTATTTTAAGATTTAAAGTGACAAAGTTTAAAAAATAAAATATATAGCTGCTAGCAGTAACCATTGAATTCTGCTAGTAGAGAATGCCCCCTGCCACCAGAAAACCATAGCGCAGCGGGCATTCCCCCATCAACACTGGGGGAGTCCATCAATTTTCACAGATGGAAGGAAAAATATATGTATTGCCTATGGCCAACCTAACTCTCATTCAAACATATGCATATTGGGGCCAATTATTCAGGAGCCAATTAGCCTGTTCTGGTAGGTTAACTCCAGGCAGGTAGTGCCGTGGTTGGGATTTGAACTGGCATTCCTAGTGCTGCCAGCCAGAAGTGTTAACCACTCATGTACATGGAGCAGTGCACATGACCGCAACTAAGGCGCACTGCTGTTTCCATGTGAATGGAAGTGAGGGGGGTTGGGGGAGGATTCGGTAGGTCGTGGGAGTCGTTACAAGAAGGCGGAAAAACAGAGTAACAAATGATTTCATAAAAAATGGATTACGGGACCATTGTTCAGTTAATATATGTGGATGATTTTTTGGGGGGGAATAAGGATGTTTAGTGTAATTTTTAAAAACAATATTTTACACTTTGCTTAGTTTATCTTGGTTATAAGGTGTATTTTGTGTGACTTATTTGTGAACTATTGTCTTTACAAATTACTCACATCTCGTTTTCCATACTGTAATGCACAAAGTTTTCAGCCATATGTGTGTAAAGATAAAACGGAACTAAAATCTTTTAAACGTTAATTGCTAGGAGGTATTTTTTTTTTTTCCCCATCCCCCTTGCAAATTATGGCAAATGCTCCCGTGACCTGCCATAGTTCCACTTTATAAAGATACCGCTCAGAACCAGTGTATGTTTCTATTGTAACTCAGCAACGGGAAAGAAAGATTAGCATCCCAGTGCAATCCTTTTTTCTTTTCATTAGAAGTTGTTTTGTAATGAAGTGCAAGGGCATGGGCTTAAACCGTTACCCATTTAGGGCTGTTGCATGAAGATAACTATGCAAAAAAATAAATAAATAAACAGTCTGTACCACTGTATACGCGAGTACAGTAGACTAAAGCCATTCGTGTCAATGACAGGCTGTTCACTGCACTTAGGCTGCTGAATGAGATCAGCCAGCCTGTGTGCAAAAGCCCTTAATAGGTAGTCTAGGGTCTGACATTCTATCCACCTATACATAGCAAGTGAACAAGCTAAATATATTAACTGGACATATGCAACAATGTTCACAATTTATTTGGAAAAGTACTTTTTATTTTGCAATTAAACTTGTTAAAAAAAAAAAGAAGTAACCCATAAAACTATGCTACTGAAAGTTGGGCTGCCATATCTGAAATCTATGAAAATTGAAGCTGCCTGGTTATGTTGATCCTCCTGGCGTCCTATATTTTTAATCCCTACTTTGACTGTAATACTTGTTCCAGGTCATTGATTAAAGCAGAACTGCAGCCAAAATTTGAGAGATAAAAATAAACAGCCCAATAAAAGATACAATTGCCAAACCAGCAATATTCAGATTGGAAGATTTCATCCGCAGCACTTTTTTCTGCTGCTAGATGTGCGTATTTCATAGGGATTTTTGTTTGTTTCCTGCATCGCATCAAAATCTCACCCCATTCATGTGAACTACTGCAGGTGTGTATGTTAATGACACCCCAAAATCTGTTTGCAGAATCAGATCCCGTGGGTGTGAACACCCATGCGGTCCAATTCTGGTGCGATGAAAAAAAAAAGTGCTGCATGATTTTGGTACGGATGTGGTGCGATTTGAGCCATACAAAATGAACAGCCCAAATTGCATTGCTGCAGAATCACATGTGATTTTAACAGAAATGCAGTGCAATTCCTGTCCAAATTGCATGTGGTTGCAACACCATACCAGTGTGAACTGGGCCTGAAAGGAGAAATGGCTCAATGAGGAGCACATCTGACGCTGATCAGTATGCTTCTTACCAGCACATAAATTGGCTTTGTGCTGCTTCTTCCTCTGACACTCCAGCTTTGCTGTACAGGAACCATGCACCAGTGGCTGATAACAGGTCAGATTCAGGTACTAGCACTAATTTTATTTTAAAAATATATATTTAGTGATGTATTCATCATTACAGAGTTGCATTAACGATTACATAGTTGCATCTTTTATATCTGTCTGAAATTCAGCTTTAAGGCCTCTTTCACACTGGGGTGGGAGGTGCGCCGGCGGTAGGTGCTATTTGGCCTCTAGCGGGGAGGTTTCACACTGGAGACACAGCAGCGGCTGTTTCAGGTCGGTTTGCAGGCACTATTTTAGTGCAATAGCGCCTGCAAAATGACCCAGTGTGAAAGGGGAGCTGAACTCTGGAAGCTATGCTGAAAAAGGAAAGCAGAAGGCAAAGCACTAGTCCTCTTCATGATTTGCTTGCCATGTCTTATTCTGCACTGTCTGTTGGTGTTGGCCATCTTGGTAGAAATCCAGGGCTCTGCTTCCTCATGGCAGGCCTGAATTGTAAGGTTATTTGTTTACTCCTGCCCTATAGTACTGTACAGGTTAACTGAAGACGCTAGAGATGATGGCTGACTGAAATCCATTAAGTGTTCCTTTATGACATCCTCCCATATACATTGTTCTGTCTAGCCTGTTAAGGCCCATTGCGCTCAGGGATGTCTAGGTGCACCGCTTACATCCAGGCATTTTAAAGCATCTGGGAGGCATGGGTGCAGCCTCCAGCCTAATCTGCTGTATGCTGCATCTGTGCCTCCTGGGCATGCTGAAACCCCCAGCCTGATTTTCCTTGTACTCCTGGAACGAAAGGTGGAAGAACCTTTTATTGTTGTAGTCTTCATCCAAAGATTGAACTTTGTTTTAAGGGGTGTTAAGCAAGTCCTTTTTTTCTTTCATAGCATTTCTTGTGAGAAAGAAGCAGCAATCTGTAAACCATGCTGTAGATAACAATAAAATAAACTAGTCTGCAAAATAGTCTTGCCAAAGCAGTTGTTTATCTTGCTCGTTTATGGGGCTGCTAAGTAGTTTGTTTAGCACTGATGCCTTGTAGCAATAGGGCTCTCAATTTGAGTCCCAAATAGAACGTTACCAGCATATATTTTGCTTGTGTAGCTTTTCTCTGGGGACTTTAGTTTCCTCCTATAATCTAAATACAAGCTGGTAATTTTATTGTCTCCTGTCATAATGGACCCTAGTATGTGTATGCATGCATGTATCTGTGAGGTAGATACCACAGCTGTAAGCTTCTTGCGGGCCAGGGGCTGAAGTAAAGCACTGTGTAAATTGCCTGAACTATATAAATACCTGTAATAAAAGGGCTGTCACAATCTCGTAGTAAAATATCCTTTAGGCCCCTTTCACCCTTGTGTGACTTGCCTGCGACTTGGGAATGCAATGTCACATGGCAAGTCATACTGTTCGTATCTGTGTGACTTCAAAGTAGTACCTTCACTACTTTGGTCTGACTTTGATGCGACTTGAGGTCCATAAACCTCAAGATCACATAGACATGGTTTCAAGTTGCATGCCTTTCAGATTGTGCAAGTGTGAAAGGGGCCTTAGATTCACAGGTGCAGCTTTATTGTATGATGGTATACCTGATTGGATATACTGTCATTTGATCAATTCTTTTAGTCGTTTGTTATTATTCTATACAGTCGTTTTTTAACCACTACCTGTCAATGCTGACATTTCTCACATAAATGTAAAAATTAGCTTTTTTTTTTTTTTTTGGGCAGAAAATTTCTTAAAACCTAAAAAAGTGAAATATTTTCTTAAAGCAAAGGTCCCGGAGAATAAAAAGGTTGTTGCAATTTGCTATACCATGTGATATTTTCACAGCGGTTTATGAAACAAATTTGCAGGGAAAAAAAATGCTACGGGATGGAATTAAAGGGCTAATAAAATTGAAGTGGTGTGAAAGTCGTGACAACAAATCTGCTTTTCATAATTGGCATGACATAAATCTGCCCACTTTTCATCATATGATCATAGAATTGATGACAAACTTATAAAATCAATATGAAAATAATTCTTCCTCAACTTTGGCTGGCCAGAATTTTTCCTCAGAACTGGTTGGGGGATCATTATAGGACAGCATGCCCACCCTTGCTGCACAGAGATTTGGCATTCAGTTTTCATCAGGGGGCCACTGTTGTACTTTAAGATTGTATGTTCTCCCTGATATTTTGTTTCCCTCTTTGTGCTGTTTCTTCCATTTTCCAAAAACGCATAGTTAGGTTGAAAAAAGACACAAGTCCAACCAGTTCAACAAATAGAAGGGACTGTTTTTATTGTTTTGTTTCTTGATCCAATAAAGCATGATCCAATTTGCTCTAGCAGGGGAAAAATGTCCTTCCTAATCCCCCAACAGGCAATCTGATATTCCCTGGATCAACTTTACCTATAAAAAATTAGTATCCAGTTATATTCTGTACATTTTAGGAAAGAATCTGGCCTTTTTTAAGACAGTCGTCTGCCCACCTCTGGAGGGAGTCTATTCCACTTATTTCCAGCTCTTCTTGTGAAGAAGCCTTTCCGTATTTGGAAATTAAATCTCTCTTCCACCACATGTAAAGAGTGCCCCCTTGTCCTCTGTGATCCTAAAGTGAAAGTTCACTATATAGGCCACTTATGTATTTCTACATGTTGCTCATATCCCCATTAATCTCCTCTTCTCAAGAGGGAATAAATTCAGTTCCTCTTTTTGAAAACTGGTGGCCAAAACTGGAGCTGCATATTCCAGGTGAGGTCTTACTAATTTGTGCAGGGACAAAATTATATATTTCCGGGGTCTAAACCTCTCAAAACAAAGGATTTTGATTGCTTTGGGAACTGCAGCCTGGCATTGCATGCTGTTAAGCTTATGAGCTTCCAGGACACCCAGGTCCTTCTCCATTGACAGCTGTTCTTCACATATACACAAACTTTCTACACACACATCTCAACATCTGACAGTTTCACTCGTGAACACACCTACAGTGTTTTCTGTCTAGCAACGTGGAGTATATCATTGATGTATATAAAGTGGTAAAATGAAAATGATTACCATAATTAACCTTGTCTGTACTATCTTGGCAGATCCCACTTATCAGTTGTAAACTTGATCTGAATCCTTTGGCTTAATGTACACGGGACATTTTTTACAACCTCTCCTGAACGAACAGTTAGTAACCCATGTTTAAAACGTTAGTTTTGCTGCGTTTAAAAGCGTTTGAAAAAATATTTTAATTTTTTTTCAAAATAGCCAAAAATTAAAAAGGCCTATAAACAAAACACGACCAAATGCGAGTTACTGCTTTAAGACGTGTTTGGAAGCATTTATCGCTTGAAATACCTCTAAAAAGTGTCTTTTTTTTTTTTTTCTGCTTTCCAAAAAGGCTTCTAAACTCAACTGCCTAAAAACGACATTAAACGAACCTGTGTACATGTACATAAGATAACATTGGATGAGTTCAGGGGCAGCTGAAAAAAGCACCCAACTGCCTCTGAACGTCCGTTTACCAGCAGCAGTGTACATGTGGCCTTTCTGTCCTAACATGGGGTTATCTGGAAGATGGACTAATGCATTGAAGTCCTGCTAGTGCACTGCTCCAGTATGAAAGGGGCCATTTTTTTCAGGCGCTATATAAAACCGCCCCAGTGTGAAAGGGGCCTTATTGTCAGTGGGGACAGATTGTTTGCTCTTCCCTCTGGTTCACAAGCTCTCATGCTCCTTCTGCAACTTTTAACAAAGTTTTTGAAGTAAAAATATATAAGTGTTAATGTAAATTGCAAAATCGAATTAAAGGAAAATAACATGCACACACTCATTCAAATGCATAAGCACAAATGCAGCACACATAAATGTCAATTGCACATCATGCATGCTGGGATGCAAAATAAAGTCTAGGCTCCTCATTTACAGACGTTTTAAAGCATGACTTATTGATGATTTTAGGTACCAAAATTTCATAGGCATACAGTGTTGAGGCCTAATACATTTGGGATCTATTTAACACAACCTCCTCCCCTTTTTTTAATTACACTTTTTATTTTGTACAAATTGGATTAGATTTGTGTGTACCTAATTTCATATTTGTATATTCTTTCATAAAAATATAGATTTGATAAATGGTTGCACAAATATTTTAAAACATTTCAACTACCACCTCTTTATTTTACAGGGCTCCATGTTTTCAGAACATATCCTGGGGGGGGGTTTAATACTTTTATAGCCAAAAATGCAGATTTTAATGTGCATAACAAAATTTAAAAAAATTGTTCCATAGTGGAAGTAGTTAAGTTGTCTAATTGGGTACTCATTAAGGTGCCCTATAAGTGATTTACTATTGCAGTTTTCTAAACACTATGTTTGTATATTGCAGATGCATTGCTTGCTGACCTGGAATCTACCACATCTCATATTTCCAAGAGGCCTGTCTTCTTATCTGAGGAGACCCCATATTCCTATCCCAGTGGGTGCCAAACCTACCAAGAAATTTCTGTTCCAGCTGCTCCCACAAGTGAGTCCCTCAATGGCACAGTCCATGCAGACCCTTTGGATTCCTGGACCAGCAGCTCCAATAAATATTCACATCAGCAGGTAAGTAAGTGAAAGGCTTTGATGCAGAAATTAATGTGGTGTTTTGTTTTTTTTTTTTTTTTGTTTTTTTCATATCCTAATAGGGGCTATCAAAACATACATGATTATTCAAAAATCTAGTAAATTATGTTGGTACTTTGGATGGTTATTGTAATAATTATATACTGTACGTAAAAAGCCTGTAAAAAAATATATATATATTTTATTTATTTATTTATTTTGACAGCAGGTACCAAACGTAATGAGTTCAGTATTTTGGACATACATGGGACATCCAATAGCTGAACAGATTGAAACAAGCTTACGACTGCAGTAGAAATTGTGAGCTTGTTTCTGCATTGTGCAGCTGGTTCAGGGCCGTGCTATAAAAATTACCTGGGCAACTGTGGAGCCACCCAATCCATTTTTTTTTTTTTTTTCATAAACTCACAGGTGAAATAAAATGAAGAAAAAAATTACTGCAAAGGGGAAGTAGTAGTAGTAATAAAAATTATATAATTCGGTGGAAAAAGTATAAGACACACCCAGTCAAAGTATTACTCTAAGACCCCTTTCACACTGACTTTTTTCTTGGCGTTTTTCAGGCGCTTTAGCGTTAAAGCACCTGTAAAGCGCTTGAAAGAAGCTGCAACTGCAATCCCAATGTGAAAGCCCAGTGCTTTCACACTAAGGCGCTGCTCTGGCAGGGCGTCAAAAAAATAAATCCTGCAAGCAGCTTCTTTGCAGCGCTTTTGGAGCGGTGAATACAACGCTCCTAAAGCCCCCCTTCCCATTGAAATCAATGGGAAGCGCCTGAAAAGTGCCTGCAAAGCGATTTTGACAGTGGCGCTTTGTGGGTGCTTTTAACCCTTTATTTGGCCACTAGCAGGGGTTAAAAGCGCCCCACTAGCACTCGAAAAACGCTGGTAAAGCGCCGCTAGTTTAAACGGTGCTTTACAAGCGTTTTTCGGGCGCTGACAATGTGAAAGGGCTCTTAAAGCACTTAGGCCTTCACATTGGGATTGCAGATGAGGCTTCTTTAAAGCGCTTTACAGGTGCTTTTTTTAACGCTAAAGCGCCTGAAAAACACCCCAGTATGAAAGGGGTCTTGGACCCCCTTTCACAATGAGGTGCTTTACAGGTGCAATAGTGCTAAAAATGGCGCCTGTATATGCCTCTCCTTTCACTCCAATGTGAAAGCCCGAGGGCTTTCACTCTGGAGCGGTGTGCTGGCAGAACATCAAAAAATGGCCTGCAAGCAGCATCTTTGATATGTTGTATGGAAGTAATTTAGGCCACTTTCATACTGGCAGCATCGGGCATCGGCGGTAAAGCACCGCTCCTAGAGTGCCCCTGCCCATTGAAATCAATGGGCAGCGCCGGCAAAGCTCCACTGCGTTTAACCCTTTTTTTGGCCACTAGTGAGGGTTAAAAGTGCCGCTAAAAATAGCGAAGCTTTACCGCCGATGCCCGGTGCTGCCAGTGTGAAAGTGCCCTAAATGACTTCCGTATAACATATCTTTATACCAGGGTTCAATATTGAAGTCCTTGGCTACTAGCCAGGCCTCAAGGGTTACTCGCCACCAGCTGCCCCACCCAACCGCTACCCTGCCCCGCCCCTAAACATGCCCTCATAAATTATCTCATGAAATGACACTTAAATAGAATTAAGTTACAAAAATAAATATTAACAACTTTATCAGTGCCCACTATTGCAGCCTCAACTGGGCAGAAGAAGAGTGAGAGGGCGGGCCGGATCATGACTGGAGGAAGAGGAGAGCCGGGGGATCGGAGCACGGATAGCATGCTGTTGCAGCTTACAGTAAAATTACCTCCCCCTCCCCTCGTCACACACAGCCCTGCCTCCTCCTAACCCCTTGCCTGTGGACAGAATGCATCCCAGCATTGGACCCTCATTCTGTCTATCACAGGCGCAGGGTTAGGAATGTGTGTGACGGTGAGAGCAGAGGCAATTGTAATGTAAGCTGTAACAGTGTGCTATCCGTGCTCTGTGATCCTGGCCCAGCTCCTCGCCAGCCCTCATTTTTCACTCGCAAAATGCGAAACACTGTAGCTGCCTACTTTTAATAAGGACGCTTACCTGTCCAGGGAGCCTGCAATGTCTGCCCCCCAAGGCCGATATGTCCATCGGATCTGGTGCAGACGCCGCCTTTCCAACTAAGGGAAACTGGCAGTGGAGCCTTGCGACTTCACATGTGCGAGTCCTGCTGTGCTTTGTGAATGCCCAGCTTGTCTTCTGGGACACACAGAGGACTCAGAAGACAACGGGGGTGCTCGCCAAAGATGTCCTGGGCCATGGCCCGGCTGAATCGGATGTACACTAAAAAAAGTACTAAAGGAAAAGAGATGTGTGTGTGTGTGTGTGTGTATATGTATATGTGTGTGTGTGTGTATATATATATATATATATATGTGTATATATGTATATGTATATGTGTGTCCTGTCATTGCTGTGTTATCTCAAGCAGTCTGTTTTCAGTCCTGCCTAGTTTACTTCTGTGAACTATAGAACATCTCTCTCCTATGTTAAGGAAAGGGGGAGGTGTATTGGGGCACTTCCTGTCTTAAGGTGACAACACTGCTTCTCTGTCGATACACTACAGTAAGTTAGCTAAACACGTGTGATTAGCAGGTTCACCAGGTCAATATTAAGGGGGAAAAAAAATCATTAAAAAATAGTTATGCCTTTTTTTTTTTTTTTCTCTTTCTCTCTCTTTTCTCTTTTTTCCCTCTCTCTCTTTCTTTCTTATCTTTCTCTTTCGTCTCCATCTCTCCTTCTTTCAATGAAAACACAAAAAGTGATGGGCACAGAAGCTGCTATCCACCCTGTATTAGACTTCAACTAGTGACTTAGGCCAGTCTACGTGGCCTCATTCGTTTACCTGCTCTTATTTTGTATAGTTGATTTACTGGAGAAGTTTACCATAGCCTATGTGCAGTGTTTATATGTAATGTGAAGTTGTCTTATTGCTGGTATCTGTGTCACATCTTTAAAATAAAGAATTAAAAAAAAAAAAAATAGTTATGCAGTAATTGCAGTAGGCTGCAATAAGTTGTGTGTGTGTGTGTGTTGTTTTTTTTTTTTCTTTTGAGTTTAGATGCATCAAACCCAAAAATATACACATACAGTACACAAGTGAAAAATTACCCTTATTTGAGCTCGCTCTAGTGTTTAATCTACAAAGCTTAAAGTAGAACTAAACCTGCAAAGTAATAAAAAAAAAAAAAAAAAAAAATGGCACTTCTTGCACTGCCAGCCATGCATGTGTAAAATCCAGTTTCTGTAAGATGTAGGTGTGGAATATTAGAATGAATTCACTCCAATATGCAGAACTTGCATCATTCTGCTCCAGCCAATCAGGATGGCTTAAGATTGCTGAACAGGGAAGATCTAGAGAAGAGGAAAGTGCCCATAATGGGGGCAGTATTGTTTTTAGATACACCACTTAGTTACGCTTAAACCTTGGGCATTTCACTGTTACAGTATCTGAGACACAAGAAGCCAAGCTAACTCCAGGCTTCTCCAATATTATAAAATAACACTTTTGAATGTTCTTCTCCATGAACTACCTTACACCCAATGCTACCTTGCATACATACTGCTTGTTCTATCGCAAATGGTGCGCAAACTGCAAGCAAATAAGTAGTGAACATTCTCTAAATCAGCTGGAGACGGATCCTGTCCACTCCTCTGTAGTTGGATGAAAGAGCAGGCCATTTTATAATCGGGGCATAGGAGAGGGAGGCTGTTAAAACTGCATACATGGGCAGGCTGACAGTTTCCAGATGCCAATTTAGCACTTTTAGTTTATAGAGCCAGTGCACCCACAAGTGGTGCTTTAGGTATTCTATTTGTAGCTAGAGCCTTGTGGGATGAGCAATTTCTTGGCTTCTTGTATTCCTTGAGACCTTCCTTCCATAGTTCCCCTGCTGTCCAACTCTGTGTGTTCCAGCACCTATTGTTGCTTTTTTTTTTTTATAATCTAGGTTAAATATTTTATCCAATCATTCTTAAAAGTCTGGGATTTAAAGGGGTTTTTCTGTCACTGACCGACTCCCTAGTTTTACTCACCTGAGTCTCGTTTGACTCCGCCGGAGACACACTCTTCCCCTCTCCCCATTGTCTCTGCTCTTTATTGGATAGAATGATAGCAGCGCAGCCATTGGCTCCTGCAGCTGTCAAATCCAGTGACCCGGGGGGGCGGGGCAGAGTCCTACATTCGATGTCTATGAATGCTGGACTCGGGAACGTGCCTGCAAGGTAATTCTTCCTAACCTCTAAATCTAGTCTTTCAACATGTATACGAGACAAGAACTATAGCATATTAACCAGTTTGGTATAGATGTCCTGTGAGGCTTCGAAGAATATCTTCAGTCTATCCTAAAAAGTGTTGGTGCTGTGGGGGGGGGGGGGATAAAGGCACAATGATCCACATATGATGGACTTGCCCCCAGATTACAACTCTTTGGGAGTCTTTCAAATTTGCTCTATTGCTACTGGAATGTCATATCAGAAATCTCTGGAAATGGCCCTATTGTCTATCCGGACTTTAAGGGAGAGACTAAAAAGGGGCTGCTCCGCTTTCTCCTCTCCGCAGTGTGAATACTCATACCTAGACACTGGAATACAGATGTTGCTCCTACAATTAATGCTGCATTCACACCTGAGCGTTTTCAGCTCATAAAACACTCGTAAAATGCCCAACAAGCAAAATCCCATTCATTTCAATGGCTACTATTCACATCTGAGAGTTTGTCACCTGAAGCAAAACTCCTGAAAAACACCCTAAGCTCAAAAAAAAGAACATGAGCTTTTTTGGGGCAGATTACAGGCTGTTTTCTGCCTTTTTACATTGGTGACCTGAACAAAAAAAGTGGTCAAAATTGCGGTAAAAACACGCAACTTTGAAACTCTCAGGTGTGAATGCAGCCTAAAGAGTGGCTAGCTGAGTCATTTAAAGAGAATGGAAGAATTAACGGCAAACATACAGTACAGACCAAAAGTTTGGACACACCTTCTCATTCAAAGAGTTTTCTTTATTTTCATGACTATGAAAATTGTAGATTCACACTGAAGGCATCAAAACTATGAATTAACACATGTGGAATTATATACTGAACAAAAAAGTGTGAAACAACTGAAAATATGTCTTATATTCTAGGTTCTTCAAAGTAGTCACCTTTTGCTTTGATTACTGCTCCGCACACTCTTGGCATTCTGTTGATGAGCTTCAAGAGGTAGTCACCTGAAATGGCTTTCCAACAGTCTTGAAGGAGTTCCCAGAGATGCTTAGCACTTGTTGGCCCTTTTGCCTTCACTCTGCTGTCCAGCACACCCCAAACCATCTCGATTGGGTTCAGGTCCGTTGACTGTGGAGGCCAGGTCCTCTGGCGCAGCACCCCATCACTCTCCTTCTTGGTCAAATAGCCCTTACACAGCCTGGAGGTGTGTTTGGGCTCATTGTCCTGTTGAAAAATAAATGATGGTCCAACTAAACGCAAACCGGATGGAATAGCATGCCGCTGCAAGATGCTGTGGTAGCCATGCTGGTTCAGTATGCCTTCAATTTTGAATAAATCCCCAACAGTGTCACCAGCAAAGCACCCCTACACCATCACACCTCCTCCATGCTTCACGGTGGGAACCAGGCATGTAGAGTCCATCCGTTCACCTCTTCTGCGTCGCACAAAGACACGGTGGTTGGAACCAAAGATCTCAAACTTGTACTCATCAGACCAAAGCACAGATTTCCACTGGTCTAATGTCCATTCCTTGTGTTCTTTAGCCCAAACAAGTCTCTTCTGCTTGTTGCCTGTCCTCAGCAGTGGTTTCCTAGCAGCTATTTTACTATGAAGGCCTGATTTACACAGTCTCCTCTTAACAGTTCTAGAGATGTGTCTGCTGCTAGAACTCTGTGTGGCATTGACCTGTTCTCTAATCTGAGCTGCTGTTAACCTGCGATTTCTGAGGCTGGTGACTCGGATGAACTTATCGTCCGCAGCAGAGGTGACTCTTGGTCTTCCTTTCCTGGGGCGGTCGTCATGTGAGCCAGTTTCTTTGTAGTGCTTGATGGTTTTTGCCACTGCACTTGGGGACACTTTCAAAGTTTTCCCAATTGTTCAGACTGACTGACCTTCATTTCATAAAGTAATGATGGCCACTCGTTTTTCTTGCCATAATACAAATTCTAACAGTCTATTCAGTAGGACTATCAACTGTGTACTGTATCCACCTCCTGCACAACACAACTGATGGTCCCAACCCCATTTATAAGGCTTGAAATCCCACTTATTAAACCTGACAGGGCATACCTGTGAAGTGAAAACCATTTCAGGTGACTACCTCTTGAAGCTCATCAACAGAATGCCAAGAGTGTGCGGAGCAGTAATCAAAGCAAAAGGTGACTACTTTTGAAGAACTTAGAATATAAGACATATTTTCAGTTGTTTCACACTTTTTTGTTCAGTATATAATTCCACACGTGTTAATTCATAGTTTTGATGCCTTCAGTGTGAATCTACAATTTTCATAGTCATGAAAATAAAGAAAACTCTTTGAATGAGAAGGTGTGTCCAAACTTTTGGTCTGTACTGTACATGCATGTTACCCTAAGTATATGGCAATATGGTCTCCTTGGGTTGAGTTTTTGGGCTCTGATATTATAAGATCTTTCCTATAAATAGTTTTTACTTCATGACGTGACTGACTTAAAATAGTGGTTCCCCAGATAGCTTGTCAGAGAAATAGATTGATTTGCTTTGGCAATTCTCCCAACTTTTATTTTTATTTTATTTTTTTGTCCTTTCCCCTTTTCTTTTTTATTGTCGTGTTTTTTTTTTTTGCCTTTTTGGGTAGCTTCTTGCCCAAGTGAAATAATGGTCACTTTAAGTATAGTTGTTTCTGTTGAACAGATGAGATATATTTATACTGATCTTTGAAATATTAGAAAAGATTGTCCTCAAGCTTCATTGGTGTTGATATATGGGATGAAGGCAAACCAGACTATTGGCTTTTTAAATGTAAACCTGCAAGCTATTTAAAAGGTGTAAAGTTTAGAAAAAATTATTCTATCCAACGTGGAAAATTGGAACCCCTCATAATGACCATATCAGGTATTCAGATCCAGGAACTCGCATTTTACAGATTTTACCAAGAGTCCTGAGAAGTATATAAATTGTGATGGTTGTTTAACCACTTGCCTACAAGGCACATTTACCCTCTTCCTGCCCAGGCCAATTTCCAGCTTTCAGCGCTCTCTCACTTTGAATGACAACTGCGTGGTCATGCAGCACTGTACCCACATTTTTTTATTTAACTCTCCAGTATCCACCAAAACCTGAAATATCAGTTTTGGTTGGACTGACTGTTGTACAGCTGTCCTTTAAGTTTAATGAAAATCTTTTCAGTCTGGTCAGAACTGTTCCATTTAAGTTGAGAGAGAATTGCAGTAACTGTCATTGTACATTCCTAAGTTTGAGGCAGAGCCTCGTCTATGTAGTGAGGGCATATGACTGTCCTCATGTATATGCTCAAATTACACATCAAACAGTGGAACGTTTTTAAAACCATGACCCGCATGAGTTTACCCCCTTCCTGACCAGAGCACTTTTTGCAGTCCGTCACTTCAGTGCTTTAACTGACAATTGCGCGGTCGTTCGATGTTGCACCCAAACAAAATTGATGTCCCTTTTCCCCCACAAATAGAGCTTTCTTTTGGAGCGACAATTTTTTGCTATAACAAATATCCCCCAAAATATAAATAAAACAATTTTTTTCCTCAGTTTAGGCCGATATGTATTATTCATATTTTTGGTTAAAAAAAAAATTGCAATAAGCGTATATTGATTTGCACAAAAGTTATTGTGTCTACAAAATATAGGAGGAGATAGTTTTATGGCTTTGGGGTGTGTGTGTGTGTGTGTGTGTTTTTTTATATTAGTAATGGTCTGTGATCAGTGATTTTTATCGTGACTGCGACATTATGGCGGACACATTTGACACTTCTGACACTATTTTGGGACCATTGTCATTTATACAGCGGTCAGTGCTATAAAAATGCACGGATTGCTGTGTAAATGACACTGGCAGGGAAGGGGTTAAACACTAGAGGGTGATCAAGGGGTTAATTGTGTCATAGGGAGTGATTCAACCTGGGGGGGAGGGGATGGGCTACTACTCACATGACAGATCACTGCTCCCGATTACAGGGAGCAGTGATCTGTCATGTCACTAGGCAGAACGGGGAAATGCCTTGTTTACATGGGCATCCCCCCCGTTCTTCCGCTCTCATGACACGACTGGGGACATTGAGTCTGCAGTCACGGAACACGTGCCCGCAATGCCGTATCTTAAAGGATACATAGCTGTACGCACTTTCGTCCACCCGTGCCAATCTGCCGACGTATATCTGCGTGCGGTCGGGAAGGGGTTAAATCCGTTATTCATTAGACACTGCCTTTTTGCCAATTGATGACACAGGGACCATTTATTGCCAATTCAGAGGTCCCTTTACAAAGACACTCACTTTATTTATAATTTTTAAAATATTTTTAGAGCTTTACTTGAAAATCTGACTACGCGAGGAAAAGACCATTTCCTTATAAAGTAAAAAGTGGGACGGGGTAGGTGAAGACTAATTGGGGTTAGCTGAAATATTTATTAAAATTTTCAAGCGCATAGCAGTCATGGTGTCAGATACTCCAGGGTGACAAGGGGTTGGAAGAGGGTAAGAATGTGATAGGAGGATGATGGGTAAAATGGTTAAAGCTTGGTCATAGATGGTTTGAATCTCTGCCGGTTCAGCAGGAACCAGCCGAGGTTCAAACCATGTTATGGGCAGGCTGCTTGTTTCCAACTGGATAGATTGACTTGGGTACAACCAGCATGTTGCATTTGTGAGCTCAGTCTCAAAAATTAAAAACTAGTAGCTAACTGTGATTGACCTTCTGACATCCTTTAATATTATTCCCCAGAATCCCCTTCACAATTCTTCAACTCTGAAGGAGACTGTTCTGTCCCCTTCTGCTGGAGAAGAGGAGCATGTATACAGGTAAGCATTATTGGGACAGCTTTGTAATGCTCTCCCCTGTCTGAGATGCCCCTTGTTTGATTTGATCTGCTTTTTGTTCTTGGGACAGTTTTCCCAATAAGCAGCGGTCTGCAGAGCCGTCTCCCACAATCATAAGCACGTCTCTGGGCAGCAATCTGTCAGAGCTGGACCGTCTACTCCTGGAATTAAATGCTGTGCAGCAAGGACCTCCAAGTAGCATATCATCAGGTGAGACGCAATGTGTGATACTTGATTTTGTTTAACTTATCTGTACCTTGAAAAGTAGGTTTCGCTTCTTCATAATTTTTCCATATTACAGTTTTGAGAAAAAAATATTCTGGCGTTCCCCATACAGAGTGATTATCCTCCTTCTTTTTTTTTTTTTTTTTAAGTAGTGCTGAAGTGCATGCAGGCAACCCATATAAGTGATTGGAGATTCAAAGGCTGTATGGACTCGCACAGCCGTGGAGCAGTCCCTTACAGTGTCAAACTTGCGGATGAGTCCATACAGCTGCTGCATCCCCATTTACTTGTATAGGCTGCCACAAAACTGCGCTGCTCAAAAAAGACAAGTCTCTCAGCGCTGCATGGGTTTGAGCGCCTGTGTAACTGAAGCCTTTTAGCCATTTATGAGAACTAAAGCTCTGTATTAGAGATTGACCACAAACTATAAATCGTGTTGGGCCAATGTTGTGAGCCACTGCATGCCAGCATCTGTATTCTGTACCAGTACTTGTGCAGGAATATGGCTTCTGTTTTAAACCTGTCCTCGAGCAGTGACTTTGAGAAATTGTTTTGCACCAGTCAGTTCTTGAAGACATTTATACTTACAGATGACCTGAGCAGAAACCTCTCGCAGCCCATGGCTCCTCCTGTCACCAGTGTGTCTGACAACTTTGCCATTAAGATTGGACAAGCCTCAAAGGAAAAGCCTAAGCGAAATGGAGCACGGGGCATAGAAGATGTCCGTCCAAGTGTGGAAAGCCTTTTAGATGAACTAGAAAGCTCTGTTCCCAGTCCAGTGTAAGTACCACTGCTGTAAGAATATTTATGCCTGTTTTTTGAATCTGCACTCTGTTGATTATTATTATATCTAATACAGCCCTTCAATCACTGTGCCTCAAGTAGAGATGCACAACCCTCAGAGGGTCAGCACCAACCAGCAGCAAACTCGAATCTCCGCCTCTTCTGCTACACGTGAACTGGATGAACTCATGGCCTCACTTTCTGATTTTAAGGTATGTGTTCTAAAATAAACTTTCCATTGAGCCCTTTGTGTTTTCATCTTTTGATGTTATTTTAGCGAATTTACTGAAATCATACAGGACACAGGCAATTGAACACAGGTGATTGAACACTGGCAAGCTTTTGAGGATGCACCATCCTGAGACACCTCCCTTAATAAAACTATACCCTACTCCATGCATCCTGTTTTATGCTAGTGTCTATAGTTGATGGTCCTCTTCCCCTTCCTGAAGAAACCAGCTTCACTAGTTTTTTTTTTTTTCTTATGTTTTTTTTATCTTTTTATTTTTCAATCTCACTGTCTTCTAAAGCCTAAGCAGTAGCGGTACTTCTGGATTGGTGCAACTTTGGGAGCTGTACCTGGATTACACACTCTGGGGGTAGCGTGTAATGTTGCTTCCGACACTGAGTTTTGCTTGGGATGTTCACCTTTGCACTTGGTGCAAGATGCTATGCAACCCATTTCCAGAAGACCCCTTTGGAGGAACACTAACTGTGACTGGAAAAACCTTGGCTTTATATACCTTCAGCATCATGAACAAATAAGACAGAGACACCCTGTATTTCTGTTACTGTGTAAAAGGGGCCTTGTTTGGAATGTATTCACTTCAGTGTAAACTTCTCAAAACTTGCACTGAAATTCAACCATTTAGAGCTCAGGCTCAAGTGGATGAACAGGTGTTACATCACATCACTGGTCGTCACTTCTGTCCCCTTATAAGGGTATTTGGGAGCTTCTTCCCACCCTGGCTTGCAGTGTACTCCTACCATACATGCTTACTTAATCTCCCACACCCTACTCTGTACCCCACAGTGTAATACCCTCACTTTTAACAATGGCGGAGACAGTAGAAGGCGCTAATTCTAAACAGGCAAATGTTTGCACTACTGAAGGCCTGCACAACAGTCATCTTCAGAGTGACGATGCATCCCTTGCACTGGAGCCAGGACCCAGTTTTAACATTGGTCTCGGCATCTGATTCTAGCTCTCTCAGGCATACAACAAGCAGCCTACTTGGGGAGGGGAAAAAATCTGAATTCTCTCCTTCTGTGTCACGATTTCTTGGATAGAATACAGCCTTTAATTGATAGTGTGAGGAGTCTGAAGCATTATGGGTGCAACTGTACTTGGTTGTGCGTACCACAAATGTTGTCATTGGAGTTTGTTATAGACCTCCTAGTGTTAGTGAGGAGGTGGTGTCTCAGCTCCTTGCACAGATTGAAAGGGCTGGGACAGTGATGATAATGGGGGATTTTAACTACCTGGAAATTGATTGGAGTAATTGCACTGCTGGGACACTTGAAGGGCAAAAATGAATAAACCTATTACAAGACCATTTTATAGTCCAGTTTGAGGCCCCAGCTAGGAATGACACTCTGCTGGACCTGGTTTCAAACCATCCAGAGCTTATTACCAATATTCACATAAAAGAACATCTGAGTAGCAGTTACCATAACATTATTACATTTTAATGTTCGTTGTAAGCAACAAACACCTATGGATAAGATATAAAAACACTTAACTTTAAGAGAGCAACTTTTCCAAGGAGGGCTGCTCTCCATGACTTAGACTGGGAGGGACTATTGGCATCAATGTACACAGAACAGAAATGGGAATTCTACAAAAGGACTGTATGTGAACTCGCTGCACAGTATATTCCCATGGGCAATAAGTTTAAAAAGCTAAAAATAAAATCAACTGTATTTTTTGCACCATAAGACACACTCCTCCTCCTCCCTGTCAGGAGAGAAGCAGGTTTGTATTAACCTCCCTGGCGGTATGATTCAGTCTGGAATAAGGTGCTGAAAGCGGTACAATTATTTTGCATGGAAATCTGGCATTTTATTTTGTAGTCCTGTAATTCTTAGGAATAACGCTCTTAAATCTGTTCAAACCAGAGTCTAGCAGGCATCCCGGGTATGATAAAGTTTATAATATAATAAAGAATAATAAAAAATATTCAATAATGTAATCAAATCCTAAAACACTGAAAAAGGGACAAGTTTTGGTTGCTATGAATAATCTCCAAATTCCAGGCAGAAAAAAACAGTATTTATAATATAAAAGTGCATGCAGGGCACTGCACAGACCACTAGGGACAAAGGGGGTGTGTATTTTTTAATACAGCACTGTAATCTGTAAGATTACAGTGCTGTGTGGGTTTTGTTTACTTTTACTTTTTTGAATTTGCCGCCGTTCTCCGCTCCCGTGCGCCGTAACGTCGCAGGGAACGGAGCTCGGCGGCACTCGGCACTGTGAATTGAGCGGAGGACAGCTCGCTCACACAGCGTGGCTGACATCGCTGGATCCAGGGGACAAGGTAAGTAACTCTCCCTGTGTCCTCCCCTGCATCGAGCGATGCGATCCTGAGTCTGGCTCGGGGTTACCGCTCTTGTAATTAAAATCCCAACCCGAGCCAGACTCGGGATTACCGCTAGGGAGGTTAAAGAAGTAATGACTCCAGAGAGATATCATTTTGCCCCTGTACAAATCATTAGTTAGACCTCATCTGGAATATGCAGTTCAGTTTTGGGCACCAGTTCTCTAAAAGGATATCGGGGGAACTTCACACTGGAGTGACAGAAGAGGCGCTTTATTTAGCGCTAAAACTCCTGTAAAGCACCTCAGTGTGAAAGTAGCCTAATAGGTAAAGTTTATCCAGGGAGAATCCGATTGCCTCTCGGGATCAGGAAGGAATTTTTTCCCCTGCTGTAGCAAATTAAAGCATGCTTTGCTGGGGTTTTTTGCCTTCCCCTGGATCAATTGTGGGTGAAGGATTGTGTATATGGGATTTTTATCTATTCATTTATTATTTTTGGTTGAACTAGATGGGCTTGTGCTTTTTTTTATTTTTTTTTTTTTTTTTTTTCCCCTCAACCTAACTGGGATATTAAGACCCCTGACCTCTTCCCAATAAACCAAATCTGCTATTCCAAGGTCCTCTTTATTTTCTTCTGCTATTCCAAGGTCTTTAAAGTGGTTGTAAACCCTTACAACCAACTTTGACCTACAGGTAAGCCTAGATTAAGGTAACCCCCAGAACAGCACTTCTCCTAGGGGATTATATGATGTGAGGCGGAGCCGCTGGGGGGTTCCCAGAAAACTGATTGGGGCCAAACTATATTTGTCTGTGCAAAATGAGCTGCACAGTGGAGGCAAGTATGATTTGTATGTATGTTTACAAAAAAAATAAATAAAAGAAAAACGAACCCTTACAATGACTTTAAGCACCAGGGCACCCAGCCTCTGTTCTTCAACTCTGTAAGGCTACCACCTGGTAGTCTTTTTCACAGTTTTACCAGGTGGATGTCCAGTTGTCTTTGAATGTGGCTTCGAACCACAGCAGGACTCTAAAAGGTTAAATCCTGTTTTGTTTTTTCTTTGTGCCTGTTAACACAGTTCAGTTTGCTTATTTGTTTTGTGTATGAATAAGTTGTCCATGTCCTGATTAAGATTAGGGAAATTTACTTGCCTTTTAAATTGCTTATCTTGGCATATAGTACAGGACACTCTCCCTAAACTCTGCTTGCTACATAACTGAGGACTCAGAAGGGGTATGCTTATATATAACCACACACACATATATATGTGTATTATTGAGAGAGATGGGGTATGTGTGTGTGTGTGTGTGTGTGTGTGTGTGTGTGTGTGTGTGTATATAATCTCTAAGCTCTTGGTGCAGACATACATCTAAAATATATATTTGGAGTTTTATGGTATAGAAATGTGTTGCAGTTATTGCTTCTAAAGGTTTGTCCTGTTATAAAACCCTTCCACAGTAGTCATTCTGCAAAATTGCTGATTGCAGTGACTTCACTTGTAAGTATGTAAAGCTGGAAATGTTTTTTTTTTTTTTTTTTTTTTTTTACTTGTATGATCTATTAGAAGGCCAAGGAACCGTCTCCGTTTATGCACAGTATTTGTAATAAAGGTCTTTTAACAGGCAATATAAATGTGTAACGTTTTAAATATAGACTAGGGAACTTGTGCACAAAAGCTTAATGCCTTTTTGGCTTGCTAGCTGATCGCTCTAAAGATGTGAACTTAAGGAGGTTTATCAGTCGCCTTTTTAAAAAAAATTGTTAGATGCTACAAATACTGTAGCTGCTGACTTTTAATAAAGAGACACTTACCAGTCCAGTTATCCAGTGGTGTCCTCACCCATGCCGGTTCTTAGCGGTCTTCAGCTCCCGATGCCACCATGTTGACTATGGGACGCCAGCTGTGACTTCTGTCCCTTCTGTATTTGCAAGAACATCTTTTCTCTTGGTGCTCTCACAGATCCCTGCCTGCCCTGTGCTCACAGTGGGAACAAGGGAGGTGTAGTGTGGGTTGGGGCACCTTTGTTCTGATGGGGGAAAAAAAAGCCCTTGATAAGTTTATATAGTCTTACAGATACAATCAGCCATTTGTGGGCAACCATAATGCTGAGCAGGCCCAGGTTGAAATCGTTTGATGCCCCTGGCCAGCTGAAGTGGGAGTGGGTACCTGCCGGTAATAGGTACTCCCCCCCCCCCCAAAAAAATAATGAAAGCTTTTTTTTATCGGTAGAGGAGTAAATGTTTGCTCTAAATTCTAGCTAAAGCCTCTAGTTGTTGTTGTTTTTTTTTTTTTTTTTGCTTTTGTTTTCCTTAGCGATAAATGGACGTTTTCAATGTAAGTTGGCATGGTAGAGTGGAATTTCAGGCTAGAAAATTAAAAAGACGTTTTTAATGGAGAAGAGAGGTGCTTGGTGTTTTCTGCATTAAAGCTACCTACTTTTTTTATTTTACAGGTATCTCCAAAATGATTCCATAGGTATAGAGCCCAGTCTTGTATAGGCAGCTTACATCTCATATGTAATTTTAAAGCAATAGGGCTGCATAGACAAACAGTCAGCCTGATAGACACCTATCTGACTTGTCTGACTAACAATTGTAGAGCTTGCATTTATATACCCTTTTTACAAGCCTTATCTTAATCATCTCTCCTACATGTGATTGGTTGCTAAGATCTAAGTCAATGTAACTAACCATAAATCTGACACCTGTTCTATAACCAGATAAACTTAATTATTTCCAGAATTCCTATATGTTTATTAGTGATTTATAACTCCTTTTTTTATCCAATTAAAAACGCCTGTGTAGCGATGGTTTTGTAACCAGCTGTGTTGTCAAACTCTCCTCATCTTGATAAGATTTAACCAAGTTCAAGAATTACAGATTTATGACTTTTGGGGGAATGAACTTTCAATAACGCCACCAGATGTGTTGTATGTCTCACTATATGTATTTTAAGTTTTAATGAGTGCACAAACAGACCTTTGTTTGGCCCTGTCAAACTTCATGTTCTATACATAACTTTCCACCTAATTATTTTAAACACCTGTTATCTTATCTTGTCTAATTTATATGCATTACAAGGACCTGGGACAGTTCTATATAACTTTCACCCAGCAAACTCTCTTTTTTTTTTTTTTTTGGTTTGAAAATTTTATTACGGATATTCCTAGAAAGTTAAGCAGTCTTGGCAGCCCGGGTGCGCTTCTTTTTCACCACAACTGGCTTCTGACTTTTCAGGATAGCACTGGCACGACGGAGAGCCGCCATACACAGGTCCCTCCTGTAGTTATTCTTGCGGATAATGTGGCGCAAGCTGCTGAGGGTCGCACAGGAGTTTTTGTTAATGGTGATCTTCTCATATGACTTGGCAGGTTTGCGACGGCCGGCACGCTTTTTCAAGACCACAATGACCCCCTTTCCATCAGCAGCAGGCTCAACGCCGACTGTTTTCTTGTGAATCAGACCATTGTAGCGGAATGAGTTCCTGGCCTTCAGATTGTTTGGCTCAGTACTGTACACCTGCTTGTTTCGCTTGATTAGAAAACTGGAGCAGTTCCTGATGACCATCCACTGTAAATGGGCAGACATTTTCGGCACCTCACTCCGCTCAGCCTGGAGAGGAAAGGCAGCAAACTCTCTTATAAAAAGTATGAGAGAGAAGCAGAGGTCATCTAAAGTTCAGCATTTAAAACTCTATATTTATACATTAATAATGAATAATTATTGTTTTACTATTTAATAATATCGATAAGACCACTACTATATTGATAACAATTATATTATCAATAAAACATATGCAAATCAATGTGAATAATATGAAATACATTGGCTAATATGAGATTCAACAGGTACCTGTTTTCAGTGCTAATTTTTTTTCTTTTCTTATCAGGGGTTTTCTCATGGGCTATATGCTGTCAATTACTGCTTGCTCTATTATTCACTTATGCTTTGTGTGTGTTGTCTGCAACATTTACTTTTTTTTTCACTGCAATGTTCTCACTGCCATATTTTGAACAATTAACTTTTTGTCTTCCTAGTCATAAATCCTTCTGCTGAAGTCTCCTTTTTACTTCACCTCTCTTGTTTTTGCTGGGTTTCCTTCAGGGAGATAAAACTTCACAGTCTGGATGTGAATACAAAGCACATTATTTGAAATGATTCTCGCGTAGACCATGGCAACAGTGCCTTTGACTGAATGTACTAGATGTACCGTAATTCAGCTTTTCCAGCCAATAACGCCAACTTTCTATTTATGTGCTTCCATAAAAATGGTATTCCTAGCTAAAATTGCTGCTTACATTTTAAATGCTTTTTTTAGCTTAAAGAGGAACTTTAGTCAATACATATTAAAAACACAGAAAAATGCAACTTTATGTTGTGGAGAGGGGAAGGAGAGCTGTGATTCCCAGTGCATCCAGTGAGTTAAGGACTGCTTTTATTTAGCTACTTGGCTTTGCCCCTGTGTAACGCGGTGGCTGTGGTGTTACTGTCACTATAAGTAACCCTGTCTGTGCTGTGCTGACAAATCTCATTTTGGAGTTGTAAACTAGATCTAAACACTGTCCCAACATATGGCTACAGATCTTGAGGATTGGCTTCTGCATTATGTTAACCACCTCCCACCCGGCCACTGCACATATATTGCTGGGTGGGAGCTTCCTCCTGAGATGACATTTAGGAATGTTCCTCAGAGGGGGGGGGGGGGGGTCGTGTTCACAGTGGTGCGATCCCAATGCGCTTGTGTCATCCGGACACTGCGCATCTCCAATCAGTAGGAGGGCTCTGTGATTGGCCCTCCTGATCACAAGACGACTGTGTCCAATCACAGCCGTCATGTAATGTAAACAGAGCTGGTTGCTAGGCCAGTGAGTATGAGCTGTTTTTTACAGATTTTTACACACTGATCACCGACCCAGTGTCTCCACACAGTGTAAACGCAAAATGTATTTTTTTTTTTTTTAAAAACATCCCTTGTGTACATTAGCGTGACCAGTGAGATATTACAATAAATATGTAGATATAAAACAGAATTGCATTCTAAATATCATTTTATTCACAAAAAACACTTATTGACATTAGTGCTCAGCAGGAACCTTAACTTTTTCATTGGTGCGCTTTGCAGAACTTGTTCTTTGGTATTCATTGCAACATTCCAACTTTGCATTGCGTGTAATTTAATAGATGGTGGGTTTGCACCAGGCTCACCAGAACTAGTATTCATATGGAAAGACGTTCTAACTGCAATAAAAATCTGACCTGTGTTGTAACCCCTCTTCATCTCATCCAAAAAAAAAGCTTTCCTTTACACGTCAAACTGCAATTCTGGTTAAACTTGACTACCCTTAAAGCTGTCACCTCCTCCCTCCGAACACCTCTTTTGACTAACTTATGTAAGAAAGATCTGTATACTTTCCTATTTCCAGGCTGCTCCAGTTGAGTCGTGATCCAGCTACCATGTGTCAGCAAGCGGCGGCTGCAGGGAAGAGGAGGGAGAGCTGACAACAGATGAGCCATAGTAAGCCTATTGGTGAGGTCACCACTCCTGGGCATTACCAGCCGTTGCTGAGCTGATTGTGCTCTCCTCTCCCCCTGTATCTGGCACTGGCAGACACAGGAGATCATATGACTGGACTGAAGTGGCCTGAAAATAGGCAAGTATGCAAATCTTTGCTACACAGCTTAGTCAGAATAGGTGTTGGGAGAGGAAAGGGGCAGTATTAAGAGTGGTGTGAGAGGTAGTGGATCTGATTATGGTTTGGGCAGAATTTCACATTCCAGCCCTGATTGCTTTGCATGTTCAAGGGCCCTATTGTAGGTGGGGTAATCGGGCATACATATTTTCTGTTCCAGGGGCCAGTGCTTTACCCGGCTTCTTGGTTGCTGGCTTCACAACTTGGCTGTTGAGAAACAGCCTATTCATTTAAGTTATTCCCACTAGAGGTCGACCGATATATCGGCCGGCCGATATTTGGCGTTTTTTAATTGGCATCGGCCGATTGTACTGTTAAAAAAGGCCAATTATATCTTCAGCGCGACTTGCAAATGAATTCAGTATTAGAAGTCAATGCAAGTTGCCTGAAGACATCAGTGAAGACTTGCTTCCTCTCTGGGCAGTCTGCCAAGAAAAGAGCAAAGAGATACAATGTATAAACTTATGAATGAATTTAACTCTGTGTGGAGGAGTTCTCAGTTTAACCATTTTAAAGACTAAGGCCTCTTTCACACCGATGTGCCGTTCAGGCCCGCCTGTCAGTTTTTCAGGCGGACCTGAACGGGTGCTCCATAGAGCTCTATGGAGCGTCGGATGTCAGCGGTGACATGTCCGCTGACATCCGACCCGCTCCGATCCGAAAAAGTGTGACGGAGGAAAAAGCTATTTTTCCATCCGTCTGCGGATCGGATCGGATGACGACGGGCACTGCGGTCCGTCGTCATCCGATCTCCCATAGGGGAGAGCGGCGCTGTGACAGGTCCGTCCCTGCGCAGTGTGCAGAGACAGACCTGTCATCTCCCTGCTCAGCGGGGATCGGCGGAGTGATCCCCGCTGAGCAAACGGACATCCACGGGGCGGATCAGAACTGATCCGCCCCGTGTGAAAGGACCCTTAATCTTTTTTGACACTTGATGCTTTCAAGTAAAAATCCTGTATTTTCTGCTAGAAAATCACTTAGAACCCCCAAAACTTATATATATGTATGTGTGTGTTTTTTTTTTTTTTATTTTTTTTTTATTTTTTTAGCAGAGATCCTAGGGAATAAAATGGCGGTTGTTGCAATATTTTATGTCACACAGTATTTGCGCAGCGGTCTTTCAAACACATTTTTTTTTGGAAAAAATACACTAATGATTTAAAAAAACGAAAACAGTTAGCCCCCTTTTTTTTTTTTTTTTTATTTTTTTTTTTCATCCAAAAGTTTTGATTACCTGTTTTTGTGTATTTAAAATTTTAGATATATATATATATATAGATATATTTAGCGGCGCTTTAACGTCATTTTAGCGGCGCTATTTGGCTGCTAACAGGGCTTTATAATCCAGCTAGCGGCCAAGGAAGGGCTTAAATGTGCCCATGAAGCGCTGCTGCCAAATCGCATTGCAGGTGCTTCGGCAGCAGTGCCCATTCATTTCAATGGATAGGAGTGGTGGAGGAGCGGTATACACCACTCCAAAGATGCTTCTTGCAGGAATTTTTTTTTAACGCCCTGCCAGCGCATCGCCTCAGTGTGAAAGCACTCGGGGCTTCCACACAAACTGCAGGGGAGCCATTTTGCAGGCACTTTACAGGTGCTATTTTTAGCCCAAAAGCGCCTGAAAAACGCCCAGTGGGAAAAGAGTCTAACTTTTATGAGATGAAGGGGGGAAAAAATGAATAAAAGAAATCGGCATCCTATATCGGCCGCGGCGATTTCTAAATATCGTCCAGAGAAAAACCCATATCGGTCGACCTCTAATAACCACGATCTTGGAGGTAATCGTTTCTCTGTCAAATTTTGCACTTGGACAGTGTATTTCTCCAAGTGCGGTGCTGGGAAACTCAGCCTTTTGGAAGTAGGCTGTGCGACAGGTCTGCTTGCCTTCATTCCTTTCTGAATTAAGAATGAGCCTCGATTTACCCCATTCCTATGCATTTTTTTTTTTCCAAAGATGTGTTGCCTCTTAAAAAGAATTTACAACAAAAGTGGCTTGCCTGTCAAGCACTGGTGCAAGCTGTGTGTAAGATGTTGGTTCCTGGGCTCCCCTATTCACTCTTTGGAGGCATCATGGGATGTCAGCCTGTCCTTTAAACTGTCCAGTGAACCTATTAGGCAGTTTTCCCAGTCTATGCTCACTAAAGAGGTTGCCTCCCTCATTGCTGTCATCTCTGCAATAGAGGTCGACCGATATGGGTTTTTCTCTGGCCGATGCCGATATTTAGAAATCATGGCGGCCGATAGCCGATATATGATGCCGATTTTTTTTTTTTTTTGGGCCGATATGTTAGGCCGATTTTATTTTATTTATTTATTTTTAATCCCCCTTGATCTAACACACCTTTCCCACTGGGGCGTTTTAAAGCACTTTTGGGCTAAAAATAGCGCCTGTAAAGTGCCTGTAAAATGGCTCCCCTGCAGTCTGTGTGAAAGACAGAGTGCTTTCACACTGAGGCGATGCGCTGGCAGGATCTTAAAAAGAAGTCCTGCAAGCAGCACTTTTGGAGTGGTGTATACCACTCCTCCACCACTCCTGCCCATTTATATGAAGGGCACCACTGCCGAAGCGCATGCAATGCGATTTGGCAGCAGTGCTTCATGGGCGCATTTAACCTCTTCCTTGGCCGCTAGCTGGGTTATATGTGCCCCACTAGCAGCCAAATAGCACCGCTAAAATGATGGTAAAGAGCCGCTAAAACTTGCGCTCCAGTGTGAAAGCGGCCTTCATACGTGATACAGAAAATTTCTTACACTTAAACATTTATTAAACAAAACAAACCTCCAATCAGTTTACTTGTATGTATGATTTAGATAAAAAAAAAAAAAAAAAAAATATATATATATATATATATATATATATATATATATATATATATATATATATATATATATATATATATATATATATATATATATAAAATAAAAACAGGTAGTCAAAACTTTTGGACAAAAAAAAAATGGGCTAACTTTACTGTTTTTTTTATTTTATTTTTATTTTTTAAATGGTGTATTTTTTTTCCCAAAAAAATGCATTTGAAAGACCTCTGTGCAAATGCCGTGTGACATAAAATATTGCAACAACCGCTATTTTATTCCCTAGGATCTCTGCTAAAAAAATATATATCATTTTTGGGGGGGTCTAAGTGATTTTCTGGCAGAAAATACAGGATTTTTACTTGTAAGCAACAAGTGTCAGAAAAGATTTAGGGTCCTTTCACACGGGGCGGATCAGTTCTGATCCGCCCCGTGGTTGTCCGTTTGCTCAGCGGGGATCACTCCGCCGATCCCCGCTGAGCAGGGAGATGACAGCTCCGTCTCTGCACACTGCGCAGGGACGGACCTGTCACAGCGCCGCTCTCCCCTATGGGAGATCGGATGACGACGGACCGCAGTGCCCGTCGTCATCCGATCCGATCCACAGACGGATGGAAAAATAGCTTTTTCCTCCGTCACACTTTTTCGGATCGGAGCGGGTCGGATGTCAGCGGACATGTCACCGCTGACATCCGACGCTCCATAGAGCTCTATGGAGCACCCGTTCAGGTCCGCCTGAAAAACTGACAGGCGGGCCTGAACGGGACGTCAGTGTGAAAGGGGCCTTAGTCTTTAAATGGTTAAACTGAGAACTTCTACACACAGAGATGACTTCATTCATTCAAGTGTAAACATTGTATCATTTAGTTATTTTCTTGGCAGCCTGCCCAGAGTGGAGGAAAGTGTTGCTATGATGACTCAGTCAACTTAGACTGACTTCTTACAGAAGTCATTTCAAAGTCCTGCTGTAGTTCTAAATCGGCTTTTTATCAGCACAAATCGGCCGATGCCGATTATTTAAAAAACGGCAAATATCAGCCGATATATCGGTCGACCTCTACTCTGCAAGATGAGTTCCTGGATTAACGGCCTTATGTAAAGAGCTCTTCGTGTTTAGGATAGGGAATAGGATTGTATTGAGGCGGCTCATTGTCTTTCCTCTCCCAAGGTGGTTTTGTGCTTCCACCTTAATCGGGACATTTTTTCTTTGTCCTGCTCTGATCCCCTGCTAAAAAATACTAGCTATACAACATCATGATCTACTAGATTGATACATTCGTTTGGTTGTCAATGGGAAGATCAGTGGTGTCAGTGGGAACTTAGTCATAAATTGCTCATTATTCAGTGAACCCCTTGCAACCTTTGGAGGAATTCTAGGGTTTTATGGAACCCTGGTCTAAAGCTACCACCTGGTTTTCTGTTTGCATGTTTTTAGTTTTACCATGTTTGGGTCTCTGCAACTTTTGGGCACATGGTGTTTCAGGCTTTTCAGAGTTTGAGTCCTCTGCTCATTTTCGTGTGTGTGTGTTGCCTTGTCCACCCCTCCTTTGTATTGCTTTGGGACATAGCAATCATGTAAAAGAGAGTTCCTTTATCCTGCAAATGGCAATTTTGACTTGCCTGTAAAGTGTATTTTCTTGGAGCACAATACAAAATGGGTTTTTATGATTTGCTCCATTTTGCTTACTACTAAACTGAGACTTGCTAAGAGTTGGAGGGGTTATGTTGGGGATATCTTTACGGCATTGTTTTACAGTGTCTAGTCACCTGAAGATTTTGCATGAAAGTAAAAAAAAAAAAAAAAAAATCTTGTTTTTCACTTGTTCTTGGAGCAAGCATGATCTTAGTTCTAGATTTTTCTCTTCTGAGGTTTATTTTAATTTTTTTTTTATTTCCTGGCATTCATACTAATTAGCATTGGTAAATCTTGTATGGGTCTAACTTTAGAGCAGATCCTACATTCTGCAATGATTAGTTTTGTCCTGAATATACTATACTGTGTAATATAGCATCTCAGACAGGCATTTATTAGGCTTAAATCTGCATTTTTCTGCAATGTGGTATATAAAAAAACAAAATGCTGGCAGCATGAAGTGTGGTAAACCTATTTATTTTTCTTTCATGTCAGCTATAGCGGTTTTGCAGAACTGTCACATGAAAAAATTAACTTTAGTCATTCGATCATATTTTTCCTTAGCAACTATCTGACCTCTAAAAGATTTTCCAAATACCATATACAACATACAGTGCCTTGCGAAAGTATTCGGCCCCCTTGAACTTTTCAACCTTTTGCCACATTTCAGGCTTCAAACATAAAGATATAACATTTTTATTTTTTGTGAAGAATCACCAACAAGTGGGACACAATTGTGAAGTGGAACGAAATCTATTGCATTTTTTTAAACTT
The DNA here is from genome assembly GCF_037356315.1 of Lithobates pipiens. NCBI lineage: Eukaryota > Metazoa > Chordata > Amphibia > Anura > Ranidae > Lithobates > Lithobates pipiens. The sequence goes on along the minus strand of NW_027507790.1, from coordinate 37,673,850 downwards.
TTTTAGCAAATAAAAAACTGAAAAGTGGGGCGTGCAAAATTATTCGGCCCCTTGCGTTAATACTTTGTAGAGCCACCTTTTGCTGCGATTACAGCTGCAAGTCGCTTGGGGTATGTCTCTATCAGCTTTGCACATCAAGAGACTGAAATTCTTGCCCATTCTTCCTTGCAAAACAGCTCGAGCTCAGTGAGGTTGGATGGAGAGCGTTTGTGAACAGCAGTTTTCAGCTCTTTCCATAGATTCTCGATTGGATTCAGGTCTGGACTTTGACATGGCCATTCTAACACCTGGATACGTTTTATTTGTGAACCATTCCTTTGTAGATTTTGCTGTATGTTTGGGATCGTTGTCTTGTTGGAAGATAAATCTCCGTCCCAGTTTCAGGTCTTTTGCAGACTCCAACCGGTTTTCATCCAGAATGGTCCTGTATTTGGCTGCATCCATCTTCCCCTCAATTTTAACCATCTTCCCTGTCCCTGCTGAAGAAAAGCAGGCCCAAACCATGATGCTGCCACCACCATGTTTGACAGTGGGGATGGTGTGTTGAGGGTGATGAGCTGTGTTGCTTTTACGCCAAACATATCGTTTTGCATTGTGGGCAAAAAGTTTGATTTTGGTTTCATCTGACCAGAGCACCTTCTTTCACATGTTTGGTGTGTCTCCCAGGTGGCTTGTGGCAAACTTTAGACGAGACTTTTTATGGATATCTTTGAGAAATGGCTTTCTTCTTGCCACTCTTCTATAAAGGCCAGATTTGTGCAGTGTACGACTGATCATTGTCCTATGGACAGACTCTCCCACCTCAGCTGTAGTTCTCTGCAGTTCATCCAGAGTGATCATGGGCCTCTTGGCTGCATCTCTGATCAGTCTTCTCCTTGTCTGAGCTGAAAGTTTAGAGGGATGGCCAGGTCTTGATAGATTTGCAGTGGTCTGATATTCCTTCCATTTCAAAATGATCACTTGCACAGTGCTCCTTGGAATGTTTAAAGCTTGGGAAATCTTTTTGTATCCAAATCCGGCTTTAAACTTCTCCACAACAGTATTATGGACCTGCCTGGTGTGTTCCTTGGTCTTCATGATGCTCTCTGCGCTTTCAACAGAACCCTGAGACTATCACAGAGCAGGTGCATTTATACAGAGACTTGATTACACACAGGTGGATTCTATTTATCACCATCAGTCATTTAGGACAACATTGGATCATTCAGAGATCCTCGCTGAACTTCTGGAGTGAGTTTGCTGCACTGAAAGTAAAGGGGCCGAATAATTTTGCACGCACCACTTTTCAGTTTTTTTATTTACTAAAGTTTAAAATATCCAATAGATTTCGTTCCACTTCACAATTGTGTCCCACTTGTTGGTGATTCTTCACAAAAAATTTAAATTTTATATCTTTATGTTTGAAGCCTGAAATGTGGCAAAAGGTTGAAACGTTCAAGGGGGGTGAATACTTTCGCAAGGCACTGTATAAACATACTGTATGTTGTATTATACAATAAGAAACTTTTACACTATTCAGGAATAGACAGATGAGAACAGAAATGTCTTCACCCTTGGAGATACAGTGAACCATTTTAAAAATGAAAACCCAAAAAATACCAGTCGCACCAGCTGCTTTTACACACCATGCAATGCAAACCATTGTTTGATATGATTACCAGTTGTTTGGTAGAGTGCAGCGTTTGTCCCCTTGTGTACCAAATGTCCAGGTGGAAACGAGTGCAATAGTGCAAACCATATTATACCCAGAAAAATATATCAACTTATTATGCTTACAAACCAGTATATAAAACTGTGTTTTAAAAAGTTCCATCCATTCCTGACAACCCAGGTTTCCTTTCCTTGCCTTCCTTAGGGGACTAAGGACACCCCCCCCCCCCCCACAATTTATATTATTCATAAATCAAATCCCTCCCCCTTTTTATTTTTTTTCTCATTTAACCCCTTTTCTGAACAGCAGGAGTTTTTTCTCTATAATTTGTAACCATTTTAAAGTGACTGTACGTAAATTTTATAGACTTCATTTTTTCCATTAATACTTTAAAGTGGTTGTAAACCTCATATATGTAACTTGCATGCACATTTTGATTATGTAAAATTCCAAACCGCTGTATTACCTTTGTATTCTCATCTGTAAGCCTGTCACAGCTCTCTGCAAATCTCAGGTCCATGGGCGTGCCTATGGAACGGAGCTCAGGAGCTGCAGTCATGACATCACTGGCCCCAAATTCAGCTGTATGCCCACACACTAGTGCCAGCTTGGCACCGCAGATGCTAGACGTCATTCACTGCAGGGGAGGTGGGTTGTACAGCTGGGAGATGGGACCAGTGATTTCACAACTGCACCACCTATGGACCGGAGATATCCAGAGAGCTGTGATAGGCTTAGAGATGAGAATATAGAGAATACAGCTGTTTGCATTTTTACGTAAACGATATTGTGGTGCATGTATTGGGTAAATAATACATGACGTTTACAACAACTCTTTTACTCAGGCTGGGGCAACAGGAGACACAAACCCTTCACTCATGCTCGTGCATGAATCAGTCAAAGAAAAGGGGGCGTGTCAACACATTTTCTGCATGTCAGATTTTTGCCGGTAGCAAACGGGGGAGGATTGTATCCTTTTCCGACTGCACAAATGAGTTGTACTGCATTGCTGATTTAGGTAAAATGTTCAGTTTTATTTTATCTGGGCTTACAACAATTTTAAAGTGGTTGTAAACCCTAGGACAAAAAAAACAAAAAACCTGCAAGACAAAGGCATAATGAGCTCGTATGCATAGTATACTAGCTCATTATGAATTACTTACCAGAGATTGAAGCCCCTGCAGCCATCCTCGTACACCGCTCCAGTGGCTGACACCGCTGACGTCGGCACATGCAAAAAAAGGGGATATCTCTAAACCATTTAAGTTTAGGAGATATCCAGGGTAGCTACAGTTAAGCCTTATTATAGGCTTACCTGTAGCAAAATGTGTGTTGTAAGGGTTTACAACCACTTTAAATAGTACTTCTATTAGTTCTTAAAAGCCTATTCAGACCTCTTTGTCCTTTTGCAGGACATTAAAACTCACCTCCAGCTTTACATTCTTTTTAACTAGTTTATTTGGGCCAAGCTGACCCAAACAATTTCCTACACTAACAGGTCAGGCTGCTGGGCACGCTGTATAAACCACATGTAGCCTCAGCTACATACAGTATACAGCCTAGTGTTCGGTCTGTGGGATGAGAACATCCTGTTCCACATTTGGAACAAAATTGAGTTGGGCTAAGCCATTCATTGGCAGCTTTGTATTCTCTGAATACAGAGAAGTCAGAGGAAACTGACACTTCCCCTGGCTGAGGCGGGGATCATGACGTCAACAGCCCCGCTTTCCACCTCAGCCAAAGGAAGTGTTTGTTCAGAGAATGCTTCCTTTGATTGGCTGAGGCAGGGATTGTTACATCATCCACCCACAACAGCCAATCAGAGGAAGCTTTGTGTGAATAGGAGTATAAAGATGCCTATGAATGACTCGCACTACTCGGCCTGACTAAAACATTTTCCAGGTGTTGAACAGGATGTTTGTGTCCCACAGTGGGCTAAACAAAGTATTTTGTAATTTCTGGTATAAATTTTTGTTGACGAGCTGTCGCTGGCTTGTGAATTTTGGTTTGATCTGCTTTGGAGCCCAGATCTCTCCGTAAAGAGGATCAGTCATGGCCCATGCTATCACAAGGGATGATGTTCATCCCTTGTGATGGCAATAAAAATTATTTAAAAATAAAGGTACATATTTATGTCCGGGGTGAGGAGTGGGGAACGTTCCGCAATGGCTTCTCTCCGGGAACGGTTCAACAACTACGTTAATGGCGACAACTTCGTGTCCCGCATGCTGGGGAAGGTGGAGGACAAGACCGGCATCAAGAAGAATTACCTGGCTACCGGCTCCCTCTGCTCTCTGGGCTTGTACCTGGTATTTGGCTATGGGGCTTCTCTGGTCTGCAATTTGATTGGCTTTGTGTATCCTGCTTACACTTCAGTTAAGGCCATTGAAAGCGCCGACAAAAAAGATGACACAATATGGCTGACGTACTGGGTGGTTTATGGCGTGTTCAGCGTAGTGGAATTTTTCTCGGATATTTTTCTTTTCTGGTTTCCGTTTTATTACCTGGGAAAGTGTGCATTCTTGCTGTGGTGTATGGCTCCTTTCTCATGGAATGGATCTCAGATTCTTTATAGTCGCTTCATTCTACCATTCTTCCTAAAGCACCATCGGACTGTAGATAGTGTAGTGAGCGACTTGAGTGGTCAGGCTTTAAACACAGCAGAAAATGTGACCAGACACGCAATCAAAGGAGCAGTAATCCACTCACTGGAAACAGAAAAGAGCAAATGACCAGCACCATTGAGGCTATGGAAAGCATTCTTCAATTTAAAGACTGATTTATCTTTCATTCTGCTTAAATATCTGTTTTACTTCTCCGTATTCTCTATTTGTTTGCATACTGGAATGTACCACTTAAATTCTAATTTGATAGAACACAGGAGTTATGGTGCGAAAGTCCTGTACATGGGATGTACTATACTTGAATGGTTTGTTGCTAGGATACATCTGTCACTTTGAATATTCACTGAGAAGCAGTTTTATTTATTTATTACTAGAAGTTACCTCTAACCAGCTCTTAGTTGAGTAGTAATTGAACGGTCTAGAAATGTAAAGCTGCTTGATAAAGGTCTGCAAAAAGCATTTCCTCCCCTAAGTTTTGTAGTAGCCATTGCTTTGGCAAGTGTTTCAATAAGAGTTCCCATTTAAAAAAATAAAAAAAAAATCTATCTGGGAATCTTGTGGCAAGCAGTTCAGTGCTAATAGCAACTTTTTCATCTGGTGGTACAGAAACTTTAGGCTGCTTAGTTGATTGTCTCGCCCAAATAAACTCTCTCTAAAGAGATCATCAGCTTAAACACTATATTCTGTTCAATTTATATAAATACAAATGGTGCATTTCTTGAAGCACTATTTCACTGTACTGTGAATTGGTAAAATAATAAAATGTGTTTCTTGTAAAAAAAATAAAAATAAAGGTACATTGTAAAAATTTGAATTAAAAACCTTCGTCCCTCACGCATATGTAAATGGTGATCACAATTTAAAAATAAAAAAATCCATCTCTATCTCTCCACTTAACTATGGTCATGTGTCAGGTCTTGTCTTTTGGACTGCAGGATAAGAGGGTCATTATTGGAGCCATGTAACTGGAGCCTTGTAACTGCCCAGGTGATGTGGACTTTTTTTTTTTTGTCCGTCCAGTTAGACCTTAGATGCAAGGTCTTCATTTTAAAATTCTTTCAGTTTTTTTTTTTTTCTTTTATATTCTAAAAATGTCACCTTCCCTCCAGTTGTACCTCACTTTCTTTCCCACATACCCTGCAGAAAGTTTCTTGTGTTACTAGAAGCATCTGTCCTACACTCCTGTAGCTCAGTTCAGGCATTGCCCACATCCTGTGAGTTATGTTTCGTTCATGAATAAAATCTCATAAAAATCTCTGCACACCTGAATAATTTCTACTAAGTGGGTGTTGACCTAGTTTTTATTACATGCTTTCATTGCCATTTCTCCCTATAACTGCTTTTAGTTTCACTTTTCTTTTCTTTTTTTTCCCCCCCTTTCTACCTCTAATGCAGACATGTCATGCTGTTTCTGAGCCCATTTCTGAGCTTTGTAGTAGCCTTCCACCAACTTCATTGCACACATGGCCAGAGAGTGGGTGTGAGACTCTCACGCCTAGCAGTCCCGGTGTTCTCCTGCACATTGAGGAGGAGGAAAGCTCTGTTTCATCGCCCTCTTCCAGGAAAGAAACTATCCTACAAAGTCATGGTTTAGAGATGGATGATGCCAGCAAGGATCTGCCAGCATGTAGCCCTTTCAGTGCATACAGTCTGAGAACAGACATTTATCTTCCAAGCTTTTTCAAAAAGCCTCAAGTTAAGGAGATTGATGTTCATCAAGAATATACAAAATCAATGAGTGCTGTTCAGCCTGATGGAGTTACTGATCCACTTCTTGGAACAGACAGGTCTAAGATTATAAAATCGCATGAACAAGTAACTGTTGATAGAGAAAGTGATTTATCACAACTACCATACCAACAAAATGTAACCCCAGAAAAAACTGACGACCCAGTGAGGGGTGCAGGTACTGAACTAGTGAATGACAACACTTTTTTGCTGTCTTGTGGTGATTTGGCTGGTAATATTGTCCCCAATGGAGTTTTTCAGCAGCATACAACATTTGGGGTTCAGCCTGAAGCAGCACCCATGGAGCCTTCTTGGGCTCAGGAATCTTCCCAAGTTGCATTTCCAGAGACTTCAGTACAGGAACGAATCTCAGCCTCGCGCCAGGCAAGCATGGAGTTGTCTGTGCATGGCATAATTTGCATGTTTGAAGTGTCTTTTCCGTAGGTGCATGAAAATTCAGCTTGAACAAACTGATGACCTCCTAACACATCCTGGAATGTTTGTAGTATCTACTACAGTTTTTATAACAATAAAGTCTAATAAGGACGTTTGGTACCTCTCGTTGTGTAGTGTGCTCTTATAGTTTAAACTTGGGCGTTTTGTTAGGCACATGTGTGCTGCTGTCCAGTAACACTGTATTTAATGTTCAGATACAGTCTGTGATCAAAAGAACAAAAGAGTCGCCTAATGTGCATCCAATGTCTCGGGACCTTTCTCCACGGAGAAAATTTGGACCGGCTATATATAACAAGAGTCCTTCACAAGACCGACTTATTGAAGAACTACACGGGCGATTTGGTATAGATAAGCAGGAAACTTGCAAGAGCCCAGAAGATAATTGGCTGACAGAGGGAGTAATTATTACATCTCGGCCTGCTAAAAATGTGCGAACATCAGAACAAAGGGTGGAGAAGGTACATCTAGTGCATGTCTGTCTAAAGAATGCTTTGCATGGACACACTGAAGATTTGGGACCAGTTGAAAGTTACTAAATTGCCACATTTTTGAATGTTTGACTGCCAGCATTTTTTTTTTTTGTCAGTCTGTCTGTCACTTCTCTGAAAAAAAATAAACTTTTCACTCTGTTAACATAAAACAACCATTTTCACATATAATGTGCAAGTGACATTTCAGCGTGATGATGCGTTTTTTTTTTCTTTTTTTTGTTATAAGCACATAGAAGTGCAACAGTTCCTCTTTTAATTTTTTTGTGGTTAATTATTTTGAAATTTATCATGACAAAGTCACAGCACTAAAGAGCAACTTCCCGAAATCTTTGGAAAAAGCCCATATAGGGGACAATATTTTATCTATATGCGGCTGTGATATCTGAAACTCCACTGGGCAAGCTAAGTTACCTAGAATGTTTTGGAATTGATTGTTGGTTTGTGGTGTTAGTTGCTTTTGGCAATGCTTGCAGCATCATCAACCTCCTTTTTTTTAATTTAAATTAAAACGCATATGTTCCCTAATTATTTCTTTCTTTTCTGACCTAATTTATCCCACTGTTTTCTATTTAGATAATTATACCCCCGGATTCTCCACAACTCATGAGAAAGACATTATCTGTCACTACTTCTCCACCTGGCACACTGCAGACAACCAGACTTGTGTCTAAATCTACATCGCCAGCTCAACCTCCTCCGCCTCCTTCTACTCCAGTTCCTCCTTCCACTGCTACTACTTCATTACACTCCTCTTTTCTTCCTCCTCCTGCACCTCCTTTACCCCCCACTCTCCCTCCTTTGCATCCTCCTGCATTGAGTACACTACCTCCTCAGCCACCACCTTCTTGGAAAAGATATAGCGATGATTATCAGGATTTGTCTAGAGTAGTACCACTGCAGGAAGTACCCCAAATGCCATATCGGGAAGAGCCTCCTGCCCCATGGGTCTTCACATCTGCTCCCTCAAGGACCCAGCCTGCTCCCAAGTCGTACGTTTCTGTTGCCTGCCAGACGGATGATCATCCACTCTTTCCACCTATTCAGGCAGGAATTTGCTTATTGCTGTCTGTGATTTTATAGGCATAATAAAAAGCAAGTTGTATTTAAATGTTAACATTAATCATGGTAAATATGTTGATTGTGGCCATCTGATGGTTACAAGATTTTTCTGAAATTAGTAAAATGTTGTGATGGTTGTGCGTCTTGTGTTTTGGAAAATTGAGTCCGTGTTGGTTTTTCAGTGTTTTCTCTCGAACATAGGTCAGTTGGCTTTTTCAATAAGACCAATTTGGTCCTTCTTTCAGATGATCTCTCCTTTTGCTTCCACTGACGTGGCAGTCTTTCCTTCACGTCCTCCTCTGAACCCTTCTCCTCCCGATAAGGCAGGTTATTTTGCTGTGCAAGGTCTTTGACCTTTTTTAGTGTAATGGAAAAGTACAGTTTTGCAAACCAGTTTGGTAAATTTGTTGAAAACTAGCTGGCATATCTGTTTTAGTTAACATAAATGGTGCATGTGTTTAGTTGGTGTGTAAAGTTGCATGCTGGGTAGCATCCTGTACAGTGGCTTAGTCATCACTTTTTTTTTTTTCTTTTTGTATTGGTCTTTAGTCATTGGTTCCTTTGCTTCCACCTTCCCCCTCGTGGGCTTCACAGGAAGATGAGGATTTCATAAATGGTTATGACTATCGTAATCCTTCCTCTATATCCCTTACTGCTAATGAAACATCTTTGGTATATACTTTGAGTGTGACACACTTAAAATGTCAACCTGTCCATCCAATTTGAAATTGGGACTGCATAAGAGAAGCAGGATTCTATGACTGAAACTTTGTCCTTTTTTTTTACAGTTCATGGCTCAAGGAAAGTCTGTGACTAGCTCTCCCCCTTCCAGTGCTCCAAAGCCAGGCAGTCAGCTGGACAACATGCTGGGCAGCCTGCAGTCTGACCTTAACAAACTTGGAGTAGCCACTGTGGCTAAGGGTGTTTGTGGAGCTTGCAAGAAGCCGATTGCTGGTCAGGTGAGTATAGTTTATTGGTGTTGAAAGGAAAGTTCATTAGTGAAACTTCAGCTGACGCTGAGATTATTTTTTTTATGTGCACAGGTTGTCACAGCTATGGGAAGGACCTGGCATCCTGAACACTTTGTATGTACACACTGCCAGGAAGAAATTGGATCACGCAACTTCTTTGAGCGAGATGGTCAGCCTTACTGTGAAAAAGACTATCATAATCTATTCTCCCCGCGCTGTTTCTACTGTAATGGGCCCATACTGGATGTAAGTGCTTTGTTTGTAAAAGAATATAGTGTTTTATTCTGTGTTGGGCTTATTACATTGTATTTTATCCTCTTCCTCATTAGAAAGTTGTGACTGCATTAGATAGAACATGGCATCCTGAACATTTCTTCTGTGCACAGTGCGGAGCATTTTTTGGCCCAGAAGGTAATATACTTCAGTAACCCGGGAGTGGTTTTCAGTAAGCAATGTGAAAATAGTATTGTAGTACATTTCTTTGAGTGTATTCTTAACCACTTCAATACAAGGCATTTTCACCCCCCTCCCTGCCCATGCCAATTTTCAGCGCTGTCACACTTCGAATGACAATTGCGCGGTCATACAACACTGTAACCAATATGATGTTTTGATCATTCCCCCCCCCCCCCCCCCCCACACACACACACACACACACACACACACACACACACACACACACACACACACACACACACACACACACACACACACATAGAGCTTTATTTTGGTGGTAATCACCAATATGTATTCTACATATTTTTGGTATAGCACCTACAAAATAGGGGATAGATTTATGGCTTTTTTTTTTTTATTATTATTTTTACTAGTAATGACGGCGATCTGAGTTTTGACACAAATTTGGGACCAGTCACATCATTTATACAAAAATCAGTGCATTTTTATAGCACTGTTCACTGTATAAATGTCACTGGCAGGGAAGGGGTTAAAACTAGGGGGTGATAAGGGGCTTGAATGTGTTACCTAGGGAGTGATTCTAGCTGGGGGGGGGGACTGACTGGGGAAGGTGAACGAACGATGTTCCTCTGTACTGGGAACACACAATTGGTCTCCTCTCCCCTGACAGGACGTGGATCTGTGTGTTTACACGCACAGATCCACGTCCCTGCTCTGTGACCGGCAATCGTGGGTGCCTGGTGGACTTCGCAGCTGCCAGGCACGCGCATTGGCTCCTGAGTGACGCGGCAGGCGGCACACACCCCCTAGTGGCCGGGAAGCCGAGGCCGTCATATGACTGCCATCCAGGATGAGAGCCACCTTGCGGTTTTCATTTGACTACGCGGGATGGGAAGAAGTTAAAGTGTTAATGTATAAAATAATGCACAATGCTTGTTTTTGTTCTAACATATATCTCCATTTCACAGGCTTCCATGAGAGGGATGGTAAAGCCTATTGTCGTAAGGATTACTTTGACATGTTTGCCCCCAAATGTGGTGGATGCACCCATGCCATCTTGGAGAATTATATATCTGCTCTGAACACTTTGTGGCACCCGGAGTGCTTTGTTTGCAGGGTAAGAACCTTTGCTGCTCCTCTGCCAGCACTTGCAATAGCCACAGTATTTTTGTCTGTAAAGTGCAGCAGCTGCCAATTAGCTGTGATTTAGGCCTGAACCACATAGGAGACTAAGGCTCCATTCACATAAGTACACTGCAGGAACATGTTTTCTTGCTGATGCTCTGCAGTGCCATTTATTCCTAATGGCTCTCCAGTGGGCGCACAGTGCACCACAGGGCATAGTAATGAATTGCCATGCATTATGGTGTACTGAATTAAAAAAATGTAATCATGCACTACTGTGGTATGATTTTGGTGCAGTAACTGGGCTGCCTTATTGCAATGCATAAAAAAAAAAAAAAAAAACACGTGTTGTCATAGCACATAGGTGTGAACCTAGATTTAAAGTGGATGTAAACCCTCACATATACCCAGTGAAGTGAACAGCCTCATATGATACACAGGGATGAAATAAATCTTCCTACATAGGATTTACGTGTATATCTGCTGTCTTCATCTTTATACACTCTTAGAAAGTGCACATGGTGTTAGGGGATTTTTTCTTCCTGATTAGCACTGCAGTGAAGTCTGGGCATACAACCAAGACAGCTGATATGAGGCACTTGCATCCTCTCATATGTAGACTTTCAGCTCTATTTGTTGAATTGTTCAGGGCTCTCTAGTTATAGCAACCTCCCCAACACAAAATTTCTCAGGAGTTATCAGGCTGATAACAGGAGAACTGAGGAGACATCTACAGGACATATTGCTTTGAAGAGAGATAAGAAAACGGCAGATATACGCCCAGCTCAAATTTCATGAATCGGGTTTACATCCACTTTAAGTTGGTTTGAAATTGGCACTTAGAAGATTTCAGTGAGCTGCAAACTAGTGTTTTTACAAAGGAGCGGAGTTGCTCATAAACATGAAATTACCTTCATCATTGAGGATGAGGAGGTAGCAACATCCAATCAACTGGACTGGTTAGAAATTATTTTGTGGTTAGCTTATATCCCTTCTGTAATAAACATGGCAGCAGAATACATGGTCAGCTTACCATCTGTTTTTACCTGGCACTCCTTTACATACTTAAAGCGGAGTTCTGCTTAAAAAATAAATAAAATAAAAATTAAGTCAGCAGCTACAAATACTGCAGCTGCTGACTTTTAATAATCTGACACTTACCTGTCCAGCGATGTGGGGGAACAAAGCCCTGCTCCTCTCCCCCCTCCTCTCTGTGGCGCCGGCAATGTAAGTGTAGGTACCCACTGTGCATGCGTGCGCCATGACTGGCCGGGCAATCATCTGGGACCTGTGACGTGTCCCAGATGATTGCCAATTGGGAAGGGGGAGAGGCGATCTCCTTTCCGGTGCACCGGGAGGAAGTGGGAGCTGGAACCCCCTGAAAAGAGTTCACCTTTTGAAACATGTGACACGTTCCACCCTAAATACAGGTAGAACATGTAACATGTGCCAGCTCCTGTCACTGCTCCCCGCTGCCTTCCTGTGACAGCATGGCTGTTATCTCCACACGGCCGCACCATTCATTCATAGAGTTCTGTAAATGAACTAGAAGTACTGTTGGCCACAGAAACCGATGGCTTGTAGTTCTCAATGAACTGCGAGGGTGCTGGTGAGCGCTTTTGTAGTCCATTTATTCTTCCTGCCATTCAGTAACTGCCTGCCTGTATCGGAGGTAGGGGCAGACAGTGTACTGAGACTTTGCAGGATCCAGGAATCTGCTGATCACGGGTGCTATGCCTTACGGGCGCCAGAGTAGAAAACCATGAAATGCATTATATATATATATATATATATATATATTATATTATTCGCTTTTAAAAATACATGCACCAGGAAGATTGAACAGCAATTGATTCACTGCTTAATAAACGTGCTACTAAGTGTAGACCAAAGTTTTTTTTTTTTTTTTTTTTTTTTTTTTTTTTTATTGCACCCATATTTTAGTTGAAAGTTTAGTTCAGTGACGTCTGAAAAGCAACAGGGCATTAAAGGGGCCTGCCATGAAGGATATCTGTATGCCTGGTAACCCCAAACTGATCTTTTATGATAAATATACAGGTATGTTACCAAAAGCATTGGGATGCCTGCCTTTACACGCACATGAACTTTAATGGCATCCTAGTCTTAGTCCGTAGGGTTCAATATTGAGTTGGCCAACCCTTTGCAGCTATAACAGCTTCAATTCTTCTGGAAAGGCCATCCACAAGGTTTAGGAGTGTGTCTATGGGAATGGTTGACTATTCTTCCAGAAGTGCATTTGTAAGGTCAGATACTGATGTGGATGAGAAGGACTGGCTCGCAATCTCTGCTCTGATTCATCCCAAAGGTGTTCTATCGGGTTGAGGTCACGACTGTGCAGGCCAGTTAAGTTCCTCCACCCCAAACTCGCTTATCCATATCTTTAAAGGACCTTGCTTTGTGCACTGCAGAGAGAGTCCTGAACTCAACCCTATAGAACACCTTTGGGATGAATTGGAGCGAAGACTGCGAGCTAGGCCTTCTCGTCCAGTGCCTGACCTCGCAAATGCTTTTCTGGAATAATGGTCAAACCTTCCCATAGAGACACTCCTAAACCTTATGGACAGCCTTCCCAGAACAGTTGAAGCTGGTATATCTGCAAAGGGTGGGCCAATTCAATATTGAACCCTGCGGACTAAGACTGGGATGCGATTAAAGTTTATGTATGCATGCATAGGTAGGTGTCCCATTACTTTTGACAATATAGTGCACCTCAGAGCTGGCTTGTTAATCATACCATGTTAATCGTACAAGATAGCACTGACATTTAACAAGACTGCATTTCTGTTCTTATTAAAGGTCTTTGGCTTTTTAAAGGAAGTCTAAAGTGAGAGAAAAATATAGGGAAGCGTTGCTGCTACAAACGCAAGGTGCCTTCTACTTCAATATTCTGGGTTATTGACATAGAACAATTGTAAAGAAAATGAAGTCTGATCCCCTGATCTGCATGCTAATTCTGGGTTAGTGAATTGGAGTTCAATGCATTTGATAAACGTGACAATGAGTATTTTTAGAGCGAGAGATCAGCAATGGCAGGTTACATTTTTTAATCTGAGCACAGGTTTGTGTTAAATGTAATGGAAAGCTTACAACTTTTATCCCAAACACTTTACTTCTGTACCATTTGATTTTCATCCTGACCCAGAATTGGTGTATATATGCTTCTAGAAGAATGTCAGTGTTGCCTATGCTAACAACATTGGCCGTATTCTAATGCAGTGCTGTTGAATATGTTTCTGCTTTTTGGACAGACCAAACTGTTCTTAGGTGCCTTATAGTACAGCACACAGGAATCCATAGACCATGGGTTATATGCTGTTACCTCTGCCTGCTCTGTGCATCTCCAGTTTTTTTGCTACTGTGATTAACACCTCCCTTTGAAGACTAATTTCCTACCTTAACGTGATGCAGCAAGTGTTGTTTCTGCCTGGGGCCATCTTTGATAATTTGGAGGCTTTTTATATCTATTGGATTTTGAGAAAATGGTCCATCCCTACTGTGGACTTGGCCATTCTTGCACTGAATGCTGAATCTACTATCTCTATCGAGGGTACATTTCTCTTTAAAGGTTCAGTGAATTGACATTTCGAGACTCCTCTACAAACTGAGCTAGCAGGTACTGCCCTATAGTCAAGCGTTGTCACCTTAGCACTTGTCCAAACAATGGCTACCTTGGCTGGGACATAGCAAGATTCCTGTGCTTCTGCGTCTAAAGCTCTATCGGTGAATTTCTTTCATTTTTAGAAAAGCGGGTTGTTCTCTTCTTGGGTTCCACTTATCCCTGTAAACCTTCTCTTATTCAATAGATTGGCTATCCCCCTTCACCATATCTTTTGGGGTTCTTCCTCAACCCCTGGGATTTCCTGGAGATTTCTTAGGAGTTTGTGTGTATAGGCCTCCACAATAATTCCGTCATTCATTACTTGATAGCTGCCGCTCTCCATACTCCCTAAAGGCTATGCCTACATTCTTTTTGAGAGTGTTTTTTACTGAAGTTTTTTGTCCAAGTACAAAGTATTTCCAGACTCCTGATTTTTTATTTTATTTTTTTCTCTTATGTGGACTCTCCTTTTTAGATCGCACGGGGGGTAGGTAGTTTATTACTCTCGGATTACCAGTTCCTCATCCCCTCTACCTGAGGAGATTAGTTACACAATTTAGAGCCTCTAATATCCTGTTTTGCGATTGGTATGTCCCTCGTTGGCTTCGCCCTTGTCCCAACACACCCTTTCCTACCCCATCCACAGCTGCCGTTAGCCAACTTGCTTGTTTGAGGCTAAGGTATCTAGGCTTCCTCCCCTTCCTAAGTCTTGACTTTGCTGCAGGGCAACTTCTTGCCAAATTATTTTGGAAAGGGTTGCAATACCACTGTTCCTAGGGTCTATTGGGTGGTTCCCCTTCCTCCTCCCCACTATGGTCAATAGCAGCTTTGGCATTTTTCCTACCTTGCCAAGCCATGCCCTTTAGTCTATGGATTCCCATCAGCCAGGGGCAATTTCCTGGTATCTTTACTATCCAAACATTCCCTACGTTGGCATATTCCATTGTTGCGTTGGATGTCCCCCTTTATATCCCCATTCAGGCGGGTTAATTCCTCCTGCTCTGTAGTAGTCTTAAGGGACTTCATGTATTCCCTACTCGTCCCTCATTCTATATATACTTTTGCCCTGCCTTAGGCATCAAAGTCTGGTCAACAGTTTACAGCCTCTCTCTAGCTCTTGAAACTTTGCACTCCTTGTTCAACCTTCTACTGCAAGTGACTCTTGTCACCTGCTGGGATTCCTGAAAGACCTTGTGACTGTCCGGAGCTCTATCTTTCCAAAAAAAGGGATGATTCTTTTGCAGGATCCTTGTAAAATTCATTTCACCTTTTACAATGAGCAGTAGTAGTTTTTTATTTTTATTATTATTTTTTTTTTTTTTTTTTACCTTGAACTTCTCTTCCACTTGGGAATAGGTGGTAGCATGGAGTTTAAAATTCTCCTTCCTTCTGTAAAGTTTCTTGATGTCCCTTGAAACTGCGTGGCTGCACAGAGAGGCACAGGATCTGGTGGAGGAATTCTATCCTCTCTGCTGCTGCCAACTGCGGAGATAAGGTTAAGGGAGGAGATGAAGGGGTTGCCGCAGCTGCAGGAGAGGTGGGAGGGCCACAATTTTTACGACACTTGTGCCTTAAGGGATAGGGATCAGCCATGTCCCTCTTTCCTTGTCATTCCTAGCTAGATGGGTCTCCTTTGAGGTTCTTCCCTCTACTCCCACCTGTATGGGTGATCGTTGCACCCCCTTCCATGCTCCCATTGAGATTAGGTTCTGGGAGATCTACAGCACATAGTCTGCACTTTGAGCAGAGTCGCCACCTAAATTATATTTTCCTTTCTCCCAAAGATGCCTGTTGCGTTTCAGCTTTTTTTTTTTTTCCTCCATCAGCATGGTGCTTTTGCTTTAACCTTTTTGTTTTGTCCCATTTCCACCTGTGTTCCTATGAGCTTGTTGCTGTTTTATCTGTATTGTTGACATCCCCTAAATTATTACTTGGAGACATCCAGTGGTCTATGAATTCATTCCTTTGTCCTGTAAATTTTGTTTTTTGGGCTGCAGCTCTGTGTTAGCAAGAAGAAAAAAAACAAAAAACTGGAGCATCCTGGAGTGGGCAGATTTAGATGGGGGTCACTAGTGGGCAGACCCAGCTAAGCTTGTCCAATCACCTGAAGGTAGCAGCACCTAACTCAGTCTGTGAATGAATTTGTGTTTTGTACTGTACTCCAAGATGTGGAGTTTACGAGTACATCAAAATACTTCTTTATTTTCTTTCCTGCCTCTTCTGCCATAAATTGTTTTTATAGCTAAATAAATCATGTGATTTGTTTCCAGGAATGCTTTACTCCATTTGTCAATGGGAGTTTCTTTGAACATGACGGGCAGCCCTACTGTGAGGTTCATTATCACGAACGCCGTGGATCGCTGTGTTCTGGCTGCCAAAAGCCCATCACTGGCCGTTGTATCACCGCTATGGGGAAGAAGTTCCATCCCGAGCACTTTGTCTGTGCCTTTTGCCTTAAACAGCTTAACAAAGGAACCTTCAAGGAGCAGAATGACAAGCCATACTGCCAGAACTGCTTTGTCAAGCTCTTCTGTTAGAGTTCTGTACTGTGTCCAAACATTTTGTTCATGAGGGTAAGAGCAGCTCTTGTGGGCAGCTCAGGTGGTTATTAGCTGGATACCGAAAGGAATGGAGCATAGAAGGTAGAGAGTGGGATTTCATACTCCTTTCACTTCCACTTTATTTTCTTATAAGGTGCTGATTTCTGGGTGTCAGGCACTTCATCTTTCCTTACTTCAGGAAGCACCCTCTTTCCCCTCTTGTTTCACAAATGCCTGCTCCTGATGAGTAGTAACGAATTCCCATTTTCTTGGGTTTGTATATCACAGAACTACATGGCATGTTTACTTTGTGCTGTGGGTGGCGCGGCACTTTAGAAAGAGAGAGACAATCTTCTATGCAGCAGATTAGGGGTTGCATGCGTGCAATAGAGTGCGTGTGAGTGATTTTGTAATGAAATAGAGAGGAATCTGCTGTAGGTTCCCTTTAAATTAAAATGATTTTGGAATGGAACTATCCCATTCTTGTTACTGAATCTGGCAGCTTTAATACTATTGATTAAGCTGTGCTAGAAAAGGCCTGGTCTGGGAATTGCAGCAATAACTTTTTCTACTGACAGTTACTGGTAACTTGTCGCCTTATTAGGGGAGTAAGCTCACTCACCCATTTTTTTTTATTTTTTTTTAACTCTTAATGACACTCTTTTCTCATTAAAATTGAGCTCTCCTATCCATGAAATACGTTTTTACAAAATAAAATCAGTTTTTTGAATAAAGTATACATATATATATATATTATGCCTATATCAAAGAATATCCATTGGGATTTTTTTTTTGCTTTGACTAAACCTGGCTATTAACATTCAGTATTTTTAGAGTGAATTGACTATATTAACAACTTTGGATACATGTTAATTTAAAAGCAGTGTTGAAATACAATCAAGAAAGAATCTTTAATCAAGTATGAGTAGCAAATGCCAAATTTAAAATATAAATCATGCAAAGTTTATAGTTTTATATATATATATATATATCATTTTTTTTTGTCTGATTTAGAGAAGCATACCACATTTTTGTAATGGATGGCCCTGGTAAATTTTTTAGGGCAATCTGCAATTCTACATGTATTGCTCAATTTTATACACCTGAATCTAGAAGTTTAGCATTGCCTAAACATTTCAAAATAATTATATTTGTGGGCATGCAGTGCTAATATTAAAAATGTGATTGAAATGCCAAAGATGACCCTGGACTAGTGACTGGCCAACATGCCTTTTATCTGAAAAAATTCTGGAATGTGCTGGGGAAATCCTATGTATTTGTTTTTGTTTGCAGTTTAATATCCATGGACTTTTCACGTGAATGTAAAATGTTAAGTATTGAGAGACACACACCTTGCATAAAGCAGAAATCCAGCCTGTTCTTTTATGAATCTTGCTATCCTTTGTGTAGAATGAATTAACTCCTGTACTTTAGCTTCTGTGCTGGATTCTCCTTTTATAAGACCAGTCACTGCTGCTCCCAACCCTGTATCCCACTCGCCTAAATTTTCTTCAGACAGCCTGTAGCGAGTAAAGTTGTTGGGTCCCTCCCACAGCTCTGTTCTCTGCATAGGCATGATGTCATTCATTTTACAAGGTAATGTTTGGATTTCCAAAGGCATTTGATGCACACAAGTGAATTTTTAACCTTTTGCAACTATGATGAATATATTTGGATGAATGTTTTTTTGTGCCTGGAGTTCAGCTCTAAAGCTTGTAGTTTTGGACAGAGTGAGAGTAAACACAACCACTGTCGAGGTTTTATTTGTAGTCTGGGTCCTGCTTGAAAGGCCTTCCCTGCACTATTCTGTCAGGACAGTAATTGATGGGAAATTTCTCCAGTGGAGACAGACTGCTACAAACCACTTTTTAATAAAAATGTGCATTTGTCATAACATCTGCCATATTATGATTGCTTTTTATGGCTACATGTTCCAGTGAAAACTCTTCTCCTCCTTTCCTGTGCCACTGTCATAGATACATAAAAAAAGCTAGATATCCCCCAAAAGCACCACTCTTCCCAAGTACTTCCTAACCTTGGGGGGGGGGGGACATTTGCTTGGACTTTTTTTAGCATGTCTTAATACATATTTGATGAATACATGGGGAGAAATCTTGCCCAATACAGAAGATTTCTGTTGAATTTATTTTTGTATTTCTGTACTTTACACGCACTCAAATTGATATGTTTGTTATAAATTGACTGACAGAAAATAAAGTTTTTTTTTTTCTTGTTCTGGTCACTAATCAATATGTTAAATTTGGACATTTCCCCAAGTCACGTTCGCATAGGCTAGCATTCTTATAAGGTGACCACAGGTAAAGGGTGCTGCTACTGGTAACAAATCTGATCCCCTTTTTTGTTTTTCCAGTGCCAATTATGACATTTTCAAAACTTGATATCTGGTGGCAACATCACTTTTTTTTTTTTTTTTTCTTCAGTATTTAGAAATCAGCCCCCTACATTTAGAATGAATTGTGAAATAGGGTGCTTTGGATTTCTGTGTGACTTCTGGAACAGCACCTTCATTTCTACTTTTTTTTTTTTTTTTTTTTTTTTTAATATATATATTTTGTTACCTCACAGTTTTCTAAACTCTTAAGGACACATTTTAATTGTTCTGCAATGAACAAGCCCAACCTAGACTGCTGTCTCTGGGAGTTCAGCTCTTCTAAAGGTGTCTTGTCACATTTGCAGATGCATTTACTGTATTGATTGAGCTGCGGTGTGTGGAGTGAACTTGCTTTACTGCACATTGCAGTTGTTTTGTAGACTATAAAAAAAAAGGTGCCTCCTCTTTGGAAGTTGAAAGTTATTTGATCCACAACAACTCCTCTGCAAAACCATCAAAGTTTTTACTTGTTTTCGCGGTTTTCCCCACATTGCTTTATGTAACTTTTTGCTTCTGTGACATTGACAATAAACATTTCAATTTTGTTGGTTTGTGTGTGTTTATTTCTTTTTCCCTGTTGAAGAAGCATTCTAATTTCTGTTTGTGTTCCAACTGAATAAAAAAAATGCAAATTCAGAAAAATAAGTGCTGTGTATGTGTCCAATACTCCTTCGCAGCTCAGATTTACAAACAAAAGAATCTTAGGATGTTTCAGTATTAGAGAAACAGAACAGCCTGGCTTCCATGGACTCCTAATGATCTTAAAAGTAAGCGGCACACATTCTATTTGCTGAAGTCCTGTGTGTCAAACACTTGCCATTATGTGTGGAATTTGTTTTCATCCCTTTTTTTTTTTTTTTTTGCTAATGATATTCTGTGCTTCAGCTACACATTATTGCTCATTGTGTGATTCCTGATGGTGACAATAGTGGATCATGCCTGTGTACTAGGTGTTGGCATTACCATTTTGTAGATTCCCCCAGTGGTATGTGACAATGTAGAAGCATTTGGAAACTGTTGAAGTGTAACAGAACCTGCAGAATTGAAGATTTAAAACTTTTTTGAATTTTACGTTTAACATATTTAGTCCAATAGAAGATATGATTCAGTTTACGTATTCTTTAAACCGGTCACGAACATGGGCTACATAAACTGAACACATCCTTAACCTTTATTGAAAACAGACTGTCGATCATTAGTGGACACAAAAATATACTGTAAGCTGCTGAATTTTAACTGCAAGATTTTTTTTATACTGCAAATTGTGCTGGATCCCACCCTTGGACTTCTATTAGGGAGGCCACACTTCTAATCAAAAGGGAGGGTCTGATTGTAGAAGGGAATGGAATCTGGAAGCTTGACGTTTACATGGCTTTTTAGTAACATAACTTTGGATTGTTCCAAATTTGTGTTTTTCACTGAATGTAATCTGTTTTCTGCCTTTTTTTTTTTTTTTTTTTTTGTTTAATTACATCCTCAATATAAAAGCTCAGGTCTACTAGCTGTGGAGCCTGGGGGGGAAGAAAATTGCTGCTGGCACCTTTTTGGTAGCGCCACACCAAGTTTGTTTCTTCTTAGAGGGCCCCAGGAAATCTTTTCCAGAGAGAGGGATTTTCCTGTTTACCCGTGCCATAGGTACGTAGATTACATCTTTATCCAGTAGATAAGCTGGGGGGGGCATTTGTAGCACAACTAAATAGTATTCAATACAGCTTTCATTTTATCTGAGAACTGAATACAGACCAATTGTTCGTTTTTTTTTTTTTTTTTGTTTGTTTTTTTGGCGGTGGTAAAAAAAAAAAATGCAAGGACCTACTGGATACATTTGATATATTACGTTATATGTGGAAAAAAAAAGCCTAAATAACATTTTGGAAGCAAATAATGTACTCATTCCATATGGACTGTGCTTGAGGATATGAAGAAAATGCACATTAGATTGAGATTTTGAGGATGAGGCAAGAAAAACGAATAGCTCAAGTAGAGGGGTTACGAATAACTTTTTGTGAGTTAAAAGGGTCCCACAACAATGAAAGGATTGAGCTTCTAGAAGAATTAAAATGGTGCCACCCCACCAAATGGTATTTCACCACTTTGTGCTGGATGTACTAATCTTTGCAGAGTGGGACCCTATCTCTAGTGGATCCTTAAATTTAGGACACACCACATACAGTATCTCACAAAAGTACACCCCTAACATTTTTGTAAATATTTTATTATCTTTTCATGTGACAACACTAAAGAAATTACACTTTGCTATAAAGTAGTGAGACTGGGCCGCAAGGAAGGATTCCAATATAATGACGCCAAACACACCTCCAAGACGACCACCTCCTTGCTAAAGTAGCTAAGGGTAAAGATGATGGACTGGCAAGCATGTCTCCAGACCTAAACCCTAGTGAGCATCTGTGGGGCATCCTCAAACGGAAGGTGGAGGAAAGCAAGGTCTCTAACATCCACCAGCTCTGTGATGTCATCATGGAGGAGTGGAAGTGGACTCCAGTGGCAACCTGTGAAGTTATGGGGAACTTCATGTCCCAGAGGGTTAAGATAATGCTGGCAAATAATGGTGGCCACACAAAATATTGACGCTTTGGGCCGGATTTGGACATTTTCACTTAGGGGTGTACTCACTTTTGTTGTCAGTGGTATAGACATTAATGGCTATTTTGAGGGGACAGCCAATTTACACTGTTAGGCCCCTTTCACACTACTGTGACTTCAAAATCGTGTGATTTTGTGGACGCAATTTTGCCACGATATTGGGGAATGCCTGTGTGACTCGCATCAAAGTCGGACCAAAGGGACTACTTTTGAAGTTGGCACAAATTGAAGTCGTACTAATATGAATGGTTGTCATTGGAAATCATGGGGAACGACTTGTCATGCGACTTTGCAGTCTTATCGTAGGACAAGTCGTACAAGTGTGAAAGGGGCCTTATACAAGATGTACACTCACTCCTTTACATTTTTAACTAACTGTTATTTCTTCAGTGTTGTCACATGAAAAGATTAAATATTTACAAAATGTGAGCGGTGTACTCTCTTTTGGGAGGTACTGTATGCTCTTTATATATAAATGCATAGCTAACTACACGTTAAATTGAATTATCCATGAAATTGTTATGTCTTGATTTAATTCCTTTTCATGATTCCACATGTATGCTCAAAAAAAAAAAAAAAAAATCACATTCTCATTGTGTTGTCTGGTATCACTTATTTACAAATAACTACCATCCTACTCGCAGGACTGCACCGTAAACGGTGCTTTCATTACTGTGAACATGCTCCACCTCATGTGCTCTCATTCTCAATCCACAAAATATATTAAGAAAGCTTTGCCAGCAGCAATGTGTAGCATGCCCTTGCCAGTCTGTCCTCAAAGTACAAGTCACTGAGCTGTAATATATATCTATGTACAGTTTTGATTTCTCTGTATGTGTGTGACTTAAAATCTGGTAAACCATTGGATCAGCAAAGACAGCAAGGTAAGTAGAGTTTTTGAAAAGTGGTTAATGGTGGCTATTCATTGGCCAGGTTTCCTTTAAATGGTCCTGGACCAGCCAGTGGTGTAATGGGAACTGTGATTATTTTGCATTTTACATGTCTGTGATAAGGTAAAATAATTTCCATAAAAGACCAGCCAACAGGTTTGATTTGTCACATACTAATCAATGCTGATAAAAATTATGAAAGTATTTGGTGTATACAAACCAAAGGCTGAGACAAATATTCAGCATTCCTTTTGAATGACCTATAATGTGAGCATATGTGATAAGATAGCTTTTTTTGCTAGATATCCAAATATGACAAATTTTCCCTAGAACTTGTGTTTCTTGGAAAAGGCATACAATAAAGCAAAGTGTCAGTGTTTTACATGTTATACAGATAATTTGCAGCATTTTTCTTTAAGATACACTCTGGGCAGGGCTGTGTTTAGAAATAATGGAGTCTTATACACTCTACCTGACAAGGCCCTACACAGTGCTAGTGTGTACAATGTGCAGCCACAGGATAAAGAGATTGAGCAGTATGAAATAGCTGTGGAGAGTGTGTGGTATGTAGCAGTAGAAAAGTGCAGGACAGTAAGTGGCATGCAGTGAGCAGTATGTAGTAGTAAAAAAAGCGCAGGTACATGCACATGCAAATGTACCTAGTGGCAGTTCAGAGCAAGCTCGGTTATATGTACTGCCAGTACAAGGCTATGACCAATATATAAAAACAGCACAGGGCAGTAAATTTATTTAGTGTATGTGCCTGACAGAAGGCAGTATGTAGTACCGGTTCAGCTCTATTAGTGCTGCCTCATCAACATCACAGTTTATTAGTTGTATATTAATTGCGTATGGATTATAGCACTGAGCACTTTGCAGTACATTAATTATCACTGAATATGCACTGTTTAATGAGTTTGCATTCATTTTAGCATGCATGGAGCATTTTGCACATGCTGAAATCAATGCAAACTAATGAGTGAATTGATTTTAACAAGTGTAAAGTGCTCCATGCATGCTAAAATTAATGTAAACTCATTAAACGGTGCATATTCAGTGATTATTAATGTACTGCAAAGTTTAATACATTAGTGGCACAGAATGCTTTAATCATACCTGTCCTCAGGCTTCTCCAGGTCAGGCTCCTCTCCATCCAGTCCTCCTCGGAAGGGGCGGGGGGTGCTTGGCGCTCTGCTCGTCCGTGGAGGACACTCTGTCACTGCACTGTCACCCTGGGCCACCCTTCAGTCACTGCCATTATCATCCCCGGCCGCTGTTCATCACACGCTGGCAGAACGAAGAGCCGGCACATACCTAGAAGAGTGCCCAAGAGGGTGGGGGCAGTCCTCTACCTTACTCAGCCAAGTACATTCCATATAGCCCGTAAGTGTGCTACAGCAAGACTCCGGCAGCCGAGGATTGAATATGTGCACGAGGTGGGAGGCAGGAGGGCTTTTTCTCTTACGTTCACTGACTGACACAGCTCCTTTATTCTTGACCATCGGGTTGTTGCGCCACCTTTAGGAGAGGACTAGGCAGAACATGTACAAAGACAGAACTTTCTAGTTCCGCCCAAGCGGCGG
This sequence comes from Lithobates pipiens, assembly GCF_037356315.1. Taxonomy (NCBI): domain Eukaryota; kingdom Metazoa; phylum Chordata; class Amphibia; order Anura; family Ranidae; genus Lithobates; species Lithobates pipiens. Next base: position 37,649,700 of record NW_027507790.1, on the reverse strand, counting down.
TCCCTCAGCAACGACCCCCCCAGCCTGCTTCCTGCAGCCTCAGTTTTTTTTTTTCTGCCTAGTGAAGGAGATGCAGAAGTTTGTCTTTTGCGCAAGATTAAGGTCCTGTGATCTATTATCAACAGCTGGCTGGGTGACAGGCTGGATACTCTTATGCTTGTAGTCACCCTATGCACTGGGTTGGCCATGACATGCCCCTCAGGCTCCAGGGGCGGCCGGTGAGCGCAATGCTCCGGGGCACACATGACCGGGCTACTGCGGTCTTGAGTCACAGTGTGCCATGGCTAGCAGCCACCCTGTACTCTTCGGGAGTGGGTCTGTGATTGAATGGCCCCAGCCTGTCCGGATGGTGAATACAGCTCTCCCTGCCTCTGGGGGGCTGAGCATTCCCTGGGAGGTCGATTCGGGGGTCCCGCTCTTCTCTCCCTATCCCCCCCCCCGTGGGGGATGCTGCATGGGCTGTTGAGCGGTGTGTGCGTGCCATATAGACAGGGGGCTCTCACCTTGGGTGGGGGGCTGCTCTGGGTGGCTGTTGTCTCCCCGCTGGAAGTCTGCACATGCTGATCGCCATAGCGGTGTTCTGCCACCATTTTCTCTGTCTTTTTTTTTTTTTTTTTTCACGGTCCATCTCTGTGTACAGTTGTTGGGCGGCCATGTTTGGTGTGACTCTGGGAGAAGCATGGTCAGGAACCATTTTACTGTAGTTCAGCAGCCATTTTCCCTGTGATTATGTCCTTTATACTGGACGCCCGATGGTCATTTTGTTGTAGCCCAGCGTGTTTTTTATGCCCAGCGATGGTCCCTGAAGCTCAGAACAGTGCGATTTCTTCTCTGACACATGGGGGCTAATACAGGCACTACTAGCTGAACGCCGCAGAACTCGGTCAGGGTGGTGAGTCCCGCAGTGGGAGCACCTCAGCCTGCAGCAGCTAGGAAGGTGGGACTATACACCTGTCCTAAGTCCCCAACAGTTGGCAGACAGGGTGGGTCAGCATGGCTTCAGCAACTGGTGTTTCTTCCCTCGAACTCCAGGCAACTGCAACTGGCTCGTCTGCAAACAGTGCAGTGCCTCTGGGCGCTTTGTTGGCGGTTGTTGACGCGTTCGTTGGCAGGATGCAGTCAGTGCATGGGTGCAAAGGTGGTAAAAAGCGGCCCCTGCACCCCCCCCCCTCCCCTGTCGTCAGGGGAGAGTTCTGACGCAGACTCAGGCCCTGCTGCGATTGGTGGCTCCTGTTCTGTCGTTTCAGATGATGCTGAGCAGGACCGATTGGACAGTGAGGATGAGTCCCCATCCGGGTCTGTGCGCGACAAAGCGCTAGTTAGAGCACTTATCACAGCTATTTCAATAAGTTCATATACAAGGAATGGGCTAGACCGCAACGGACCTTTTCGGTGGGTATGGTGGTGCGTTACCCCTTTGAGGAGAGCCTTCTTAAAAAAAATGGTCGGCTCCTCCAGTCGTGGATCCCCCAGTATCCAGGTTAAATAAAGTAGCCACGATTCCAGTAGAGGGGACTCCTGCATTTAAGGACCCCACAGACAGGAAGGCCGAGGCAGTGGCACATTTCTTGTTTACGGTTGTGGGGTCAGTGATGTCACCAGTACTGGCCTTCGCACTTGTGTCTCAGACACTTACTGAGTGGGAAAAACTTTTGCACCGCGAATTGGGGGAGCAACTGGCTTCTCCTGTCTGCGTGGAACTAGCAGACCAGTTAGTGCAAGGCCTTAAGTACGTTTGTGACATCGTCCTGGTTACCTTGCCTCTGTTATCCAGGGCTTCAGTGTCCGCAGTGGTGCTGAGGCGCCTGATTTGGCTAAAATACTGGTCTGCGGATCAGGCATCTAAGAAAGCTCTGACGGATCTACCCTTCCTTGGTGAGCGGCTCTTTGGAGCCTCATTCGATGACATCATTAAGAATGCCGCAGGTGGGAAGAGTACCTTACTCCCACAGACCAGGAAGACTAAGGAGCCACGCCGTAGGCAAGGGCCCTCATTTTCCACTCATAAGCGGCTTTTTTGTCTGCCCGGGGCTTCGGCTATGCGTCCCCAGCCCGACAGGATGACCTAAAGGACAAAAGCATTCCTGGAACCGCAAGCCTGCGAGCAAAAGGACTACCGCATGAAGGTTTGCCCCTGCCCATCTCATGGGTGGGGGGTCGCCTTCGGAAGTTTGCAGCCCGGTGGGCCTCTTGGCTGTCTGACCAATGGGTCTGCGAGCTGATTTCCTCTGGCTACAAGATAGTTTCTCTCTTGGCCATCAAACAGATTCTTCCCTTCCAGCATACCCTTACTCCTGGCTCGCTGGGAGGCCCTATTGGGGGCGGTATGGGACATGCTAAGTTGCAGGGTGATAGTACCTGTTCCAGAGTCGGAAAGGTTCCAGGGGTTCTTCTCCAATCTGGACGTACTTCTTCCCTTTTGGGAACTACAATCTTGGACCTAAAAGCCCTCAATTGTTTTGTGAAAGTACAGAGGTTCAGAATGGAATCGGTTTGCTCAGTAATCACTGCACTCCATCAAGGGGGACTTACTGGCGTCTTTGAAACCGCACATACCCATATGCCTCCGGCATCAGAGGTTTCTGCGATTCACAGTTGGGGATGCCCACTACCAGTTTGAAGAGTCTTGCAGATGGAGATCTTGACGAAATGGGACAAATCTCCATTTATCCCTGGATCGGCAGATTCAGGTGAGCCAGTCAGTCAGGGACTCCCAGCTCTGGTGGCTGAGAGCCCGGCACTACATTGCACAGTGATCACAACGGACTCCAGCCTGACCAGATTGGGTGGGGTACTGGGAGTACAGTCGACCCAGGGCCTCTGGTCGAGGGAGGAATCCAAGTTGCCGATCAATGTGCTCGAGCTACGAGCGATCAGGCTATGCGTCTGCACATGGTCAATGAGACTTTGAGGGCGTCCGATCAGGATCCAGTCAGACAACACCACAGCGGTGGCATATGGCAATCATCAAGGAGGAACAAGAAGCTCGGCTGCAGCACGGAAGGTCACTCACATCCTTCAGTGGGCAGAGCAACATGTACCACCGCCCTATCGGCCATTTACGTCCCGGGAGTGGAGAACTGGCAGCCGGACTACCTAAGTCGCCAGATGCTGGACCCAGGAGAATGGGTGCGCTATTACATCGGCTAGGAGGGTTTCGAGACTGGCGGCCTTGTCTTTCAAGTCGCCCTATCTGGTTATCCCATAAGGATAAAGTGGTGTTGCATCCGCAACCTTCCTTTCTGCCGAAGGTGGTTTCATTGTTCCACATCAATAAAGACAATGTTACAATCTTTGTGTCCTAAGCTGACACATCCTAAGGAGGTGGCCCTTCATTCCCTGGATGTCATCTGGGCTCTAAGGGTGTATTTGTCTGTCACGGCTCCATTTCGGAAGTCAGACTCTGTTCGTTTCGGTAGCTGGTCTGAAAAAAGTTATGGCGGTCTTGTCGGCCACTATTTCCAGGTGGATGAGACAGATCGTGTTACAGGCCTACGCCTTCAAGTGGCAGGTGCCCCCCTTTCCTGTCACGGCCCCTTCCACCAGGGCAATTGGAACCTCCTCTTGGGCTTTCTAACATCAAGCATCTGTCACTCAAGTGTGTAAGACGGCGACATGGTCGTCCGTTCATACTTTTCCAAAATTCTACAAGGTGGATGTAAGCGCATCGGCTGATACCTGTTTTGGCCGCAAAGTTTTGCAGGCGGCCGTGTAATGTTGCAATTGCACTTGTTTTTTCTGTTTATTTTCTTATACTCAAAAGGTAACTTTTTTTTTTTAATAATGTACTGTTGCATTACCACACGTTCTGATGCGGTTAGATAAGGTAGCGACTCCCCTGTTAGGAAGCACTTATGACACAGCTTGGGGACGTCCCGGAGGTCAAGAATAAAGGAGCTGTGTCAGTGAACGTAAGAGAAAATAGGATTTTTGTACTCACTGTAAAATCCTTTTCTTTGGAGTTCACTGACTGACACAGCACCCTCCCCTCCTATTGATTTACGTTATACTGCTTGTTGACGTACTGAGGCTGCAGGAAGCAGGCTGGGGGAGGGGGTTGTTACTAAAGGGACCGTCCCTGGGGTGGAACTAGAAAGTTCTGTTTTTGTACATGTTAACATGTTCTGCCTAGTCCTCTCCTGAAGGTGGTGTAACAACCTGATGGTCAAGAATAAAGGAGCTGTGTCCTTCAGTGAACTCCAGAGAAAAGGATTTTACGGCGAGAAAAAAAAATCCTATTTTTCCGGTCGGGGGATGGCTTTTGCTGCCCTAGGCCAAGATACCATCTGTTCTTTCTCTTGCCCCATCTGCCAGTTGCATCAGCCACAGTGCAGCGGTCACCTCTGAAAAGAAGGCGGTGGCCCCGCCCACCACCTCTGCCCCTGGGGAGAAGAGGCTCCTGGCACCAGGGAGCTCTGAACAGTGTGTGTATCTATCTCTCGATAGATACACATACGCACTGTACAGGAGGACTGCTTGTACCCCCCCCCCATCTGTGGCCCTGATTATTGGGGGCTGGTGAATGGGCCTTCAACCCTGCTATGGTGCAAAATAAGTTTTCTTTAGCTGGTGCCTTACACGACAAAGTGTACTGACTAATATCCTGTACACACAATCGAAAATTTGTACGATAATTGGATCTTGTATTTTCGTTTAAATCAATAGTTTTCGTTTGATAATGCAATACATTACATCACTTCCGCGTTTTTTCTTCTATTATACGAGTATTTTCGTCACTTTAGTAAACCAATTTTGTATATGAGACTAGCATGCAAAAAAAATAAAAATAAACCACTGATGATTATTCGTTTTGATAATCTCATCATGTATACCAGGCTTAAGCTGCATATGCCCGCTATCTCTAGCCATAACGGAAACATTTACACAGCCTAAAAAAGTTGCAAAGAACTATGACAGGAAGAGAAAGCACTTTAATCATGATCGGTTTTGTAAACAATAGACGAGCAGCAGGTGAGAGAGGTGGGTTTTCTGTAAAGGAAACTTGTATTGAGATTAAAATGTAGGCAGTAATTGCTGACCTCCTAAAATACTAATTCCCTGGCTGTCTGCATTAAGTATTTGGAATCATTAACCTGAAAAAAAGGACTTCAGAAAGCAGAATATGTGAATCCAGCCTAAAAACTTGGTAAATAGCATTTTCAGATATCCTCTCTGGCTGCCTTGAAAAAGTATTTATACCCCTTGACATTTTCCACATTTTTGTCATGTTACAACCACAAAACGGAAGATTGTATACTCACCTTTCCGTAATTTTCCTTTCTTGGTGCATCTTCATGGTAGCATACATAGAGGTTGTGACTGCGCCCCCACAACCTGATAGGACTGGTTAACTGTAAATCAAAGACAGACCTGGCTCACAGCATTCTCTAACTCACCATTTGGGTGGGCATCTGTATGCTGCCATGAAGATGCACCAGGAAAACGGAAAATTGTTACCAATACTTACTGTAATTTTCCTTTCCTGGCCTGCCCTCACGTCAGCACACAATGGGTTAACCCCTTCCTCCAGTCTCTCAGTACCACCTTCTCTTAGCTGATAAAAGGGAGCCCCTCCTCCCCTGCCCTTGTTCCATTACTAGCGGACGAAAGGGTTGTAGGGAGGGGAAAAAGATTGTGCTGACGTGAGGGCAGGCCCGGAAAGGAAAATTACAGTAAGTATTGGTAACAATTTTCCGTTTTCCTGGACAGCCTCACGTCAGCACACAATGGGAGTTGATTTAGCTGATATAGGGTGAGATAACAAAAAGAGTTGAAAAACAACTGGTCATACTGCTTTAGTGAATATTTTATTTTGCTTGGAAGGGTGCTGATACCACTGTGTTTCCAAAATTTGATGCACTAGCCGCCGTGACATCTAAACTGTAATGTCTTGCAAAGGTTTCGCAGGAGCTCCAACTAGCGGTCCTGCATATGTCTTCAACTTATTTTAGCAGAGGCTGCCACTCCTCTTGTAGAATGAGCTCTAATAACTTGTGGAGGCGTCAGCCCCTGTTTCTCATATGTGAGGCTTATCCCCTTGGTGATCCATGTAGCTATGGTTCTAGCTGATGCCGCGTTTCCTCTTCTAGGTCCTGATGGCAGGACGAACAAGGTATCAGTTTTGTGCATCTGTAGAGAGCGGTTTAAGTAGGTTGAAAATAAGTTGACCATGTCCAATGGTCTGAGATCTAGTTCCTCCGCTTGTCTCCGCGGTTGCGTGAAGCTGAGTAGGACTGCCTCCCAATTTACATGGAACTTGGAAACCACCTTAGGGGTTAAGGCTGGCAAGGGCCTTACGATCACTTTGTCTGGGAGAATGATGCAAAAGGGATCTTTGCAAGATAGAGCTGCCAGCTCTGAAACTCCTTGCTGACGTTATGGCTGTGAGGAAAATCAGCTTGACGGTCGGGAACCATAGTGGGCATGTCTCCGCAGGCACGAATGGATTGTGGAGCAAAGCTTTTAGCACTGTGCCCAAGCTGGGAACAGGGACTTCCTTGGTGGTCTTATTCTTATGGCCGCTCTAAGAAACTGCTTTATTAACGGCTTGTCTGTCCATTTGTGGCCTGTGAAGTAAGACAAGGCTGACACCCGCACCTTTATGGTGTTGTATGCTAAGCCCATACTTAAAGCTGACTGTAAAAACTCCAGCACCTGCGCAATGTTTGCAGACAATGGGGAGAAATTTTGTTACACAAATTCTGTAAATTTTCTCCAAATCCTGGTGTATGTGGCATTAGTTGTGGCCCTTCTTGACTTCAATAGTGTCGAGTACCTCCTCTGAGATGCCCTGAGACTGCAGTCTGGCTGATTCAACAGCCATGCTGTCAGTTGCAATCTGCCTGGGTTGGGGTGACACCATTGGTCCTGCTGTAGAAGGTCCCTCTTCAGCGGCAGCCTTATTGGGGGAACTGCCGCCATCTGCAGGAGCAGTGGGAACCATGGCCTTCGTGGCCAGAAGGATTGCAATTGCATAGACATTCTCCCTCGCAATTTTTAATAGGGTTTTCATTACCAGTGGTACTGGTGGGAAAACCTAGACTAGGGGAAATTCCCATAGGATTGAGAAGGCATCTTGAGCTAGCGCTTCATTGCAGTGGAATCTTGACACAAACTGGGGGTACCTGTGCATTCTCTGGGGTCGCCATCAGATCTACCGAGGGTGTACCCCACCTGTAAAAGATTGTTTTCAGATAGTCCTTATTGAGTGCCCACTTGTTGTTTTTGACTGCCTGAAATGTAGGCTGCCGTCAAGGCTTCCACATGTGCCTCAGCCCAGGCGAATATCTGGGTTGCCAACTGCAGCAGCGGCAGGCTCTTGGTTCCTCCCTGATTGGTTATATAAGCGACCGCCGTCTGGTTGTCCAACATAAGCTTGACCCGAGCTCCCTAAATCAGGTTCTCAAATGCCAGTGGGGCCAAGTATCTTGCCTATAACTCCAAAAGGTTGGAGTGTCTGGTCTCCATCCTGCTCCATTTGCCTTGAACCCGTCTGCCGAGGCAGTGAGCACCCCAGCCCCGGAGACTGGCATCCGAGGTTATTTGGATCCAATCTCTGGGGCCGAGAGGCATGCCCCACGACAGAGTTCCTGGCACTATCCACCACGGCAAGCCCTGGCGGATCCGTCTTGGTATAAATATTTTTTGGTGGAGTGATACTCCATCCCACTGGTTCAGAAATGACGTTTGGAATGCCCTTGTATGGAATCTTGCCCAGGGAACAGCTGGTGTTGCTGCGGTAAACATTCCAAGAAGCGTCATACAGTCCCTCGCCAACAGCGACGAGGACTCCATCACGTTTTTCACACAGGCTACTAGCTCAGCTATCTTGCAATGTGGTAGCAAGACCTGCCCTTTGCTTGTGTTGAAAACAAGCTCTAGGTCAGTAATGGGGAACCTTGGCACCCCAGATGTTTTGGAACTACATTTCCCATGATGCTCAACTACACTGCAGAGTGCATGAGCATCATGGGAAATGTGGTTCCAAAACATCTGGGGTGCCAAGGTTTGCCTTCACTGCTCTAGGTACTCCATCTCTTGGGAGGGAATCAACTGGCTCTTCTGCTTGTTGATAATCCAGCGAATTAGGATAGAATTTTCAGCACCACTTCGCCCTGTGCTGTTAACTCTTTGCATTTACGGCCACTACCAAGATGTCGTCTAAGTAGTGGAAAATTTTTATGCCCCTCAAACGTATAACAGTGATGGTAGCTAGCAAGATCTTGGAAAAGACTTGAGGTGCTGTGCTGATTTCTAAGGGAAGACATTTGAACTGGAAATGATCTTCCCCTACCATGAAATTCTGGTATCTTTGGTGATGCCTGTTGATTGGGACATGAAGGTAGGCATCTGCTAAATCGACTGATATTAGCCAGTCCCCTGGTTGTAGAATAAATATAATTATAAATATTGATTCCATCTTAAATGTCTTGGGATCGATGTAGTGGTTTAGAGATCTTAAAGCCCCATACACACTATCCGTTTTTCTGCTGAGTTTTTCCTTCAGATTTACCAAAACCATGTAATATGAGGTCAAACCATAGGAGTTTCAATGTGTGTGCAATCAGGCAGGCTCTTCTATTACATGGTTTTGGTAAGTCTGAAGGAAAAACTCAGCAGAAAAACTGATAGTGTGTATGGGGCTTAAGTCTAAGGCCGGTCTGAGACCTCCGGAGGCTTTGGGCACCAGAAAAATTGGGGAGTAAATCCCTGTTCCCTGCTGCTTTACAGGAACCGACGAGATTGCCTCTTTGTGAAGTAATTCAGTCTCATATTCTTGCAAGCACCTTTGTTCTGATCTTGTGGCCATTCTGTCTGGACAAAAAGGCGGCTGAGGGATAAAGTTCCTCCATTGCTGAAGTGATTCTGGCCGTCTCTATGTCAGACTTCAGGGCCGTCTACCCATTTGTGAATTAGCCCTTCAGCGCCCTGGAGATTGAAGTTAGGGCTATGGCTGGGTGACAAGCTGCTCCAGCAGTTAAATAGATCTTCTTTAGATCTGTGTCTGTGCGTCTGTCCATTGGTTCTCTCAAGGTTGTAGAATTCTGCAATGGCAGGGGCACCTGCCTTGCTAGGCACTGCAAGGCCGCATCTACCCCTGGAGGTGACTCCCAAAAGGCAGCATCTGGTGTTAAATGGGTATAATCTTAAAAAGCGACTTTGTATGTTCGCATTCCCTTCTGGCTTTACCCATTCCTCCTCGCATAATTCGCGGATCTCCATCATGAACGGGAAGGTTGCCCCTTGCCTTTTCAAGTTAGGGAAATCTCTTATTTTTTTTCCGGAGGATGAGTGTCTTGATCCCAGTCTATGGCCTCCTTCACTGCTACAATGTAAGAGTCTATGAGTTGGAAGTCGAACAAATATTCCAACGGTTTATTAGAGTCTAAAGAATCTCCTGAACATATTTCAAGCCCTGGTGATGCGTCTTGCTTCTGCTTAGATGCGTTCTTGGCTCTAGGCTTAGTCCCGGAGGCACTGCGACCGCCTGCATACTCTCCGTCACCGCCTCCTGAATATAGTCTTTTGTCCTACGTGTCTCTGTTTATCTGTGGCTACATCTCTTATGCATTCTGCGCGCACAAGCTTTTTAGGGGCGGATGGCGCTGAACAAGCCCAGCAGAGGCCTTCGGTGGGACGGCCTCTTGCCGGACTTGGTTCTGCCGCCCTAGCTGTCTGCAGCTTGGACTGCCCATTGGTTGGGGGTCTATGTCTTGTGCGTGACCCAGATGCATGCAGAGATGTTGAGCGGTGGCGGGACTTTATCTTCCGCGACTGTCTTTTTTTTTTAGGACTTCTGCTCCTATGAAGACAAAACACCTTATTAGGCTGGTGTTGCACTCTTGTTTTGTGGCCCTCGTAGGACCCCCCCCTCCTACCTTTCCGACGATCTTCGTGCACTTTGGGGCTGTGGTGAGCTCTCATACTGCAGCAACTAAAGACAGGATATAGAAAAAAGAAGTTGCTATTTTATATCTTTTTTTTTTTTTTAAACTGGCTCTTTAAAGGAAAAAAACTTAACCTTAATACTGGATATGGAGTCACTCAAGGTGGCAGCAGATTTTTAGGGTATCTGAAAAGCTGTAAACACATGGTGCAATGCATTTTGTGATCATGGCTCAGTAAACACTGACACAGCCCAGCCACCCCTCCCCCTCTGTGAAGGAAAACTCACCAGTACACTTCCCTCACTAGCTGTGGAAAACGGCACTGGAGCTTCTGGTTCTCCAGGCTTTATAGCCCCACAGCCCTGACCCCCTGTGAGGTCATTACCGACCGACCGAAAACACAGGGGAGACGGCCGGCGCAGCTCCTAGAAAGCAGGAAAGGAAAGCACAATGCTACAGAAACACCACAGCCTAAAATGGTAAGCTCTTTAAGCCTTAGTATGCCCGCATGGCTCCTGTGCATAGAGCGTCCAGTGTGATAAAAGGAACTACCTTTATTGTTCTGCACCTTCCGATCCCAGGAGAGGCTTGAACCTGGGTGGGTAGGTTTGGTAGGGGGGTGTAGTCTAATCCACGAGCATGGTGGCCTGGAGTCTGACCAAAAAAAAGGAACAAGGGCAGGGGAGGAGGGGCTCCCTTTTATCAGCTAAGAGAAGGTGGTACTGAGAGACAGGAGGAAGGGGTTAACCCATTGTGTGCTGACGTGAGGCTGGCCAGGAAAGGAAAATTACAGAAAGATGAGTACAATTTTCCTGGTGCATCAAGGCAGCATACATATGGGGTCTAACTTGCCATACGGGAGGGTGCAAGAAAAATTTGTAATCAGCAGTAGCGCAAGTATGAACCATTTTTCAAAATTTTACTGTTGCGAGCCGGGTTCACCTATAAAAGTGTAATGAAGGTGTCCTGGGTGCACCATATTGACTTGCAAATAACCTCAGGAGACACTCAGCACTGAGTTGGCACTGTCCTAGTTAAATGTGCTCCTATGATCTCCAAAACAGGAAGGCCCTGAAGAGTAGGCTCTTTTAATTGTCTTAACAATCTAGGAGGTGACTGAACATGTTGATGCTGACTGACCCTGTCTTAAGCTACGCTGGAACCAAGAACATATGTCAGCTTTCCTGAATGTAAAGGTAGCTGCCAAGCAGATCACCAGCGTTCGCTCAACATCCAGGTGATGTGGTTCTCTCACTTAACCAAGAAAGACGGCAAATTGACTTCCTGGTTAAATTGGAAGGAGACAGACACCCCATGGATAAAAGCAGTCTGGTGTTTTAGGACTATTCTGTTCTGTCTGGGTATAAGGGAGGCTCCCTGAGTACAAAGCCTGAAGTTCTGACATCCTTCACAGAGGTTGTAGCAACCAGAAATACGGTCTTTAGGGTTTGCAGAGTGTAGTCAATTCTGCAGGATAGAAATGGGGACCATAAGCAAGTGCCACATAGGGAACAATGGTTTCCTGGGAGGCCTATAACTTCATGCAAGCCATTTAAGAATTGCATCACTAAAGGGTCAAGGACTCCTTAACCCCCTGCAAATGCAGACAAGGCTGAACTTTGAGCTTTAAACATATTTGAACCTAGGCCCCTGTTCAGCCCCAGGTGTAAGAGCTGTGGAAGCTTGGCTGGTTTAGGTGAGAAAGGACTCCAGGCTTTTGCTGTGTGATATCTGCATCGTTTTCCTATATTCTTAGGTAGATCTTAATCATGTAGACCTCTCTGGTTTGACACAAGGTAGGCACTACCTGCACTGAGCATACTTGACTGCCACTGCCTTTCAACTTCCAGGCCATCAAAAGTAATCTCTTGGAGCTGGATGGCAAAACTGTCCATGAGAGAGCGAATCCGTCATCACTGGAAGCGGCAGTGATTATTCAATGCTTAAGAGTAGGACACACACACCTACCTCCCCCCTAAGCCTACAGGAAGCTCCACTGACAGCCTAAGAATTCTAACCTTCCTTTGCTGTATAGGCACAATACAAATCTTGCTAAAAGGAGTAAATGACAAGTGCTTTGAACACTACTCGGTTCATGAAAATTCAATACTATAAGCTTAACATCCCATCAGGGGCGTAACTAGAAATCACAGGGCCCCATAGCAAAATGTTGTATGGGGCCCCCCCTTCAAACAGCCCCCCCCCCACAAAAAAATGGCGGGGCTTAAATTAAATAGTGGGCTTGGTTTAAAATGCGTGGCTCAAAGGGGGTGTGGTTCGAGTCTGAGATGAAGGAGGAAAGAAGGAAGGAAGCAAAGAAAAGGGATGGAGGGACAACAGGCCCAGATCCTACACCACAATAGCAATATACATATTCCAGAACGTTTAACAATCAACAGATAAAGATACTCCAAACAGCTGGTGTTAGCGCTTCAATAATCCTCACCTGTACCCAATGTGGCCTGCCTGTTCCCAATGCAGCGTGGCCTGCCCATGCCCAATACTGCCTCACCTGTGCCCACTTGTGCCCAATGCAGCCTGTCCAGTGCCCAATACAGCCTTACCTATGCCCAATGCAGTGTGGCCTGTGCCCAAAGCACCCTCCCCTGTGCCCAATGTAGCATGACCTGCCTGTGCCCAATGCAGCCTCACCTGTGCCCAATGTGGTCTCATCTGTGCCCAATGCAGCGTGGCCTGCCTGTGCCCAATACAGCCTCACCTGTGCCCAATGCAGCCTCCCCTATGCCCAATGCATCGTGACCCATGCCCAATACAGCCTCACCTGTGCCCAATGCAGCGTGACCCGAGCACAATGCAGCCTCACCTGTGCAGAGGGAGAGGCGAGCCAGTGGCGGAACTACCGGGGAGGATGAGGAATGCATACTGGAGCCCTCAAATGGCTGCTGGCAAGTGTGGGGCTGCCTCACAGTGGGGGGGCTCTGGCTCTACATCCAACTCCTGGCATGTCTCTTCCAGAGCTTTCCACTGTGATTTCCACTCACCGACACCTGGCCTGGATCCCTCCTGAATGACTTAACTCAGGACGTGCTGACCACGCTGGTCGGGACCCCCGTGAGTCCGGTCGCGGGACCCGCGGACTCGATCGCCGCGGGCATCCCCGCGATCGTCTCACGGAGCGGCCGAATGGAGGAAATGCTGTATAAACAACATTTTCCCATTCTGCCTAGCAACTAGTGACGCTGATCTCTGCTCCATGTGATTGGAGCAGAGATCAGTGTACACTAAATGAAAGCCCAACCCCCCCACAGTTAGTAACACACCCCTAGGAACACTTAACCCCTACACTGCCACCCACTGGTTAACCCTTTTTACTGCCAGTGTCATTTACACAGGAATCACTGCATTTATATAGCAGTGATTACTGTATAAATGACAATGGTCCCAAAAATGTGTCAAAAATGTCCGATGGGTCCCCGACAATGTCGCAGTCACAATAAAAATCGCAGATCGCCGCCATTAAAAAAAATAATAAAAAATTAATAAAAATGCTATAAAACTATCCCTATTTTGTAAACGCTATAACTTTTGCGCAAACCAATCAATAATCGCTTATTGCGATTTTTTTTTTTACCAAAAATATGTACAAGAATACGTATCGGCCTAAATTGAGGGAAAAAAATATATGTTTTTTTATATATTTTTGGGGGATATTTATTATAACAAAAAGTAAAAAATAATGCGTTTTTTTCAAAATTGTCGCTCTATTTTTGTTTATAGCGCAAAAAATAAAAACCACAGGGGTGATCAAATACCACCAAAAGAAAGCTCTATTTGTGGGAAAAAAAAGGACGTCAATTTTGTTTGGGAGCCACGTCGCACGACCGCGCAATTGTCAGTTAAAGCGACGCAGTGCCGAATCGCAAAAAGTGGTCTGGTCTTTGACCAGCAAATTGGTCCGGTCTGAAAGTGGTTAAAAATGCAAACACTAATACTGTTAACTTTATAGCTGTAAAAAAAAAAAAAAAAATCAGAAATATGTAGTAAAGAAAATTCCTACATGCAAAAATGCACTGTACATTACATGTTCTTTAGACATAAATTTTTTTTCAAACATTAGTTTCCTTTGCCAATTCAAATTCAAAAAATTACCATATAACACCAATTAAAAGATCAGCATTTGTAATTTTCCTTTATGTAACCAATGTAACCACAATTGCAGCCTCACCTGTGCAGAGCAAGAGGCGAGCCAGTGGCAGAACTACCGGGGAGGATGTGGAGTGCAGTCCAGTATGGAGCCCTCAAATGGCTGCGGGCAAGTGTGGGGGACTCAGAGTGGGGGGGGGGGGGGCGAGCACCGTCCGCACGGTCCCCCAGCCAGGGGAAGCGAGGAGAGGAAGAGGCAAGCTGTCTGTACGAGCAGAGAGCTGTAATAGCTTTCATTTGAATGTCCTGTGTTCCCGGGGCTCACCGTCACATAGCCCCACCTCTTGGCCTGCAGCCTTTGATGATGTCACATGTCCCGCATTGGACCGGTGTTCTGTCTATCAAAGACGCCGGGCCAAGAGGTGGGGCTATGTGACGGTGAGCCCCGGGAACACAGGACATTCAAATGAAAGCTATTACAGCTCTCTGCTCGTACAGACAGCTTGCCTCTTCCTCTCCTCGCTTCCGCTGGCTGGGGGAACATGCGGGAGGTGATGCCCCCCTCCACAGTATGCATTCCTCATCCTTCCCACGGGCCCCTCTCAGCTGCGGGCCCCATAGCGGCTGCATGTGCCGCTATGGCGGTAGTTCCGCCACTGCATCCCATGACCTTAAGCAGCCTGGTCTTTAAAATTAGTCACCCAACCTTTCTAGCTGGGGTCTGATGTGATAATGTTCCATCTGAAAACAATTGGCCAGTTACAAAGAACCAAGGATACTCTGGCACTGTTCTACTGGAAGAGACTTCACTCCCAAAGCACCTTTGGCTTTCTCTATCAGAATTGAATTTTTCCCGTCACTATTACAGATAGTAAAACCTTGTGAATGCCCTGGGGGAGATGTACAGACCGAAGGGGAGGAACTCAACTGGTAGAGGAATTGAGGAAGAATTAGGACAAGTAGGTGTCTGATAAACCTAGGCGAGAATCCAGTCTCCCAGATTTATGAATAATATAATTGATTGGAGGTTTTCCATCTTGCACAACTCTAACTTCATGTGTTGCTTGTCAAAATGTATTTATTTATTTATTTTAACTTTAGCACTGGGCACAGAATACCTGTGGGTAACTGGAACCTTCACGATTGCTCTTTATTTTTTTTCCTTTTAATCCAGCTATAAACTGGAACAGAATTTTTACTTTTTCATCAACCCCAGTAGCCTGGCTGACTGGAAGAGATTGAAAGGTGGACTTCCCACCTGTCAATGTTATATGATCGGTATGCTCATTAACCACTTCAGCTCCGGACCATTTTGCTGGCCAAAGACCAGACCACTTTTTGCGATTCGGCACTGCATCGCTTTAACTGACAATTGCGCGGTTGTGCGATGAGGCTCCCAAACAAAATTGACGTCCTTTTTTTCCCACAAATAGAGCTTTCTTTTGGTGGTATTTGATCACCCCTGCGGTTTTTATTTTTTGCGCTATAAACAAAATAGAGCGACAATTTAAAAAAAAAAAAGCATTATTTTTTACTTTTTGTTCCACCAAAAATATATAAAAAAATATTTTTTTTCCCTCCGTTTAGGCCGATATGCATTCTTCTACATATTTTTGGTAAAAAAAAAATCGCAATAAGTGATTATTGATTGGTTTGCGCAAAAGTTATAGCGTTTACAAAATAGGGGATAGTTTTATGGCATTTTTATCAATTTTTTTTTTCTTTTTTTTTTTTTTTTTTTTTTTTTACTAGTAATGGCGGCGATAAGGGTTTTTTTTATTGTGACTGCGACATGGCGGACACATCGGACATTTTTGACACATTTTTGGGACCATTGTCATTTATACAGCAATCACTGCTATATAAATGCAGTAATTCCTGTGTAGATGACACTGGCAGTGAAGGGGTTAACCAGTGGGTGGCAGTGTAGGGGTTAAGTGTTCCTAGGGGTGTGTTACTAACTGTTGGGGGCTGGGCTTTCATTTACTGAACACTGATCTCTGCTCCAATCACATGCAGCAGAGATCAGCGTCACTTGTTGCTAGGCAGAACAGGGAGATGCTTTTTACAATGGCATCTCTCCGTTCTGCCGCCCCGTGAGACGATCGCGGGTATGCCCGCGGCGATCAAGTCCGCGGGACCTGCGTCCGGACTCACGGGGTCCCAACGAGCATGCCGGCAGCGGCGTGCTCGCGATAGCAGGGCGGCATTAAAGATTGGACGTACCTGTACGCCAATATGCCTGCCCGTACCATTCTGCCAACGTACATTGGCGTGCGCTGGTCGGAAACTGGTTAAATTATGCCCTTGCATGGGTGAGTTTGTCATGTTATACTTTTTCAATAAAAATGATTGTACCAGAAAGGTGGACCTCCCTTAACCTTCCACCAATGTCACGCCAATATAGCTGATATGGCCCACTGATCCTGAAGGTTTTCCCTCCAGGTGTGTGCGTAAAGCTTCGGACAGGCACCCCTTGGATTAGTGCACTCCTAAAAAGGGACTTCCGCTGTTCTCCTAAGATAGGGGCCTTAGATCTTTAAGGCTTCAATCATGAAGATTGGGTACTTCTCTAGTTAGTTTACTAATCTTTTTCTCGGTTCGTAGGATTTTGCCTCCTGGTGTCTACTTGGGAGCCGCCACCTGTATGCTGGACCTTTTTGAATTTTCGGTTTTTGTCAGATGACATTTTCCCTGCTAATGGTCACCCTTGAGATGGCTGTATCCGGTCTACTCCCAAATAGATACATAATTTCCTGTTTGTAGGACTGGTTCACGGATTTTCCCAGAAGTTTGCACCAAGATAAGTCAGATTTTTTTTGGCACCTGATGCAATAAAAATTTAATTTTTGTTTAGATGTGATTCCCTATTGAATGTATCTTAAGGGATGCAGACCCTGCCACTTTCCTCAGAGTCCTGCAGGTGCAGCAGCTGGCTGACAATTATGAAACCACGCCAATTAGACTCATTCAGCACATGGGCTGGTTATTGCTGGTGTGCCAGCACCTGCAGATGCTACAGTATGTAGGAGCACTTCAGAGCTAGATAGAATTTTCGGAGAGCCTCTTTGAATGTAACATGTCTTGCCGGCTACAGTCATGATGCATCCATCATCGAAGGAGACTGCAGCAGGTTGTCCTCTAGCTTTTTCTGGGTATACAGTTTTGATAGTCTGTTTATAAGGGCATTTTTCTCTGACCCCTTCAATTCTTCCTGGATTAACTCTTCCAGTTGTTCAGTGAAGGAAATTAGTACTTTCTAAGCTTGTGGAGAGTTTCCTCCACTTCAACCCAGGCAATTGCGTCCTTGGCTGCTCTTGCAAAAAGTCTCTATATGGCAATCTTCAAAACTTGTGGCCCCTTTAACGCTTTCTTCTCATGGCAAGCTTTCCTATTTGGACACCACCTACTGGTTCTGGTTGGAAATGCTAGGCAATTTATGCACTGTAGCTTGTCAAGCAATGAGTTTCCACCTCGAATGCAGCACCCATTAGGGCTGGTAATCTGTGGTGTTTGTAAATGGGGAGCAAACAAAATGAGCGGTGAGATGATGACATTGTTGAATGTTGCCTGTATGTCTGCGCTTTGAACGGTGGCGGTTCTGGCTTTTAGCAGGCTCTCTTTGTCTTGAGGTCATTGCAGGGCTGTATAGTTCTTGTTGCAATCAGATTTGACATACTAGCTTGCAGGCAATGACTTTCCACAATAAATGCAGCAACCATTAGGGCTGGTAACTTGTGATGTTTGTAAACGGGGAGCAATGCTAATGAGGGGTGAGGTGATGAGATTTAAGCAACATTGCCTCGATGTCTGTTCTTAGATGGTGACTTGTCTTGACTGTCAGAAGGCTCTCTCAATCTTGTAGTCCTTACAGAACTATAGATATGCAAAGTCTCCCCTAGTGCGACCTGAAAGCCGTATGATTTTGCCACAAATCTGATGCGACTTGAATCAATGCATGTTGTATTCTTAGCAAAGAAACAAACTAAATCTCGCACTAAGAAGAATGTTCAAAGTGAAAAAATCAGTAATCATTTAAAGTGCAAAAAATATAAATAAAATCAATAATTAGGTCCGCTGCTGCTGTTTGCAAAGGAATAAACCTTAAGAATGGATGACAAAATAAAAAAACTGCTCAAGCGGAATAAAGTACTAATAAATAGATAAAGTGCTTAACTTATACAGTAGTGATCATATAATGTGTATATAGATTAGCATATCAAGGTGAAATACAATATAATAGTGCTGGGTGCTCTCAGTAGGATGTGATGAAAACAGGATCATTTAAGGCAATGATCCACTCTGGTAAACCCACTCACCAGAGTTGCTGGACCCTCAGCTTTTCAGCCCAAGGGTCAGCTTTAATCGGTAAAAATAGAGATGATGTAAAAAGATTCCATCCACAGAGTTCTCAGAGTATTCTAAGGGAGTGCATATACCGAGATAAAGAAAAAGAAATAAACATGTGAAGTACCGCTAATGTAAACACAGCTGCGCTATTATCATGAATCACTCACGAGACAGATAAAATACAGACATTAGCGTGTTTCTGGGTCCGCACGTGTAGCGTGCGTTCCACGGCAACCGGAATCAGCGTCACTGGTTCTCAACACCGGAAATACGTTGACGCATTTCGCCCCTCCCCCAGGGCTTTAAGGACATTACTTTCGGTATTGTACAAATGGTTTATATATGCTTAGAGGCTGCCGCCAATCAGCACATCACCCAATAGAAAAAAGAAACCTTCCAGTATGCTTGGCAATCACTTCACTTCCTTACTACATCATTTCCTGTCTTATATTGAATAGCAAAAAACTTATATCACATATAACGGAACATAATGAGATACAAATGTATAAAAAAATATATATATATATATATATATATATATATATATATATATATATATATATATATATATATATATATAACATAAAAAAAAGTGTAAAAAAAAAAATTATATATATATATATATATATATATCACATAAAATTATATCTCAAAAAAATATTCGCAGAAAAAAAAATATATTTCATCAAAAAACTTTTAGTTGAGGAATATTTATATTTGTGAAAATAAAAGAAAAAAATAATGAAATAAAAAATGAAATATAAATAAACACAAAAATAAAATAAAAATAAAATGCAAACAAAATGAAAATAAAATAAAAATGAAAAATAAATAAAAATAAAATGAAAATTAAAAAAATATAAAAAATTAATAATAATAAGAAAGAAAGAAAGATAAGTCACCAATTGGATAAGAAAAAATTTAAATCGAGTTCAATATTAAGGCCCTGTGGACTAAGAGTACCCAACCTATGTATCCACTGGGTTTCGTTCTGTGATATAGCTTGTTTAAGGTTAGAACCCCTCCAATGTGGGTTCAACTCTGTCAATACCACAGAACTTCAAACCCCTAGGATCGTGGTTATGAAAAAGTCTAAAGTGATTAGAAAGACTATGGTGTTTAAAACCTTTTTTCATTTTATTCACATGTTCTCTCAGTCTACAGATATGAACGGTACTTATTGGAAATCATGGGATACGGCTTGTTATGTGACTTTGCAGTGACAAGTCGCAGTAGTGGAAACTGAGCCCAACACAGTGATCCCAAAGCGGGCATAGGAAGAGCCCAGGTGAATGCCATAAAGAGCACAATGAACCTAGAGCAACACTGAGAGGAGATGGGGAAAAACACAGGTAAAAACCATAAAAAAGGGAAAACATACATGCAAACAATGACCACATAAGCATCCAGTATGCTTGAATAGAGAGCTCCACCATTGTTGCACAAAAATGCCATGAAACCATTTAAAACTCACATTTGCCATTACTGATGATATCAGTGCCTGAGCCTGTTCAGATCACCATCCTGGAAAAGCTCTAGCCAGGAAACACAGAGGCCGCATCACTTCCTGCCTCTCATGCTCAGAGTATACTTGCACGGTTGCAGCCATCTTGGGAATGGCAAATGCCCATAACACAGAGAAAAGTAAGAAGCATATGGAAAGAAAAAAAAGGAAACGCTGTCACTTACATCAAAGCTTGTTTAAAGCTTTCTTTGAGAAGCCTGCACCACCAGAATGGGGCTCCAACCATCTAGCTCATTTAGAGGCTGTACAGGAAGGACTTCCGCCGGGAGAGGCTGCAATATGCTCCCCCAGACCACCAGAATGGGGCTTCAACCAACTAGCTCATTTAGAGGTTGTACAGGAAGGATTTCCACCAGGAGAGGCTTCAATATACCCCCCCCCCCCCCAGACCACCAGAATGGGGCTCCAACCATCTAGCTCATTTAGAGGTTGTACAAGAAGGACTTCTACCCAGGAGAGGCTGAACCTGGCTGGGGCGATAAACGGTAAGGGAAACCTGGCGATTTCAGTCCTGATCGGGTGAGGAAAAAAAGGAGAATTCTGTGAGCTGGGTCTGTCTTTGATTTATAGTGAACCAGTCCTATCAGGTTGTGGGGGCAGAGTCACAACCCATATGTATGCTGCCATGATGCACCAGGAAATGTAAATGTATTTTATGTGATAAACCAACACAAAGTGGCAAATAATTGTGAAGTGGAAGGAAAATGATTTTCAAAAATTTTCAAGAAATTATCTGAAAAGTGCGATGTGCACTTGTATTCAGCCCCCCAAGTCAATACTTTGTATAGCCACTTTTTGCTGCATTTTCAGCTGCAAGTATTTTTGGGTATGTCTCTACCAGCTTTGCACATCTAGACAATGAAAAATTTGCCATTCTTTGCAAAATAGCTCAAACTCTGTCAGATTGGATGGAGAATGTCTGTGAACAGCAATTTTCAAGTCACAATTGGATTTAGGTCTGGACTTTGACTGGGTCATTCAAACATGAATATGATTTGAGCTAAACCCTCCCATTGTAGCTCTGGCTGTATGTTTACATGTCATTGTCCTGCTGGAAGGTTAACCACCGCCCCAGTCAAGTCTTTTGCAGACTCGAACAAGTTTTCTTCAAGGATTGCCCTGTATTTGGCTCCATTCATCTTCCGATCAACTCTAACCATCTCCCTGCCGAAGAAAAACATCCCCACAGCTTGATGCTTCCACCACCATGATTCACAGTGGGAATGGTGTGTTCAGCGTGATATGCAGTGTTTTCTGCCACACACAGCATTTTACTTTTAGGCCAAAAAGTTAAATTTTGGTCCCATCTGACCAGAGCGCCTTCTTCCGCATGTTTGCTGTGTCCCCCACATGGTTTCTCACAAACTGCAAATGGGACTTCTTATGGTTTTCTTCTTGCCACTGTTCCCTAAAGAAATCCAAAAAAAGTTGCGCTCATAAAGAATAATAAATTAATAAAAATATATATATATAAAAAATATTGCACTAATCTCAAATAAATCAATTCATACCTAAATAAATCTTGAATCCTGTGAAAGAATTACCAATAATCATACAAATATAAATAATAAATAAATATCAATTACTGTAGAAAATAATTAAATTGTGTATATGATTGTGTTCATAAGCAACTTAAGAGAACTAAAAGCTAAAAAAAATAATCTTATAAAAAAAATGAAATAAACAAACCCAAATACAGTGCAAAAATGAAAAAAACATATATATAAATCAGTCCACAGTCCGTAAAATAATTGAATGACGACTGGGATATTTTCCACAATAAAGTGACTTGTGCTGAAGAAATTTTTTACACAATAAAGTGACTTGTGCTGAAGAGATCCCACCACCAGATGAAGTACATGCTTACCAGCTGTGAAAGGGTCAAGCGCATATGGCCATAACCCGGCCGGGGCCTTTTTCCTTAGAGAGGTCTCCACACACAGTCCAATCGTCGGAACAAATCCTCTGCAAAGGTCACCTAGCTCAACTTAGTCGACTCTTCACTGATACCAATTGATATGGCGAAGGGTAGGTAATTATTTGCTCGAAAGAAGGGAAAATGGAGAAAATATAGGTAAAACCCATAGGGCACTTTTATTAAAAATAGCGTATAAACAAAAAAAATCATATATACAAAAAAAGCATTTAAAACTTGCATAGAATTGTGGCTGACCAGCTACAGAACACACACCCGTGCTTGCATACAAACGGACGTAGCGCACGGTGACGGCAGCACGTCGCTCCTCCCGACTCGTTTAGTCACAGATTTGATGTCCTCATAGGGCTTTTAGTTTTATTAATTTGTTTATGAACATATTCATATAAACTTCACGATCATATACACAATTTAATTATTTTTTATGATTTTCTACAGTAATTGAAATTTATTTATATTTGTATGAATTATTATTGGTAATTCTTTCACAGGATTCAAGATTTATTTATTTAGGTATGAATTGATTTGTTTGAGATTAGTGCAATATTTTTTATATATATATTTTTTTTTATTAATTTATTATTCTTTATGAACGCAACTTTTTTTGGATTTCTATAATTATTGGTGTGTATCTCACGTGGTGTTGCTGCTATAGTAGGTGAATTTTTGGGCCAGCGCAAAAATTTTTTTTTTTTACAACTGTTCCATAAAGGCCCGATTTTTTTTGGAGTGCGTGACTAAGGCTCGGTTCACACCTAAACCGGCCGCAGATCGCACAGCAACGCTGTTTATCCCTTTTCTCCTTTTCAGGGATGAATCTTTGCCTGAATTTGGCCCTGAAACGGAGGCAAAGATGCACAGCGTTTCTGTGCAGTGCGCTCCGCAGCCGCCCCAGAGACATGTGAACCGGCTCCATATAGAGCTAGTCATATTCTCCTGCTATGCGAATTGGATGTGGGGAAATCCGCATCCAATTTTCATAGGTGTAAACCCAGCCTAATAGTTGTCCTGTGGACAGATTTTCCCACCTGAGCTGTGGATCTGTGCAGCTCCTCCAGAGTTACCATGGCCCCCTTGGCTGCTTCTCTGATTAATGCTTGCCTTGCCTTGCCTGGCCTGTCAGTTTAGGTGGACGGCCATGTCTTGGTAGGTTTTCAGTTGTGCCATACTCCTTTCCATTTTCAGATGATGGATTGAACAGTGCTCCATGAGATGTTCAAAGCTTGGGATATTTTTTTATAACCTAACCCTGCTTTAAACTCCTCTAACTCTATGCCAGACCTGTCTGGTGTGTTCCTTGGCTTCCATGGTGCTGTTTTTTCAGTAAGGTTTTCTAACAAACTGCTGAGGGCTTAACAGAACATCTGTATTTATACTGAGATTACATTTACACACAGGTGGACTTACTAATTAGGTGACTTCTGAAAGCAATTGATTTCACTCAGGGCTCGAGTCCTGCAGGTACGCAGGGGAACGGCGTTCCTCTACTTTTTCCACAGCAGGAACGCTGTTCCCTTTTGCATCCCTCCTGCAGGATGCAGCTGCTATCAGTGGCCTGGTGTACCAACGGGGGTGCGGGGTGTCGGTTCGCCCCATGCCACACATTGCGGGGATTGTCAGGCTGGGCGGCATGTACAAGTGGGGAAAGTAGCTGGACAACTCCTTCAGCCCGCGTCACCCGGCCGCCTATTTGGTTCAGCAAGCAGGATGGGAACTACCCAGCTGCCCCGTGACCATGAAGGGGAAAGGAGCTGAGATGGATCCCGAGCCTATTGCCTGATGTCGCCTGACCGGGAAAAAAGTGAGTGCCAGCCCGTGCAGCAGTCCCCCTATATGCATGGATAGGAGGAGCGGCGGAACAGTGTATAAGTTCTATCAAAAAAGGTTTTTTTAAGGTAAACCAAGCCTAAGAGAGTGGGATGTTAACGGTGCAATAAATCAAAACTGTATTCATATTAAAAAATTACAAAATTTATTTATACATAATTCATAAAAGCAAAGCAATGATCTGTATAATCATACTGAGGTTATATACAACTTTGTGGTCCAATAGATGGTAAAGTTGAGGTAGTTGCGATTGATTTATCCCGACATGTTTCGCTTAATGCTTCATCAGAGGATAAGCCAACTACCAACATAATAAATTCAAAAAGAGAAAACATAAATTAATTTCACAAAATACATTTCTTTGTACATAATTCATACAAGTAATCGGCATATATAGTGTTTAAAGGACACGAGTAAGGTTCAAAGAAATGATGGAAATATGCTCACCCCCATTTTACCGACCCATTCGTACCCCAGGAAAAGTTATATGACTACCAGATGGATAGAAGAATGCAGGGCAACAAGTACAGCAGCCAGGCAATATAGCTGGAGAGGGCATAGACGGCGGCTGATTGGGACAGAAAAATTATATCATATGTCAGCATACTATTTATAAATAAGAGCTATGTTGTTATTTTATTTTATACTATAGTCAATATATAGGAGTAACCTATAGCCTTTTTAAAAAATATTTTATTTTAGTATAGCAATCATTTTCAAATTTTTTGCATTTTTATTTTAAATGAATATTTTATACTAGTGGAGCCCAATTACTGTTTATTTAAATACATCCACTTACATTTACTGACGATAAAGTAGAATTTCCTTAATATGTTTTATTTCCCAGATATTATATTATATCCACCAAAGTATATAGGGAATTCTCCTTCAGATTAAGATAAGCCCAGAATGATAGCACACTCACATGGGCTCTACAACCTGTTTACACAATATCTAAGAAAGAAAAATGCATTTACCGTTAATTGAAGTGTGGATAAAGAAAGAAATTCATTCTCAGCAATCAAATGTTAAAGTTACTAACCAGCCAGCAAACGTGGACTTCCTCCTAGCGCGGCTCCCCCACAATAGAGCCGAATGTTTTGTGTCCCAATATATATACCGCCGTCCATCGAGCCGGCGTCTGACGTCACCGGCTCGATGCGGACGTAAACAGCGGCAGTGCGCATGCGCGAGAGAGCCATTAGGGGAATCTGGAGACTACATTTCCCACAAGGCCTCAGTGCAAACACCGGTATTCAGGGAAACGTAAAGGAGGGGACAGCCAGAGCGCAGCTAATGCAATGCTCTGGCTAGCACCCTCATATTGCTCCAAGAGTGTATGTTTCCCTATCTCGCACGCAGGGACCACCGCTAACCGATGGGCAGCCCGCCAAATCAGATATAATCCGATCCAGCAAAGGTGCCCTCGGGCGTCCATATGCTCCTCTCCAATGCCAAAGTGCCAAAAGCTGCCGACCAGGAGTCATGCATCATAATTACATGCGATATTCAAACAATCATGAGTCGCATGACAGACCACACGTGGGGAATGGAAAAGGTTTATAAATAAAAACCGATGGGGGAGAAAAAATATAAATAAATAAGGGGGGCAGAGAAATATATGTATATATACCCCAATATATCAATCGGTACAATCGCGATAATGGACCAAATTAATCGCGAAATCCGTATATATATTAGTTGGAAAACCCCATTTCGTGTCCCAAAAACAAAATTCACAATCTATTTTAATATCAATAATATGGGGTATCACAGACAAGTATAAATATATCTGATATATCAGAATGATATATAATTATATAAATAATAATTAATAAGAAACAGGACGAGACAAGACAAGACTAAACAAGGGAAAGACACAGCAAATATCATCCCCCCCCCCCCCCCCCCCCCCCAAAAAAAAAAAAAAAAAAAAAAAAAAAAAAAATTCAAAAACCCCAGACCAAAGATCCTCAAAGAAATGATCGATAACTCAAATTTTCATTAAACCCAGGAAATATTATTGCTTTTAACTTATATATCCATCTTGCTTCTATTTGTAAGAGTTTTTTGTCAACACTCCCCCCTCTTGAAGAGAGTGGGACATGATCTAAAGCCTGGAATCTAATATAGTCTGGGTTAAAGTCATGATGTAGGCCTATATGCCTACCAATTGCTGTGGTCATTTTTTTATTAAGGATTGGTTTTATATGGTCTCTCATCCGTATTGCGAAGGCTCTTTTTGTTTTGCCTATGTAAAATCCTCCACACCGGCACTGCGCCAAATACACTATGCCAGGTGTGGAGCAGGTCACACAGGATTTCAATTGGTGCCAATTTCCATTTGGTAATTTAAATCTACTACAGCTAGCCATATATCTGCACATATCACAATGTCCGCATGGGTAGGAGCCATATTTCCCTATTTTGGATTCATTATCACAGTCAATATAATGACTATGTACCAAACGGTCCTTCAAGGAGGGAGCACGTTTGTAGGTAATCTCAGGGTATTCATTAACATATTTCTTCACCACTGGGTCGGCCAATAGTAGAGGCCAAAATGCCTGTATTATATCTCTAAATTTCTTATTTTGATTAGAATGTCGGGTAACTAATCTTACAGTTTTAGCTATTTTAGCAGGTTTTTTAGTAAAAATAAGGGTATTCCTATCTTTTTGCTGGACTAGATTATATGCTTTTTTCAGGCATTTGTGGGTATATCCACGTACTATTAGCCTATCATGTAACTCTCTAGCTGCTAATTTATAATCTGATTCCTGACTACAATTTCGTTTGAGCCTGAGATATTGACTATACGGTATAGATCTTATCAAGGATGGTGGATGTGAGCTTTTGGCATGTAGAATAGTATTTCCAGCCGTCGGCTTCCTAAAGATAGAGGAGGTCAGTAGGCCTTCAGAGTCAACATGAATCTTTAGGTCTAAAAATTCAATCAATCGCAACTACCTCAACTTTACCATCTATTGGACCACAAAGTTGTATATAACCTCAGTATGATTATACAGATCATTGCTTTGCTTTTATGAATTATGTATAAATAAATTTTGTAATTTTTTAATATGAATACAGTTTTGATTTATTGCACCGTTAACATCCCACTCTCTTAGGCTTGGTTTACCTTAAAAAAACCTTTTTTGATATTTCTAAAAAGGGATGAGGTGTCAATTAATGGGGTACTGATGGAGGTTTGAATCATTTCCTTGTTTGAGTGTATAAGTTCTGGTGTACACTGGCCTTTAGACAGGGGGATGATTTCACACTTGCCCCATCCCATACTTTACAGTGTTCAGGCATACTGACTGCTCAAGCCTGAGAACTGTCACACAGGTGCTCACTCTCCAGTTCCCCCCCGCTCTCCATTTCCCCCTGCTCGCCAATCCCTCCCTCCCATCGCTCTCTAGTCCCCCCTGCTCTCCACCCCCCAATGCTCTTCAGCCCCCCAAGTGCTCTCCAATCCCCCCACAGTGCTATCCAGCCCCCGGTGCTATTCATTCCCCCTCCCAGTGGCCTCCAGTTCCAAGCAGTGCTATCCAACACCCCCTCAGTGATATCCAGTCCTCCTCATGCTCTCCAGTCCCCCCCCCCCCGTGCTCTCCAGTCCCCCCAGTGCTCTCCAGTCACCCCCCAGTGCTCTCTAGTTCCCCCCTCCAGGCTCTCTAGTTCACCCTTCCAGTGCTCTCTAGTTCCCCCTCCAGTGCTTTCTAGTTCCCCCCTCCAGTCTCTCTAGTTCACCCTTCCAGTGCTCTCTAGTTCACCCTTCCAGTGCTCTATAGTCCCAGCCCCAGTGCTATCCAGTCCCCCCCAGCCCCAGTGCTATCCAGTCCCCCAAGCCCCCAGTGGTATCCAGTCGTCCTCCAGCCCCAGTGCTATCCAGTCCCCCGAGCCCCCAGTGGTATCCAGTCGTCCTCCAGCCCCAGTGCTCTCCAGGTCCCCAACCCCAGTGCTTTCCAGCCCCATAGCTCCCCAGCCCCAGTGATATCCATTTCCCCAGCCCCAGTGCTATCCAGTCCCCCAGCTCCAGTGCTATCCAGCCCCCCAGTGCTCTCCAGTTCCCCCCGGTGCTCTCCAGTTCCCCTGTGCTATCTACTCCCCCATGCTATCCAGTCCCCCCCAATGCTCTCCCATTGCCCCCATGCTCTCAGGTCGTCGCCCCCAGTGCTCTTCAGCCCCCCAGTGCTCTCCAGGTCCCCCAGCCCCAGTGCTATCCAACCCCCCAGTTCCCCCTTAGTGCTTTCCAGTTCCCCCTCAGTGCTTTTCAGTTCCCCCCAACTCCCCCCCCCAGTCATATGCATCCCCCCAGTGCTCTCCAGCTCCCCCTGTGCCCTTTGACCCCCCTAGTGCTCTTCTATCTTCTATCATGTCTGCAGTCTCTGACCATCTCCTGTATTATGTCTGCAGTCTTTGACCATCTCCTGTATCATGTCTGCAGTATCCAACCTTCTCCTGTATCACATTGGCAGTCTCTGACCATCTCTTTTGTCATGTCCTCAGTCTCTGACCATCTCCTGTATTATATCCTTAGTCTCTGACCATCTCCTGTATTATGTTCTCAGTCTCTGACCATCTCCTTTATTATGTCAGCAGTCTCTAACCATCTCTTGTATCATGTCTGCAGTCTCCGATCATCTCCTGTATCATGTCCTCAGTCTCTGACCATCTCCTGTATCATGTCCTCAGTCTCTGACCATCTCCTGTATCATGTCCTCAGTCTCTGACCATCTCCTGTATCATGTCCTCAGTCTCTGACCATCTCCTGTATCATGTCCTCAGTCTCTGACCATCTCCTGTATCATGTCCTCAGTCTCTGACCATCTCCTGTATCATGTCCTCAGTCTCTGACCGTCTCTTGTATCATGTCTGCAGTCTCTGACCATCTCTTATATCATGTCTGCAGCCTCCTGTTTCCTGTACTACTTTGGGGGCGACTTGAGGTGACTTGCATTGACTTCTATATAGAAGATGTTTTGCAAGTCACCGTTGCTGTCGTGTGCAGGTTGTCTGAGACAGTCGCGGTGCAAGTCATGCTGATTCAGTGTGACCCGGCTCTAAAGGTGGCTAAATACAAATGCACGCCATGCTTTTCAGATCCTTTTTTGTAAAAAAAAAAATATATATATATGTATACCAGTTCTCATTTTCCTTTCACTTCACAATTATGTGCCACTATGTGTTGATCTATTACATAAAATCACAATAAAATAAATTTACGTTATTAGTTGTAACATGACAAAATCTGGAAACTTTCAAGGGGTATGAATACTTTTTCAAGGCACTGTATTTCTGTCAGTACAGGTTTGCTTTAGAGGATCTCAACTGTGAAACCTGTGCCTTAAAAAAAAAGGTAAGCAAGGGACTGGTCCACCAGCATTACCCATACGCTCATTGTAGCTCATCTTTTCCCCATTACTGATTAAGGGTCCTTTCACACGGGCAGTCTGGCCAGCGGACACCACTTTGCTCATCGAGGGATTGATCCACTCAGCAGGCTAAGGACAGGTCTGTCTCTGCTCGCTGTGCTGAGAAGGACTTGTCAGAGCTTCGCTTTTCTCTATGTGAAGATCGTATGAAAACGGATCGCCTGTCCATTTTCATCCAATCCCATCTGATCCAACAGATGGAGAGAAAATAGGGTCACCATCCATCTGGATTTCATGGGCAGGACCGGAATCGGATAGCAGCAGGTGTCCATAGTAGTGAATGGAGGCTCCAATCAGGTCCGCCTGTCAGTTTTTCCAGATCGGAAAGCCTGTGTGAAAGGGGACTAACCTTGCCATGTTCTGCACGGTATCTGTGTAGTGGAGGCTATCGTATAAAAGCTGCACTCCTGATGACTTGTGAGGTTATGGTCATGAAGCAGCGGTAACGGTGCAGAAAACACAGGTCCAAAAAATAGATGAAGTAGAAGCAAGGCGATCCTTGCATGACAGGTACTTGCAGAATCCCTCTCCAGGAAAGACAACTATGAGAAGCACAGTAGTTAAAGCGGAGTTCCACCCTCAAGTGGAAGTTCCGCTCATCGGAACCCTCCCCCCCTCCGGTGCCACCATTGGCACCTTTCAGGGGGTAGGGGGATGCAGATACCTGTATAATACAGGTATCTGCACCCACTTCTGGGAATAGCTAGCCGCAGATGCCCCCGTCCCCGTTGTGTTCTGGGAAACACACAGTTCCCAGGACACAGCGGAAACCAGTGGAGACGAGCAGCGTGACTCGCGCATGCACAGTAGGGAACCGGGCAGTGAAGCCGCAGCGCTTCACTTCCCGATTCCCTGACAGAGGATGGCGGCGGGGGCAGCCTAGAGACGAGCGATTTATTAAAAGTCAGCAGCTGCAGTATTTGTAGCTGCTGGCTTTTAATATTTTTTTTTCAGGTGGCGCTCCTCTTTAAATTAAATTCTTCCAATGCTGCCAGTCACCAGTGCCTTTTTAGATGATTTCACATTGAACATGAAATAGCCATGGGGCTCAATGCACATGTGTTTTTCAGGAAGAATTTAACCAGTTGCCGACCGCCGCACGCCGATGTACGTCGGTACAATGGCACGGGCAGGCATAAGGACATACATGTACGTCCCTTGCCTCCCGCGGGTCGGGGGCCCGATCGGGCCCCCGCCCGGTGCCTGCGGCGGTCGGTATTCGTTCGGGAGCGATCCCGGACGAGGGGACGGCCATTCATTCATGGCCACCCCCTCGCGATCGCTCCCGACGAATAGAAATCCCCGGTGACATCACTTCCTCTCCTGTAATGTAAACACAGGAGAGGAAGTGATGTATTCTCTCCTCCGTGTCGGTATTTTTCGTTTACGACACGGAGGAGAGCGGATCAGTAAGTTGCACCAACACTCACACACACAGTAGAACATGCCAGGCACACTCACACCCCCCCTTTACCCCCCGATCACCCCCCCAATTACCCCTGCCCCCCAGTCACAGTGACACCAATGTCATTTTTTTTTTTTTTTTTTTTGCATTGGTGTCATTTGTGACTGTAATAACTGTTAGGGCAGTTAGAGTTAGCCCCCTTTAGTTCTAATGTACCCCCCTAACCCCCCCAATAAAGGTTTAACCCCGTGATCACCCCCCGTCGCCAGTGTCACTAAGGCTGGGTTCACATTGCAGCGGTTTATGAGAACGAATGTGATTCGCACCGCACTGCAGTGCAAATCACATCCGATCTCTGTGCGATTCGAGTTCTGCCATTCGCCGCACCCGCCACACCCGCCGCACCCGCCGCAAATTCGCACGGGACCCTTTTTTTGGCCCGCAGCAGAATCGGATCGCATGGGTGTTCACACCATGCGATCCGAGTTTGCAGATCGCACTGCGATATGCGAACTGATCTGGGGGTGTCAGTAACATTTCACTGACACTCCCAGCAGTTCGCATAGGGCAGTGTGAACTGCCGCCGGGAGGCATGCGATGCGGGAACCCGCCGCGGATTCGCGGCGTTTCCGCATCGCTCCAGTGTGAACCCAGCCTAATAAGCGATCATTTTTCTGATCGCCGTATTAGTGTCACAGGTGACGCTAGTTAGGCAGGTAGGTATTTAGGTTCGCCGCAGCTTTTTATAGCGCCAGGGACCCCCATATACTACCGCATAAAGCCCCCTGATTGCCCCCTAGTTAACCCTTTCACCAGTGATCACCATATAACTGTTACAGGTGACGCTGGTTGGTTAGTTATTTTTTTATAGTTTCAGGGCACCCGCCATTTATTACCTAATAAAGGTTTAACCCCCTGATCACCCGGCGGGTGTCATTTGTGACTAATAACTGTTAGGGCAGTTAGGGTTAGCCCCCTTTAGTTCTAAGGTACCCCCCTAACCCCCCCAATAAAGGTTTAACCCCGTGATCACCCCCCGTCGCCAGTGTCACTAAGGCTGGGTTCACATTGCAGCGGTTTATGAGAACGGATGTGATTCGCACCGCACTGCAGTGCAAATCACATCCGATCTCTGTGCGATTCGAGTTCAGCCATTCGCCGCACCCGCCGCACCCGCCGCAAATTCGCACGGGACCCTTTTTTTGGCCCGCAGCAGAATCGGATCGCATGGGTGTTCACACCATGCGATCCGAGTTTGCAGATCGCACTGCGATATGCGAACTGATCTGGGGGTGTCAGTAACATTTCACTGACACTCCCAGCAGTTCGCATAGGGCAGTGTGAACTGCCGCCGGGAGGCATGCGATGCGGGAACCCGCCGCGCATTCGTGGCGTTCCCGCATCGCTCCAGTGTGAACCCAGCCTAATAAGCGATCGTTTTTCTGATCGCTGTATTAGTGTCACAGGTGACGCTAGTTAGGCAGGTAGGTATTTAGGTTCGCTGCAGCTTTTTATAGCGCCAGGGACCCCCATATACTACCGCATAAAGCCCCCTAATTGCCCCCTAGTTAACCCTTTCACCAGTGATCACCATATAACTGTTACAGGTGACGCTGGTTGGTTAGTTATTTTTTTATAGTTTCAGGGCACCCGCCATTTATTACCTAGTCTCACTAGTGTACCCCTAAATTTAGGGGTGTCTACTTTCCAAAATGGGGTCATTTGGGGGGGGTTTGTGCCATCTTGGCATTTTATGGCCTTCAAAACTGTAACGCCCTTAGAAAGCCTGAAGGCGGTGCTTGGTTTTCGGGGCCCCGTACGCGGCTAGGCTCCCAAAAAGTCCCACATATGTGGTATCCCCATACTCAGGAGAAGCAGCAGAATTTATTTTGGGGTGTCATTTCACATATGCCCATGGCATGCGTGAGCAATATATCATTTAGTGACAACTTTGTTAAAAAAAAAATAAAAAATAAAAAGTTTGTAATTTTCCCGCAACTTGTGGCAAAATATAAAATATTCCATGAACTCAACATGCCTCTCAGCAAATAGCTTGGGGTGTCTACTTTCTAAAATGGGGTCATTTGTGGGGGTTTTGTGCCATCTTGGCATTTTATGGCCTTCAAAACTGTAATAGGTAGTGAGAAGTGAACTCAAAAATTTACGCCCTTAGAAAGCCTGAAGGCGGTGCTTGGTTTTCGGGGCCCCGTACGCGGCTAGGCTCCCAAAAAGTCCCACATATGTGGTATCCCCATACTCAGGAGAAGCAGCAGAATTTATTTTGGGGTGTCATTTCACATACGCCCATAGCATGTGTGAGCAATATATCATTTAGTGACAACTTTGTGTAAAAAAAAAAAAAAATTTTTTTTTTTGTCATTATTCAATCGCTTGAGGCAAAAAAATAAAATATTCAATGGGCTCAACATGCCTCTTATCAATTTCCTTAGGGGGTCTACTTTCCAAAATGGGGTCATTTGGGGGGGTTTTGTACTGCCCTGCCATTTTAGCACCTCAAGAAATGAGATAGGCAGTCGTAAACTAAAAGCTGCGTAAATTCCAGAAAACGTACCTTAGTTTGTAGATGTGACAACTTTTGCGCAAACCAATAAATATACAATTATTGACTTTTTTTTTACCAAAGACATGTGGCTGAATACATTTTGGCCTAAATGTATGACTAAAATTGAGTTTATTGGATTTTTCTAATAACAAAAAGTAGAAAATATAATTTTTTTTCAAAATTTGCGGTCTTTTTACGTTTATATCGCAAAAAATAAAAATCGCAGAGGCAATCAAATACCATCAAAAGAAAGCTCTATTTGTGGGAAGAAAAGGACGCAAATTTTGTTTGGGTACAACATTGCATGACCGCGCAATTACCAGTTAAAGCAGCGCAGTGCCAAAGTGTAAAAAGACCTCTGGTCATTTACCAGCAAAATGGTCCGGTCTGAAAGTGGTTAAGACAAGTTGTTAATCTTTTAGGGTACTGCTTGGGCTCAATTAACTTTTTAAAATTATTGCTATAAGATGCCAAATCTTCACTTTTTGTGTTCAGGTACATCTTAAGTCTGGACCCATTATGACCATCCACCTCATATTGAGTAGTTCCCCTTTTTACTGCCAAAGCAGCCCTGACCCTTCAAAGCATGGACTCCACTAGGCCTCTGAAGGTATGCTGTGGTATCTGGCACCAAGTCAGCAATAGCAGATCATTTAAGTTGCAAGCTGTAAACACCATGGATGGGACTTATTTTTCCAGTACATCCCACAGATGCTTGATTGAATTGAGAACTGGAGAATTTAAAGGCCAAGCCTCAAACACACCTTCTGCTATGCAGCCCCATATGCAACAAACTTCAATGCTCTGTGTGCTCTGACACCTTTCTACCAGAACCAGCATTAAAGCGGAGTTCTGCCTTTTTTTTTAAGTCAGTAGCTACAAATACTGCAGATGCTGAAAATAAGGACGCTTACCTGTCCAGGGCACCGACGATGTTGGCACCCAGGTGGAGGCACCGCCATCTTGCTAAGGGAATCGGGAGCAAAATACCTGTATTAGACAGGAATCTACTCCCCCCTCCACCCTGAAAGGTGCCAAGTATGACACCGGAGGGGGGTGGAGGATTCTGAAAAGTGGAAGTTCCATTTTTGGGTGGCACTCCGCTTTAACTTTTTCAGCACAGGCCAGCCTTCACTCCCTACATGCATCAGTGACTCTGGACTGCCCATGACCCTGTCGCTGGTTGGCCAGTTTTCATTCCTTTAGACCACTTTTGGTCAGTCCTGAATATCCCATGAGAGCTGCAGCTTTGGAGATTCTCTGACCCGGTTGTCTAGCCACTACAATGTGGCCCTTGTCAAATTTCTCTTATTCTTACACTTTTATTTTTTTTCTGCTTTCAACGCATCAACTTCAGGGACAAAATTTTATTTTATTCACTTTACCTGTCAGTGGTCATATTGTTATGGCTGATCAGTATATACTTGATAGCATGAATGGCATCTTGCAAAGGCTTGTTGTTGTTTTCCAGTTATACCGACCCTCAATCTTTGAAAAAAGGAAATAATTTACTCCTGACCTGCATACTTGTATTGTGTCGTGAAGCTAAACAGATAAAGATTGAGCAACAGGTATATTTAAGAGATTAATGATCAATCTTACCTTATCATGATGTCAAAAATGCTGGAAAATCTTATCTTGTGTTTATAAAGTATAATCAGAAAAGGAGGCCAGATTCTTTTATGAAAGCTGAAGTATAATTTGCTTATATTTTGATTCCCTGGTTCTTTATCAATATCCCGGTTATTTTTTAAATACAATTTTTCAGTTTTCACTACTTTTTTTTGACCCAGTGATTTTATCACTGGGTCTCTGTACTTCTCTATGCCATACAAGCAGTTCATGACTGGTGGAAGGGGCCAGCAAGGTGCTGTACATCGCTTCTAAAACACATTACTGCTTGGCCACCTATCCTAATTGACTTGAAATCCAATAAATGAAGAGTGGGCCAAGGGTAGTAAGGCTGGGTAAGAAAGAGCTAGATGATGCTGGTTGTTCTCTAGCCAAGGGCTGGCGTAGGCTGTATCTGACTTGCTGCAGCTTCAAATTCATATTATGAGACGCTCACACTGTACAGTAAAATAAAAGTAAGCAGATTTCAGTACAGGAGAGGAGCCCGTAACTGTGCAAGATTGAAGGTAAGGCTGGAGTTAACATTTACGTTATTAATATTTAAAGTTTAACTTGATTTACAGGGAATTAAAGAATAATAACAAAGCAGTGTCACACTTGAGATTATGGCATTTCCCAGCCACCACTCTGCTTTAATGGAATTAAAAAAATAGGATTTTGGATTTACCCCAAAAAATCTTTTTTTTTTTTTTTTTTTGTTTGGAGTACATTGATTCTGGTGTGTAGGGTTATGCTGCTCCCCTCAGAAAATTGGGTAAGGGCCAGTTCACACTGCGGGCGATGCGAGGCGACACGACTCGCCTCGCCGCTATCTTACAAGTCGCCCCCGTTCTGTACAATGGAACCGTTCTGAGAGGAGCGACTCGAGTCGCTCCGACTCAGAAAAAAAGGTTCCTGTACTACTTTCGGGCGACCTCGGGGCGACTTGCATTGACTTCTATACAGAAGTCATCTGCAAGTTGCCGCTGAGGTCGCGGCAGGTCGCGGCGAGGCAAGTCGGTGTCGCCTCGCATCGCCTGCAGTGTGAACCGGCCCTAATGATAAACTAAGCTGTAAGACAGCCAGATATAACTCCTCTAACTCTCTGCTCTAATTTAGTTCTTAGCAGTAGTTGGAGTGGATCAGAACGGGGGACCAGTGTCCCTTTAATGTACTCCCAGAAAAGGATTTTTATATGCAAAAACTATATTTTCTTGATATTAATTCTTAATCATAATTCAAGGTACACAGGATTCTGGTACATTGGGACACCTATGAGCAGTCTAAAGCCTCAAACACACAATCGGATTTTCGGCAGACAAAACCTCTGACTTTTGTCCGAAGGCGTGTGCCTGGATTTTGTCTCTTTTATACAAACGGCAAGGAATTGTTGGCCAACAAACACGAACGTAGTGACTTACTACGTGGTTTTTCAGCTCTTTAGTGCCACCCTTTGGGCTCCTTCTGCTAATTTCGTGTTAGTAGAAGTTTGAGTGTTGATTCGCGCTTTTCATTTCACACTTTTCATTAAGCGCTTTTCAGTTTGCACTTTTCACTTCGTGCTTTTCAGTCAGTTTCTGAACAGCCGTTCGTCAACCAGACATGTTGCGAAATCAGAGGAGATGATGTGTTATTTATTATTGGCCTTGGAGGTATTGCTTTGACCCAAGTCCAGTCCAGGAACAGGAGGAGGAGGAGTTCTTGGACCAAAAATTGGTTGCTTTATTAATCGTGACCAATTACAGTATGTCATATGCCTTTGCTGCGGGAGCTCCAGGAGAATAATCCAGATGTTTTTGGAATTATCTCTGGATGACGGACTCCTTCTTTCACCAACTCTTGGCATTGTTGACCCCCTATATTAAGAAGTAGGACACATGCATGAGGCTTTTATTTTATTTTTTGGTTGAATAATAATAATTTGAATTGTTATATTTTCTATATTTTTGGATACATAGAATGCACTTTTTGGTTAAGTTCTATTGGCAGATAGCATGTCTAATTTATTTTTTTAATGCACAATAAAAAAAATGTGGAGAATAATACTTGGCTATGTGTTTTACTTCAAATGACAGTTTGAGAGTAGGCAGATACATAAAAAAAAATACAATGTAAAATTTACAAGGGACACCAACATCTTTGATCTTAAAAACTACGGGATAATGGTGTTGTGGTAACTTGCCCAGAAAAAAAAGCATAATATTATTCTTGACATCACT
The DNA here is from genome assembly GCF_037356315.1 of Lithobates pipiens. Taxonomy (NCBI): domain Eukaryota; kingdom Metazoa; phylum Chordata; class Amphibia; order Anura; family Ranidae; genus Lithobates; species Lithobates pipiens. The sequence goes on along the minus strand of NW_027507790.1, from coordinate 37,612,832 downwards.
AGAAAAAAAAAAGCCTTTAAACGACCCTTGCTTCCGAGCATGCGTGTTTGTACTTTGGACTTTTGTCCGACGGACTTGTGTACACACGCTCGGAAAATCCAACAACAGATATTTGTCCGGAAAATTTTCAAACCTGCCATCCAACAATTGTCTGATGGAACGTACAAACGGTCAGATTTGCCAACAGCCTCTCAGCACACATTTCCCATTGGAAAATCCGATTGTGTGTACGTGGCTTAACGGCGTAGGCTTAGTGCAGTGGTTCTCCACCTCAGTCCTCAAGTACCCCCAACGGGCCATGTTTTGGGAACTTTCCTTAAATAAAATAGCTCTGATCAATACCATGTCATTGATATTGATTTAAAGCAGCTGTGTAAAGTAAAGGAAAACCTGAAAACATGGCCCATGGAGTACTTGAGGTCTGAGGTTGAGAACCACTGACTAAGGGTCCTTTCACACGGGGCGGATCAGTTCTGATCCGCCCCGTGGATGTCCGTTTGCTCAGCGGGGATCACTCCGCCGATCCCCGCTGAGCAGGGAGATGACAGGTCTGTCTCTGCACACTGCGCAGGGACGGACCTGTCACAGCGCCGCTCTCCCCTATGGGAGATCGGATGACGACGGACCGCAGTGCCCGTCGTCATCCGATCCGATCCACAGACGGATGGAAAAATAGCTTTTTCCTCCGTCACACTTTTTCGGATCGGAGCGGGTCGGATGTCAGCGGACATGTCACCGCTGACATCCGACGCTCCATAGAGCTCTATGGAGCACCCGTTCAGGTCCGCCTGAAAAACTGACAGGCGGGCCTGAACGGCACGTCGGTGTGAAAGAGGCCTTATAGTCCTATGGTTTTCTGTACACAAGATCAGACTTTGCTCCATCGGACTTTTGTTGCCAGAAAGTTTGTCCATTCGCACAGCCAACAAAAGTCAGATGAAAACAGAAAAAGTTTGTCCGATGGAGCGTACACACGGTAGGATGTTGCTCCAAAACAGCTGATTTGCATGTTTGTTGTCAAAAAGTCTGATTGTGTGTACGGGCCTTAAGAAACATATGCCTGATGATGAAAAGCTCATGAACTAACTGGTGCAGTGTGTGCCTCGATGAAGAAAGGTGGAATCCTGTCCTTAAATCCATAGGCTTTAGTGATGAGCTGCCAAATATATCTGGAGATAGCAGGCTGTCCATTATGAGGACCTACCTTTAGGAATGACAAACGGAGAATCAGACTTTCCTTGCCCACCTCACCTCAAGCACACAATGGGTTAACGCTTCCTCTAGAACCCATAAGTCTACCTCTTTCTAGCTAAATAAGACGACCCCTCCCCAACTGAAGTGTTCATCTTTTTTGGTCATGCTCCAGGCCACCTGTTGATTGCAGTTGGTAAGTTCTTTGTTTGCTGCAATTATATACCCCTGCCGCATCTACTCCTCCAAGTTCAGCCTCTCCTAGAGTTGAAGACCCAGAATGTTGGAAGTAAACCTTCCTAAAAAGTGTGTGCCAGGTCACTGGCAAATGATTTAACCACTTAAGGACTGGAAGGATTTGCCCCCTTAACGACCAGGCCAATTTTTTGGGCTAGCGGCCGAAAAAGGGTTAAAATCACCGGCAAAGTGGCGGGTTTGCGGCACTGCCCCATTGTTTTCAATGGGAAGAGGAGCTTTAGGAGCATATATAGCACTGCTCCTATATCGACTTTTTGTCCTGTTCTGCAACTGCACCACTCCGGTGTCAAAGTCCTCGGGCTTTGGCACTGGAGACACAGGAGAGGCTCTTTACAGGCGCTATTTTTAGCACTGTAGCGCTTTTAAAGCGCCTCAGTGTGAAAGTAGCCTCAGAATGGGGATCTGTCTGTTTACATTGACAGATCCCCGTTCTGAAGCTCTGTGGAGAGATCGCGGGTGGCTGGCAGGCATCGGCGTCATACGCCCATTATCGCTTTTAAATCGACTGATGTACACCTACGGCAATTTCACCCCGGAGAGCCAATCTGCTGCAGCATTGATATTGTACAGGTGTAGTATTATTATAAATGCTCTGCAATGTCACCATTTCCTCTTCTTTCTTTTTTTTTCCTGTCTGTTATAGGACGCATGCCACACTGCTTTCCTGGCTTTATTTTCAGAGCGGCTGTGGATGATGTCACAGGGAGCAGGGAGATGGGGCAGCATTGGACAGTGACCACCAGTCGTTATGCAACTGCGTAAAACAGTTTTAGATATCTGCATGTTTTTTGGTGAGAGGTAGAATGATTTTCTCCTTATAGTTTTTCCAGATATAAGCTTGCCACAGCTGTTAGTGGCACAGAAGACTAGGGAAAGGTAGGAGGGGGGCAACATGGGACATGTTTTTTAAAGGCATTCTCAAGGACTGCAAATTATGTCGTTTTACATTATTTTAGGAGCAGAAGCCCAAAACACAAACACTCCAAAAACATAAGATATCTTCTCCTGGCCCGGGACAGTCCGCAGCCCTCAGTGTCGGTTCACACTGAGGCAGCACGACTCGAAATGCGACTGCCTCAGGCGACCTGGACACTACCGCTGTGGTGACTTGCAAAACGACTTCTCTATAGAAGTCAATGCAAGTCTCCTCAAGTCACCCCCAAAGTCAAAGTATAGAACGGGAAGTGACTTGTCAGGCTGCTAAGTCGCCTGACAAGTTGTCCCAGGGTGAACTGACCCTCAGAGTCCTCCACAGGGCAGCTTTCATGATCCCCAAACAGCCCAGGTGGCACTGGCTCAAATGCGTATATGGCAGCATGATAGGAAATGCCTCACCGAGTTTAAGGAGCATTTTTGCTCTTTTGAGGAGGCTATAGCAGAAAGTATACTGCAAATATCCATGCCACAGACAACACAAAAAAGAGCGTAAGGACGGATGAAGAAAGATCAGGTGTGCATACTTTCATGTACCGATCAATGCTGAGCAGCAGAGGTGGGAAATTTGCGGTGGCCGGATGTCGCTTCCAGTTCCAGTTCAGGTGTCTGCCTTTTTGAAGAAAAAAAGAGGAAAAATTGCGCTACAGAATGGAGAAAATAAAAAATAAGTGATGCTGCAGTTCTACTATATACCAAAAAGTTATATACATATGTAAATAAGAAAAGAAAAAAACGCGCAATCCCTAATAGTGAATATTAAGGTATAGACACCTCACCCAAAATTGAATATGGACCTTAAGTGATTATAATTCAATAACACCTATTTTAGAAAAAAGTCTCGTAGAGTGCAAAAAGTGTTATATAAGAAATCACATCACTATAAATACCCAAACCTATTGTGTGACATATACTAAACACATTTAACAATACATATGCAACAGTGTCACTAATTACATAAACAGTGAATCACAATAATATTGTGCCATGTACTGACACAAAAAAAAAATGTGCAAATGAATAAATCACATAAATTGATAATGTGTCCTCATTGTGATAGTTCTTGTAAAAAACAAGATTTTAAATATAAATGCACTGTAAACAAAACACCACGTGTCCCAGATGGCTCCAAGTCTCTGAATCGTGTTCCAACGTAGAACAAAAGTGCACCACCACCAAACAGATAAAATTGGCTCCTTACCAGATATCCTAGTAAGGTGCGCTTTAAGGGGTCAGGTCAGACCATACTTAAACTTGAATCATCCAACCCTGGCTCCACTTTCAAACAGGAACACAACTCGAGAATATTCCAGCAAGGAAGCGAATGGTCCACTGGTGAGATGTCTTGTGTTCCAGATCTTCTGATGGGACCTCTCTGCTCCAAGGAGTTTACCTGTCTGATTGGAGTCACCTGAGCTCAGTGAGGTTGTTGAACTGTCAGGTGGCCAATCGGACGTCTGCCTTTTTCAGTCTGGGCAAAGCCTAGAGCTGCACGATTTTGGCTAAAATGAGAATCGCTCTTTTTTTGCTCAGACTAAAGATCATGATTCTTGCTGTGTGACATCATCTTTCACATTATACATAAAAATAGGGCTAACTTTTTTTAGTTTTTTTGCTTTTTATTCATTAAAGTGTGTGTATGTGTGTGTGTGTGTGTATATATATATATATATATATATATATATATATATATATATATATAAATTATTTTTTATTGAGTTTGAAAGACCGCTGCACAAATACAATATAATATTGCAACAACCACAATTTTATTCTCTAGGGTGGTATATATAATGTTTGGGGGTTCTGAGTAATTTTCTAGCAATAAATATTGTTTTTAACTTGTAAGCAGCAAGTGTCAGAAAAAGGTTGATGCCGCGTACACACGATCAAACAATCGGGCGGAAAAGTCCGGCAAACTCAAGTCCGCCGGACAATCCCCCCATGTGTAGCCTCCGGCATACTTTTTTGACCCGAAAGTATGGCGGACTTAGTAAGTAGTTTTGCACTCCAATCTTTCCGCCGGACTCGCATTTCAGCGGACAATCCGGCCGCGCGTATGCCTGTCCGCCGTACTTTTGAAATGAACGGAGAAAAGTCCGCTCATTCGAGCGGGTCTGCAGGTAGGCAGGCGGGGGTGAAGGAGACGCCGCTGGCCCCGCCACCTGGTATGGACTTAAAGGGGAACCCCAATGCTGAAAAAAATCGGTGTGGGGGTCCCCCCCAAGTCCACAACAGACCCTTGTCCGAGCACGCTACCCGGCCAGTCAGGAAAGGAGGGGCAAGCGAGCGCCCCCCCCCCTCCAGAGCCGTACCACGGGGGGTGCCTTGGGGAAGGGGGGGCCGCGCGGCCCCCCCACCCCAAAGCACCTTGTCCCCATGTTGATGAGGACAAGGGCCTCTCCCCGACAACCCTGGCCGTTGGTTGTCTGGGTTTGCGGGCGGCTTATCAGAATCCAGGAGCTCCCTTTAATAAGGGGGCCCCCGGATACCAGCCCCCCACCCTATGTGAATGAGTATGGGGTACAATGTACCCCTACCCATTCACCTGTAAAATAAAGTACAAAAAAAAACACAACACACAAGATAAAATAGTTTATTGCACAGCTCCGGGGGTCTTCTCGCCGGACTCCTCTGATATCTTCTTGTAGGTCTTTTGCTAGCGGAGGAGCCTGGCATTCTTCTTCGTCGCCGCGGCCTCTTCTTCCGACTTCGGGGGTCTTGTCCCCCTCTTCGCGTCTTCTGTCGCCACCGCCGCCTTCCGTTCTTCTTATTCTCCTTCTTCTGGAGATATTGACTCGAAGCTCTCTCCGGCCGCAATGCCAGAGACGCGCTGCGCGGCGACTTATATAGGGACAAGGGGCGGGGTCATCGGTTGATGTCACATGGGTTGATGTCACATGGCGATAGTCCCAGCATCCTCCGGGACTGTGACATCGTAAGGGGCGGGGTCACCATGTGACATCAACCCATGTGACATCAACCGATGACCCGCCCCTTGTCCCTATATAAGTCGCCGCGCAGTGCGTCCCTGGCATTGCGGCTGGAGAGAGCGTCGAGTCAACATCTCCAGGAGAAGAAGGAGAAGAAGAAGAAGAAGAACGAAAGGCGGCGGTGGCGACGGTGACAGAAGAACCGAAGAGGGGGACAAGACCCCCGAAGTCGGAAGAAGAGGCCGCGGCGAGGAAGAAAGCTGGGCTTCTCCGCTAGTAAAAGAGCTACAAGAAGATAGCGGAGGAGTCCGGCGAGAAGACCCCCGAAGATGGAAGACCCCCGGAGCTGTGCAATAAACTATTTTATCTTGTGTGTTGTGTTTTTTTTGTACTTTATTTTACAGGTGAATGGGTAGGGGTACATTGTACCCCATACTCATTCACATAGGGTGGGGGGCCGGTATCTGGGTTCCCCTTATTAAAGGGGGCTCCCGGATTCCGATAAGCCTCCCGCCCGCAGACCCCGACAACCAACGGCCAGGGTTGTCGGGAAGAGGCCCTTGTCCTCATCCACATGGGGACAAGGTGCTTTGGGGTGGGGGGGCCACGCGGCCCCCCCTTCCCCAAGGCACCCCCCATGTTGAGGGCATGCAGCCTGGTACGGCTCGGGGGGGGGGGCGCGCTCGCTCGCCCTTCCTTTCCTGGGCGGCCGGGTAGCGTGCTCGAACAAGGGTCTGTTGTGGACTTGGGGGGGACCCCCACGCCGATTTTTTTTGTCGTTGGGGTTCCCTTTTAAGTCCATACCATGTGGCGGGGCCAGCAATGTCTCCTTCGCGGGCCCCGCCTACCTGGAGACGCGCTCAAAATGAGCGGACTTTCCTCCGCGTCTGTGGGCGAGTCCGTTCATTTCAAAAGTAGAGCGGATAGTACGTCGGACTTAGTACGCCGTATTAGTCCGCTGAAAAAGTGACGTGTGTGGGCAAGTAGCCCATTCGGAAAGTCCGACGGACAGTCTGGCGGGAAGTCCGCCAGACTAAGTCCGTCGGATAGTCGGCTATGTGTGTACGCGGCATGAGTCTTTAAGTGGTTAAACTTCCCTCATCTACAGGCAGAAGTTCATTCCTTTTGATTTAAAAAATGTTTATACTTATCTGCCATGTTTTGATAAAACGCAGGCTGCCTGGATTTTATTTTTTTTCAGCTGTGAGAACTCTCTACACTTATTAGAAAGAATTGTGAAATGCTGTTTTGAAGATCGGAAAGGGAGAAAAATCACAAATTCAATTATTAAAGAGGGTGTCCACTGAAAAAAAAAAAAGAAAAGCCAGCAGCTATAAATACTACAGCTGCTGCCACCACCATTCTCGTTGAGGGAATCAGGAAGTGAAGCGGTGCGGCTTCACTTCCCGGTTCCCTACTGCGCATGCGCGAGTCGCACAGCGCAATGGGAATGGTCCGCTCTGTCTCTGGGACCCGTGTGTGTCCTAGCAGACAGTGCGGCGGGACAGGAAGAGGCATAGACTCCCGTGGGAGTCTATGCCCGGAAGTGGGTGCAAATACCTGTCTTAGGTATCTGCACCCCCCTCCCCCCTGAAAGATGCCGACTGTGACACCGGAGGGGGGGTTCCGATGAGTGGAAGTTCCACTTTAGGGTGGAACCCCGCTTTAATGATTAAACGTGCAGCTCTAGCAAGGCCCAAGGAATCTTTTGAAAATCTTGTTTGCAGTGATGGTGCCTTGGACCAGGTGGCACATGAGGGTGTTTTAATTTACCTTCCTCAGTCAATGGTAGAGGCTGGCTATAGATCAGAAAATATTTGTGCCTGCACAAATTCAGCAAGAACTGGAATTTAGGACGTTGCCACTGTGCCTCTTTCAGGGCATGCCTCTCAGCCCAGGGGATGGGATGGTTCTGATGGCAATATAAATGAAGAAATCCTGTGAGCTACCACTCAAAAAAAAGATGATACTATATGGACAGCTGCTGGCATTGATCACTTTGCATAAATTCATGCAAAACCAGTGTATATATTATGAAATGCCACGCTATCTTAAAACTGTAAACTAAACGTATATGGTAATAACTGGATGAAGTGACAATAGTGCAATGAAGTGCTAATCACGTGAATCAAACTGACATGATTAAATTACCAACTTCCATACAATGTTGATAACCATAAATGATAACTGGATAAAGTTAATAATAACATAGCATAATAATAGCACTTTATTGCACTACTGTCACTTTATCCAGTTATCATTTATGGTTATCATCACTGTATGGAAGTTGTGATTTAATCATGTCAATTTGATTCATGTGATTAGCACTTTATTGCACTATTGTCGCTTTATCCTGTTATTACCATATACCTGTGGTTACAGTTTTAAGATGGCATTTCATAATGTATACAATGCTTCTGATGGCAGATCCCAGTCTTCGGGCTGGGGAGTCCACAGTCTGATGAAACAGGTGCAAGGCCATTGGATCGTGGTGGAATGCAGACGACTCGAATTATCATGAATGGAAGGCATGTTTTCTAGCACTGTATGCCTTTCAGGATCTTCTTCAAGGGGGCCTGAGTGAAGTTGATGATTGACAACAAGACAGCAGTAGCCTACATTGCCTGCCAAGGGAACACAAAAAGTATTTTCCTGTTACATCTTGCAACAGAAAAGTTTCGCTGGGCAGAGAGACACTTACAGGCAGTTAGCACTGGTCTTCTTGCCAGGAAATCAGAATCAATTAACTGATCAGGTAGGCAGACTATTTTCCAATTAGTGCCACCAACCAATATTGGCCATATGGGGCTTTCCAGCAGAATTTCCCAGAGAGACTCTGAACACGCAGTTCCTGATATTTGCAACACGGTATCAATGCAAAGACACCATCATACAAAATAGGTTCACTGTTCCATGAGATTTTCTGTTTGATCTTTGTCTCTCTCCGGTGTCCTTGAATATAAAGGTGCTTCTGAAAATTTGGACAGAACAAGTTCATACCCTATAGTGTGTTGTATGTGTGTGTATATATAATATATATTTATATATGGTGTTATATGTAGGCATTCTAAGACAAGTTCCATTCTAGGCAGGGCACATTGGTATCTGTTAATATAATTGCGCATATTAAAGGAGACTTGTTGTTAATATGCAAGAATATAGATTAAGGATATAGGCATTCCATACAAGTCTATTCTACACCTCCAAAAGGTTGTTAAGGTGGTATCTGTTAATCTAATTGCGCATATTAAAGGAAACTTGTTGATGTTAATATGCAAGAATGCAAATTACAGCTGTTCACGGCTAGGGGTCATCTTCTGTCACTCTGAAAGACACAAGGAGATCAAAGCATTTAATGGAAAGGGCCAATCAAATTGCTCAGCCATTCGGTGTATTGGGGATATAACATGGCATTCAGTCTTGTCTCAGTGTGTGATTATAGAGGCACAGGTCTAGGAGACATGGGACTCTGAAGGCTGGTATTCATTGTCATATATACTCTGTTGGATTTTGTCATCTGTTGCAAGACTTTGTTCTGTATTGGAAGTGCATCTCTCTGGAAAAATTGGGTTGCTGCGGAAGAGTACTTACATCACCATTCTAACAACCCAATACACGATATATCATATCACTACACTTCCGAGAAGGCCTTTGCTTTCGCTACTTCCCCAATGTCATCTGCACCACCAATCTCGTTTCTGGTCAAGTGAAATCTTTTATGGCAAGGTCAGTTACAGCACCCCAATCCAGTGAGATTACTTTTAATAGCCTGGCTACTGAATAGGCCAGACTATTGGTGCAAGAATTCTTATCTGAGGTGGTTCAGACCTTGATGAAGGCCAGAAGATCATCCATGAACACTACATATGAGAGGATTTAAAGGAAGTTTGCATTGTTTGCTCATTAAAAGATTTTTTATTCTGTGTCCCCTGCTCTAGCCAATATCCTGGACTTTTTACAGTCAACACTAAATGTTGTTCTGGTATAAAACTTCATTTAAGGTTCAGATCTCTACCTTCCCTTTCACAGGATGCAGATGGGTGGAAAAGCCAGTTACCAGTTGCTTCTTGCAGGTGCCAATGCGTATATGACCCCCCCCCCCACCCCAGGAAATCCTTGTTCCCTTTTGTGGGATTTAGGCTTGCTTCTGAAAGCAGTGTTATCAGCACCCTTTGCTCCAATGGTTTTGTTTCCATTGAGGTTACTCACTAGGGCTGCACCGATACCGAGCATTTGCATGAGTGCTTACACTCGTGCAAATGCTCTGATCCTTGACCCGATACCTGGACTATTGGGGATGAATGGTGCGGGCAGTTACAAGCACCGATCTTCCCGTATAGATTTCAATAAAGCAGCTGACAGCCGTTTCTCCTCCTCCTCCCTCCTCCCCCTGCAGCTTTCAGCTGCTTTATTGAAATCTATACAGGAAGATCGGTGCTTGTAATGGCCCCCACCGCTGCACCGATCCCCCCCCCGACTGTCCCCTGTGTCCTCCAGTCCCCCTCCATGCGCTCCTCTGGTCCACCAGTGTCCCGGATCTGTCAGGATGTAGAGCAGAGGAGGGAGCCGGTAAATCTGTCATTTACCAGCTCCTTCCTTTTCTGAATGCACAGAGTAACTAACTCTGTCCATTCATAACTGAGCATTGTAAACTGTGTTTCTTTTTCTGTGTCAAAGCCCCCCCCCCCCCCCCCCCCCCCCCACACCAGGGCTGATTAAATAATATTAATAAAAAAAGGAACTGTAATAAATATTTAAAAGTTAAATTGTAAAAAAAAAAATATTTTATATATATATATACACACACACACACACAGTGACAATGTCAGTAGAGCAGCAGACGGTGTCATTAGGGCAGAGGGCAGAGACTGGTGTAAGTAGTTTTTATTTTTATAATTTTATATTTTACATTTTTTTTTTTTAAGGAGCCCACACAAGTTGACACAAAGGGGTTTGAATGGTCATTAAAAGGTAACCACCCTCACCTGTGATCTGTTTGCTTGTAATTAGTGTGTGTATAAAAGGTCAATGAGTTTCTGGACTCCTGACAGACTCTTGCATCTTTCATCCAGTGCTGCAATGACGTTTCTGGATACTGAGTCATGAGGAAAGCTAAGACTTCTGGCAAAAAGTCATTTGGAGTGATGAGACCATTATTGAGCTTTTTGGCCACAATTATAAACACTACATTTGGAGAGGAGTCAACAAGGCCTATGATGAAAGGTACATTATTCCTACTGTGAAACATGGAGGTGGATCGCTGATGTTTTGGGGATGTGTGAGCTACAAAGGCACAGGAAATTTGGGCAAAATTGATGGCAAGATGAATGCAGTATGTTATCAAAAAATATTGGAGGAACATTTGCATTCAACAGCCAGGACGCTGTGCATGGGACGTACTTTGACATTCCAACATGACAATGATCCAAAACACAAGGCCAAGTCGACCGTCATTGGTTACAGCAGAATAAAGTGAAGGTTCTGAAGTTGCCATCTCAGTCTCCTGGCCTCAATATCATTGAGCCACTCGGGGGGGGGAGCTCTCAAACGTGCAATTCATGCAAGACAGCCCAAGAATTTACAGGAACTAGAGGTTTTTGCCAGGAGGAATGGGCAGCTTTACCATCTGAGAAGATAAAGAGCCTCATCCACAAATACCACAAAAGACTTCAAGCTGTGATTGATGTTAAAGGGGACAATACACGGTATTAAGAACTGGGGTATGTAAACTTTTGATCAGGGTCATTTGGGTAGTTTCTGTTTTCATTCTGATTTTAAAAAGAGTAAATATAGTTGATTGATAATAAATGGCTTCAGCCAAACACTAAGGCTGCTTTCACACTGGGGCGGGAGCGGCGTCGGCGGTAAAGTGCCGCTATTTTTAGCGGCGCTTTACCGTCGTTTTAGCGGCGGTCTGCAGGCGCTAGCGGTGGTTTTAACCCCCGCTAGCGGCCGAAAAAGGGTTAAACCCGCCCGCAAAGCGCCGCTGCAGCGGCGCTTTGCCGGCGGTATTGCCGCGGTGTCCCATTGATTTCAATGGGTAGGAGCTGTTTAGGAGCGGTGAATACACCGCTCCTTCACCACTCCAAAGATGCAGCTAGCAGGACTTTTTTCACCGTCCTGCCAGCGCATCGCTCCAGTGTGAAAGCCCTCCGGCTTTCACACTGGAGTGAAAGGGGCCTTTTTTTTTTCAGGCGCTACACAGGCGCTATTTTTAGCGCTGTAACGCCTGAATACCGCCCCAGTGTGAAAGCAGCCTAAGCATGAGTGAAAGAAAAGTTTGTGTTATCATTCATATTCTATGAAAAATGGGCAAGAAATAAATATACATCTATATAATCGCCTCTTCAGTGCTGCATATTAGTGCCACTGCCACATGACATTAACCACTTACAGACCGGACCAATTTGCTGGTCAAAGACCAGACCACTTTTTGCGATTCGGCACTGCATCGCTTTAACTGACAATTGCACGGTCGTGCGACGTGGCTCCCAAACAAAATTGACGTCCTTTTTTTCCCACAAAAAGAGCTTTCTTTTGGTGGTATTTGATCACCCCTGCGTTTTTTATTTTTTGTGCTATAAACAAAAATAGAGCGACAATTTTGAAAAAAAACGCATTCTTTTTTACTTTTTGTTATAATAAATATCTCCCAAAAATATATAAAAAAACATTTTTTTCCCTCAGTTTAGGCCGATACGTATTCTTCTACATATTTTTGGTAAAAAAAATCGCAATAAGCGATTATTAATTGGTTTGCGCAAAAGTTATAGCGTTTACAAAATAGGGATAGTTTTATAGCATTTTTATTAATAATTTTTTATTATTTTTTTTTTACTAGTAATGGCGGTGATCAGCGATTTTTATTGTGACTGCGACATTGTGGGGGACCCATCGGACATTTTTGACACATTTTTGGGACCATTGTCATTTATACAGTAATCACTGCTATACAAATGCAGTGATTCCTGTGTAAATGACACTGGCAGTGAAGGGGTTAACCAGTGGGTGGCAGTGTAGGGGTTAGGGGTTCCTAGGGGTGTGTTACTAACTGTGGGGGGGTTGGGCTTTCATTTAGTGAACACTGATCTCTGCTCCAATCACATGGAGCAGAGATCAGCATCACTAGTTGCTAGGCAGAATGACGAAATGCTGTTTACAACGGCATTTCTTCATTTGGCCGCTCCGTGAGACGATCGCGGGGATGCCCGCGGCGATCTAGTCCGCGGGTCCCGCGACCGGACTCGCAGGGGTCCCGACCAGCGCGGGAGCGCGCTGACGGCGGCGCGTTCCCGATGGCAGGGCGGCAAATTTAAAGGGACGTACATGTACACCCATTTGCCTGCCCGTGCCATTCTGTCGATGTACATCGTCGTGCGCTGGTCGGCAAGTGGTTAAAAAAAAGTATTGGTAATCGGTATAGGTGAGTACTGGGGAAAAAGTATCGGTACTTGTACTCTGTCTTAAAGAAGTGGTATTGGTGCAACCCTAACGTCCCATAATCATGGTAGAAGTGGAATGTTTGCCAGGAAGCTCCAAAATTCAACAAATGTCCCAGCACTCCTTGCCACCAAAAGCTGTATGGCTGCATCTCCAGGTTTAACCTCTTGGAGAAATGCTTGGAACAAAGTAAAAGCATTACAATGCTCCCTGCATAAAGGGCAAAACATACAACAAAGTTGGCTCTTAGAAGCCCAGTAATTCCCATGCTTGAGAGAGAAAGGCAGGAACATTCAAACCACCTTCAAATATGTGATTGCAATGGGGAATTATTCCACTTTATGTAAATCCTCCTCCTTGTGAACATGAAGTCATTGCAAAGCAGAATATTTGAAGTTAACTGCCACCTAGTGGTAATCACTGCACTAACACGCAGGCTGCATTCTATCTCTTGTGCTGACCCAACTATAATTCAAGGTAAAATAAGTGCTAAAAAGTATCGCCAAAGCCATTCTTAAAAATTTGGCTAGAGTGCAGAAAGGAAAGAACTCCTGGTGACAATGGTCACCAGGACAAATAGAGAGGGTGATTTTTAACTAGAGACTAGTAAGACTGCAAATAATAACCTGCCAGGTTCTTTCGAACACTTGCCTATTCTATGCAAAACTAAAACTAAAAAAAGTTGCTCTTAGATGATAAATTGTTTCTCTGCCTTTTTGGCTAGGATGAAGTGTAGTATCTGTTCTTATCAACGTCAAGTAGGGGTGCTCCACCATCATTCAGGCCTTTTGACTCCGGTGGATGGCTGTATAGTATTCCTGCTTGTATGATGAGATTCCGAAGGAACTTCCTTGTGGAAAGGAATCTGAATCAAGTGCTCTGAATCTGAATCTGAAGCTCAAGGCACCCAGTGTACCCGGATTTGAGTGGTGCTACCTTGTTTGGGCATGGGTTGGGAAGGCAGAGAGCATGCAGCATTAAGCACCCCCTGGGAGTGGCTACCTAGAAATGCTATGGGGTTGAGACCCTAGTGTGAGAACAGGCACCAGGCCACAACACCAATTTGTATTTTTTTTCTGCACATTGCCTCATAGGCTAAGTCCTTTGACCAAGACTGGGGCAATCTTTGTTACCAGACCACAAGGCCTAGGCCATTGTATATATGCTGGCACCTTTTTTCACTTATTTATTGCTCACCACGTGTGTAGCCAGTAGGGTTTGGGTTTTCAGGCTCACCCTGAAATCTAGGGGGAGGATGTGTGACCTGCTGGATCTTTTGGCTAGGTGGACTAGAGTGCTTCGGCCTTTTGGCTAAGATCAAGTGTAGTATCTGTTCTGTGAGTGAGGGTCACTTTGATTTTGGGCACCACGGTCACTGCACCATGACACGCTTTTTTAGCACCTGCCTCTTGGGCCGGGCCTTTTGGCTGGGACCAGAGGAATTTTTTATTCCCGGCCGGAGGGCCTGGTCGTTGTTTCACACAACGACCACCTTTTCACTCTCCTCTCCACTATCCCTTCCCCACTTTTTATTTATTTTCAGTGTGTCTTGTCACGTCTTGTTTTGTCACTTTGCACGTTTGCTGTGATGAGTAGGGTCACAGGTTCTAGGGCCTGTCCTGAAAGTCTGGTGTGGGGGTGGACATGGCCTTCTGGCTTAGTTCACCCTCTGCCTTAGGGTTTGGGGTCTTCCTTCGGGGGAGCCCTACCTAGTATTTGGGTGGGTCTGTTTCGGCAGACCTTCCGAAGAACGGGGTCTGACTGGTTTCGGCCAGGAAGACCAAATTTTAAGTGTCCTTGTCCCTGTCAGGAGCCTAAACGCCCCGGGGGATTCAGGACAAGGTCCTCTGATTTTAGAGGACTTGTGTAGTGTACCCGTCTGCACTTTTTTGTGTCACTCTTTATGTGTGTGCACATTTTTTATGCACCGGGTGAAGTTTTTTGGAGTGTGTTTTGCACGCCACTGGCTTTCAATAAAAGAAAAAGAAAAAAAATCTGTTCTTAACAGTTACCAGGAGGTGGCGCTTGCTTCCGTCCCTGTTCTACGGCGAGGTGGAGCAGGGTTGGCGGTTGCTATGCAAAGCCTGCTGGTGTAAAGGTGACCTGGAGCGGTTCGTAGCCGAAAGGGAAGCCTTCTGATGGGGATGGAGAACCACTGGTCGAAGCCAGGGGAGGGGACCCTGGCAGACCGGCTTGGATTGTGGCAGCTTTAGCCCCAGTCAGTTTTTCGGGAGGGAACGCTTAGCTCTTCTGTTCCAGCAGAGGGGCGGCCGGTACCTTTCGAATATAATTAGGTAGGAGTGACGGGAGTGAGGGTTTGACCTGATGGCAAAGGGTCTCACTAAGCTCGCTGATCTCCATGCCTTTCTGGCTGTGGTGGGGGCTGCCGTGGTCTGGGCTGGGCTGTCGGGGATGCTTTTGTTGGAAAGCCCATGGTGATGTGCCCCTGGAGTGGCAGTCCAGGGGTGCCTTCTTTCACTGTGCGTCAGCACTTTGATTTAGGCACCTAGGTCACGTCACCATTACACGCTTTTTTTACACCTGCCTCTAGGGGCCGGCCTTTTGGCTAGGACCAGAGGAATTTTTGATTCCTGGCCGGAGGGCCGGCCATTGTATTGCACAATGGCCACTTTTCACTCTCCTCTTCACTATCCCTTCCTCACTTTTTATTTATTTTATTTATGTGTGTTTGTCACTGTTTGTCACTTCACGTTTTGATTAGTAGGGTGTCGGTCCTCGGACCAATCCTGAACGTCTTGTGGGAGAGCGGACATAGGCCTTCTGGCTTGGTCCAATCTCCATGAGGGGGGGCCTACCTTCGGGGAAGCCCCCACAGTACCAAGTACCTAGGAGGTTCTGTTTCGGCAGTCCTCCCGGGGAAAGGAGGTCTTCCGGTTTCGTCCGGGGACCACTTGTTGAGTCTGGTACCTCAGTCCCCGTCTGGAGCCTAACGCCCCGGGGGATCAGGGTATGGTCCTTCTTTTGGAGGACATCAGGCACCCGTCTGCACTTTTTAGTGTTTCACTCTTTATGTGTGTGCACTTTTTTTATGCACCGGGTGGAAGTTTTTTGGGTGTGTTTGCATGCCATGGGCTTTTTAAAAAAAAAAGAGTGCTTCTCGGCCTTTTAGCCAAGAGCAAGTGTACTATCTGTTCTTATCAGTTGCCAAAGGAGGCGCTGTTCCATCCCTATTCGAGAGGGTTTGGTCAGCACTCTCTGATGGCATAGTTAGCATCCGGAAGGACGGTTTCGGTAGGGGCCACGTTGTGCCGCCCGGCAGTTAACTGGGAGCCAATGTATGGTCGAGTCTGAGCTGTCTGGAAGGGTGCTCCTGGTGAGGATGGGTGCTGCTACTGGTCTGACCCAGAGGGTCAAGTACCTGGCCTTCTGACCTGGATTGGGGTAGTTCTAGCCCTGGACAGTCTTTCGGGAGGGAATACCGGCTGCTCTCTATGCTGTGGGGAAGGAGCAGTTAGTACTTCCTGAATGTAATTAGGTAGGAGTGATGGGAGCGACGGTGGAGCCTGATGGCAAAAGGCTCTCACCAAGCTTTCTGATCTTCATGCCTTCCTGCCTGGGGTGGGGGCTGCTGTGGTCCAGACCATGGGTCAGGGCGGTCTTGAAAGCCTTTGGAGTATGTGCTCCTGGAGTGGCAGTCCAGGGGTGCCTGAAAGTCACTGTGAGTGAGGGTCACATTGATTTTGGCCACCAAGGTCACTACACCAATAGCACGCTTTTTTAGCACCTGCCTCTTGGGCCGGGCCTTTTGGCTGGGACCAGGGAAATTTTTTATTCCTGGCCGGAGGGCCTGGTCATTGTTTCACACAATGGCCACCTTTTCACTCGCTTCTTCACTATCCCTTCCCCACTTTTTATTTATTTTAGTGTGTGTTTGTCACGTCTTGTTTTTTCACTTTGCACATTTGCTGTGATGAGTAGGGTCACATGTCCCAGGGCCTGTCCTGAAAGTCTGGGGAGGGGGTGGACATGGCCTTCTGGCTTAGTTCGCCCTTTTCCTCAGGGTTGGGGTCTCCCTTCGGGGGAGCCTCACCTAGTATTTGGGTGGGTCTGTTTCGGCAGACCTTCCAAAGAATGGGGTCCGCCTGGTTTTGGCCAGAAAGACCAAGTTTTAAGTGTCCTTGCCCCTGTCAGGAGCCTAACGCCCCGGGGGATTGAGGACAAGGCCCTCTGATTTTAGAGGGCTTGCGTACCCGTCTGCACTTTTTTGTGTCACTCTTTATGTGTGTGCACATTTTTTATTCACGCCACAGGTTTTCAATAAAAAAAAAAAATCTGTTCTTATCAGTTGCCAGAGGAGGCACTGTGTTACTCCTGAGTGTGGGGAGGACACATGCAAATCCAATGGTGTCATTGTACCTGGAAGGGTGGTTTGGCAGTGCCGGTGTCTGGACATCCATGATGGTGTCAGCGGGGCTGAGTCCGAGCCATCTGGAAGGGTGCTCCTGATGGGGATGGGTGCTGCATGTGGTCTGACCCCAGAGGGTCGGGTCTCTGGCCTTCTGGCCTAGATTGAGGTAGCTCTAGCTCCAGACAGTTTTTCATGAGAGAACACCGGGTCCTCACCTGCATGCAGGGGAGGAACGCTTAGTATCTCTGAATGTAATTAGAAAGGAGTGATGGGAGCCACGGTGGTGCCTGATGGTAAAGGGCTCTCACCAAGCTCCCTGAACTTCATGCCTTCCTGACTGGAGTGGGGGCTGCTGTGGTCTGGGCTGTTGGTCAGGGTGGTCTTGAAAGCCTATGGTGTATGTGCCCCTGGAGTGGCAGTCCAGGGGTGCCTAAAAATTACTGTGAGTGAGGGTCACTTTGATTTGAGGCACCACGGTCACTGCACCATATACACGCTTTTTTTTTAGCACCTCTCCTCCTGGGCTGGGCCTTCTGGCTGGGACCGGAGGAATTTTTTATTCCTGGCCAGAGGGCCTGGCCATTGTATTGCACAATGGCCACCTTTTAACTCTCCTTCCCACATATTCCTCCCCCCACTTTACTTTTATTTATTCCTCTGTTTGTCACGGTTTTGTATTTTTATGTTGTACACTGCACGTGTGATGAGTAGGGTAGCAGGTCCTCTGGCCTGCCCTGCAAGTCTTGGGAGGGGGTGGACATGGCTTTCTGGCTTAGTTCATCCTCTCTCATGGGGTCTCCCTTTGGGGGAGCCCTACCTAGTACTTTGGTGGGTCTGTTTTGGCAGACCTTCCAGAGAAAGGGGTCTGTCTGGTTTTGGCCAGATGGACCATGTTTTAAGTAGCCTTGTCCCAGTCAGGAGCCTAACACCCCGGGGGATTCAGGGCAATTTCCTCTGATTTCAGAGGGCTTGTGTGCCGTTGCACATTTTTGTGTTTCACTCTTTATGTGTGTGCACATTTTATTTGGCACCAGGTTAAGTTTTTGAGTGTGTTTCACATGCCATGGGCTTTCAAAAAAATAAATAAATAAAGAGCGCTTAGCCCTCTTCAGGAATATTGCACTTTGGGGGCTCAGGGAAGAGCCTTTACTAGGGTGACCATATGACACCCTAGTGCACTTTTTTGGTTCACACTGATGTTTAGTTTTTGCACGTCGCACCGCAGGCTTGAAAAAAAAATGTTAAAATAAAAATAAAAAATTGCTTCTTCTGGCTTATTACTCTGAGGCTCAGCACCACGCCTTTTCCAGGCTGACTGATGACCAACATCATTTAACCCATTTCCTCTCAGCCAAAGCTGTCATTGGAATGCCTCTTGAGGGTACATCATGTGATCATGGGCTCACAGAGCAATACTGGAGAGCACAGCACTGATGATATGTAATCATACTGCTTTCTGCATTAATAAAGACCACACCCCACTGTTGCAGTGGGAAGAAGGAGGTAATCCATCCTAGACTTCCGAAAATCAAAGCGGAACTAAATCCATTGATTGGTTTTCCAAAACCGTTATTTTCAAGTCATACCGTGAATATCTGTCACAGGTGCTTGTGGTCTCAACTGAAATGTCAAGCCATCAAATAGCTGCTGCCATAACTGATAACGTGCAGAACCATGGCACGTGCAAAATCAAACCAAGGCTTAGGATAAGAGTATTTCGTATCGCTTTAAGGGTTGTTTAAGAACAATTTAAACATTTTTCCTTGGAGTTCAAATACTGAAACTCTCTGAAGATATACCCCATCCAAGTGATAAAAGCTTATGGATGTCGGTTGATACTGACCATTGCACAATATGAAGTACTGTGTTATTTGTGGACTGCCCATCATTGATAGCAGGTTGCCTTTGTATTATAGAGTGAACTGTATTTTTATTCTATAAAAACATCAAAGTGCTGGGTAAATAGCTACTAGTTAGCAATCCTGCACTGCAGTTCTTGAACCTGGGTTTTATATACGGTATTTATCAGAAACCCTTGTCTGGTAAATATTTGTTCCTGGAGAGTGGGAAACATCTATGTCCAGTCCCCGGGTCTATGTGAAGTGAATAGTGGCGGGCCCTATAATGAAATCGGTGGGACTGTGTACAAGATCAAAACTGGGCCCCAGGCATTGCTAAATGCATTGTGTGTAGCAGGCTGTAGTGAAAAGTTGGTGTGGTTTCAATTTAAAAAAATATTGCCGTGGCTAAAATGGGGTGTGGTTAAATAGAGTCTGAGATGCCTTACATAGTTCAGAATGTGGTAATGTTAAATAGGGAATGTACAGTGTGAAGTGGACGGTGCAGAAAGGAGTATGGGATGTATGGCAGTGGGTATCCTGTGCAGGTGAGGAGAGCAGAGTGTACAGCAGTGGGTAGTATGTGCAGAAGAGGAGTTTGGAGTGTATGGCAGTGGGTAGTATGTGCAGAAGAGGTGTATGAAGTGTATGGTGGCAGCTAGTATGTGCAGGAGAGGAGTGCGGAGTGTATGGTGGTGGGTAGTATGTGAGGAGTATCGGGTGTATGGTGATGGGTAGTATGTGCAGGGTGTTGCCAGTAGTTCTTTATTTGTATTTTTTTATTTAAATTTTTTTTTTTCCATTTTTTTTTTCAAAATGCTTTTTGGTGGCCAGTAGATGGTGTCAGCAGAGCAATGCACAGTGTCTGGATTTTTTCTATTGTATTTTATTTTTTTATAATTTTTTACAATATATTTTTGTATTTATTTTTTTCACGATGCTTTGGGGTAAGTGGACCGTTGGAAGGTGTCAATAGGGAAGTGGACTGTGTCAGTAAATTTTGTTTTTCATTTTATTCTCTATTTTTTACTTTTTTTATATTATTGACAGTGCAGTGACAGAGAGTGGCATCCATGGACGAGAAAAGCGCCAAGCACCCCCCTCCTTCCGAGGAGGACTGGCTGGAGATGATGAAGGAGAGGAGCTTCCCTAATCTGGAGGAAAAGCCTGAGGACAGGTATGAATAAAGTGTTCTGTGCCACAAATGTAGTAAACAAACTTTGCAGTACATTAATTTTCACCGAATATGCACTGTTTAATCAAGTTGCATTGATTTCAGCATGTGTAAAGTGCTCTATCAGTGGTGTATTTAGGTTTTGTGCTGCCCTAGGCCTGACTAAACTCATGCACCCCTTAATTTAAATATGACCCACCCCTTCCTGCTAAGGACACACCCCTTTCTGTTTAAGACCTGCCCTACCATCTGTAAACCACACCCCTTCCTCTTTAGGTTCCACCTTTTCTTCTCTGTACAATAAAAGTGGGTACCAAGTGCCTACTGTAAGCTCCTTGAGGGCAGGGACTGATGTGAATGTACAATGCAGGCCTCAGAATTTCAAGTCCTGAGCCACTAGCCAGGCCTTAAGAGTTACTCACCACCAATTGCCCCACCCAACCCCTACCCTGTCCTGCTCCTCAGTGCCGCCTTATGAGTGCTGCCTCATCAACATCACAGCTTATTAGTTGTATATTAATTGGGTATGGATTATAGCACTGAGCACTTTTCAGTACATTCATTTTAACTGAATATGTACTAATACTTTAATGAGTTTGCATTGATTTTAAAATGTGTAGCGGCGGGCTCCTGAAGAGCGCGCGCTATGCATTTTTCAAAGTTAAACTTTACCTAAACTGCAGTTTGGTTTGGGTTTATTTGTCTAAATTGGACCTCTGCATCAGTCTAACTGGACTGTGAGACGTTCAGCTTGGCCACAGGGGGCACTGTCTCTTGTGGCAGACATGGAACTATGGTCTGGTTAGGTGCTTGGATACTCTCTTTCGGAGCCAGGTCAGTGGGAGTGGCCCTCTCGCTGTGCCCTCTGGGAGAGGGTATTTAAGATGCGGATGTCACGTGGTTCAGGGTTCCGGTCCAGTATGATGTGCTGATTACATGGTTCTGGTCTCCTGACCAGCCTACAGGAAGGCTATGGCCTGGGGTGCGGATCCACCCGACTTTAATGTCTTGGAGCTGGCTAGCCCAAGGCAAGGAAACAAAAGGAGGATTCTGAGGTGGTTGGGTGCCGTCTCTGGTTCGGGAGAGACCCAGTGTACTTCGAGCATTCCAGGGGAGGACTCTTTAGAAGAATACCACGTACGGGTTGGTTTTCTTAACAAGAGCCTAGAGGGGCTGAAGTAACCAAAAGAATCCGGTCTTGTGGATATCGCCAAGCAGGCTGAAAGATCCAGGTATCCTACAAGTGTTCTGAAGCTTAGTTTCCCTACATGTTTTGCAACAACGTCTGTGACAAAGACTTTGTTCCTGAGTAAGCACCTTGTTGGCTGCTAGGCCTTGTGAGGGAGTGACTGTCCAACTTGAGTGATCATCCAGCTGCCAATGGCTATTCTCTGGATGCAGTCAAAGTAAGCAAGTTCTTTAACGTTTTTTTTGGACTTTGACATTAAGAGTACCTGAACTTCCTTTTCCAACCCTCTGATCCCAAGTTGAAAGACTGTTCAATGGTTTGAATTTGCAAATAAAATCCATTCAAGTCGATCTATTGTCAGTCTCAAGTTACTGGACCATCTACCTCGGGACATCCCCTAGATGTGCAACAAGGAGAACGGAAGGTAACGGTAAGCCCAAAAATAACCAGCAGCTCCTTCGAGGGTTAGTGCTACACATGCATGGAGCACTTTGCACATGCTGAAATCGATGCAAACTGCATATTCAGTGAAAATTAATGTACTGCAAAGTTTAATACATTTGTGGCACAGAACACTTTATTCATACCTGTCCTCAGGCTTCTCCTCCAGGTCAGGCTCCTCTTCTTCATCCCCAGCCAGTCCTCCTTGGAAGGAGGGGGATGCTCGGCGCTCTGCTCGTCTATGGATACCGCTCTCTGTCATTGCACTGTCACGCTGGGCCACCCTTCAATCACCACAGTTATCACTCCCGGACGCTGTACGTTCATCAGGTGCTGACAGAACGAAGAGCCGAGCGGGACAGACGTACTTAGAGGAGTGCACAGGAGGGTGGGGCCAGTCACCGGCTGCTCTAATGGGGGGGGCAGTCACCAGCCGCTCTATGGGGGCCCCAGTCCCTCCACCCTACCCAGCCAAGTACGTTCCATATAGTCCATAAGTGCCACGTTACAGCAAGCCACCGGCAGCTGGGGATTGAATATGGGTGGAAGTCAGGAGGGCTTTTTTTCATGCAGGGGGGTGGCTTTTGCCCCACCCTGCAAAGTGCCGACCTGGGCTTTGTTAGCCTAGGCCAAGATACAGCACTGTGCTCCATACATGCTAAAATCAATGCAAACTCATTAACCACTTAAGCCCCGGACCATTTGGCTGGCAAAAGACTAGAGCGTTTTTTGCGATTTGGCACTGCATTGCTTTAACTGACAATTGTGTGGTCGTGCGACATGGCTCCCAAACAAAATTGACATCCTTTTTTCCCCACAAACAGAGCTTTCTTTTGGTGGTATTTGATCACCTATTTTTTGCGCTATAAACAAAAAATATAACGACAATTTTGAAAAAAAAAAAACGCATTATTTTTTAACTTTTTGCTAAAATAAATATCCCCAAAAAATATATGAAATGTTTTTTTTCCCTCAGTTTAGGACGATACGTATTCTACATCTACATAAGTCGCAATAAGCATTTATTGATTGGTTTGTGCAATCTACAAAATAAGGGATAATTTTATGGCATTTTTATAAATTTCTTTATTTTTTTACTAGTAATGGTGGCGATCGGCGATTTTTGTCGTGACTGCGACATTATAGCAGACTGATCGGACACTTTTGGTGAAATTTTGGGACCATTCACATTTATACAGCGATTAGTGTGATTAAAATGCTTTGATTACTGTGTAAATGTGACTGGCAGTGAAGGGGCTAACCCCTAGGGGGTGATGTAGGGGTTAAGTGTGTCCTAGGGAGTGATTTTAACTGTGGGGGGGAGGGCTATGTGTGACACGACACTAATCACCACTCCCGATTACAGGGAGCTGTGATAAGTGTCAGTGTCACTAGGCAGAATGGGGTAATGCTTGTTTACATCAGCATTTCCCCGTTCTTCCTCTCCGTGAGACAATCTCGGGTGTCCCCGAGGAGACAGAGTCCGTGGGACCTGCGATCACACTCACGGAGCTCGTGGCACACGCATGCCCGCAAACCGTTTCTAAAAGGGCAATGTACAGGTACGTTAATATGCATGTATGTGCCCTTCTGCTGACGTATATCGGCGTTAGCCGTGCTATAATGCATATGCAATTAATATACAACTAATAAGCTGTGATGTTGATGAGGTGGCACGCTTAAGGCAGCACTGATGAGGCCACACCGGTGGCGACTGATGAGGTCCGCACTGGAGGTTACTGATGGGCACTGAAAAGGCTGCACTGATGGGTACTGATATGCTTCATGTTAATATTGTTGTTAATATAGATTCAGGCTAATCTCCGGGTTAATGATAAATTGGGCAAAATCTAGCTTGTTACCTGTAGATCCCTTGGAAGGCTCCCTGCCTGAGGAGTTGGACCAGATTCAAGTGGGGAATAAATTTAAATATCTGGGTATAAATATCACCAGAGACCCTCTTTATACCTTTGACAACATTGACCCGTTATTGGCCAATTTTAAGGTGAAAATAAAAGTGTGGAAACACCTGGCACTATCTGTTGCAGGTCACTGTAACCTAATCAAAATGATTTGGATGCCACAGCTTCTTTATGTATTAAACAATTTTGGGGGAGGAGGGACTGGAGGTCACAGACCTCTGAACTTTTTAGGTGTTTATTCTGTGTTTACACACTATAAAGAAAATTCACCATAATTGATGGTTTAAAAATTACATACACAATCTTTATTACAAAATTAGTAAAAAAAAAAAAAAAAGACAAAAAAACAATAATTAGAAATTTGCATAATCCAATGTTGCACTTTCAAAGCTTTACACATAGATTGTCAATACCACTCTTTTCTCAACATGTTTCACTCCACAGAGCTTCCTCAGGAGATATTGCGTAGTTGCTATTGGAACTATAAGCAACAAAAGATATTGTAAATATTTATGCATGAATCTTTTACATGTATATATTGTGTAGCCAAAAAAAGGTGGAAGAAAATGATCCCATATATACAAATTATACATTACATACAAAAGGAAAACATTTTTTTAAAATATTGATCATATTTAAACTTATTTAAATAGGTATAATTCTAGAGAATGCACATCTGGAGAGAGAGAAAAAAAAAGGAGGGAGAAGGAAGGGAAAGGGGGAGAGGGGGGAGGGGAAATGGAAAAGGAGAAGGAAAGGGAGAGCCTTACCCGAACAAAATGATATATATAATTAAAAAGTTGAAAACAGGATTCCAAACTTGATGATGGATCAAACTCCTATATCCTCCCCTCTTTTCAGGTAGATGTGTAGATGAGAGCTATATTTAATACTCTTCTAGGGCCAAAAAAACAAAAAATAATAATAATGAATATACATATAATTAATATTAATTAATTCTATCAGTATTAATATTAATTAATTCTATCATTAATTCTATATCTAGACGGCACTTTGAAAACCTTCCAGGAACAAAGAGATCAATATGCTCTACTGAGTAAATCTTTTTTCAGATGCAGGTCAGGCAGGGAGTGGGAAGTACTGGGGGAGGAGGGTGGGCTCTGGAGGAAATGTCTGTTTTAATATATTGTGGTATAATCAAGAAATATTTGAATAAAGAAATAAAGTAAAAAAAAAAAAAGTTGTTGTTAATATAGCCAGGTGGCACTGCCCCTTATCTATATAAGAAATTCAAAGCACAGAGCAGGCATTCAGTGGGAGGTCTCCCAGGAGGTGGAGCGATTTTTCTTTTTTTTTCTTTTTGGGCGGCGTGATTGAAGATGGATTTACATCGAGGGACACTATTTTTTTAGAAAAGGTATTGTCAAAAACGTGTCCCTTGTTTTTATTACTTTTTGACACATTTTTGGTGAATGGGTAGGGGTAATATGTGTCGTATACTCATTCACATGGGGGGAACGGGATCTGGGGGGCCCCCTTTGCTAAAGAGGGCTTCCAGTTTCCGATAAGCCCCCTGTCCACAGACCCCCACAACCACCAGCCACGGTTGTGGGGATGAGATCCTTGTCCCATCAACAGGGCACATGAAACTGTTAACTTACAATCTGTGACGCGTTTCGAAAAAACTTCTTCTGCAGGGATGTAATTCAGGTAGAAATGAGTTCTATAATAGAAACAATCATTAAACGCAGCTTAACAATATTAGTTGTATGTACAAAGAAGAATAAAAGCATTCTTAAGATTATGATCTGGGGGTTTTGGTAGATCATAAGCTCAATAATAGCATGCAATGCCAAGTTGCGGTTTCCAAAGCGAGCAAAGTCCTTTCTTGTATTAAGAGAGGTATGTACTCCAGAGAGAGAGAGATCATTTTACCCCTTTACAAATCATTAGTAAGACCTCATCTGGAATATGTAGTTCAGTTTTGGGCACCAGGTCTCAAAAAGGATATCGGGGAACTGGAGAAAGTGCACAGAAAGGCAACCAAACTGATAAAAAGCATGGTGGAGCTCAGCGATGAGGAAAGATTAGAGGAACTGAATCTATTCCCTCTTGAGAAGAGGAGATTAAGACCCCTTTCACACTGGGGTGCTTTGCAGGCGCTAAAAATAGCGCCTGCAAAGCGCCCTGAAAGAGCCACTCCTCGCACTCCGGTAAAAAAAAGTTCTGCTAGCAGCATCTTTGGAGCGGTGAAGGAGAGGTGTGTATACCACTCCTGCCCATTAAAATGAGAGTAGCTCTTCTTTCCTTTCCCCAACTTTGGATTACGAAGTGATTTACAGTGTACCATATAGGCTGCATAGCAACTCCTATGTAGAACTGGTAA
Source organism: Lithobates pipiens (assembly GCF_037356315.1). Lineage (NCBI taxonomy): Eukaryota > Metazoa > Chordata > Amphibia > Anura > Ranidae > Lithobates > Lithobates pipiens. The sequence continues at coordinate 37,586,797 of NW_027507790.1, read as the reverse complement.
CAACTTATTACTATTTGGTTTATTGCTTCCTGTTAACAACTGCAAACTGGCCCAACCACTGTTATGTTGGTGCCTATGTAATGCAATGTCACCTTTTTGTTCCTTCATTTGCTTCTATGATCAATAAAAAACAGTTGAAAAAAATAATTAGAGTGGCTATACCACTGGCAAAGCGCCGTTTCAGCAGTGTTTTGTGGTGGTTTTAACCCTCCCCCCCGTTAGTGGCTGAATACCACCGCTAAAACGACGGTGAAGCGGCACTAAAAATAACTCTGTTTTAGCGCCGGCGCCTGCACCGCCCCAATGTGAAAGGGCGATATGATCAACATGTACAAATACATAAGTGGTCCATTCAGTGAACTTGGTGTTGAGTTATTCACTTTAACCACTTCAGCCCCGGACCAATTACCAGCCTAAGGACCAGAGGTCTTTTTACAATTTCGCACTGCACTGCTTTAACTGGTAATTGCGCGGTCATGCAATGTTGTACCCAAACGAAATTTGCGTCCTTTTCTTCCCACAAATAGAGCTTTCTTTTTATGGTATTTGATTGCCTCTGCGATTTTTATTTTTTGCAATATAAATGGAAAAAGACCGAAAATTTTGAGAAAAAATGATATTTTCTACTTTTTGTTATAAGAAAAATCGAATAAACTCAATTTTAGTCATACATTTAGGGCAAAATTTATTCAGCCACATGTCTTTAGTAAAAAAAAATGTCAATAAGCGTATATTTATTGGTTTGCGCAAAAGTTATAGCGTCTACAAACTAGAGTACATTTTCTGGAATTTACACAGCTTTTAATTTACGACTGCCTATCTCATTTCTTGAGGTACTAAAATGGCAGGGCAGTACAAACCCCCCCCCCCAAATGACCCCATTTTGGAAAGTAGACACCCCAAGGAAGTTGTGGAGAGGCATGTTGAGCCCATTGAATATTTTTTTTTTGTCCCAAGTGATTGAATAATGACACAAAAAAAAAAAATTTTTACTAAAAGTTGTCACTAAATTATATATTGCTCACACATGCCATAGTTATATGTGGAATTGCACCCCAAAATATATTCTGCTGCTTCTCCTGAGTATGAGGATACCACATATGTGGGACTTTTTGGGAGTCTAGCCGCGTACGGCATCCCGAAAACCAATCACTGCCTTCAGGATTTCTAAAGCCCCGTACACACGAGCGGACTTTTCAACATCCAAAGTCCGACGGACTGAGTCCGTCAGACTATTCGATCGTGTGTGGGCTGCAACGGACTTTTGACTCGCCAAAGTCCGAAGGACTTTAGAATATGGAACATGCTTCAAATTTTTCCGAAGGAACTCCGCCGGACCCGGTCCCTTCGAAAAATTCGCTCGTGTGTATGCTATTCCGACGGACTAAAACCGACGCTAGGGCAGCTATTGGCTACTGGCTATGAACTTCCTTATTCGAATCCAGTCGTACGTCATCACGTTCGAATCCGTCAGAGTTTAGTGTGATCGTGTGTGGCCAAGTCCGCTCAGCCGAAAAGTCTGTCAGAACTCCGTCGGAATTCCAGCAGAACTCCGACGGAACTCTTTCGGAAGTCTGTCGGACATAAGTCCTCTCGTGTGTACGGGGCTTAAGGGTGCAAATTTTTGATTTCACTCCTCACTACCTATCACAGTTTCGAAGGCCATAAAATGCCAAAATAACACAAAACCCCCCCAAATGACCCCATTTTGGAAAGTAGACACCCCAAGGAAGTTGTGGAGAGGCATGTTGAGCCCATTGAATATTTTTTTTTTTTGTCCCAAGTGATTGAATAATGACACAAAAAAAAAAAAAAGTTTACAAAAAGTTGTCACTAAATTATATATTGCTCACACATGCCATAGTTATATGTGGAATTGCACCCCAAAATATATTTTGCTGCTTCTCCTGAGTACGAGGATACCACATATGTGGGACTTTTTGGGAGTCTAGCTGCGTACGGCACCCCGAAAACCAATCACTGCCTTCAGGGTTTCTAAGGGTGCAAATTTTTGATTTCACTCCTCACTACCTATCACAGTTTCGAAGGCCATAAAATGCCAAAATAGCACAAAACCCCCACAAATGACCCCATTTTGGAAAGTAGACAGCCCAAGCTATTTACTGAGAGGCATGTTGAGTCCATTAAATATTTTATATTTTGCCACAAGTTGCAGGAATTTTACTTTTTTTTTTTTTGCACAAAGTTGTCACTAAATGATATATTGCTCACACATGCTATGGGCATAAGTCAAATTACATTCTGCTGCTTCTCCCGAGTACGGGGATACCACATGTGGGGGACTTTTTGGGAGCCTAGCCACGTACGGGACCCCGAAAAACCAAGCACTGCCTTCCGGATTTAAATATAAAATTCTACCAAAAAAAACTGTTAGCGATCGCAGGGATCAGGCCTGACTCTGCGATCGCTGCAGTTATGTGTTTAGTGTTTTGTAAGTGACAGTGATCGATTGATACTGCACTTGGGTGGGCTGGGCAGAGGGGCAAAACGCAGGTGCCAGCAGGTATCTGTGCGGATCCGGCTAACAATGCGTTTTTTTTGGAACCCTAAACTGCTGGGGATGCTAGTATAGATCTGATCAGATCAGATATTGATCTGTTCAGATTCTATACCACTACGGGAGGTTTATGCTTTGCATGTGGGTGTTAGCGGTACTGGCACTAACCTAGCGCTGCCTGGGGCGACGCAGACCCTGACCCTAAAACCTAATTGATATCACCCACCGGGTGATCAGGGGGTTAAACCTTTATTGGGTAATAAATGGTGGGTGCCCTGATGCTATAAAAAGCAAACTAAGGCCGCGTACACACGGGCGGACTGTTCGCCCAACCTTGTCCGCTGAACAGTGTTTGGGCGGACAGTCCGCTCGTGTGTGGGCTTTCAGCGGACAGTTTCAGCGGACAGTTGGACGGACAAAGTCTTTCGGAAATTCCGAAAAACTGTCCGCTGAAACTGTGTTTGAGCGAACAGTCCGCCCGTGTGTGGGCTTGTCCGCTGTACTTTCGAAATGAGCGGACTGTTCCCGCTCGGAAAGTCCGCCCATTTCGAGCGCGTGTACAGGTAGGCGGGGCCCGCGAAGGAGACGTCGCGGGCTCCGCCGCCTGGAATGGGCTTAAAGGGGAACCCCAACGCCGAAAAAAATCGGCGTGGGGGTTCCCCCAAAGTCCACACCAGACCCTTGTCCGAGCACGCTACCCGGCCGGCCAGGAAAGGGGGGCGAGCGAGCGCGCCCCCCCTCCTGAGCCGTACCAGGCCGCGTGCCCTCAACATGGGGGGTGCCTTGGGGAAGGGGGGGGCCGCGCGGCCCCCCCACCCCAAAGCACCTTGTCCCCATGTTGATGAGGACAAGGGCCTCTTCCCGACAACCCTGGCCGTTGGTTGTCGGGGTCTGCGGGCGGGGGGCTTATCGGAATCCGGGAGCCCCCTTTAAGGGGGCCCCCGGATACCGGCCCCCCACCCTATGTGAATGAGTATGGGGTACAATGTACCCCTACCCATTCACCTGTGAAATAAAGTACAAATAAAAACACAACACAGGGGGAAAAAATATTTTATTGCACAGCCGGGGGTCTTCCGTCTTCGGGGGTCTTCTCGCCGGACTCCTCCGCTATGTGTGTGTAGCTCTTTTGCCAGCGGAGGAGTCCGGCTTTCTTCCTCCCCGCCGCCGGCCTCTTCTCCCGACTTCGGGGGTCTTGTCCCCCTCTTCGGTTCTTCTGCCGGGCCACCGCGCCTGGTCCGGTGGCCCGGTCTTCTGTCGCCATCTTCCGTTCTTCTGTCGCCGCCTTCGGTTCTTCTGCCGGGCCACCGCGCCTTCTTGTAGCTCTTTTACAGGCGGTGGCCCGGTCTTCTGTCGCCGTCGCCGCCTTCCGTTCGTGTTCTTCTTCTTGTTCTTGTTCTTCTCCAGGCGATGTTGACACGTCGCTCCCTCCGGCCGGAATGCCAGAGCCGCCCTGCGCTGTGACTTATATAGTGACAATGGGGCGGGGTCACATGGTATATGTCACATGGGTTGATGTCACATGGTGACCCCGCCCCCTTACGATGTCATAGTCCCCATGTGACATCAACCCATGTGACCAACCCATGTGACATATACCATGTGACCCCGCCCCATTGTCACTATATAAGTGACCGCACAGCGCGTCCCCGGCATTCCGGCCGGAGAGCTCGTCGAGTCAACATCTCCAGGAGAAGAACAAGAAGAAGAACACGAACGGAAGGCGGCGACGGCGACAGAAGACCGGGCCACCGCCTGTAAAAGAGCTACAAGAAGGCGCGGTGGCCCGGCAGAAGAACCGAAGGCGGCGACAGAAGAACGGAAGACGGCGACAGAAGACCGGGCCACCGGACCAGGCGCGGTGGCCCGGCAGAAGAACCGAAGAGGGGGACAAGACCCCCGAAGTCGGGAGAAGAGGCCGGCGGCGGGGAGGAAGAAAGCCGGACTCCTCCGCTGGCAAAAGAGCTACACACACATAGCGGAGGAGTCCGGCGAGAAGACCCCCGAAGACGGAAGACCCCCGGCTGTGCAATAAAATATTTTTTCCCCCTGTGTTGTGTTTTTATTTGTACTTTATTTCACAGGTGAATGGGTAGGGGTACATTGTACCCCATACTCATTCACATAGGGTGGGGGGCCGGTATCCGGGGGCCCCCTTAAAGGGGGCTCCCGGATTCCGATAAGCCCCCCGCCCGCAGACCCCGACAACCAACGGCCAGGGTTGTCGGGAAGAGGCCCTTGTCCTCATCAACATGGGGACAAGGTGCTTTGGGGTGGGGGGGCCGCGCGGCCCCCCCCTTCCCCAAGGCACCCCCCATGTTGAGGGCACGCGGCCTGGTACGGCTCAGGAGGGGGGGCGCGCTCGCTCGCCCCCCTTTCCTGGCCGGCCGGGTAGCGTGCTCGGACAAGGGTCTGGTGTGGACTTTGGGGGAACCCCCACGCCGATTTTTTTCGGCGTTGGGGTTCCCCTTTAAGCCCATTCCAGGCGGCGGAGCCCGCGACGTCTCCTTCGCGGGCCCCGCCTACCTGTACACGCGCTCGAAATGGGCGGATTTGCCTCCTCCTTACGTGGGCGAGTCCGTTCATTTCAAAAGTTGAGCGAACTGTTTGCCCAACCTTGTTCGTCAAACAGTCCGCTCGTGTGTGGGCAAGTCCGCTCATGCAAATTTTGAGCGGACTGTTTGACAAACTGTTTGCCGAACAAGGTTGGGCGAACAGTCCGCGCGTGTGTACGCGGCCTAACCAGAGTCACTCGTAACACTTATACGGTGATCACTGGTGAAAGGGTTAACTAGGGGCAATCAGGGGGTTCAAATTTTTATTAGGTAGTGTATGGGGGTCCCTAAATAACTAACTGGCTAACCAGCGTCACCAGTGACACTTATTCTGTGATCGCTGGTGAAAGGGTTAACTAGGGGCAATCAGGGGGTTAAAACCATTGTGTGCCTACATGTCAGTGTAGTGTTGGTGCACACTTACTTTCTGTCTTCTCCTCGTAGTCCGGTCAAAAAGACCGCCCCGAGGAGAATTACATCACTTCCTCCTTCCTGTGTATACAATACACAGTGGGAGGAAGCTTCTCATTCGCCAGGAGCGATCGAGAGGGGATGGCCAGAAACCAACGGCCATCCCCTCATCCCGGATCGTTACTGAAGCAAAACGGACCGCCGTATCCAGTGGGAGGGGGTCTGATCGGACCCCCCACCCGCTGGAAGGCAAGCACGTACATGTACATGCTTGTGCCTGCCGGTGCCATTGTAATGACGTACATTGGCAATACGGCGGTCCTTAAGTGGTTAAGGCCATCATAGATGATAAGGAGGCACACTTTACGTCTGAAGCAAAGAATTCATCTCCAAATACGGAAAGTTTTCTTCACAGTAAGAGCTGTAAAAATGTGGAATAGATGCCCTCCAGAGGTGCTTTTTTTTCAACCTAACTCTGTAATGGATATTGAGACGGATGTTTATATAAAACTATTAACATAAAACATCCAATGCGTTTTGAAAAGCTATTTCTTTTTCTTCTTCAGGGATGCACTTAAGGTAGAAATATGAGTTCTATAATAAAAAAAATCATTAAACACCTCTCAGTAATATTGATTACATGTATATGAATTAGTGTTACTGTATACAGTAAAACCTTGGTTTCAGAGTAACCTGGTTTGAGAGCGTTTTGCAAGACGATCAACATTTTTAACAAATTTTTAACTTGATATACAAGCAATGTCTTGATATACAAGTAGTGTCCTGTCACAACTGAGTATAAAATAGAAGAAAGGCGCCTCTAAGTGTAGCAATATGGTTACAGTTAATGAAGGTACAACATTTAGCAACTCACATGGTTGATGATTAAAACAGGCACATCTAATGCCGCGTACACACGAGCGGACTTTTCAACATCCAAAGTCCGAAGGACTGAGTCCGTCAGACTATCCGATCGTGTGTGGGCTGCAACGGACTTTTGACTCGCCAAAGTCCAAAGGACTTTAGAATATGGAACATGCTTCAAATTTTCCCGAAGGAACTCCGCCGGACCCGGTCCCCTTCGAAAAATCCGCTCGTGTGTATGCTACTCCGACGGACTAAAACCGACGCTAGGGCAGCTATTGGCTACTGGCTATGAACTTCCTTATTCGAGTCGGGTCGTACGTCATCACGTTCGAATCCGTCGGAGTTTAGTGTGATTTTGTGTGGCCAAGTCCGTTCGGCCGAACAGTCTGTCAGAACTCTGTCGGAATTCCAGCAGAACTCCGACGGAACTCCTTTGGAAGTCTGACGGACATAAGTCCGCTCGTGTGTACGGGGCTTTAGTATGCAGGCATCTGGGGTAAAGCTGTCCACATAGACCATCCTCCGCACTGCCATTGATGTCATCTCTTGCACGCTGTGTGCCTCGCTTTCAGATCGCTCTTTTCCAGGGTAGTCTTCTCGGTCACGATTGGAGACTGACAGCGGTGAGAGCCGACGGTGCGGAGGATGGTCTATGTGGACAGCTTTACCCGAATGCCTGCATACTTAGATGTGCCTCTTTTAATCATAAATCATGTGATTTGCTAAATGTTGTACCTTCAATAAATGTAACCATATTGCTACACTTAGAGGCGCCTCTGTTCTTTGATACTCTGTAGCTCCTGCTAGATTTTGCTTCTAATCCCCTTGTAGATGCTTCCATTTGTGGATGGACATTTTATGGTTACACGACCTATCACATTACTATAATCTATGTAGACTATAAACTGAAGGATTTATGAATAAATGGTTGTGGAACAAATTATCTTTCTTATTTCTTATGAGGAAATTTGCTTTGATATACAAGTGCTTTGGATTACAAGCATGTTTCTGGAACGAATTATACATGCAATCCAAGGTTTTACGGTATAAGATAATAACAACACCCACTGTAGTATATAGACAACATAAACAGCCATTGTTAAAACCAGCATAAAATCCAATGTGTTGTCGCTTGTCCTCAATAGACACCCAGGGGCCAGCCAAACAGGACTGCAGACCAGTGAGTCACCGGGAGAATTTGTGCTGTGTTGGCAGGGCGATTTGTTGTTTGACATGGGTTTGGGGGGAAAGAAGTATTTGTGGTGGTGGCAGGATTTGGAGAGGCAAGAGCATTTGTATTGGTAGGGGGGAGGCAAAGGATTTGTGTTGGGATAGGGAAGGATAGACAACCCACTGAATCCTAATTAACCCGCTTTCGGACCGCCCACCATACATATACTGCAGCAGGGTGGCCCTGCTGCGCAAAATCATACGTGATCTTGTGCACTCGGTTTCGGGGGGGGGTGGGGCACGCGTGGGAGACAATCAGCGGGTCTGATGGCCCCCATGACCCACCGATTGCTCAGCGGCGACACGGATCAGTGGTGTGCCGCTGTAAACAAGGCACACTGCTGATCTGTCAGTGAGGGAAAGCAAGATCTATTGTTTAAGCTAAGCTGAAACATGATCTCAGCTTTCCTGCAGTGCATCTGTCCCCCATTCAGTTAGAAAGCACCTCCCTAGGACACACTTAACCCCTTGATCACCACTAGTGTTAATCCCTTCCCTGCCTGTGTCATTTATACAGGGATCAGTGAATTTTTTATTAGCAATGTTCCCTGTATGAGTGTCACTGGTCCTCCAAAAAGTGTCACTTGGGGTCAGATTTGTCCACCACAATGTCGCAGTCCCGCTAAAAATCACTGATCGACATTACTAGTAAAAATAAATAAAAATGCCATAAATCCATCCCCTATTTTGTAGACGCGACAACCTTTGCGCAAACCAATCAATATAACTATGAAGAAGAATACATATTGGACAAAATTTATGAATACATTTTTTATTCACAAAAAATGCATAGGTGTGAATCCAGCCTAAAACAGCAGGGCATAGTGACATATTCTAGCCAGCTCATTTATCTCCTTCCCCTAATGAAAATGATCAACTGCCTCCATGCATATAAGGAACTGTATGGCTTCAAAATGTGTTTTTCTAAAGCTGTCAAGTATGTACCTTATTTATTGGCATATAACACGCCCTTTTTTCCCCTTAAAATCACGGGAAAATCGTGGGTGTGTGTTATACGCCGACCCCCAGCCGATTGTGAGATTCTCGGCGGCTTTCGGAAAGCTGAAAGCCGCCGAGATATACAGGACATCCGCTTTGTATCTCGGCGTCGCCATTTTTGAACGGCAAGCCTGCACCGCCACTGACAAGGCTGCAAATGACTAACAAGGCTGCCTTGATGGGCATTTAAATTAAGGTTGCCACCTTTCCTTCAAGTCAAACCCGAACACTTTAGCAACCTGGGACACCTTTGGGTGCCCCAAGGAGATTAGTAATGTGGTACGTATAGTGTGCCGCAGTGAACAGCAATTGTGGCCAATTTTCTATTGACATCATCACCCTGCTCCCCAGTGAAGCCAAACCTATCCCCAAACAGCTCCCGGATGGCAACAGATTTGTGTGTAATTATCTTGGTTACTTGAGGAGCCACAGTCCAGTCTGAACAATGTGTCCAGGTTTCAGTCCACCTGAAACCCGGACACATGATTCAAAACCCGAACTGTACGGGTGAATCCTGGACAGGTGGCAACCCTAATTTAAATGTAATTTTTTTCCTTAAAATTCCCTCCTAAACTTGGGGTGCGTGTTTTATGCCGATAGATACGGTATATAATTTGTTTAACATGGCAGGAGTTGAGACATTTAAAGTCCTAAAGATTCTTGGAATATTCCAAACTCTGAATACTCTTGATATCTATTATCAAAATATTCTATATAAAGATGTTTAAACAGTCCCTAACCCACAGGCCTCATTTCCTGACAGATCTACCAAACTTTCATATACAGGCGCATTTCAAAAAGTTAGAATAATCAAAAGTTTAATTTCAATAATTCAATTTAAAAAATTTCAGAAACTCACATATTATATAGATTCATTACACACAGAGCGATATATTTCAAGCATTTTTTTATTTTAATGTTGATGATTATGGTTTACAGCTAGTGAATCCCAAAAATCAGTATCTCAGAAAATTACAATATTACATAAGACCAAAAGAAAAAAAAAAGTTAATACAGAAATGTTGGCTTACTGAGAAGTATGTCCATGTACAGTATAGTATGCACTCAATACTTGGTTGGGGCTCCTTTTGCATGAATTACTGCAGCAATGCGGCATGGCATGGAGGTGATCATCCTGTGGCACTGCTGAGATGTTATGAAAGCCCAGGTTGCTTTGCTAGCGGCCTTCAGCTCGTCTGCATTGTTGGGTCTGGTGTCTCTCATTGTGCCAATACCCCACACATTCTTTATGGGGTTTAGATCAAACTAGTTTGCTGCCCAATAAAGCACAGTGATACCATAATCATTAAACCAGTTATTGGTACTTTTGACAGTGTGGGCAGGTGGCAAGTCTTACGGGATAATGAAATCAGCATCTCCATAAAGCTGGTTGGCAGAGGGAACCATGAAGTGCTCTAGTATTTCCTGGTAGAGGACTTTGGACTTGATAAAACACAGTGGACCAACACTTGCAGATGGCATGGCTCCACAAATCATCATTGAATGTTGGAAACTTCACAGTGGACCTCATTCAACGTGGATGCTGTGCCTCTCCACTCTTCTACCAGACACTGGGACCTTGATTTCCAATTGAAATGCAAAATGTACCTTCATCCGAAAAGAAGAATTTGGACCACTGAGCAAAAGTCCAGTCTTTTTCGCCCAGGTGAGATGCTTCTGATGTTGTCTCTGATTCAAGAGTGGCTTGACACAAGGAATGTGACAGTTGTAGCCCATGCTCTGTGTGTGTGGTAGCTCTTGAAGCACTGACACCAGCTGTAGTCCACTTTGTGAAGCAAAGGCTATTCAAGAATTTGGGGGAGGTTCACAAACTTCTCAAAGCTGTGGTTATCCCTGTTGCTTGTTCACCTTTTTCTACCACACTTTTTCCTTCCACTCAACTTTCCATTAATATGCTTGGATACAGCAATAACAGCCAGCTTCTTTAGCAATGCCCTTTTGTGACTTACCATACTTGTGTAGGGTGTCAATAACTGTCTTCGGGACAACTGTCAAGTCAGCAGTCTTCCCCATGATTGTGTAACCTACTGAAACAAACTGAGAGACCATTTAAAGGCTCTGGAAACCTTTACAGGTGTTTTGAATTAATAAGCTGATAAGAGTGTGACACCATGAATATACAATATTGAACTTTTTCACAATATTCTAATTTTAGCATACTGAATTTGGGGTTTTTACTAGCTGTAAGCCATAATCATCAAAAGGAAAACAAAGAAATGCTTGAAATGGATCACTCTGTGTAATGAATCTATATAATATGTATTTCACTTTTTGAATTGAATTACTGAAATAAATTAACTTTTTGATGATATACTAATTTGTTGAGAGGTACCTGTATATGATCAAATAGGGAAAAGACCTAATAAAAAGTCCTGGTAAATAACAAAATTCTTGCTTTAGCTAGATCTAAGGGAGGCTAGTTAACTTATTTTTCTTGGCTGCAAGGCAAAACATTGCCAGAGCATGACAGACCCCATACACTCTGTCCAACTTTTGTTGTTCGATTTCCTTCAGATTTACCAAAACCATGTAGTGCAAGGGCCTGCCTGACTGCATACAAATCGAAACTCCTAAGGTTTGACCTCATATTATATGGTTTTGGTAAATCTGAAGGAAAAAATCTACAGAAAATTGGATAGTGTGTATCCGGCTTTAAACGCCAATGGACTACACCTTCCTCCTTTCCTCTTGCTCCCTTTTACTTATTTCAATCCTTCTTTGGATCTCTGCCCTCCTCTTTCTATCTGATGCTTTGGCTTACTAATGCAGTCAACCTTTGATTCATATAACCATGATTACTCATTATATATTAGTAATTTATATTAATATGGTATATAGATGGCTTCAGTGGCGGCTGGCGCTCAATTTTCAGGGGCGGGGGGGTGCGCAAGCGCCCCCCCCCCAGCCAGCCAACCACATAACCCACCCACTGGCTCTCACTCGATCACCCGTCACCCACCAGGACCCACGCCAGCTCCTGCACTTACCCTATCCAGGTGGTGGCTTCCCCCTGCGTCTCCTCCTAAGTCCTGGCGGTTGCCTCTCCTCCCAGCCAATCAGGAGTTAGGAGTGGCGGCCAATGGGGTCTTAGCACTCCCAACCGATCGGGACTCAGGACCTGCTTCCTGATTGACCGGGAGGAGAAACAGGAAGACATTAGCAAATATTAATTCACCAATGTCACACAACTGGATCGGGTGCTGGGTGCAGTGTTCTGTGCTTCCAGAAAAAAAAAAGGGGGCCAGATGCATGGATAAGGAGGGCGGCGCCCCTAACGGATGGGCCACCACTGGATGGCTTCCTTCTTGCATTACCAAACTTTATTAAAGTCTGTATGTTGTAAAGTACTCATAAACACACATCTCGTATATCATATACCTGTGTACTATGTACAGTATGACGTCACTACTTATTCTCTCTAGTTTTATTACAGCCTTGAAGTCTATTATATACACATGCCTCTTAAATGTTTAATGTTGATTATAGGAGAATTAGGTGATTTTGATTTGTGTCTGATTGTTTTAATAAAACACATTTTTACAAATACAGTTTACATCCCTCTTGTATCATGTACCGTATCATGTAACGCTACTCTTGTACAACCACTAAATAGGATATTCATCTTCTAGGTAAGAACAATGATGTGCTATTACTCGCCGTTCCGCTAGGGGCTCTAGTCACTTTCACTAGGCTAGAGCAATTTTTTCTTGTTCTAGTACCTTTGTGATTGATAGCTAGCTCGGCCTATAGGAAGAAGAACTTCCGCTTAAGCCAACAAATCAACATTTACGCTGATCCCATCCCGTTCGCTGGTTGGCTATGGCCATGTCATATAAAAGCGCTGTTCCCGATGCGCGGCCTCTTTTGCCTTCCGGAGCCTGTGTGTGAGGTACGTGTGGCCTGGTGTATAAAGCCGGCGGATACCGCGTTTCTGGTCACCTTCGGCCCGGTGCTTGTGACTCGAATGTTGTCGCTTTTATCTGAGTGTTGTATGGGGGCGTACGTAACGTGGGCGCTACTCATACTGGGGCTCCCCGTGGGCCTTATGTTTCGTACACGTGACCTCAACGTGGATGAGTCGTAATGTATCAATAAAGACTATGCTGCGTCTTATGTTAGAGGCATTGTGTGACGGACGAGGAACTTTGGACACCGTGATCTGTGTATAGTTGGGGGCTCGGTTTTTCCTCCCCAGGGTTGGGTATGGGGAAAATTCCAGGGAGTCACAAAGGTGGCCATACACGTATGTATTTGTGATCGACCTATGAGCGATGGAACACCAGCATTCAATCAGTTATCAAAACACGTAACTTCAATTGAACAGAAATTTTAAACCTTTTAAAGTGACTGTAAAGGTTCCCCCCCCCTCGTTTTATTTTTTTTAAACAAACATGTCATACCTGCTCTGTGCAAGGATTTTGCACGATGGCTCTGATCCCCTTTTTTCGGGGAGCCCTGGTGGCAATCCTGGCCCCTCTTTGAGTGCGCCCCCCATGGATACCTGCTTTCCATGGGGGCACTTGGGGCATGCTGCTTAAAAGCGTCTTCAAAGCCTCCATAGAACTCTGACAAAGCTTGCTTGAAGCACTTGTGGCTTTTGAGGATTTAATTCAGCTTTAGCTTCGCTTTGTTTTGGAGAAATTGCAGGTATGAGCTATCCATACACAGGGCATCTGTCAAGCTTCAACAGAGCACCACGGAAGTGGCAACGCTTCATTGAAACTCCAAAAAAATTATAGAAGCTTGTTGGAGCAGTAGGGACCTTAATGTGTGTTTAAGCCAAAGCACGTGTAAATGAGCCCTTATAGTAACTGTATAAAAAAAAAAAAGTTTGGCTCCATTCACATTTTTGGAATCTTGGGCATAAATTGCTGTGACTCTGCCTGCGATCTTAACCGATTTAGCCCCAGAAGATTTTACCCCCTTCCTGACCAGAGCACTTTTTTCAGATTCTGCAGGGTGTCGCTTTAAAGAGGAAGTAAACCCCTTCAAACCACTTTGACCTACAGGTAAGCCTAGATTAAGGCTTACCTGTAGGTCCAAGCAATATCTCCTAAACCTATATGGTTTAGGAGATATTTGCCCGAAAATGGGCACCACTGTCTACGGCGCATGCGCCGTAGACAGCGGCGCGCAGGCGCACTAAATGCGGCAAGTCCAAGAATGGATTTGCCTAACTTGTCGACTCCCGTGCGCATGCGCGGGAGTGACGTCATCGCGGCTTCGCCGAATGGCAGCGGCGGAGCTGCGAGACGCGACTCCCGTGCGCATGCGCGGGAGTGACGTCATCGCGGCTTCGCCGCTGTCATTGGTCGGAGCTGCGAGACGCCACCAGCAAGATGGATGCGGCGGACTACAGGGATCAGCGGCGACTTCGCTGGCTCCTGTGTCAGGTAAGTGACACATAATGAGCTACTATGCGATGCATAGTAGTCCATTATGCTTTACCTTTGCAGGGAAAAAAAGAGGAAGTAAACCCATCAGGTTTTTTTTTTCCCCCACAAATAGCTTTTTGGTATTTGACCACCTCTGGCTTTTAATTTTTGCGCTATAAACAAAAACAATTTTGGAAAATGATTTTTTACTTTTTGTATATAAAAATATATAAAAACTATTTTTTCCTCAGTTTAGGCTATGTATTCTAGATATTTTTGGTAAAAAAAATCGCAATAAGTTATAGCAGCTACAAAATAGGGGATAGAGTTATGGTATTTTTTTTATATTTGTCATGGTGGCAATCTGATTTTTATTATGACTGCGATGTTATGGCGGACACATCTGACACTATTGTGGGACTATTGACATGTATACAGTGATCGGTGCTATAAAAATGCAATGATTACTGTGTAAATTACACTGACAGGGAAGGGGTTACACTAGGGGTGATCAAGGGGTTAAGTGTCCTAGGGAGTGATTCTAACTGGGGGGTGGGCTACCACTCACAAGAGTGATCACTGTTCCTGATGACAGGGAGCAGTAGATCCCTGTCATGTCACTAGGCAGAACAGGGAAATGCCTTGTTTACATCTTCCCATTCTGCCGCTCTAAAACGATTGTGGGACACCGACGGACATCGAGTCCCCAGGCCCAATGGTCGCGCTGTACGTGGCGCCCACTAGCCCGGCAAATTAAAGGGGACATACAGGTACGCCCATTTGCCCACCGCTGCCATTGTGCCGATATCAGCATGTGGTGGTCGGGAAGTGGTAAATTGTACTACATTGCAAAACCCATGTTCAGGTGGCATTTATTTTTAATGGCACCCGGAGATTCTTTTGGGCGACGCACTTCATATGTTGCTATTTGCTGCGTGATTTATTGTACAATTGCAGCAAAACCACTCAGTGTTTAGGTGCCATTAAAAATGTCACCCAAGTGTGCATATTGTGATTGTAGTGATTTAAGATTGCAGAATCGCAGCAATTCAACTCAAGATCCCAAAATGATAAATGTGAGTTAAGGCTTAGCTGGCATTTTGCTTTAATTGTCAAGTCCAGCTAAATCTGCTAGTACATCTACCAGTACCATCTCTCGAGACTGACAGTGTCTTGTTCCTTCATCCAGAGTGGAGATGCTCTTAGGCAGTAAGTATTACTGTCTGGATAACCAGGTATAAAAAGAAATACAGCTACCAGATTTAAGGATTAACTGCAATATTAAATTTTTGTGTTTAATACTACTTTAGGATGGGTAACATGATCGCTTGAAGGCGACTTCCATTGACTTCAGAAGTTGTTTTGCAAGTTGCCGCTGAAGTCGTGTGCAGGTCGCCTGAGGCAGTCGCGCTACCTCAGTGTGAATCGGCTCTTATAGTGGTTGCGAAGCCTTAAGGTTTTTCACCTTAATGCAGTAAAACCTTCTGTGCAGCACCCCTCCCCTTTTTTCTTGCCTGAGCCCGATTCAGCGATGTGTTTGAGCACAGCGACTCCAGCCACTGTTGCTCTCATTGGACAGATTGACAGCAAGAGCCAAAAGCTCCTGCTATTAACTCCTGTGATTAACTCCTGTGATGCAGGATTTGGAGCAAGCCTGCATGGGTGTTCCCATAGAAAGCGGCTTTCTGCACAAAAGAAAAGCTGACATGACAGTCACATTGATGTGAACAGGGCACATACCTGACTCTCATGAAAACTGATGTCAATGTGCATAAAACTCACTGAAATGCACATTGAAACTGATGTAAATTCATGTCTCCAAGTAAAATTTGTGTAGTTTTACCACCAGTTTTCATGCATGTATGGTGAGCGAGCCCTTGAAATACTTTAAAGCAGATCTTCATGCCAAACAGTCTGCTTTTTTACAAACCTTTGTGTGTTTTGACCAAGCAATGCTGTTTTAGTAGGGAAGATCTGTCTGTTGGTATGTCTGCCAGTGCCACTATTGCACTCCTTTTTTAAGCTCTTTGATGCCCAAACTTGCCTTCACTGCAGCTCAACCTCGCCCTTAATTATTACTAACACCTAAATTATATTACTTGCTGCTATGGGGAAGACATGGCATGCCTCCTGTCTACAGTGTACTGCTCAGGCCCATGTGGTTGGTCACCAGACCCCAGTGCTGTCTCATGGATGCAGAAGTGTGCCCTGACCAATGGTGCTGGGTGTTGGGAATTGCTATATTTTGGGTGGTAGCTCTGGAGGCAAGCCTAATCACCAGACGGCCATAGGCCACAATCTGGTCAACGGACAAATTGGAGTGTAACATTAGTCAGAAAATTTAGTCCTGCAGATCACTTCAGGCTGGCCCCTTTTGCAGGTATAGCTATGTGAAACATTACAAATAGGTACCTATACTGTGTAAAAATCCAATAATAGACTGTCTCACCCTGCTCTGCACATGCTCAGCCTCTCCATTTTTAGGCACTGCTAAGTTTGTAGAGGCTGATCTGCTGACAGCCCTAAAGTGGAATTAAACCCTCCTAGCCTTTAGGCCCCATTCACACCTGAGTGTTTTGTAGCTTGAAGCCTGAAGCTACAAAATGCTGGAGGGGAAAAGATCTATTCTCAATGGAGATGGTTCACATCTCCACTCCAAGTCGCCTGAAGCTCAAACAAGTTCTGGACCCTTTTTTGTTGCTCAAATTGGGCAGATTTGGGCATTTTTCTTTTTTACATTGGTGGCCTTTTGCCCTGCACAAAACTCTGTAAAAAAAACGCAGCAAAATCTTTGTAAAATCACGAAATTTTCTGCCTGAAATGCTATATTCAGCTGTGAATGGGGCCTTACAGCAAAGGAAGCTGTTTCTGTTTGATCTGCAACTGCCATGGTGCTGTAAATGTGATCAGTTATGACAGCAGCCGTTTTGACAGTTTAGTTGAGGACAACAGCAAATGTGACAGTTGGCAATCCTGGCAGTACAGGAATGTAACTTTTTTGAATCTGTTAAATCAATGGATTTAGTACGGCTTTATGATTTACTTCTGTTCGGGGGTTCTGGGCTTCAGCAAGATGGCAGCCTCCACCAAGAAGCCGGAGCAATGCTGGAGACTATTTACATCACACTAATGTTGGTAGCAGTTATTCCTTGCTAAACAATATTTTTCATAAAGTTATGGGTAAAATTCCACTTTAAGGAGTCAATCATTTGTCTGCCGTTATACTGCCTTAGCACTTGAGCTACAAAGTAAGTTTGCCATTTTTTTGTTTTTAACAGGTCATCAGGTCTTTAAACCCTTTTTGTGGCAATCCTTGGAAGCACTGTCAAGATGCCCAGGGAAGACAGGGCGACATGGAAGTCCAACTACTTTCTGAAAATCATTGTGAGTTTCTAGTTTTTGAACTTGTTATAAATATTACATTTATTATCTTTGCCCAGTCCTTTAATGACGGATAAAGTTAACTTTATTGTGTTCTGATGAAAAAATCAGTTTGGTTGTGATGGGCAACACAACTTTCTTGTGCAGTACTAGTAGTTGACTACCAAAGCAAGCTTCTTTTTCAGATGATATATTCACTGCATCTTTTCTGATTTGCTCATAACCCTGTAAGTTTTATCAGCCAGTTCTACATGGTGAAACACAAGCAAAGATTCTGCACTTTCACTTGTGTAATTTAACCACTTCAGCCCCAGAAGATTTTGCCCCCTTCCTGACCATTTTTTCCTCAGTTGAGGTCGATATGTATTCTACATATTTTTGGTAAAAAAAAATCACAGTAAGTGTATTTGCACAAAAGTTATAGCTTCTACAAAATGGGGATAGTTTCATGCCATTTTTTTTTTTTATTGGTAATGGAAGTGATCTGCGATTTGTGTTTATTTTTTTTGTGGCTGCGACATTATGGCGGACACATCGGACACTTGACACTCTTTTGGGACCTATACTATGTAAATGACACTGGCGGGTAAGGGGCTAACCATTAGGGAGCGATGAAGGGGATAAGTGTCCTAGGGAGTGATTCTAACTGGGGGGGCTACCTAGGACATGACTGCGATCACTGCTCCCGATCACAGGGAGCAGTGGATCTGTCATGACACAAGGCAGAACAAGGAAATGCCTTATTTACATAGGAATCTTCCCGTTCTACCTCTCCACACTGCAATCGTGAGCTGCTGGAGAACAGAGTTCCCAGGACCCGTGGGCACGCTCCTGTACCTGTACGCCCTTTTGCTTGCCTGTGCCAACGTACATCTATGTGCGGTGGTTGGCAAGTGGTTAACTACACAAGTGTCTATACATTAAGAAAATATAAATTTTTCTTAAGGGTGTTTTGGCCTGTTTACTGGTAGGTCTAATAATTGAGAAGTTCCTTGCCTGTTTAATAACTGCAACTTTGATTTCATTTTTTTCAGCAACTGCTGGATGATTACCCAAAATGTTTCATCGTTGGGGCGGACAATGTTGGTTCAAAGCAAATGCAACAGATCCGTATGTCCCTGCGAGGAAAAGCGGTTGTGCTTATGGGAAAGAACACCATGATGCGCAAGGCAATCCGTGGTCACTTGGAAAACAATTCTGCTCTGGAGAAGTGAGTAAATGGTTCCTGTATGCCCTGGTTGAAGCTAGAACCATTACAGTTTTTAACTTCCCTTTTTTTTTTTTATCAGGCTTTTGCCTCACATAAAGGGGAATGTGGGCTTCGTTTTCACTAAGGAGGATCTTGCTGAAGTACGAGATATGCTGTTGGCAAACAAGGTGGGTCATTTCGGCCTTTTCCTTAGTGGCTGTTTCAACATGGCACATACCATTTCTACTGGATAGGCTTTTCTTATTTTTTACAAAATAGTACTTTTTTTTTTCTTTAGAGAATCTTAAGCACTTGATATTTTGTTCTAGGTGCCAGCTTCTGCTCGTGCAGGTGCAATTGCCCCCTGTGATGTCACAGTGCCTGCTCAGAATACTGGTTTGGGCCCTGAGAAGACATCCTTCTTTCAGGCTTTGGGAATCACCACAAAAATCTCTAGAGGAACTATTGAAATCTTGGTAAGTGTGCATAAAGTTGAGTTTTTAATGAACGCATACTTACTGCTTGTGTACAATGTCACAATTTGCTCACCTTTTTAAAGTATAAAGAATGTGGAAAATGGCTTTAAAGAGTTTAAGTCTGAAAAAAATGTAAGAAAAAAGTTGCACACAACAGGAGATACTTAAAGCGGAGAGCCACCCAAAAGGTGGAACGTCTGCTTATGTGTCACATTTGGCACCTTTGGGGGGGGGGGCGCGAATACCTGTTTGTTACAGGTACTCTGTCCCCACTTCTGGGAGACAGGGCTGCAGTATGTGTAGCAGCTGGCTTTAAAATTTTAAGGGGACAACGACTCCGCTTTAATCTTTAAAGGGGTTTGTCATTTTTGTGTTAAGTCAGCGGCTTAAAATCTGTAGCTGCTGACGTTTAATAAACACTCACTTGCCACTGGATCCAGCAATGTGATCACCCAAGCCATTCCTTCCCTCGGTGTTAGGTCACTGGCATCCGGCTGTGATAGCTTTGGGCTTCACAGCCAGGTGCCCACTGCGCATGCATGAGCCATGCTGTGCAGTGTGAGGTGTCCCAGATGACTGCACCTTAACGCGAAACTTCCCCTTTTGCATGGAGCACTGCTTTAAGGACCATAATTATGATGGATGGCCTTGCTGACCAACAAGAATGTACAGAAGGAAGTGGGCAGGCTTTTGTGCACTGAGGAAGTGTAGAAGTGCTCTAGGTGTTGTAGTTGTGCGTTGTTTTTTCTCTAGAGAGGAATTGGAGATGGTGTTACTGGTTTCTTGGTGGATATGTTTTTAGGATCATGTTTGCCAAAGGAAGTTCAGCTAATTGTACCCCGGTGATGTCATGAGTGGTAATAACAAAACAAATCTGACCTGCTGTATTCAAAAACCTATAAAATGCCTGGTATATTTATCCTTTCTTTTCAGAGTGATGTACAGCTGATTAAGACTGGAGATAAAGTAGGTGCCAGTGAAGCCACCCTCCTTAACATGCTCAACATTTCCCCCTTCTCCTTTGGTTTGATCATCCAACAAGTATATGACAACGGCAGCATCTACAGCCCAGAGGTTCTGGATATCACTGAAGATGCTCTGCGTATTCGCTTTTTAGAGGTATGGTACTGTTACATATTTCATCTGGGTATGTGTGCACTTCAACTGGACACAAGACTCATTTTCAGTTATGATTTTGTTTTTCTAGGGTGTTCGCAACATCGCCAGTGTCTGCCTTCAAATTGGATATCCCACTATCGCCTCTGTACCTCACTCTGTCGTCAATGGGTATAAACGAGTTCTTGCTCTTGCTGTGGAAACAGATTACAGCTTCCCGTTGGCAGATAAGGTAAGTGTTGATGAACTAGAGGGTGGAAGTTTGCTGGGTCTGAAATTTTGGAAACAAAAGATCCCTGGATTGGGCAAATGTTACGCACTACAATCATCCCTAGGGTGTGTTTTACCAGGCTGCCCATCTAAATTGTCCGTCTTATAAAAAAAAAAAACAACCTCTGGGAGAATACTGCATAGTTTGCTCACACTTCCCCATCACTGGGCTCACCTTGTTTCTCTGAACCCAGGAGTGCTGCAAAGGGGAATCTAAAAGAGCACTAATCAGCTGAGGGTAAATCAGCTGGTCAACTCCTTCCTGTGTTCTGACCTAAAGTACATTCAGGAAGTAAGGCAGAAGTAATAGAGCAGGGTTTTTAAACATCCATGAAGTGTGAGGTCAGTGTGTGTAAAATAAATGAAAAGTGGGCGGTTTTATTTTTGCAAAAGTAAAATAATGCTATATTGCAAAAGTGCCCCTACAGCCTAAGGCCTCTTTTTCCTCGTCACTTTTTCAGAGCGGGTCGGATGTCAGCGGACATGTCACCGCTGACATCCGATGCTCCAGAGAGGGCTATAAAGCATCTGTTCAGGTCTACCTAAAAAAACTGATGGGTGGACCTAAACGGATCATTTGTGTGAAAGAGAGGTTTTACAGCTTGCACTTGGACTAAAGCGGAACATTTCTCTTTTTAAAAAACAAGCAAAAAAAAAACTTATCACCGACTAGCTCTGAGCTGTAAGGCTAATGTATTTACAATTCTAGTTTTGAACCTAGATATAGTTGACTTTTCTTTAATGCAAAACTTCAGCGATCATAATTGTGCCCTTTTTTTCCTCCCCCCCCCCCCCCCCCCCCCCTGAATAATATAGCTTTTATATAGCGCTTTTTCATCTTTGTAACCTTAATAAGAGAGAAGTGTGGTTTTCTTGGGAGGGCAAAACTGATAAAGTGAACCTGTTTTGCCACTTGATTGTCACTGGTGGTACAATACAATCTAAAGCTCTGATTAGACCTTAATTGAAGAGTCTCTTCTATCACTGTTTTATGGTTGGCTGGTTATTTTGTTTACTGTAGGGAATTATGTCTTTGCAGGTCAAAGCTTTCTTGGCAGACCCATCAGCCTTTGTGGTTGCTGCTCCAGTTGCTGAGACAGCTGCTGCTCCGGCTGCTTCAGCTGCACCAGCCAAAGAGGAAAAGGAAGAATCTGAGGAATCCGATGATGATATGGGCTTTGGGCTCTTTGACTAAGTCTGTTTTAGTCTGAAGTCTCATTAAATGCTTACATCTTTAAACTCTAAATGCTTGAATTGTTTTTATTTGCTTTCAGTCCATATATGGGATATTTCATATTTCAACTATTTTCATAGTTGTGGAGCAGCAAGTCATTTGAATAAGCTGTTCATGGTTTAGAAACTACAACCCAGTGCAAAACTTTGCTTCCCAACAGTTCCTGTGGGTGGGGAAGTTTTTCAGTCATTGGTTCTGCAGCTTACCCCTTATGACAAAAGTTGATTACCATCAAAAGCTAATTAGCTTGACCTATTATCCTGTGCAGAAAGTGTTGGAAGAAATGTCTGATACAATAAAATGAAAAACATTTTACATTTAATACGTTGGTATAAACACAACCTGGCCACACTCTATATAAAGTAATCAACAGTGTGGTTCTAGGAAGCTCAGACTAAAATGGATTGTGGAATGGCACTAGTACAAAGCAAAATGTCATCTGCACACCAAGAAATAGCTTTAAATGAGCTTTATTTGCAGTCCATATAAAATTTCATAGCTGCACAAGATCCTTTCTATCAGGCAGCTGTGACCTTGTTATACAAAGTAAAACGACTTTAAAGCAGGATTAGAACCAAAAACAAGCATTTATTATATTGCAGCTGACTTATTTTTAGGTTTGGCCTCATTTGTTTTATTCTGGTGAGCCAGCCTGTAAGTCTGTTTTTCAAAAGAACAGGCTCTCTTCCAGATGTATCAGGTGATGAGACAAACCATTTAACACTGGCAGGGGTACTTTACACTGATCAGCTTTTATTCATGTAAAACCTTTCTCTTAGATGGAGAAAATGTTTGCTGTTACTGATTAACAAATGTAAGCTGGGGTTTGGCTGCAATTTGTTAGTTTATATCTGCTAGTCCCGACTGACAATACTGCTGTCTGTGTCCCCCTGTGCTTGTTCAGAGTGGCTGCACTAATACAGAGGGTGTGTAACTGGTTAGATCACCTGGTGAAAACTGGAAACAAAGCCTAAAAATAATGCAGCAACCATATCTATTGACTAGAAAGCTGCAATATATTACATTTTTTATTTTGGGTTAAATATCGCTTTAAGCAGCCCAAAACGAAGTTTGTCAAGATATTGGCACCCATAACACTACCCATTACAAATCTTTTTAACAAGGCACATACATTCCACATTTAGACCCCTTTCACACCACACTGCCCATAGCGTGGGTGGTAAAACGATGCTATTTTAAGCTGCGTTTTACCGGCGGATTTGTTTCGCATTTCGGCTGCTATCAGGGGGGGTTTTACCCCTGCTAGTGGCTGAGAAAGGGTTAAAACCGCCGGCAATAGCAGCGTTTTGCCGGTGGTATTACAGCACTGCCCCATTGATTTCAATGGGGAGCAGCGGTAAACTCACCAAAACTCACTCAAGAAGCTGCTGGCAGGACTTTTCCCGGATGTCCTGCCAGCGCACCGCTGTAGTGTGAAAGCCCTCGGGCTTTCACACTACAGACAATGGGTCAACTTTTTTTGGGCGGATTGCAGGCGCTATTTCTAACGCTATAGCGCCTGCAAAACGCCCTGGTGTGAAAGGGGTCTTAAAATTTGCTACCAAAATGTGTGCTGTAAATTGCCTTCAGCATTGCCCTTGTACTTACCAGGGGCTGCCATTTTGCTGAAGCCCAGAGCCCCAGCAATCATAAAGTGGAACTTAAACCCATTGATTTAAGTTTCAAAAAAGTTACATTCCTGGAATGCTAGGATTGCTGACTGTCACATTTGCTTGCATCCGCAGCCAAACTCAAACCATCAAATGGCTGGTGTCCTAACTGATGTGCAGAACCATGGCAGTTGCAGATCAAACAGAAGCAGCTTCCTTGGCTGTGAAGGTTAGGAGGGTTGAATTCTGCTTTAAGGCTGTCAGCAGATTGGCCTTTACAATTTCAGCAGTGCCTAAAAATGGAGCATGTGCAGAGCAGGGTGATCAGTATTGCTGGATTTTAACTACTTCCCATCCAGGCCAATACTAGCACTTTGCTTCACACAAAACATTAGGGGAATACAAAGACACTGAATTTTAAGAGCCAGCTTCCCTAAACTACAAACCTTGTTAAAAGGCATGAATTTGGATAAAATCTTAAAAACAAAACGGAGGAGAGATGGGTTTGCTTTCAGAGCATATTAAATAAGGGCCTTAGCCAATGCATCCCATTGGGTAATACATTTAAGAGTGAACAAAAGTCCTGGTTGGCTTAACTCCAATGTAAAAATGCACATAAAAGAAAATGAGAAATACAAGGTTGAGGGGTGGTCATCGGCATTCAGACTTTATAAAGAATGCAACAAGATATGTAAGGGTGCAACTAGGGCTACTAAGATAAAACACGAAAGACACACAGCGGGGGAAAGCAAAAATATGCCAAGAAATTCTTTAAGTATATAAACAGTAAAAGGAGGACAGACCATATTGGCGCCATAACGAATGAGGAAGGACATCTTGGTTACAAAGGATGGGGAGATGGCGAAGGTATTAAATTTACTATTCTTGGTCTTTACAAGGGAATGGTGGGGGGGGCTTCAGTAACCAAAACTGCAGTGTTTATAATTGACACATCACAGAAAGCACCTCCATGGTTAAGACGGAATTAAAATTTGATTTGGGGAACTTGACATTAATAAATCACCATGACCAGATGGCTTGCATCTGAGGGTACTTGGGGAACTCGGTCAAGTAACTGCCAGACCATTGTTACTTATTTTGACTTAGTCTACTGACTGGTACCAGCTGATTGGAGAAAAGCCAGTGTAGCACCAATATTTAAAAAGGGCCCAAAATACATCCCTGGGAATTACAGGCCAGTTAGCCCAACATCAATAGTATGCAAGCTCTTGGGGAGGATAAGGGACTATATAGAAGATTTTAGTAACAAGAACGGTATCATTAGCAGTAATTGGCATGGATTCGTGACGAATCCTTGCCAAACCAATCTAATAACCTATGAGGAGGTGAGTTGCCATCCAGATAAAGGAAGGTCCGTAGACACTGTGCATCTGGATTTTGCAAGAGCATTTGTTATTATTCCGCATAAATGTTTACTGTACAAAATAAGGTCTGTTGGCATGGACATAGGGTGATTACATGGATTGTAAACTAGCTACAAGGGTGAGTTCAGAGGGTTTGATAAATGGGGGACTACTTGGAATGGTCAGACATGGGTAGTGGGGTTCCCCAGGGTTCTGTGCTGGGACCAGTCCTATTTATTTTCTTCATAAATGACCTGGAGGATGGGGTAAACAGTTCAATCTCTGTATTTGCAGATGATACTAACCTAAGCAGGGCCATAACATCTGCACAGGATTTGGAAACCTTGCAAGAACTGAACAAATTAATGTTGTGGGCAACTACAAGGCAAATGAGGTTTAATGTGGCAAAATGTAAAATAATGTATTTGGGTGGCAAAAATGAATGCGTTCTATATATTGGGAGTGATAACCTCGGGGGGGGGGGGGGGGGGATCTAAGATGGAAAAGGACCTGGGGGTCCTAGTAGATGGGCTCAGCAATGGCATGCAATGCCAAGCTGCTGCTAACAAAGCAAACAGAATATTGGCATGCATTAAAAAGGGGCTCAACTCCAGATATAAAAGCCATAATTCTCCTGTTCTACAAGACTCTGGTCCGGCCGCACCTAGAGTATGCTGTCCATTTCTGGGCACCAGACCTCAGGAAGCATGTACTGGAAATGGAGGGAGTACAAAGAAGAGCAACTAAGCTAATAAAGGGTCTGGAGGATATAAGGTTGAACTGGATGGACTTGTGCCTTTTTTCAACCTGACTAACTATGTAACTATATTAGTTATGAGGAAAGTTTGCGAGAACTGAACTTATTCTCTCTGGAGAAGAGACACTTGAGAAGGAATAGGATTTCAATTCACAAATACCATACTGGTGACCCCACAATAGGGATAAAACTTTTTTGCGGAAGGGAGTTTAACAAGACACGTGGCCACTCATTAAAATTAGAAGAAAAGCGGTTTAACCTTAGAGAGGAGCTGCACCTTTAAAAAAAAAAATTATTAAAAGCCAGCAGCTACAAATATTGCAGCTGCTGACTTTTAATAAATTGACACTTACCTGTCCCATGGTCCAGCGATGTCAGCGGCAGATGATGAGCAATCGCTTGACTCTCCGCTGCCCCCGCCGCCATCCTCTGTCAGGGAATCGGGAAGTGAAGCATTGTGGCTTCACTGCCCGGTTCCCTACTGCGCGTCTCCACTGGTCCCCGCTGTGTCCTGGGAACTGTTTCCCAGAACAACGGGGGGGGGGGGGGGGCAGCTGCGGCTAGCTTGTCCCCGAAGCCCGGTACCAGAAGTATAATCCAGGTATCTGCACCCCCCTGAAAGGTGCCAATTGTGGCACCGGAGGGGGGGAGGGACCAGATGAGCAGAACTTCCACTTCAGTGTGGAGGTCCGCTTTAAACTACGTAAACTTTACTGTAAGTGTGGCAAGGATGTGGCATTCCCTTTCACAGTTAGTGGTCTCAGTGGGGAGCATTGATGATTTAAAAAAGCCCCTGAACGACTAACATACAGGGATATACAATGTAATACTACATATAATCACACACATGGGTTGGACTTGTCTTTTTTTTATTTTCCCCTCTCACCTACTATAATTATGTAAAAATCATTTTTTTTCTAGAAAATTACTCCAACCCCAAACGGCCATACCATTGTAAGTTGCGTAAAAAAAAAAAAGCCATTTTAACCCATGAAAATTTGTTAATTACCTTGTAAATGTATCGGTTCCATTTGTCACATCTAATTTCAGCTACAATTCTCAGCTTTCTAAACTTTGTCATTTGCATTGACCTAGGCAAATATACCCATGGAGAAAATGTGTCTTCTCTGTGAAATGACTCTCACAGCAGTCGTATGAGGAGGAGCTAGTCTCACCAGCTCCTGATAAATTGTGACCAACAGCTGTCAGTGTGCTTGCCACACAATGTATAGATGCACATTTGCAGTGGCTGGACGTATAAAGCCCACTTTTTTTTTACTGCCATATATACAGTATGCGTTGCATGGTTGAGTGTTTGCATATTGTGCGAGTCCTCCTCCGTTGCTGTCAGAAGCTTGGCTTAAAAGATATGTTTGGCATGTAGTTTCAATGAACTACCATGGCGCTGTTGAGCGCTTTAGTAGTTGATTCTCTCTTCTGTCAGTGTGCATCTACCTGTCCATACGAACAGACAGATACATAGACAAGTCTGCAGGAGTCCTGCATGGCACCTGCAATCGGCTGATCGCGGGTGCAATGCTTTACGCTCCAAGTAAAAAAAGTAAATGCACTTTTTTTTGTTTGCCTGCATAAATGCCTTTTTGTTAAAAAGGTGAACTTCTCTAAAGTCAGGGCTGGAGATGGTGGGCACCTGTTAGCGTGCAGACCCCAGTGTCAAAGCGATTAACCACTCCAGCCCCGGATTTACCCCCTTCCTGTCCAAGCCCTTTTTTGCGCTATAAACCAAAAAAAAAAGCCACAATTTTGAAAAGCTATTTTTTTACTTTTTGCTATAATAAATATTCCCCCCCAAAAAAACAAATTTCTTCCTCAGTTTAGGCCAATATGTATTCTACATATTTTCAGTTAAAATCGCAATAAGCGTATATTGATTGGTTTGCGCAAAAGTTATCGCGTCTACAAAATAGGGGATAGATTTATGACATTTTAATTAGTTAGTTTTTTTTTTAGTGGCAGACAGATCAGACACACTTGAAACTATTTTGGGGCCATTGACATTTATACAGCGATCTGTGCTATAAAAACATGCACTGATTACTGTGTAAATGTCACTGGCAGGGAAGGGGTTAAACACTAGGGGGTGATCAAGGGGTTAAGTGTGTTCTAACTGTAGGGTGGATGGGCTCACTAGAACATGACAGATCACTGCTGCTGATCATTGGGATCCCTGTCATGTTACTAGGCAGAACAGGCAAAATGCCTTGTTTACATCACCCTGTTCTGCCTCTCCGTGCCACAATCGTGGGCCACCAGCAGTGGACATTGAGTCAGCAGCATGCTCCCGCTGATGATGGAGTGATGTACAGGTATGTGGTTTTGCGCACCTGTGCCATTCTGCCGATGTATATCGGCATGAGTCGGTTGGCAATCGGTTAAAGATTGTGTGTTTTTTTGTTTTTTTAACCCAATGCAGTGGGGGCAGAGATTTTTTTTCCTTGTCCAGTGAGAGCCACAGGAATTTAGATATTGTCTATTACTATACTATTTATATTCTGTCTATTGTTCTAAGTCTTCTCCATGAAGGTGTGCCCTCATTTTGCAAGGGGCTGATTGTGAGTCCTTGCATAGTGCATTTTCAGGCATTCGGGTGCAGAGAGCATTCCTTTAGACTCACAGGCTATTCCCTTGTGTCTGGCACTCCTTTCAGTTGCTGCTTTTTCTCCCACTCTGTGCTACCATACAAATTAACGGCCAAGCCTGTTTCTAAAAAAAAAAAAAAAAACATATAAAGCAATCGGATCATGGGTGCGATGCCAGGTTACTGCATACTTCCTCCATTTCCTTAGCAATACCTAGGTACAGACTTTCAGTTAGAGAGCTGAAGAGAGTCAATAGACCAGTGTTTCTCAACCTTTTTACCATGGAGGAACCCTTGGCAAAAAGTCTGAGATCTCGGGGAACCCCTAAAAAAACATTCAGATCTACAGCTCTCAGGACATCGGATCTGATCAGCAAGCTGTAGATATAGCCACATTTATTGTAGAATTAACTCTAAATAATGGAATAAAAATTAGAACTCACCTGACACCAACATTTTAGTGTGAACAGTGCACATAAAAATCAATAGTTTTCTTTATGTTGCTGCGAGACCTGCTTTAGAACAAGCCCAAATATTTTAACCACTTGCTTACTGGGCACTTAAACCCCCCTCAGTCCCAGACCAATTTTCAGCTTTCAGCGCTGATGCACTTTGAGTGACAATTGCGCGGGCATACAACACTGTACCCAAATGAAATTTTTATCATTTTTTTCCCACAAATAGAGCTTTCTTTTGGTGGTATTTAGTTACAGCTCGGAGTTTTATTTTTTGCTAAACAAACAAAAAAAGATGCAAAAAAAAAAAAAAAAAAATCATGTTTTAATAGTTTGTTATAAAATTTTGCAAACGGGTCATTTTTCTCCTTCATTGAAGTGCGCTGATTAGGCGGCACTGATAGGCTGCATTGGTGGGCACTGATGGGCTGCATTGGTGGGCACTGATGGGCTGCATTGGTGGGCACTGATGGGCTGCACTGGTGGGCACTGATAGGCATAGTTAAGGCGGCACTAATAGGCACAGATAAGGCGGCACCGATGGGCACAGATAAGGCGGCACTGATGGGCAAAGATGGGCACAGATAAGATGGCACGGATGGGTGGCACGGATAAGTGGCATGGATGGGTGGCACGGATGGGCACTGATAGGTACCACAGATAGATGGGACTGATGGGCACTGATAGGTGGCACTGATAGGTGGCTCTGATAGGTGGCACTGCTGGGCACTGATGGGCGGCACTGCTGGGCACTGATGGGCGGCACTGCTGGGCACTGATGGGCGGCACTGGGGTGCAGCACCTTTGAGGCAGATTGGGTGGCACTGTGGGTGGCACTGTGGGTGGCACTATGGGCACTGATGGGGGGCACTTACTTTTTCTTTTATTTTACTTCAGGATGGCACTGCGGGAGGCAGGTGGGCACAGGCAGGTGGCAGGTGGTCCCTTGTATTGATGGCCGTGATCGGGACTGATGTCCCGATCACGGCCGCCGGTGATCGGCTTTTTTTTTCTCTCCTCGCGCTGTCAGCGCGAGGAGGAATAATAGCCGATTACCGGCTCCGTTCTATCACATGATCAGCTGTCATTGGCTGACAGCTGATCACGTGATAAGGGGTCGGGATCGACCCCTTACACGGATCGGTGATCAGGCGAGTCTCACGGACTCGCCGATCACAGAGCGCGCCGCGCGCGCCCCTCAGGGGGCGCGCAGGCCGCTCGTAACCAGGACGACGTCAATAGACGTAGTCCTGAAAATGTAGGTCCGCGCTAATGCCGTCATTTGGCAATAGCGCGGATCTGAAGTGGTTAAGCAAGTAAAATTTGCACATATTTTCAATTTTTTTGCACATATCTTGTGAACAAGGCTTTACTGAACTTGAACAAAACTCCCAAATATTGTGATTGATAAATAGGATAGCAGACTACCGGAACAGTTGGGACTTGTTAAAGCGGGAGTTCCGCCGTTGTTTTTTTTTTTTAAAGCCAGCAGCTACAAATACTGCAGCTGCTGACTTTTAAAATAAGGACACTTACCCGCCCAGCGCGCCCGCGATGTCAGCACCCGAAGCCGATCTCTCGATCGTCTCTCGGGTGCTGCCGCCGCCATCTTGGGTATGGGAATCAGGAAGTGGAGGCTTTCGGCTTCATTTCCCGGTTCCCTACTGCGCATGCGCGAGTCGCGCTGCGCAATAAGGATGGTCCCGCTGCCTCTGGGATCTGTGTGTTTCCCAGCAGGCAGCGGGGGACTTTCGGAAAGGGGCAAAGATCGATGCCCCTTTCCGCAGATAGCTATGCCGGAAGTGGGTACAGGTACCTGCACCCCCCTCCCCCCTGAAAGGTGCCAATTGTGGCGCCAGAGGGGGGGAGGATTCCAATGAGCGGAAGGTCCACTTTAGGGTGGACCTCCGCTTTAACAACATTCATGCATAAGAATTGAAGATGGTGCAGATTTGACCTGCATAGAATACTTTGGTATTGTCCATGTCATGTGCAGAGACATGCATTTTCTTAACGTAGGTCTCTGCTAGGACATAAAGAAAATAACTGATTTATATGTGCCGTGTTCACACAACAATGTTGGTATCAGTTGAGTATTTTTATCTGCATAAAAATATGCACATGATACCAATGTTGATTTCAATGTGCACTAACAGCGCGAGTACTGTCATTGATACCTGGTGCCTCCTCTATATTTCCAGCTCCTCTGAACCTGTGAGGGTGGTACCAGGAGGAGTGTTGACAGTAGGAGC
The DNA here is from genome assembly GCF_037356315.1 of Lithobates pipiens. NCBI lineage: Eukaryota > Metazoa > Chordata > Amphibia > Anura > Ranidae > Lithobates > Lithobates pipiens. The sequence goes on along the minus strand of NW_027507790.1, from coordinate 37,556,118 downwards.
AAATGGCTGAATCTTGCAGGAGGCGAGATCCTGTGTATGGTAGTGACTGAATGCAGACTGCAGGGGCCTGTGGCTGGATGAGACTGAATCATAATAGCATTATGTACAATTATGGCATAACATAAAGCTATTATAATCTCACCTCCTGTTAGGCCGCGTACACACGCGGGGACTGTTCGCTCAACTTTGTCCGTCAAACAGTTTCAGCAAACAGTCCGCTCAAAATTAGCATGGACGGACTTGCCCACACACGACGAACGAACAGTTTGCTGAAACCGTGCGCGATGACGTGAACGGCACGTACGACGGGACGGAAAATACGACGTCCTATACACTGCATTACAACTTTCGGCGTGTAAATCCTTTCTGAGCATGCGCGGAACTTAGTTTGACGAACAAGCCTACACACGAGGGGACTGTTCGCTGAAACCAAGTTTCAGCGGACAGTTTTTCGGAATTTCCGAAAAACTTTGTTCAGCAGACTGTTCGCTGAAACTGTCCGCTGAAAGCCCACACACGAGCGGACTGTCCGGCGAAACACTGTTCAGCGGACAAAGTTGGGCGAACAATCCCCGCGTGTGTACGCGGCCTTACATTCAGCCTGAACCAGCTGTGTGCCTCAACTCTCTGCTCCACCCCCCCCCCTCCCCCCCCCCGCAGTCTGCAATCAGTGCTGTTATACACAGGATCTCATCTCCTGTTCTCTGCTCTTCCCTCCCCATGTAGTCTGCATTCACCTCTGACATAAACAGGAACTCAGCTTCTAATCTAGCCATGTGCTCCTTTTCTCTGCTCCCCCCCTCCACAGTGTGCATTATTGCTACCATTGAGACAGATGTCACCTTTTGATCTGGTGTTCCCTGCCTCCAGTCTTCATTCTCGGCTCCCGTGGCTCCCTGCCTCCATCTTCGGCTCCCCGCTTTCCAATCTCGGCTCCCATGGCTCCCCGTTCTCCATGCTGGGCTCCCCGCTCTCCAATCTCTGCTCCCCACTCTCAATGCTCACTCCTTTGCCTTTCTCCTGACTCAACCCCCTGAGTTCTCTGAGACGGAACTACAGAGAGGGCATCGGGTATCAATGCGCGCTGACTGTTCGCACTTTCAGCGCGCATTGGGAACACTAAAAACAGCATTGAACAGATATACATCCACCACAATGTTGAATCACGGCGGAACGCCGGTTGAGAAACACTGCAACAGTCTATGAATGCAGTAGACTATTGTACAGCTGTGCTGGTGGTGCCCTGAATAGCCATGCAAAAAAAGTGACAGTGGCTGCAGGGGAGGAAAACCTCCACATGCTGTCATGGGGGGGGGGGGGTAGTTTTAGAGGGCTTTATTTGCATCGTGTTAAACCCTAAATGCAGAAAAGGTGGAGGTGATCTTTAACCCTTTCGCTGCCAGGCCCTGTGCTCCATTTTGTACACTCAGATAATTTTTGCAGTTTTTCCTTTGCATTTTTATTTTTCACTTGTAGCCTTTAGAGTTTGCAAAATATTTTCTGAAAGCACATGACCATTAGAATAAAAAGAAGGTGCTACTGATTTTTAAGGTCCCAGGATATTTGCACAATATTTTTACTAAAAATCCACTAAAATCATTTGCAGATAAAAACACAGCAACTTTTACACAATTCTTACTAAATATAAAAGCTGAACCTGTACGGAGTTAATAAATAACAAATATTTGTAACTTTTAAATTGTGCCTTTTTGTGAAATGGCGAAAATTGAACAGACGCAAAAGTGTAAACATCCCAATTTTTCAGGTTTTCATTGTTTCCTTACAGTTTTAAGGGAACAATTAAAAGTCAGCAGCTACAAAAAGTGTAGCTGTTGATTGTTAATAATCAGACGCTCACCTGTCCCATGGTCCAGCGATGCAGGCGCACAAACCCCTGCTCCTAACCACGGTTCCGGCATTCTAACTAAGCTTGCGCGAGCGGCGATGAGCGCTGTGAATGGCCAGGCAATCTTCAGAAGATTGCAAGGAAGGAGGGGGGAGAGGTTATCTTCCAGTGCCAGGGGAGGAAGTGGGAGCTGGGTGCATGTAAAAACAGGGTACACACTCCACCCCAAAAAAAATGACATGAAAAATGTGGCATGTCAGAGGGTCACCAGCACTTAAAGCTAAATTTCCACTTTTGGGTGGAACTCTGCTTTAAAGTTATTGTAAACAATCACCTTGTAAAATAACCACGTTTAAAATTGAGATGAAAGGCAAAAATTTGTCTATAGATATAAAAATACATTATAAATACCTATTTCTTTTCATACATCAGGGGACACAGAGCCATAGTAGTTACTATGTGGATTAATAGGCCACCTTTAGGTGATGGACACTGGCATGCCCTGTGACCAGAAGTGCACTCCCTATATAACCCCTCCCACTACTGGGAGCACCTCAGTTTTTTTCGCCAGTGTCTAAGGTGTTGGTCACGAGTAAAGATGTGCTGTGCTGAGCTCCACTGGAACAATCCTTGCTGGGGCTATCCATGCTGCCCGGATCCGTTCAGAGTGTCTAATAGGCCTAAGGAATGGTACCCAGGCCTCGTGTCTGAAGAAACGAGGTTTTGCCTGCGAACACTTCTCTTTTAGAGAGCTGGACCCTGGGATCCAGTACTTTTTGGTAGTAATGCCATAAAGTTTTTTTTTCTGGCCGGGTGCTGTTGCAGGTCCAGGATTGTGGGTAACCTCTAGAATCCCCTGCTCCTGAAGGTTTCGGAGCCCACCGTGAAGGGTGAAGATTGGGTTTATCTCAGATAACCCTGCGGCGAGGAAAGGCAAGTGGAGATTTTCTTATGAATTTCTCCTTTTAAGTTATAATATTGTTATGCCTATGTGTCACCACTGGACCTGATGCTGGAAACAGCGCAGTGTTAGAAGCCTTCATTCCTCCTCTCCTCCGGCCACAACAAGCAGAGCTTCCGGTAAGAAAGGGGGGACTGGTTCTCCTCCTGCGCCCCCATTGTTAGAATCTTCCCCTTCGGGGTACCTATGCCAAAAGCATTTTCAATCTTTTTTTTTTAAACGACAGACCGCGTGGCCGCTCAGTGGTAGTTTTTACCCCCGCCACCATGTCAGCTGTTTATAAGGCGCCTAAAGTCCGCCACTTGCGCGGGAAAACACTTTCTTTTCAAAGATGGGGGGGCCGTAATTAGCGCGGGGGGCGGGGGCAAACGGCATCAGACACTGGCCACACGTGGAGGACGTTTTTAAAGCACTGTGTGTGTAGCTGCTGCTGGCCAAGGAGGGACACATGAGCAGGAGATTGGCTTACTTCAGGTTGGTAACACACGCATTTTTTCCTTTGACACATTATTACTTTACCAGGCTAGGTATTAATAGCAGCTTATAGCGCTGAACTATAACCTAGCAGTGTACATTATTTTTGGTGGTGCCTCTGCTTTTGTGCTTCAGGCTATGAGTGGAAAATGGAGCAGGAACTCCTCTAAAGGGTTCTAAAGGGGTCAATGGTTTCACAATAAATTAAATCCATTTCCAAAAGAATGTCATCCTCCTCTAAGAGTGATGCGGCCAGCAGATTGAGCCGTCAGGGGAGACTGTTGTTGCCGCTGCACCAGACACTTCAGTTCCTGTATATATCACACAGTAGATTTTTTTCTCTTCTACAATTTGTAATTTGGAAAAGAATATTGATGCTATGATATCTCTCCATAGTGGGTCTAAACATAGCAGATCCCCATGCAAGGCTCAGGACCCTCTGATTGAGGTGCAAGGGGCAGGGGATAAGGAAGATCTTCCAAAGGATTTGGAAGATACTAATATATCCTTTTTTGAAAATCCTCCTAATATAGAGGGAGTAGCATCACAAGACAGGTTGCTTGTGCACTCTCTTACTAGTTTGCTTCAAACCTTTTTTTGCTGCCTTCAGTACTGATCTATGCGTTTCCTCCAGTTCTGCTACTTCTGCGCCTTCTCCGCAGGATCAAGCAGGAATGAAAGGAGGTGATTCTGGTGGCCCCAACAGGGCCCAGAAGATCTTGCTTTACCGAGATCATAAAGATGGCAGTAGGAGTGCTTCGGACTCTGCCATTATGGCCAGACCTCCTCGCACAAGGTCCGGTATTCTATCCTACCTTTACGGACGAAAAATTTTAACAGATTTGACTGTTGGAACCCACTTTATAAAGGATCGTGGGTGATCTCCTTCAGTAGTGTCTACTTTGATTAATGCCAGGAAGCCGGCTTCCAGAATCATTTACTATAGAGTCTAAAAGGCATATGTTTCTTGGTGTGGATCCAGGGGTTGGCACCCCAGGAAGTATGTCATAGGCAGGATCCTTGATTTCCTGCAAATGGGATCTGAAATGAAGCTGGCCTTGACTTCTATCAAGGGCCAGATCTCGGCCTTGTCAGTGTTTTTTCAATGGCCTCTTCCTTCCCACTCTCTGGTGCATAGCTTTATTCAGGGGGGTAACACCGATTAATCCCCCTATCGAGGCACCTCTAAATCCTTGGGATTTAATTTTGGTCTTATCGGCTTAGCAGAATCAGCCTTTTTTTTAGAGACTTTACGGGAAATTCCCTTGGTTCTTTTGACAAGAAAGATAATCTTTTTGGTTGCCATTTCTTCTGCTAGAAGAGTATCGGAACTAGCGGCTCAGTCTTGTAAAGAGCCGTATTTGATCATGCATAAGGATAAGGTGGTTTTGCGTTCTCATCCTGAATTCCTACCAAAAGATATTATTCTTCCTTCTTTCTCCCCAAAGCCTCAATCTAGGGAAGAGAAGGCACTACATTCCCTTGATGTAGTAAGAGCGATCAGAGTCTATTTAAAGGCGACCGCTCAGATATTTTGTTTGTACTGCCAGAGGGTCCAAAATGTGGACAGGCAACATCAAAATCTACTACTTTGCAAATGGATTTGTTAAGTGATTGTTCAAGCTTCGGCTTAAAGAGGAAAATTCTTCCTTCTCATGTTAAAGCACACTCAACCAGGGCGATTAGTGCCTCTTGGGTGGTGCATCATCAGGCCTTTATAGCTCTGAAATGTAAGGCCACGACCTGGTCTTTGGTTCATACGTTTATCAGATTTTATCAAACCGATGTTGAAGGTCATGAGGATCTCGCCCTTGGGTGCAGTATACTGCAGGCTGTAGTATGAGTCCTCTGGTCTCCTGTTTTCCCTACTTTTTTGTTGTGGCTCCCTCCCTTCAGTTGCCATTGCCATGGGACATCCCACATAGTAAGTACTATGGCTCTGTGTCCCCTGATGTAAGAAAAGACAACAGAGTTTTTAAAACAGCTTACCTGTAAAATCCTTTCCTTTAATGTACATCAGGGGACACAGAGGTCCCTCCCTTCTTGGTATACACTTGTATTGCTTGGCTACAAAACTGAGGACTCCCAGTAGTGGGAGGGGTTATATAGGGAGTGTACTTCTTGCCTTAGGGCGTGCCAGTGCCCATCACCTATCAGTGGCCCTATAACCCACATAGTAAATACTATGGCTTTGTGTCCCCTGATGTTTATCAAAGAAAAGGATTTTACAGGTAAGCTGTTTTAAAAATCCTGTTTTTTGCTAAAAACCCACTAAAATCATTTGCAGATAAAAGCACAGCACATTTTACACAATTCTTACTAAGTATAAAAGCTGAACCTCTACTGAGTTAATAAATAACAAATATTTGTAACTTTTAAATTGTGCCTTTTTGTGAAATGGTGGAAATTGAACAGACGCAAAAGTGTAAATACCCCAATTTTTCTAAAAATCTGAAGGTTTTCATTGTTCCCTTACACTCTTTCCTGATCTATCATCCCTTGCCACTCTCCCCGAATCAATGGAAGAGGCGGTTATTGCGTTAATCCATAAACCAGGCAAGGACACCCAGGAATGTGCCTCTAATAGGCCAATTTTTCTTCTAAATGTTGATGCAAAGATCATGGAAGACCTGATACATACTGACCAGACTGGATTCATGCCGGGTAAGGGAACAGACATTAATCTGCAACGCCTTTTCCTTAATCTTTCAATACCACGCGACAACCTGGGCATTAGAGTCATTGCTTCATTAGACAATGAGAAGGTGTTTGACTCAGTGGAATGGGTCTACATCTGGGAGGTCATGAGGCGTTTTGGATTCGGCCCCAAGTTCCTTCATTGGCTTCAGATGCTTTATAGGGCCCCCAGGGCACGGGTCTGTACAAATGACTGGCTGTCAGAGGCGTTCTCTGTAAATAGAGGTACACAACAGGGATGCCCCATGTCTCCCTCGTTTGCTCTGGCCTTGAAACCCCTTGCTATTTTAATTAGGGAGTCTTGTGAGGTCAGAGGCATGCGGGTGGGATGCTTGGAGGAGAAATTGTCCCTGTATGTGGACGAAGCCCTACTTTATCTAAATGACACGGGTCCGTCAATCCTGGCAGCTTTAAAAAATGTTGACACTTTTGGTTCGTTTTCTGGTATTAGGATCAACTGGTCTAAATCTACCCTCTTTCTGATTGATGACCAAGCAGCTAACTTGCGTTCCCCCCTCCCCGCTACAATGATATCTGTAGAAAATTGAAGAAAACAGCTGAACGGCCGCACTCCGAATAACACCTTTTATTTGTGGCAAAACAATGTAGAAGATACAAAATCTCTTACATCATGGTAATGAAAGTTACAAACAGACTAACGCGTTTTCACATCAAATTAATCATAGTAGATATCTGGGAGTGCAGGTAAATAGGCGAACATCGAAATTTTTCGATCGCAACCTCCAATCATTATTAACTTTGCTAAAAACGTGTTGTTCATCGTGGTCTGGGCTCCCATTGAATCTACTAGGTCGAATAAATTTGGTCAAAATGATGCTTCTCCCATGCTTTATGTATATATAACTGTCTAGTCTGGGTCCCTATCTCCTTTTTCAAAGAAATAGATAGCTGTCTGGGTTCCTTCATCTGGAATGGGGCCTCACCCCGTCTAGCTAAATCTACGTTTATCGCTCCCATTACGGTTGGGGGGACTGGCACTACCTAATTTTGGAGATTTAGACAAACCCTTATTGGCCCTCTATGGTGCTCTTCTTTGTACTGATTTACCTAAGATCGAAAAATTATAGAAGTATTGAAAGGGGGATATTTCCTCTTTGGATAGGGAGGCTTGGGAGGATTATTTGGAGCAGGGTACCAAGCTTGTAGTTTCCTCCAGGGATAAATTAGTTCAAGTTAAATTTCTCCATCGGGTATATTATACTCCCATAAGGCTCCAGAAAATGTTCCCCGAGCGAGACTCATCTGTCCCTGCTGTAGACTCCAACCAGGTTCTTATATTCATATGTTCTGGGAGTGCCCTTCGGTTATGTCTGGCTGTTTTTGATTAAATAATCCTTACACTTCAAATTACTTTAACGCCCACCCCCTATCTAGCTCTACTGGGAATCCCAGATGATAATCAGCACTCTCACAATTCCAAGCTTCTCATACCTTTACTATGCTAAAAAAGAAATTCAGATGAAATGGTCTTTATTGGCTAAACCTGATGTGTCCGTCTGGGAGGCTATGATAAACGTAGCTCTCCCTTTAAATAAAATGACATATTCAAATAGGGGATGCCATTGGAAATTTGACAAAGTGTGGTCCCCCTAGTCCTTGACCTGATGCTCCCATTAAAGCAGAACTCCAGGATTAGTACACCCCCCACACAAAACACTAAACAGTTATCACATTTGTTACATTTCTTACCGTTTAACCACTTGCCCTCCGCCATATAGCAAAATGAGTGGTTTGAATATCCTGACTGGACATCATATGATGTCGCCAGGATATCAAGCTGCTGCACACATTGCAGCGATCATTGTTGCGGTGTGTCAGTCTGACACACTGCAACACCGATCTAGGTAAAGAGTCTCTGACGGAGACTTTTTACCATGTGATCAGCTGTGTCCAATCATGGCTGATCACAATGTAAACAGGAAGAGCCGTTGATTGGCTTTCCCTCACTCGCGTCTGTCAGACGCGAGTAGAAGAGAGCTGATCGGTTTCTCCTCTGAAGGGGGGGGGGGGGTCTGTGCTGATTATCAGCGCAGCCCCCCTGAGGATGCCCACCCTAGACCACCAAGGATGCCAATCAGTGCCCACAATGGATGCCAATCAATGCCCACAATGGGCATCACTGATTGGCAGGCATTATTGTTTGGCACTGATTGGCATCCATCCATGCCACCTATCTGTGCCCATCCGTGCCACCTACGTGTACCCATGCGGATGAACATCCGCAGACACCCGATATCGTCCGCCTCCGCAATTGTCCGATTCTGCAGACAGAGGAAAATCCTATTTTTCTATCTGTCTGCAGAGCGGATCGGATGAACACGGACAAAGGGTCCGTGCTCATCCGATCCCCCATAGAGGAGAGTGGAGAGCTGACAGGGTGGTCCCTGCACAGTGTGCCGGGACCACCCTGTTATCCGCCGGATCAGCGGGGACAACGGAGCGATCCCCGCTGAGCAAGCGGATCATCACGGGGCAGATCATTACTGATCCTTCCCATGTGAAAGGGGCCTTAGTATAATAGCCACAGCTGTTTCATCTGTGGGAAATCCTGAAAACATGACCTGTTGGGGCGGCTTGAGTACTGGAGTTGAGAAACACCATTGTAGACTATATGATCTGTGGTATTGGACAGGATTACTGTTCTCCCATTACCATCCCCTTTTTTATTTATTGTGTCCTCTCAACCCTATTTTTACTTTTTCTCCCTAATATTAGTTCTTCCTTCTCTTACCTTTTTCCTTTCCCTTCTTCCTCCTTTCCCCATTCGCTAATGGGGGGAGCAAATCAGCGGCCACCTGCAATCGCTCCACAGGCAGAAGGGGGATCTACCAGTGTAAACAAAGCAGATCCCCATTCTGTTAGGGGAGTAAAGTAGTCTGTTCCTAGTGATTAGGAACAGCGATATGTCTCTATTCCCTGTCAGTCCACTCCCCCCACAGTTAGAAAACACCTCCCTAGGGAACATTTAACCCTTTGATTGCTCTCTGGTGTTAACCTCTACCCTGCCAGTGTAATGTATTCAGTAATCAGTGCATTTCTATAGCACCGATCGCTGTATAAATGTCACTGATCCCACAACAAGTGTCAAAAGTGTCCGATCTGTCTGCCGCAATGTCACAGTCCCACTAACAATAGCTGATCACCGCCATTACTAGTAAAAAAAAATAAAAATAATAATAATAAAAATTTCGTAAATCTATCCCCTATTTTGTAGACGCGATAACTTTTGCGCAAACCAATCTATATATGCTAATATGTAGATAAATACATATTGACCTAAACTGGGGAAGAAATTCGTTTTTTTAATTTATTACAGAAAAAATTATTATTATTATTTTTTTAAATTGACGCTTTGTTTTGTTTATAGCGTAAAAAATAAAACCTGCTGATCAAATACCATTAAAAGAAAGCTCTTTTTTAGGGAAAAAAAAAGGACATACATTTTGTTTGGGTACAACGTTGCACGACCGCGCATTTGTCAGCTAAAGCGACGCAGTGCCGTATCACAAAAAAAATGGCCTGGTCAGAAAGGGGGTAA